>NC_086449.1:538675163-539330997 GCF_028390025.1 Pseudophryne corroboree
TCAGTGCATTGCAAATGCTGAAATGACAAAGCTGTGTTGCAGTAAGCTGCAGTGTACACAAAACTACAACATCAGATCTCTGTAAATGTAAACGTTTTTTTCTTCTTAATATTTTTTTTTTAAACCTAGCTTGTATCAAGTTAAAATCACTGATATAATACAGTAGCAGATAATCTGGAATGAAAAATATTCTTCTGCTCTACCCAGACCAGATGCCCACAAATGCTGTTTTAATAAATATTTATTTATGTCTTTAAACACCGTAGTCATATTATGTAAAATGTGGATTACTGAAGTAAAGATAACTCCATTTACTATCAACTTGTTTCTGCAACATTTGGGCACATGGGTTTACCTTCTCAGTGTTATTGCAACCTAATGTAAAACCAAATCCTGATACACAGCAGCCTCCTACTGTAGTTACAGGGCAGGAAAGATTTCAAATAAATTGACATTTAACTGGAATTATCCTTTACTTTTTTCTGCATGTATTCATTACAGGTTATCAATATCCTTGTGGCCCGTGGCTTATTCCCTCGGCAACAATTTACACTGGGCAAAAACCATGTTCCATTTTATACTCATACAGGATCGGACTGCCTATCTGGCACTTCTGGCATATGTCAGAAGGGCCGAGGGGCCGGTCCCACAGAGAGCTCTCTGGTTTAGCAGCCCACACCGGTCTCCATGGCACCCCCACCCAAAGCAAGTGTCTCCATGGAAATGGGGGCATGCCGCATGTCCATGCCCCCTGACTAGCAGCATGGCCCCATGTGTCGTGTCTGCGCACCACCCCCCGTGAAGTGCACGTGCCCCCGTGACATGTGCGCCTTAGGCACGCGTGCGCGTTCACAAATGCCCGGGCTGATTCGGAGCCCCAGTCCGTCCTTGTACTCATATATTCAGTATAGCTATCATCAATACACATGCCCTTTCTTAAAGGACACAGGGCGGGATGCATCAAGCATGGCATTCCATCCCGCCACTTATTGCATGCATATTAGCATTTGTTAATGTCAAACAGTATGCATGCCATGCAGATTTCAGCAAAGGACAGCTCTCACAGTAAGAGCTGTTCTTGGCAATGTGGGCGACTTCCGGGTTTATGACCCGGGAGTCAGTCTGCATGCACTGACCACACACTGCATGGGGGGAGGATAACACATATTAACATACATGTAACATTGTATGCAATATATGCACTGGCTGCCATAATCCAGGGATTGACAGTGCTGTGGGTCTCACAGCCGAATCTGCACCTGGGACTCAGAATTCACTTTCACTTTTCCTTTCTCAGTAAGCCCGCCTCCAGACTCCCATTGGCTAGTGTGACACCCACCAAGGTAAGTATCATGAAGGCCTTACAGGAATATAAATATCAATGTCAGTTCACAACACAATGCAATACTAGGCAGATTACATGCAGACAATAATTTGACAATTTCGTAGGAATTTATTAAACTGGATCGCTTCAATGATGCTACAGTATCTCTGTTTGCTGTGAACTCAAGAAAAAGTTTCACATTTGATAACTACAGTATGAACAGAGCATGCACATCTACAAAGTAGAAAAGTACATTACAATATTTAACAACTCACACTAAACCAGGGTTGCCTATCCTCCCGCATTCCACGGGAGGCTCCTGTTTTTTAAATGAACCTCCCGGTGCCCTGCTAAACCTCTGGGTTCTGACGGTTTTTCTGAACTACATGCCAAAAATCCGGACTGCGCATGCGCGAGTGAGGAATGGCAGGGGGCGGGGACTGCATGGCGACGTTATGACATGAATGTCTTTTGCATTTTTGCATTTTCAGCGAGTCCTGAATGACGGGGTTGAAGCCTGCTCGAGTCACTTCATGACGGAGAAGTCATGTTATTTAAATGACAGCCACCGTGGGGATCTGGCCGAGTAGCGGTGGCCGCATAGGAAAGAAGAGGACTGGTGTCACAAACGGCCGGCAGCAGTGTCAGAGGCACCAGCAGAGGCAGCAGCAGGTAGCATATTACAACTATAATGTAAGGTAATTAATTTAAACTGTGTCATAGGACTGCATGGTGGCTGGTCTGGGCTGTGCTGTGCAGAAAACCAACCGAGGCAATAAGGCCTTTTTTTCCCCTCATCTCTCTTATACAGAATTCTGAGTTACATCTTACTACTTGTTTTATGGGCAATTATTGTGATATTCTTTGTTATTATTGGGATGTTCACCCAGGATCGCATTGCAATATGCAACCATATTGGCTGGATAAATCATCCGGCATCTGCAGGGGCAGGTCCCTGCAATGTCCTGAGTGTGGTGCCAGGGCTGCTGCACATTTGTGGTCTAGCTAACCACACTTGCACAAAGCCACTTCTGGGGGGGTTCCAGGGAAACCCTCTGCTTGTGAAATCAAGTGGCCCTCAGCACACTCCGCAACCCCCATACCCACCCCACTGGGAACCGGTTAGCCTGGTCCTCCTGTTTGCAGTGCACTCAGGGCTGCAGTGGCTCTGTCCTCCTCCCACACAGGGAGACGGATAGCCAAGTCCCCCTGTGTGCGGCACAGACCGGGCAGCAGCGGTTTCCTCCTCCGCCACACCAGGGGTTAACATCACTGCTGCTGCCTTGTGCTGCTGGGGCGCCGGGACCGGAGCTCCCAGAACTCAGCTGTTGGCACTGTGCGCTGCAGCCTGGGATGGTTCTCCCGGCTGCAGAGATTCCTCACATCCCCTGTCCCCTGGGGATTAACACTCATTGCCACGGCCGCCAGAGAGGTACATGGCTGCAACACATCAAATTCAGCAGCACTACTTGGGCCATATGTGCATATGGCACTACTGGGGACATATGTGTATCTGGCACTGTGGGGGCATATTTGTATCTGGCACTACTGGTGTCATATGTGTATCTGGCACTACTGGTGGCATACTGTATGTGTATTTGGAACTACTGGGGGCATATGTGTATCTGGCAATGCACTACTGGGGTCATATGTGTATCTGTCTCTACTGGGATCATATGTGTATCTGGCACTACTGGGGCATATGTGTATCTGGCCCGACTGGAGGCATATGTGTATCTGGCACTGTGGGGGCATATGTGTATCTGGTACTTTGGGGGAAAATGTGTATCTAGCACTGTGGGGGAATATGTGTATCTGGCACTTTTGGGGCATATGTGTTTCTGACATGAGCACTACTGGGGTCAATATGTGTATCTGACACTATACTAGGGACATGTGTAAGGAGCACTACTGTGGGCGTTATGTGTAAGGCTGCTAATTGTGTGTGTAGAGGGGGTGTGAAATAAAAAAAAAATATATATATATATATATATATATATATAAAACACTCACTTCTCCAGCGATGCAGAAAAAATAGACAAGCCAGCACTCACGTGTAGATGAAAGAAAAGCAGGATTTATTCCTTAACCAAACGGCATGGTGGAGTACAGCAAATACAGCAAACACAGCCCGACAGCTGTTTCAACCGACTGGTCTTCCTCAGGGGCTAGGATTTCCTATCCTTCCTATATATATATATATATATATATAGAGAGAGAGAGAGAGAGAGAGAGAGAGAGAGAGAGAGAGATGATGTTCTTCTAGAGAGGGGTATTCCTCCACCCCCTCTCAATTCTTTTTGTGTCACTTGCATACAGCCTTGATAAAAGCGCCCTGCGTGGCGCTGAAACGTTGGCGCAGTTATGCCACCTATTTGATTTTTTTGCATAATACACTTATTTGTATCAAGTCCTTGGAGTGCCGCCTGTTCTTTCAGAATTGAGAGGGGGTGGAGGAATACCCCTCTCTAGAAGAACATCATCTCTATACATTTACAGTAGGAAGGCACCGGGGCAGTTGCTGAAATAGAGGGAGTGCCGACCATACCAGTGTTGTATATATATATATATATATATATATATATATGGCACTCCTCCAGTAATTTGTTATTGCTCTGGTGCCCTTTGGTAGCTGGTAGATGCAGGGAAAATAGATGCAGCAGCGCTCAGAGAAGAGACCTTCTGTACACATGTACACCTTGAAAAAGAGGCATGTGTAGCCTTGAAACGTCTAGCCTTTTCACCTTGATTTCCTAAACATTTTTACAACCTGAATTCAGTCTCTAGTGCCGCTGCATCCATTATATATATATACATATATATATATAAATATACATACATATATATATATAAAATATATATATATATATATATATAAATATATATACATTATATATATATATATATATATATATACAGGTTGAGTATCCCTTATCCAAAATGCTTGGGACCAGACGTATTTTGGATATCGAATTTTTCCGTATTTTGGAATAATTGCATATCATAATGAGATACAGGTTGAATATCCCTTATCCAAAATGCTTGGGACCAGAGGTATTTTGGATAACGGATTTTTCCGTATTTTGGAATAATTGCATACCATAATGATATATCATGGTGATGGGACCCAAGTCTAAGCACAGAATGCATTTATGTTACATATACACCTTATACACACAGCCGGAAGATAATTTTAGCCAATATTTGTAACTTTGTGCATTGAACAAAATGTATCTACATTCACACTATTCATTTATGTTTCATATACACCTTATACACACAGCCTGAATGTCATTTAATACAATATTTTTAATAACTTTGTGCATTAAACAAAGTTTGTGTACATTGAGCCATCAAAAAACAAAGGTTTCACTATCTCACTCTCACTCAAAAAAAGTCCGTATTTCGGAATATTCCGTATTTCGGAATATTTGGATATGGGATACTCAACCTGTATCATGGCGATGGGACCCAAGTCTGGGCACAGAATGCAGTTATGTTTCATATACTAAATGGTTTGGCGATAAGCGGCCAAACCAAACCTCTGAAAACTACATTTTCAGAGGTTTGACAGCAAAATGCACGTTAATGCATCCTGCCCATAGACATATGAAAATAAGCTAAATCATCATGTAGGATGATGTCACATAGCCAAGTGAACTCTTACCTTTCAAAGCTAAAAAAGCAAAGCCGTTATAACCATACTTGCCTAGTAAAAAAGCATTTCAGGGAGATTGTGAAAGTCACACCTATCAGCGCGGACCTGTACTGCTACATCTGAAAAGTGTGTCATAAAAATGACTTACATCCAAATGTAAATGAGCCTGAAAGTTAGCAAGATCCACGTGTTGAATAAAAGACACTGATATTTTTCAGGATTTGTTTGTTTATTGTGTTTTATAAGAGGTTCCATATACTGTAAGTGGCCACGAGAAACCTTATTTAAAATGCAGGTAGCCATAGGGATCATTGTGCCTTATATGTTATAACCAATGCAAGGAAATGGCACTGATGAGCCCATTTGAATGTATGTATCTCTGATGTATTTCCGCCCCCCCCCCCCCCCCCCAAAGAATTTAACAGTTGTATAAATGGGGATTTGGTGTAATCAGGGAGATTGGTGCACTTTTCAGAGAGTCAGGGAGATTGATGCTATTCCAGGGAGTCTCCTGCAGAATGCGGGAGGGTAGGCAACTATGGTTATAACATCTATATCAATGTCATCGAATGACGGGAAGATGCTCCTCCCCTGTCACCTTTGAGTGAATTGCTACATGCAGAGTTTTTAGAGCTGAAAACACTCTTGTGTGACAGCAGAGTTAGCTCATCCCTTTCACTTTAATGAGCATTTATTCAGCTTCTATTCTATACAGTAAATGCTGTCATTGTCTAGCTTAAAAAGTGCTGAGTTAAAGTGCTGATTTATGATGCCACCCTTACTTGCAAAAAACATACTCAAAAAAAGTCCACTCTATCTTGTGTGTGTTTTGTTAAGACAATCGTATTTTTTCATATACTCCAGTTTGCCTGCCCATGGCCTAGTTGTGATCATTAGGGCCTGAGCGTTACCAACTAGCCTGCATTTCTCTTCCCCCTTATTTGCATATTGCTTTAATGAATGGTTTGTGCCAGTGATATTAACAGTTGGACGTTGTATTATTTAAGTCCTGTTCGTTTGTGCTTCAGTTAATAAAAATATATATTTTTAATACTTTTATAAATTTTACAAGAAGTCACTGAAATATGAGATAAAACCTAGTGCTGTAAATAATGTACATTTTTTTTACAAAATACATGTGCATTTAAGCCCTTATAGCATGTTTGGACATACCCTTGCAAAAAAGGATGTACTGTATTATAAAATAAATCCACAGGGTGATGCTGTTCTGCTAAGCCTAGTACATGAAACTAAGGAGATACCTGAGAAGCAATATTACAACTTTTCTACATCTATTAGAACAGGGAATTGTACCCTGACATATACGGAGGACATTGCAATCAGAAAGGGATATAGTTCAAAAACTAAACACATCTCCCTGACAATCTAAAATAAAATGCTTCCAGATTTGGGAGTTAGTTTATCTAATCAGTCCTAGGTAAACGGATGTTGAAGAACAAAAAAAGGGCAGAGATATCAAACAGAGCCAGCCATTCACGTAGGATACAGCTGCTTGCTACTATACTTATTATCGATTTTGACTGAATGAACCTGGCTAATATAACACAAGCCTTTTATATCAAGTCATTAATTAGGCCCAGGCTAATTTAATTATGAAGTCATGCGTAGGAGCAGGCAGATATATCTACATGATGAAATAGGTCAAGTTGGTGTCCCTAGACAACTATATGCTTCATCCTCTGTGGGGCTCATGTAAACCTAAATGTAAGTGGGGTGGGGTTTATTTTATGTCAAATAGGAATTTTTGTACCATGTAAGCGCACAAAAAGATGTAAGCCTGTGTCTACAATTAGCTGTATCTCATGACACCCTCCACTTACACCCCTTTCCCACTGCAGCTAAAAACCTGGGTTATCGCTGTAATAATCCAGGTGCGGCTCAGTGGAAAAGGGTTTACAAGGGTAAAGTAACCTGGGAATTCAACCTGGTATGCTTGCAGGGTTGGTCCCGGGAAGGACCCTGGTCGCGATGCATTGTAAATGGGTAATCTGGGTTGATGTGACCCGGGACCCGTTTACTACATAGGAAGAGGCGGAACTAGTAGATGATTTTTTTTTCCTAGCACCAGCACTGCACACATGACCAGTGATGTCACTAACCCAGCAATTTGCCTGGTCCTGTCACCAGTCTGATCATGGTCTCAGCTAGGTCACATCTGAGTTTATGGTGTGTACAAAATCCTGGATGGGACTCTGCATTTTAGTGGAAAAGCAGTATTAGAGAGGCAGAACAGGGGTAGGATTTAGTATCAAGATGAGGGGAAGGAGTAGCGACTAATTACCCGGACCCAGCCCTGTTGGATGGTCCTTTGATTTACAAGGAAAAAACGATGGATATTTCTAATTAAGTGAATTAAAGTTCATTTGTGTCTATATTTGATTGCATTTTCCATGGTAAATGCAACTGGTTTTATTAATAAAACTGTCCAGACACTATTCTATGTCATATATATGACACTTAATTTATTGTATTATATTGTATACTGTATGAGCCCCCATGTGACTTCCCCCTACAATGCCTCAACTAACAAAGCTTGATGGAGGCAATATTACATACAGTACCTCCCAACATGACCCTCTGCAGGAGGGACAGAATGCTCTGCTCCTGGACTTCCCTCTTAATTTCTGATCTTTCTTATCTATTAACCTGTTCAGTACAGGTGCCGGCAATCATAAATTAAGAGAGAAGTCCAGAAGCAGAGCATTGTGTCCCTCCTGGAGAGGGTCATGTTGGGAGGTATGATATTATACTTAGAAACTGAGTACCAGCAATTCAGCTCTATGTAGGTTTACCAAACCATTCCTCTAAACCGGGACACTCATGGAATACAGAGGTTCTGTGGACGATTAAAACCAGGTGAAATGCAGGCTAGAAAGTCAGCCAGCCACAGAACCTGTGTAATTCAATAGTGTCTTGGTTTAAAGGTATCAGTACGGTATACCTATCGCTATGTATTGATACAACACAGCAGGACCATACTTGCCTACCTGACCCTCTCCATGAGGGAGAAAATGCTCTGTTCCTGGACTTTCCTGGTAATGTATGATTGCCATCACCTGTGGTGAAACACCTTTCTTATAAATTACCTAGCTCACCGCAGGTGATGGCAATCATACATTACCAGGAAAGTCCAGGAACAGAGCATTTTCTCCCTCATGGAGAGGGTCAGGTAGGCAAGTATGAGCAGGAGTGATTAAAATATGCTAGCTAACAATAATCTGCACACAGGTAAACAGGAAATGCTGAACCTGTAGTCCTATTTATCATCTGACACGCTGGAAGATAAATATAAAAAAAAATGCTGTACCTACTCTACTACTTGTATTGAGAATCTGTTGTTCAGTCCTGCCAATTACATTTTCTTATCAAGGTGTTTACACCATCTTGTCCAGATCACCATAGAGAGGACAAAGCTTACTACCTTTTGCAGATTAGTGCATCAGGTGCAGTAGTTTTACATTAGGTGTACTCTAAGGACATTACATAAGCCTGTATATGTTTACATATATTACAGCTGCTGGATTCCTTTTCACATGTTCCCAGCTGCATTCTGTTCCATGTTATTCTACTGATAATAATCTTCAGATAACCTTTTCTAGACTCTACTACAGTACCTGCATTTCTTCTTAATCTAATACCTGGTTTAGCAGATACACTAATTTGTTTCATGTGACTTTAACACATTAGTTACTTAAGGAAACACAGTACAATAAATTAACTAAAGCACTTTAAAAGTAGCATGGATTTAGTAATGTGACAAACCAGAGTAAGTCATACTTGCCTATCTGACCCTCTCCATGAGGGAGAAAATGCTCTGTTCCTGGACTTTCCTGGTAATGTATGATTGCCATCACCTGTGGTGAAACACCTTTCTTATCAATTAACTAGCTCACCACAGGTGATGGCAATCATACATTACCAGGAAAGTCCAGGAACAGAGCATTTTCTCCCTCATGGAGAGGGTCAGGTAGGCAAGTATGGAGTAAGTGTATGGTATGCATTGTGTATGAACACAGTGACCAGTGTAAGAAGGCACAGTAATTATTACCAACACGTTTCGGGTCTAATTCTAAGTTGTACACAGACAATACTGCATCTGCGTCTTTATGCTAAGCATAACTTATTTGCAGGCTGCCCTTATTAAATTAAATTGTAATTGAACAGCCACGGGCGTTAAAGCCTGAGACTACAACGCTTTCCCACCACGCTAAATTACAGCATCTGAATCCGTCCCAGTGACCGCCACTTGCTGATGCTCAAATCCATCTCTAAAGATCAGTCACACCATCGAAACTTGCGCCAGCACTATGGCCGCCAGTGCAGTTTCCCTGTCTGACCATGGTATCCTATAGACAGCGACATGCACATGTCTGACTAGCCACCACCCTCCTTCCCCCACACGCCCTGTTACCTCCCTGGAACACCCTCTGAAATTCATTCTCCCTGCAGCCAGTATTCCAGTCTCCAAGCATTATCATGCAGTGCGGCTCAGACACTTGCGCAGACTTATAACATTGCCCTTTTGCACATGACATCTCCATTGCGCCCACCTCTAAATCAGGCCCTTCATTTGGAATTAAGCATGCTGCAATGCTCATACCTCCATGAAATCATTGAGTGTCAGTTCACATACTGTATGTGTAGAGGTATAACTGTCATTCTATCACTTAATGCTAAGCAGGAGTTGTGTTTAGTATTAGTCCTGCCAGCTTCCCTTTGTGCATCTTGTGTTCTATCCTTATATAGTGTTTCTTAACATTCTCTGTAATGATCCTGTGCAGATTATCTGTCTGTTTTCCTTCTTACAGCCTGCTTGTGGCTCAGAAAACATTTGTCATACAAGGTTTGCATGCAGTATTTGGCAATGTGTTTATTCAATCTCTTACTTTATTTCTCAGCTTAACATCTGTCATCTGCATACTACAGTAACATCACGGGGAGTGTGTTCTACCCTATTAATTAGTGAACTCTAACATGGACTTTCCCTGACATAACACAAATGCAAATACAACACACACTCCATCTACAGACACACCACAACACACATATGGAAGACATTCAATTAGTTTGGGTAACATCCTGCTCTCAGCATATGAACTCCCCTCCTGTAATACTCCTGAGCTATCATCTTCTCCTTTATCCCCGCTGTCAAACATCTTCTTCTTTCCTACCTCCGATGACAATAATCTCTGAATATTGAATATTTCCCTCCTCTGTCCCCAGAGTTCTCTCTTTGCCCCTTTACTCCCTGCTAGTCATGCACTGTAATATGCACCTACAAGTTTATTGCATTCTCCAACCTAATAAGAAGATTAAGGAGTGTATTTTGTCTCAGAAGTCTAAAAGAGCTAATGCAAGAGAGCACATATAACTCATTTTATAAGATTCAGGGAATGGCTATGCACCCCATATGGCTGCACCCTGTTACTGTTAACAGAACAGGTTTGGTTCACTGGCTGTGGTAGACGGGTTTGGTCGGCCAGATCGCTGCTCATCTTGAATGTTTGTCCTGTCGTTGTCATAGGCAGTGCACAAAATCCAAACCTATTTTCATGACATGACATTATCACTGTACAACTCAACAAGTTGGTGATGAATTTCAGCTGCTGATGTGCCCTTTAGATGTAGAAATCTGATCACACTATGCACCTCAATGAGTGACCATGTTTCTGCCAGCCCCGCCATCTTACAACTGAGGGTAGGGACAGTATGACTGATATGAGGCGCAGTCTAATGGCCGTGAGGGGAAGTAGTGGTCTACCTGCTCTGGTGGGTTATTAGAATTAAATAGAGAATATAACACACATGAGAGGTCTTGTTACCTTAAATATTGAACCACCCTCATACATTACCTGTACTAAATATATTATCTTGTTTTAGGGCACTGTTTCATTGAGGTAGTGTAAGTGATCTACTGATACACATTTTTCGAAATGATTGTGCCTGTGTGCAAGACTAATGCCCCACAAGACTAGTGCATCCTGCCTTAGACTAATAAACAGGGAGCTGACAGATAAGAAGAACCTACAAAAAGTCCTTCTGCACCAGCAGCTATAGTTCAATTATGTTTTATTTTTATTTTTTTAATCTTTCTACTTTTTTCTCTTATCAGATATTCTTATAATAATTGTTCCAGAGGAAAAAGAAAAGCATGTCTTACACCAAGTAGCACAATAACAAAATCAAAAACATACTGAATGACAAGTCTCCAAGGTATTGGGAAAAAACAGGCCAAATAAGTCTTCTATGAAAATTAAAAAATTAAAAAATTAAAATAACCACCTATTTAGAAGAAAAGGAATCTTCCCGGCACCAACCAGGTACCCAGTAATTAAATCTACAGATTTGTCGCAGCTTTCATATAACCAAGGGATACTCAACCCCTGTGTAACCAAGTAGAACAAAAAAGAAAGTTGAAAGCGCTGACACTCTATATATATACGGTATATATATATATATATGAAGACTTTTTTTATTATTATTATTTTGTATTTACTTAAATATTTTTAAATACCATAAAAATCAAAATCAAATTTAGATTCGAGCCGGGAGCCCTATTGACCAGCACAAATTTCCACAAACGGCGGAAGGGGTAAAGTTGCTCCATACTTCTAAAGACACTTACATGGCCATGTATACTAATTAGCACTAAATGTGCAAATAACGTTTTCTGCTATAAAATCGAGGATACAAATACCTTAACAGTATACATGCTGCTAAAACACAATTTTGTGTGTAATAATTCCAACGTATTTCAGCTGAATCATTTAATTAAACCTGGTGTCAAAACAGATCAAAACAGCAACTCTGTTAATACACAGCAAAAATCCTTTACAACATGGACATTGCTATGTCATCTTAAAGTTTGAAACGTGCATTTTATTGTGTATAACTGCATAGTAATAGAATGACATTGTTGTAGGTTGAAAGAGGAGCAATCAAACTTTCTGCTCTACAGAGACTAGTTGGATACATTTGAGATCCATTAAGATAATAATTAATTGAAACTATATCTGAAGATCAGAAAGAAATAAGAGATATTTACATGGTATATATAGAAAGGTCTATTAATATTGTGTTTTTATATTATACTGCTGATCTGATGTTTTTCTACATGTGATTTTTATGGTATTTAAAAAATGTAAAGTAAATACAAAATAATAATCGGTCAGATTTCATGCGACTACGCCATCCCACCCTGTCCCCCCCCCCCCCCCCCCCCCCGTTTTTTATGAGGAGATCCATTCTGCAAATGTGCAGAATATAATGTTTAAATATTTCGAAAAATACTTTTTAAACTTTATTAAATAAAATAAATTTTAAAAAACAATGTTATTAACAGTTTTGAAGGGAAAAATCATCAGTTTAGTGGTTAAAAAAATTTCTTCATATATATATATATATATATATATATACATATATATATATATATATATATACAGGTTGAGTATCCCATATCCAAATATCCGAAATACGGAATATTCCAAAATACGGACTTTTTTGAGCGAGAGTGAGATAGTGAAACTTTTGTTTTTTGATGGCTCAATGTACACAAACTTTGTTTAATACACAGTTATTAAAAATATTGTATTAAATTACCTTCAGACTGTGTATATAAGGTGTATATGAAACATAAATGAATTGTGTGAATGTAGACACACTTTGTTTATTGCACAAAGTTATAAAAAATATTGGCTAAAATTACCTTCAGGCTGTGTGTATAAGGTGTATGTGTAACATAAATACATTCTGTGCTTAGATTTAGGTCCCATTGCCACGATATCTCATTATGATATGCAATTATTCCAAAATACGGAAAAATCCGATATCCAAAATACCTCTGGTCCCAAGCATTTTGGATAAGGGATACTCAACCTGTATATATATATAGATAAACGATGTTGGTGGCACTCAGAAGAAAATGACAGACGACAACCAACCTGGTTCCAGTCAACATTTCGGGGACTGCTCCCCTTTATCAAGACACAGTCTTGATAAAGGGGAGCAGTCCCCGAAATGTTGACTGGAACCAGGTTGGTTGTCGTCTGTCATTTTCTTCTGAGTGCCACCAACATCGTTTATCTACATGCTCCATGGAGAGGTTGTGCACCAGACCAATACATTGTTTACAAGCGTGAGTGCCGGATATTTGTTTCTTTTTTATAGAAGTAATTCCAGTTTCCTGGGGGGCACTCTCCTTTAAACATCATCACATGAAGCTTCTTTAATCCATAAAGGCTTTATTTGGTCACATAATTGGCTTTATTCAGTCGACGTTTCGGCTCTACAAGTGGAGCCTTTCTCAAGACAAGCCTTATAAATAATTTTATGTTGAAAATAGTCACAACTAGAGTAAATATAACTCAAAAAAATAGCAACAATATAGCACTGAGGATGGATCCGTGGTTACTCCAATATAGTTAACTTCACACAATAGAAATATCCTGGATGACTATCCAAATAGTGGCACTTTGCACAGTGGAGCCTCCCTAAGGATCACGAATCAACATCCAGTCAGTGTGGCTGCCTGATGTTGGTTGTCGTCTGTCATTTTCTTCTGAGTGCCACCAACACCGTTTATCTACATGCTCCATGGAGAGGTTGTGCACCAGACCAATACATTGTTTACAAGCGTGAGTGCCGGATATTTGTTTCTTTTTTATATATATATATATATATATATATATACAGAGTGTCAGCGCTTTCAACTTTTGTTTTTGTTCTACTTGATTTTGAAATTAGGTATACCACATGTTAATGCCAACTGTTCAACAGTCACGTCTCTATTACTGTTGCAGCTAATTAGTATGTTCTTAAAGACCAAACAGCAAAACAGGAAAAAAAAGAAAGGACTATGTGACATTAATTCATTCCTACCTAAAAAATAGTTTTCAGCAACTATCACCATTAGGTTGTCATTCAAGTCTTTGCTTTGTGCAAGAAAGAGGGGTCTTGATGGAACATGTGAAACGTGTCTAGCAATGAGTTATGTGCATTGACAGTAAGCTCAATAGAATGAGTCTGACAATGATGTCTATGCATTGTCGATAACAATAATGGGCCTGACTCAGAGGTGGACGTAGAAGCAGCCACCCTGGTGTACATTCATGCGTAAAGACTGAGACGCCCAATTTCAGTGTCCCTACATGCTATAATTGATGCGTCTTTAGATGCGCCATCAAAACTTGCACCAGCCCAATGGCAGGTGGAGTTTCTCTGTCAGAGTATGGTCTCCTATGTGAGCAGTTGAGAACCTGGGTACACAACCACTGCCACCGGCATACCCACAACATGCCCATAAGATGAACCCAGTGTCAGACTGGGGCATAAACGGCCCACTGGGGGAATGCAGTAGTAGGGGCCCATTCTTAGCGGTGTGGTCAGTTTCCAGAGGAGGTGTGACCAGCCACCACAGAGCCTTGGCTGACAATTACAGATTGCATTGGCTGAGCCCTTTGATAAATATAGACAGTAAATAATACTGCTAGTGCATGCATGATAACGTACTATACTTGCATACTTTTGAAAAAAGCATTTCAGGGAGATTGTGAAAGTAATACCTATCAGCGCGGACACATACTGCTACATCTGAGAGGCGTGTCATAAACATGACTTACATCCAAATGACTTACATCCAAATGTAAATGAGCCACAAAGTTAGTAAGATCTAATTATTCAAGAGAAGACACTGATATTTTGCAGGATTTGTTTGTGTATTGTGTTTTACAAGAGGATCCACATACTGTAAGTGGCCATGAGAAACCTTATTGAAAATGCATGCAGCCATGTACCTTATAACCAATGCAGGGAAATGGCACTGATGATCCCATTTGAATGTATGTATCGCTGATTTATTTCCCCCCCCCCCCCCACCCAAGAATGTAATAGCTATATAAGCTATGTAGCTATGTAAGGTGCAATCAGGGAGATTGCTGAACTATTCAGGGAGTCAGGGAGATTGCTACTTTTTCAGGGAGTCTCCTGCAGAATGCGGGAGTGTAGGCAACTATGCTGTAACATCATAATACATACAGCTGTAGTTAGATAGACAGTACCTCTGCTACTGCACAATGAAATCAGCTGCAGGCTACTACAAAGTACCTCTGTGACATCACAATGCATTCAGCAGCAGACACATAGACAGTACCTACTGTTGGTGACATCACAATGCCTTCAGCTGCAGGCAGTTAGACATTGCCTCTGTGACATCACAATGCATTCAGCTTCCAGCAGCTAGATTGTGCCTCTATGACATCACAATGCATCCAGCTGCAGACAGCTTATAATTACCTCTGTGACATCCAATGCATTCAGATGCATGTATATTGACAGTACCTCTGTGACATCACATTCATTCAAGGCAGCTAGACAGTACCTATGTGATATAACAGTGCCTTCAGCTGTGGGCAGCTACCCAGTGCCTATGTGACATCACAATGCTTTCAGCTGCAGGCAGCAAGACAGTGCCTCTGTGACATCACAATGCATTCAGCTGCTGGCAGCTAGACAGTACCTACAGTATGTGACATCACAATGTAATCAGCTGCTGCTGATAAAACCTATACATCATTGCTGAAAATGATGTCTTTGCAATATGGCTGACAATGACATCTGTGTAATGTGCCTGCTAATAAAATCTGTGCAACTTTTAATGTAAAAATATCTCTGCGGTGTTCCTGGCAACCTCTGTCTTTTAATGAATCAACTTTAGTGGTAGTTATTTATTATTTATTAACAGGTTTTTTTATATAGTGCATGCAATTTCCGCTGCGCTTTACAATTGGAAACATCAGTGATAAAACAAAACTGGAAATAACAGACAGTCACAGAGGTAGGAAGGCCCTCCTCGCAAGCTTACACTCTTTAGCGATATAGGCATGGATACACAAGGGAAGGTGTTATTCACCGCATATTGGGGGTCATTCCAAGTTGATCGCTCGCTAGCAACTTTTTGCTGGCTTGCGATCAAATAGTCGCCACCTATGGGGTAGTGTATTTAGAGGTTTGCAAGTGTGCGAACGCGTGTGCTGCCGAGCGGGCCGAAAAATGTTTGCGTAGTTTCGAAGTAGCTCTAGACTTATTCAGCCCTTGCGATCATTTCAGCGTGTCTAGTCCGGATTTGATGTCAGACACCCGCCCTGCAAACGCCTGGACACGCCTGTATTTTTCCAACCACTCTCTGAAAACGGTCAGTTGATACCCATAAACGCCCTCTTCCTGCCAATCACCATGTGTTCGGTTGTGCGAATGGATTCTTTGTTAAATCCATCGCTCAGCAACAAACCGCTTTGTACTTGTACGACGCGCCTGCATATTGCGGTGCATACACATTCGCAGTTTAGCTGCAGTTGAGATGATCGCTGCGCTGCAAAAAGTTGCTAGCGAGCAATCAACTCGGTTGACCCCCATCAAATTGCAAAGGTTCTTGGTGGGCTGTATGATATACAGTAGTCACACAGCAATGTTGGCCAGGGGTCAAGAGGATGAGACAGTGAAGAATGAGAAAATATGTGAGGATATTATTTGGTAGACATTTATAAGCTGCAACAATAGCTGTTATTTGCTATTAAGTAGATATAAAATTATGTGCTATGGACACAAGGGTCGTATTATATGGGAGGGGGGCGGTCGCTACTCACACAGCAGCTGATGGGGTTTCTGGAAGTTCTGTTGTTGGGAGCCAGGGCTCTGTGTTGCTGAGTGTTTGTGTGTGTGTACAGTACAGTATGTAGCGTTAGACATTTTATATATACACAGATGTAGCCACGCTCATCGTGGCTACATCTAGCATTTGCTGGCACTCCCGGCACGGCTAGGCACACCCATGTCTAGTCGTGCCGAGCTTCGTCTATTGCACCTTAGATGGGCACACGGTCATGGCAAACCAGGCGTGAATGTGCCTAGATGTAGCCACAATGGGCATGGCTACATCTGAAGATGCTGTATTGCTGTAATGGGCAGGCTATAATGATACTGCCCTATATACACTAGCACGTGTAAGCTCACCAGTCTCCGCACAGCTCCCAGCCAGTCTGGGGGCAGAGAACACCAGTAGCCACCAGCTGCTCCCTGGAGGGGTCTGGCCACATCCTATGCTGGGTGTGGGAGGGGCGAGTACAGGACCTGACCCCTCCGCTGGCGCACAGTATATATAAAGCAGCTGAGTTGTTTATCGGACTCCTCACCCACATCATCTGCAGCACCAGCACCGACCCAACCTCCACACATTAACTGCACTGCTCACACCACACCGGGTCTCACACCTTCCTGGCGGACTGATTCACCTACTTTCTCTGGCGGTAAGTGGCCACACGTGTCCCCAGTGCCTCCACTCTGAGCACTGCAGGACTGTCTGGGGGTTCCTGCATAATTTCCTGGTTACTGCTGCTACTTGTTGCAGGGTCCTGGGAAGGCAAATAACCTGCAGTTGCAGCATACTATATGGGGAAGGGGAATGGCCGATGAAGCCAAGATGAGTGTGCTGGGATGACAAGTAGACTTCAGTTGCAGAATAGTATATGGGAGAGGGGAACAGCTGATGTAGTCACGATGAGCGCCCTGGGATGGCAAGTAACCTGAGGTTGCAGGATATTATATAGGGGATGGGGTGCAGAGTATGGAGGATGGGATGGCCCTGTATATAGGGGGCACTATATGGAGGGGTATAGGGGCAGTATATGGTCAGTGGCGGAATTACCGCTGGTGCATTGCACCGGGGGCCCACATCTCTGAAAGGGTCTGATTCTGATTGACTCATTATAGTAGCCATCATTGCAGCCCTGTAATAAATGAGAAAGAATTGAAATCCATCCGAAGTAGAGGAGGAGGTGAGCCTGTCCCCTCATATGAGACATTACAGCTATTGCTCTGCAGGACCAGGAGGCGGCCCCCCCCCCACTTCTTCTCATCTACGCTTCCGCAGTACCACCCACCTTTCCTGCTGCTGTCTATTCCAAAATGTGTGACCTCCCACCAGAGAACTTTGCACGCCCCCTTCTACTGTAGACTGACTGATGCAGTCAGTACTGCCTGCTCTCCTGTCTACCTTGCCACCATCTCTCCTGCTCTACCCATCCAGAGGGACCATGCCACCCCTCCTTCCATTCTACTTTGCCACCCTCTCACCTGTATTTGTCTGCAGCTTCATAGGACAGAGGAGTGGTAAGTACATATGGAGTCTCTGGGGATGTCTAAAGTTACTGTGGCGTGGGGAATGTAGTGTAGTGTAGTAATGTAGTGCTGTGCATAGGGGAAATGTAGTGTAGTGATGCAGCGCTGAGCATAGGGGGATGTAGTTTAGTGATGACGTACAGCACATAGGGGGATGAAGTGTAGTGATGTAGTGCAGCACATGGGGGGGGTGTAATGCAGCCATGCAATATGGTTAATATGGGGATGTAGTGCAGTTATGCAGTGCAGTGATGCAATGTAGTGTAGTGAGGTGGTGCAGCATACAGAGAGATGTAGTGTAGTGTTGTAGCGCAGGTATGGGGTTGATGTAGTGCAGTGATGTAGTTTAGTGGGAATATGGAGAACACGTTGCGGTGGAGGGAGCACAGGCACTCACTGCATAAACATAGTAACCACCTTGATTTTTTTTTGTGTGTTGGGGGTCCCAAAGCACATTTTTGCACGTGGGTCCACCACTCGCTAGTTTCGCCACTGATGCGGGCGCAGTGTATATAGGGACAGTATATGGTGGGGGGTGAAGTGTACATAGGGAGGGGTGTCCCCCCCCACGAATTGAGCTCAGTCAGGAGCCCTCCAGTGGTGGCCAGCAGCACCACAGAGATGAGGAGCAGCGTTAGCCTTATATATATATATATATATATATATACATACAGTATATGTATGTATGTATATATATATATATATATATATATACACCAATAGGAAAATCCCGCACTCTCACACACCAAAGCCAGCAGCTGGGGTGCCTGATCAGAGTCCAACCCACTCAAAGGTGGGACCCATAGTACAGTACAGTATTTCCCACTATTAATACATAGCAGTAATCAAAAATTGCATTTAATAAAAGAAAAAGATAGATCTCACAGTTCCAAAGCAAAATCCACAGAAACACATACAGTCAAATAGAAGTAAGGGAACTGGAACGTGTTCCAGTTCCCTTAATTCTATTTGACTGCTGCTGAACCTTTTGACTGTGCTGCATGTACAGATGTAGCCACCTTTATCTTGAGTGGCCGCGGCGTTTGTCCCGTTCGACCATACGCAGCGTACTGTGGCGTAGCGAGGCGCGCCTAGCCACAGAGAGGCTATCTAATCGCACGGAGACAGACATTTGACGTTTGGCGTTACCTTTACGTGTAATACCTGCGATCAGCCACCAGATGTCGCTTTTTACAATCACCACTGCGCATGCGTGTGGTCTCCCGTAAAATACAATACTGACATACATAATAAGGACTACTTTACTAAGGCGTCTCATTACGCTGCATACAGTAAATACTGTACTCATTACGCTGCATTATTTAATACAGTACTGTATATACAGTACGACACCGACGCAAATAGTACAGCATACAGTATATGATCCATCTACAATACTTTATGAATACTGTATGTGAGCGTCCAAGTCCCGCAGACAAAACACAGTACTGTAAAACCAGTAGTGTACACTGTCGCAAATGGATGTGTGTTACAAGTTCACTATTGCCTCTCAAGATTAGGAATTTTCTACAATATGTTATCGTCCTAATCCCGTAGCCATTACAGCATAATCAAAACCAACGGATTTATACATTTGTCTGCGGCGAAGTGGTGAAGTGTTTCGCTTCCTATACTCAGAGTCCAGGGTTCGATTCCTTAAGTACGAATGCATGTTACTGTAGTTTTTTTCAGACACTTTATTATTTTTTTTATTCACATACTGTAAACCAGGGCATACAGTAGCTGCATGAGCGGTTCTATGCGATCGAGTCCGGTGTACCATAATGTGCAGGTTCTATGCAGGTTAAGGTTCTATGCTCCGTACACAGTACACATACAATTCTGTAGCTGGGCAGACTGAATAGAAATGGCTACCACCTATGACTCCTTGCCCCACAGAGGCCCTAGGCTACGGAGCAAGTAATAGTCCAGATTGTACAGACTATGGGGCAATGCTGAAGGAGCGTCACAATCCCCTAGCTAAAATACACAGTATGCATATTATGGTACACCGGACTCGATGACATACTGTAGCACACTGGCAAAATGGCCGCCGCCCCTGAACCCTTGTGCAGGTTATGGGGCAATGCTGAAGGAGCGTCACAATCCCCTAGCCAAAATACACAGGGGAGGGATAAGCTACTGTAGGATTGCATACAGTATTACGGTACACCGGACTCAATCGCATAGCACACTGTCAAAACGACCACTACCCATGAACCCCCACCTCCTGAACCCCCACCTCGTGGCAGGCAGCAGTTGGGTATGGAATGAGAAATGGCATAAGCTGTGCAGGCTACGGGGCGATGCTGAAGGAGCGTCACAATCCCCTAGCCAAAATACACAGAGATACTGTAAGCGAGGTCTATGCACATTACAGTACTGTACGTTACACCGGGCTCGGTCGCATAGCAAACTGACAAAACACAAGTTTTACAGTACATACAGTAAAGCAGGCCAAAGCTGCAGGAGAGTTTCTACTGTAAAGGTTCTATGCACCGTACGGTAATGTACACATACCTGTACAATTCTATAGCAGGGCAGACTCAATTGAAATGGCTACCGCCTGTGACTCCTAGCTCCTAGGAGGCACTCAGCTATGGAGCAAATAACAGCACAGATTTTGCAGGCTACGGGGCAATGCTGAAGGAGCGTCACAATCCCCTAGCTACAATACACAGGGGTGATAGAGATAATCGAGTGGCTGGAGGGGGGTCCCCTTGATTTAAGGGGCCCCCACTCCTCCAGGGTACTCCGGCCAGGTGTGACTAGTTGGGTATTTAATTCCATGGCCGCAGGGACCGGTATAAAAGTCTCCCCCGGCTGTGCATTATCTGTCCAGCTAGTGGAGCCCAGTGCTGATTCAAAAAATATGGGGAACCCCTACGCTTTTTTTGTCCCCCTTATTTTTTGCACCAGGACCAGGCGCAGAGCCCGGTGCTGGTTCTAAAAAGATGGGGGATCCCGTGTCCATTTTTTCCGTATTCCTGCCGGAATTCGACTGCAATTGCATATACAGTACTGTACCCCTTAATGTCACTGCTTACAGTATACAGTATTTAGACATGAGCTTGTGTACAGTATCTGTCATGAGGTGCTTTTTTCACTGACGCTATAACTTTTTTCTATTGTGATATACTGTACAGAGGCGGCAAACTAGCCAAACGGGAATAATCAGCTTCTGCAGAATAAAATGAGATGCTACAGTACATGCCTATATTCTGTGAGTGACTGCGGCTCTATGAAATTAAATCAGAAAATTTAAATATGAAATGCATTACTAATGTGTGGCATTACTGTACTGTATGTGTATAAGGTGTACTACAATATTTTCTGGTGTAACATAAGGAAAGGGCACTACTGCATGGTCTAATGCAGTGGTTCTCAAACTTGGTCCTCAGGACCCCACACAGTGCATGTTTTGCAGGTAAACCAGCAAGTGCACAGATGTATTCATTACTAACTGACACATTTTAGAAGGTCCATACAGTAGGTGGAGCTAATTTTTTCACTTGTGATTCTGTGAGACCTGCAAAACCTGCACTGTGTGGGGTCCTGAGGACTGAGTTTGAGAACCTGTGGTCTAATGTAAATAAAGATGAATGTGGTGGGGTGTAATGTGAATAAGGGGCATTACTGTTAGGAGTAATGTGGTACTATGATATGATGTCATGAGAATAAGAGACACCACTGCATGATATAATGTGAATAAAGTTGCAGTACTGTGTTGTGTCATTTCATCTTCGGGTATTATTGTGTTACCATGCCCCTTCCCAGCAAGAACATACTGTACACTGTTTTGGGCTGGCACTAAATGTGCACATTGTTCTTATTTAGATTATAGGGGGTAGGAGCGCCAAAATGGGTGATGGTGCTGGGAAAGGGGTGCAGGGTTAGAGGCGGAACTACGTAGCATCTGTGCAAGAGGGCATCAGCCAAAATCTAGCCTAGGGCATCATGTTGGTCAGGTTTGGCTCTGATAATACTGTATACTGTACTCTTACTGTACTTTGCATTCAATACAGATACTGTTTGCACACAGGTTTTACATGAATCATTGGCAATGCTGCAGGAGTGTCTCATTAGGCAATCTAAAATATACCACGACTATGGGTGGGGATACAGTAGGGAAGTTCTGTCACCATAAGCTGTCTGCTGTGTATAGCATATTTCCATCTGAGATGCATTTGTGTGTTTGTAATAAGAAAAAAACATTTTACTGTACATTTAGTGGATACAGTATTTCTCCCCCATAATGACGTATCATACTGTACAGGTACCCTCATGTACTGTACCGTACCATACTGTAAAATTGAATATTTATTGGAAAAACATCAATATTAATGTAAAAATAAAGTATTACAACATCCGATTCCATGTACTGCACTGATCAAAATGTACAGTACTCTTATTCAGGACTTATAAAACTGAAAATAACTGTTCATACAGTACACATCAATAACATTACTACTGTATAATATTCTACATTAGTTTATGCAATAATCAGACAAAGGCAATTTTATCATTTTTTTTAATAATGCACCAATTTAAAATTTTAAACAGAAAATACAGAACTACATATTTGTGGCTTGACCATTTCTTTCAACTACAACAGGTAATACTTTATACAGGTGATTTATATAATTATTACAATGTTCAGGTGTGAGTACTTCTAGCCAAAATTTCTTTATCCCATCCACCAGTTGCTGTTTTGTTGTTGGCTTTGCAACACTCCTAACGTACCTCTTCAATTGAGCCCACACTAATTCGATTGGGTTCATGTCTGGTGATCTATATAAAAATAAAAAAAAAGCGTATAGAAAAAATTAATTACATTACAGTAAATAGAGAAAATTAAACATACAATATTGTACTGTTTATTAAACAAAAAATTTTTTTACAGTACTAGAGTGCTATCCAAAATTTTACTTGTACACTGTTGAAAGAATACTCACTCTGGTGGTGTGCGTTCCCAATTCATACCTTTCTCTTCCATAAATTTGGCTGAGGCGGAGTGTTTAGGATCATTGTCTTGGAATATCCTATGGTGAGTTGGGTAATATTTATTCACAAATGGCACCATACATTTCTCTACTATTGTTTCTTGGAAAAATTTCTTATCCATGATTCCTACAGAAATCAAAAAATGTTGTTCATTAATAAGCAACTCCTTTTATTGTGCAGTTACACGTACTCTACAGTACAACATGTATTTTTACAGAACACAGGCACAGAATAAAGTATAGTACTGTACCTTCGAAAAATAATAGGGGACCAGCTCCTAATCGTGATATGCCTCCCCATACATGGACTCTCAATGGATGCTTTGGGCGTGGTTTTAAAGAGATATGGTTACGTTTCCTGAATGACATTCTGGAGAACCGCTCAAGGGCAACAGACGATTCATCTGTGAAAATGACATCATCAAATGTTTCACCACTCTCAATCCATCGCCGTGCCTGTTCCACTCTCTTTTCTTTATTCACATCTCTTATCATTGGAGATATCCTGTGAAGAGCCAAAAATAATGAAATCAGATACAGTTATGAAATTACAGATTTACAGATTACTGTATATACAGTAGACTGTATGTGCAGTATACTGTATTATATACCTACTGTATACATTAAACTGTACATACAGTACATTAAGTTACATACAGAGTAATATATATATACATACTGTACATACACACAAACACACACACACAGTATACAGTATGTAATCATCACAATAAGCCGGCAATGCTTCATTGCTGTCTCTGAGTGCCTATACAGTAGGTATCTCTTTTGGGATAGAATATATACAGTATATACACACACACATACTGTATATAGTATAAAGTACACACTCTGTATAATGATTTATGGCATTATTATATCACGTATCAAGGGATTATTAACAGTGCATTTACTGTATGGTTTATACTGCTTTCAGTATTTTACCTTGTTGCGCCAAAGGTCCATCCCATTTTCCGTCGCATCCTTCTGATGCTGGTGGCCGATATGTCCAGGTCATACTTGGAATGGAGAATTCGTTTTATTTGCAGAGCAGTACGCTCATCATCCTCACGAGTTAGTTCCTCCACAATTTGTTGCACTCTCCTACAGTACAATACAGTATGAAAAATATGAATTCATGAACAGCACAATCACAGTTACAATTGATGAAGTTTTTATTTTATTTCAAAAAAATTGTTTATGGTATAAAGCAAGTCATTTAAACATTACAGTAGTGTACAGTACGTACCATGTGCATTTTGTAGGAAATACAAATCTGGGCGTTGTTCTCTCGAATGCATGATAGCGCACCGTTTCTAAAGTGACTATAATGCCACTTTCCTTGAGCCATGCATGGATCTCTTTGATGGTTTTATTTTCTTTTTTCATGTTGGCGATTATCTTGCTCATCGTTTTGTTGATAGTTACTGGCATGTTGTCCAACTATAATTCCTGTATGGAGAGAAAACATTTGTGAATACTGTAGTCTAAAATTTACACATCTGAAAATGCATAAGAGTTTTATGATAGAAGTTAATACTGTACATGTTTACTATCCAGTACCTGATGTTCAAATTTAAGTATTGTATACTGTACAGTACTGAAAATACAACTTCAGTGTTATGGACTGCAATTAGTTTCCTGTATGAAACAGATACAGTACAGTAAATAACCCTCCTTGGAAGTGCATGGGCCCTGTGAGACTTACAGTAGTGTACAGCATAAGGGTCGACTGACATGATGTACAAGCATTACATACAGTACATGTCAGTACTGTATGTAAATTCTTCAATTATTGCCTAACAACAATGCTGCTTACTGTATATTAAATACTGTAGGCCTAGAAATGTGCATCTCAATATAGTAGTTAAAAACACAGGGGCCTATGTGGATAAGCGAGTTCTATGCACACTAAAAATGGCCACCGACCGTGAACCCCCAGCACGTGGCAGCGCTCGGATATGTAGTGAGATACAGTATGGCATACATTTCACACTCCAGGGGGCAATGCTGAAGGAGCGTCACAATCCCCTAGCTCAATTACACTGGGATAAGCGAGGTCTACTGTATGCACATTACGGTATACCGAGCTGGATCGCTTAGCAACCTGACAACATGGCCGCCGACCGTGAACTCCCAGCACGTGGCAGCGCTCGGATATGTAGTGAGATACAGTATGGCATACATTTCACACTCCAGGGGGCAATGCTGAAGGAGCGTCACAATCCCCTAGCTCAATTACATTGGGATAAGCGAGGTCTATGCACATTACGGTATACCGAGCTGGATCGCTTAGCAACCTGACAAAATGGCCGCCGACCGTGAACTCCCAGCACGTGGCAGCGCTCGGATATGTAGTGAGATACAGTATGGCATACATTTCACACTCCAGGGGGCAATGCTGAAGGAGCGTCACAATCCCCTAGCTCAATTACATTGGGATAAGCGAGGTCTATGCACATTACGGTATACCGAGCTGGATCGCTTAGCAACCTGACAAAATGGCCGCCGACCGTGAACTCCCAGCACGTGGCAGCGCTCGGATATGTAGTGAGATACAGTATGGCATACATTTCACACTCCAGGGGGCAATGCTGAAGGAGCGTCACAATCCCCTAGCTCAATTACATTGGGATAAGCGAGGTCTATGCACATTACGGTATACCGAGCTGGATCGCTTAGCAACCTGACAAAATGGCCGCCGACCGTGAACTCCCAGCACGTGGCAGCGCTCGGATATGTAGTGAGATACAGTATGGCATACATTTCACACTCCAGGGGGCAATGCTGAAGGAGCGTCACAATCCCCTAGCTCAATTACATTGGGATAAGCGAGGTCTATGCACATTACGGTATACCGAGCTGGATCGCTTAGCAACCTGACAAAATGGCCGCCAACCGTGAACTCCCAGCACGTGGCAGCGCTCGGATATGTAGTGAGATACAGTATGGCATACATTTCACACTCCAGGGGGCAATGCTGAAGGAGCGTCACAATCCCCTAGCTCAATTACATTGGGATAAGCGAGGTCTATGCACATTACGGTATACCGAGCTGGATCGCTTAGCAACCTGACAAAATGGCCGCCGACCGTGAACTCCCAGCACGTGGCAGCGCTCAAATATGGAGTGAGAGATGGTATACATTTTAAAATACACCGGGATAAGTTGTACAGGCCATGGAGCAATGCACAGGGACATTCATCATTTACGTACAGTATATAAATAATTGTAAACCGTAAATGAAAGAATTACCGGTCAAATACTGTATGACGAAACTGTGTCAATGAGCTGGAACAGTATGGCCTGTGAAGAAGTTTTCGAAGGCAGAAACGGAGAGCAAATTATCAGGAGATTTCTGAAAGGTCGGAGAAGATCCACACAGCAAGTCTGCTTACGAGGAAACAGCTTTGCAAAGTGGGTAGCGGGGCGGTGACTGAGACGCTCTTTTATTCGCTCCTGCAGATGTACTTTGATTTACTGTATGTGAAACCTGTGTGCATCCTTCCATTGGATGTACTGTATTGGAGAGAAATTTTTTTTTTTTAAAGTGAATGTCACGGGAACACATTAAAAATAAGGTTGGCACTTCCTTCCCATTGGTGTTGGTTTACAGTATGCCGTAGTGTACTCGGACGCTCATGTAATTGCATTTCAAAGGCACAGTATTTTCCATCGTCTCCCCCCTACCCCCATCGCCCTTCCCCCCTGGGGGCCTGCACAGGGAGGAAATTCAGGTCCTGTGCAATACACAAACGCTGAAGATCTACAGTACTGTTTTGCTCAGTTGGTAGCGTCAGAATACACTCATTTCATTCCCGCTGTTTAGGTGCATTTAGCGTAAAGAATCGCTCCTGCAGATGTACTTTGATTTATGTGAAATCTGTGTGCATCCTTCCATTGACTGTCTTACAGTGTAAATAAAATAATACAGTGCATTATTACAGAAAAAAAAAAAAAAAGAAAGAAAGAAAGCACATCAGGTCTCGAACCCTGGACCCCCAGCGAGGGAGGTGGGAGCCTTCACCCCTAGCCCACGACGCCTCATGAGAGATTTCCAATTTCATGTGTGAAAGTACTGCAAACAGCGGCCGGCCCCCGCCCCATTGCTGTTGGTTTATGCCTTAGAGGACTCGGACGCTCGCATTTGTAAAGCACGGTGTTTTCCTCCGCCTCCGGCTAGCCTGTTGCCCTTCCCCCATGGGAGCCTGCACAGATCATGCAGTAGACAGGGAGGGAATGCAAATGCTGGTCATGTGCAATACACAAACGCCCACTGTAGTACTGTTTTGCTCACTTACAGTACTGTACTGTAGGTTGCATTTAGCGTAAAGAATCGCTCCTGCAGATGTACTTTGATTTACTGTATGTGAAACCTGTGTGCATCCTTCCATTGGATGTACTGTATTGGAGAGAATTTTTTTTTTTTTAAAGTGAATGTCACGGGAACACATTAAAAATAAGGTTGGCACTTCCTTCCCATTGGTGTTGGTTTACAGTATGCCGTAGTGTACTCGGACGCTCATGTAATTGCATTTCAAAGGCACAGTATTTTCCATCGTCTCCCCCTACCCCCATCGCCCTTCCCCCCTGGGGGCCTGCACAGGGAGGAAATTCAGGTCCTGTGCAATACACAAACGCTGAAGATCTACAGTACTGTTTTGCTCAGTTGGTAGCGTCAGAATACACTCATTTCATTCCCGCTGTTTAGGTGCATTTAGCGTAAAGAATCGCTCCTGCAGATGTACTTTGATTTATGTGAAATCTGTGTGCATCCTTCCATTGACTGTCTTACAGTGTAAATAAAATAATACAGTGCATTATTACAGAAAAAAAAAAAAAAAGAAAGAAAGAAAGCACATCAGGTCTCGAACCCTGGACCCCCAGCGAGGGAGGTGGGAGCCTTCACCCCTAGCCCACGACGCCTCATGAGAGATTTCCAATTTCATGTGTGAAAGTACTGCAAACAGCGGCCGGCCCCCGCCCCATTGCTGTTGGTTTATGCCTTAGAGGACTCGGACGCTCGCATTTGTAAAGCACGGTGTTTTCCTCCGCCTCCGGCTAGCCTGTTGCCCTTCCCCCATGGGAGCCTGCACAGATCATGCAGTAGACAGGGAGGGAATGCAAATGCTGGTCATGTGCAATACACAAACGCCCACTGTAGTACTGTTTTGCTCACTTACAGTACTGTACTGTAGGTTGCATTTAGCGTAAAGAATCGCTCCTGCAGATGTACTTTGATTTACTGTATGTGAAACCTGTGTGCATCCTTCCATTGGATGTACTGTATTGGAGATAAAAAAAATTTTTTTAAAGTGAATGTCACGGGAACACATTAAAAATAAGGTTGGCACTTCCTTCCCATTGGTGTTGGTTTACAGTATGCCGTAGTGTACTCGGACGCTCATGTAATTGCATTTCAAAGGCACAGTATTTTCCATCGTCTCCCCCCTACCCCCATCGCCCTTCCCCCCTAGGGGCCTGCACAGGGAGGAAATTCAGGTCCTGTGCAATACACAAACGCTGAAGATCTACAGTACTGTTTTGCTCAGTTGGTAGCGTCAGAATACACTCATTTCATTCCCGCTGTTTAGGTGCATTTAGCGTAAAGAATCGCTCCTGCAGATGTACTTTGATTTATGTGAAATCTGTGTGCATCCTTCCATTGACTGTCTTACAGTGTAAATAAAATAATACAGTGCATTATTACAGAAAAAAAAAAAAAAAGAAAGAAAGAAAGCACATCAGGTCTCGAACCCTGGACCCCCAGCGAGGGAGGTGGGAGCCTTCACCCCTAGCCCACGACGCCTCATGAGAGATTTCCAATTTCATGTGTGAAAGTACTGCAAACAGCGGCCGGCCCCCGCCCCATTGCTGTTGGTTTATGCCTTAGAGGACTCGGACGCTCGCATTTGTAAAGCACGGTGTTTTCCTCCGCCTCCGGCTAGCCTGTTGCCCTTCCCCCATGGGAGCCTGCACAGATCAT
Organism: Pseudophryne corroboree; assembly: GCF_028390025.1. Classification (NCBI taxonomy): domain Eukaryota; kingdom Metazoa; phylum Chordata; class Amphibia; order Anura; family Myobatrachidae; genus Pseudophryne; species Pseudophryne corroboree. Next base: position 538,704,323 of record NC_086449.1, read on the forward strand.
GCAGTAGACAGGGAGGGAATGCAAATGCTGGTCATGTGCAATACACAAACGCCCACTGTAGTACTGTTTTGCTCACTTACAGTACTGTACTGTAGGTTGCATTTAGCGTAAAGAATCGCTCCTGCAGATGTACTTTGATTTACTGTATGTGAAACCTGTGTGCATCCTTCCATTGGATGTACTGTATTGGAGAGAAAATTTTTTTTTTTAAAGTGAATGTCACGGGAACACATTAAAAATAAGGTTGGCACTTCCTTCCCATTGGTGTTGGTTTACAGTATGCCGTAGTGTACTCGGACGCTCATGTAATTGCATTTCAAAGGCACAGTATTTTCCATCGTCTCCCCCCTACCCCCATCGCCCTTCCCCCCTGGGGGCCTGCACAGGGAGGAAATTCAGGTCCTGTGCAATACACAAACGCTGAAGATCTACAGTACTGTTTTGCTCAGTTGGTAGCGTCAGAATACACTCATTTCATTCCCGCTGTTTAGGTGCATTTAGCGTAAAGAATCGCTCCTGCAGATGTACTTTGATTTATGTGAAATCTGTGTGCATCCTTCCATTGACTGTCTTACAGTGTAAATAAAATAATACAGTGCATTATTACAGAAAAAAAAAAAAAAAGAAAGAAAGAAAGCACATCAGGTCTCGAACCCTGGACCCCCAGCGAGGGAGGTGGGAGCCTTCACCCCTAGCCCACGACGCCTCATGAGAGATTTCCAATTTCATGTGTGAAAGTACTGCAAACAGCGGCCGGCCCCCGCCCCATTGCTGTTGGTTTATGCCTTAGAGGACTCGGACGCTCGCATTTGTAAAGCACGGTGTTTTCCTCCGCCTCCTGCTAGTCCTCCATTCCCATTATGCATTAGCGAACTCAGACGCTCATATATTTTAAAAGCACGGTGTTTATACATTGTACTGTACATTCTTCCTTTTACACAATTACTGTAGTTGCGTCTCCATACACATACTGTACAGTACTCCATACTTTTTCCACCGCCTCCCGTTACGCCTACAGTATTGCCAGAGCTGTAGATCAATCCGCCGCTATACTGTACGATCGAAAGTACTGGATTAGTGGAGCATTAGCGACACAGTGGTGGAGATGTGTAATGCATGATGAGTATCTAGATCGCCTCAACGCGCCTGCCTGTGATGAAACTCAGCTATCGCATTAGCGTGACTAAACGCCCGTCTCGGCGGAGAAACAGTCAAGATAAAGGTGGCTACATCTGTACCTTGACATTGTGGATTTCGCTTTGGAACTGTGAGATCTATCTTTTTCTTTCATTAAATGACATTTTTGATTACTGCTATTTATTAAGTCTGGATAGTGCTATCATTCCCACTTGTGTGGGAAATACTGTACTATATATATATATATATATATATATATTATTATTTTTTTTTTTTTTTTTTTAAATATATATATATATATATATATATAAACGAAAAAAGACCTTTATCACGTGCTTTTTGCAAAAGCAGCACCTCCCGGTAGAACCTTTGTTAGCAGGAACGATGAATTTGTAGAAAGAAAATGGACCCGGAGGGCGCTAAACACATAAAATTGTCCAAATAAAGTCCATAGATAATTTGTATGGTAAGTGTCCCAACGATGTATTCTTTATCGGACTTAATATTCAACTTGGGATGGAAACACAATTCTGATTTGGATTCAGCCAAAAGATAATCCTCCTGTAATGATACACTCTCACCAAGGATATGAACACCCAAAACAGTTGGCCAAAGGCCTTAGATTAATAAAAATGTATTGATGTTAAAACATCCAATTAAAATATAGTACAATGCCAGATAAATTTTGCATTAACACACAGGTGCTTCCAGGAACCAAATATACATCAGGACAGATGTAGTTAGTGCCACCAACCACCCTAGGATGTGAGCTAAGTGGTAGGGGCTCCCCAATGTAATTAGGTATCCTAGTCACCTTAAACCCTATGCGTTTTGTCCCAATCAAGTTGGTCAGGTGTCTTTCTAGTTCAACCAATGCCTCATGAGGATAAAGAACTGAATGCAACAATAGAGCCGATAGAACTGCATGTGGACCTTGCACTGTAACAAAATCAAACAATAATAAATGGAGCTGTCATAACAGCCCCAGTCAGTTTGCGACACACGGCGGTTCCTGTATAGTTAGTACCTAATAATAAAGAGCCTACCTCTCGAACAGAGTCCCAAGTAAACAAATATATCCAACTACAAAATGTAACAAGATCTAAGGACAGGCAAAAACTTGACACACGGCGGTGTCTCAGAAAAATAAACCACTGAAAACACCTAAAGGAAAAGGAGATCCTGAAGATGTAGGATCAAAGAAAGCAAGCCAAACGGAATTCTTCATTGAGTCCATTTGGTGCCAGCATTTTCAATCTATCGATCCATTGGTGTTCTCTCTGTAACAGTATCTTTATCTAGTTGCGCCTCCCCCAGTGGCGTAACTAGAAATTTTTCTCCCCCAAGCCAAAAAATCCTTCGGCGCCCCCCCCCCCCATACCCCCCATAATTGGCACTAGTAAAGGGACAAATATGCGCGCGCCGCCAAAAAGGGTGTGTGGCTTCGTTGAAATGGGCGTGGCTTTGTGTAAAGGGGCGTGGCATTGCAGGAAAAGACTACCTTATACCCCAGTTTTGCAACCTGCACGCCCAGACATTAGCCACCACAGGAAAGAAAAAGAATCCTGATTCATGCCCCTTACATTATTTGTAATTTTTCCTCCTTTAGTAATGCCCAGTATACATTATTCCACATACTGCAATGGCCTTAGCCATTATGCCACACACAATAATGCACATGACACAATATGCACACACTGTAATGCCCCCGACACATTATGCCACACACCGTAATGCCTGTGACACATTATGACAGGAATCGCAATGCCCGTTATACATTATGCTACACACTGCAATGCCCCTGATACATTATAGCACATACAATGTCTGTGACACAGTATGACACACACCACAATGATCCTGAGACATTATACCAAATACCACAATGCCCGTGATATAGTATACAACACACCGTAATGCCTGACACATTATGACACACACCGCAATGTCCGTGATACATTATGCCACACACCGTAATGCCCATTACACATTAGGTTCTACAGTAAGGCTTCTAATTACTTTTAAATTACCTGCTCATTGCCAGGGGTTTCATGCTCTTGGTTCCATGCACGGTGCCAGGGGTTTTCATGCTCAGGGTGTCATGCTCGTTGCCAGGGGTTTCATGCACTGGGTGTCATGCTCGTTGCCAGCGGTTTCATGCTCTTGGTTCCATGCACGGTGCCAGGGGTTTTCATGCTCAGGGTGTCATGCTCGTTGCCAGGGGTTTCATGCACTGGGTGTCATGCTCGTTGCCAGGGCTTTCATACACTGGGTGTCATGCTTGTTGCCAGGGGTTTCATGCACTGGGTTTCATGCTCGTTGCTAGGGGGTAGTGCATGTTGCTAGGGCCATACTCCCAGTGCCACATATGCCCCCAGTGCCAGATATTCCCCCACAGTGCCAGGTATATGCCCCCAGTGCCAGATATTCCCCCACAGTGCCAGGTACATGCCCCCAGTGCCACATATACCCCACCCAGTGCCACATATGCCCCCTCAGTGCCTGCTCCCCCCAGTGCCAAATATTCCCCCACAGTGCCACATATGCCCCCTCAGTGCCTGCTCCCGCCAGTGCCAGATATTCCCCCACAGTGCCAGGTATATGCCCCCAGTGCCAGATATTCCCCCACAGTGCCACATATGCCCCCTCAGTGCCTGCTCCCCCCAGTGCCAGGTACATGCCCCCAGTGCCACATATACCCCCCCCCCCAGTGCCACATATGCCCCCTCAGTGCCTGCTCCCCCCAGTGCCAAATATTCCCCCACAGTGCCACATATGCCCCCTCAGTGCCTGCTCCCCCCAGTGCCAGATATTCCCCCACAGTGCCAGGGATATGCCCCCAGTGCCAGATATTCCCCCACAGTGCCAGGTATATGCCCCCAGTGCCAGATATTCCCCCACAGTGCCACATATGCCCCCTCAGTGCCTGCTCCCCCCAGTGCCAAATATTCCCCCACAGTGCCAGGTATATACCCCCAGTGCCAGATATTCCCCCACAGTGCCAGGTAAATGCCCCCAGTGCCAGATCTTCCCCCACAGTGCCAGGTATATGCCCCCAGTGCCAGATATTCCCCCACAGTGCCAGGTATATGCCCCCAGTGCCAGATATTCCCCCACAGTGCCAGGTATATGCCCCCAGTGCCAGATATTCCCCCACGGTGCCAGGTATATGCCCCCAGTGCCAGATATTCCCCCACAGTGCCACATATGCCCCCTCAGTGCCTGCTCCCCCCAGTGCCAAATATTCCCCCACAGTGCCAGGTATATGCCCCCAGTGCCAGATATTCCCCCACAGTGCCAGGTAAATGCCCCCAGTGCCAGATCTTCCCCCACAGTGCCAGGTATATGCCCCCAGTGCCAGATATTCCCCCACAGTGCCAGGTATATGCCCCCAGTGCCAGATATTCCCCCACAGTGCCAGGTATATGCCCCCAGTGCCAGATATTCCCCCACAGTGCCTGGTATATGCCCCCAGTGCCAGATATTTCCCCACAGTGCCAGGTATATGCCCCCAGTGCCAGATATTCCCCCACAGTGCCTGCTCCCCCCACCCCCACCCCCCGCTCCTTTGTGTTGGAGGGACACGGAGCGCATAGCGCGCCTCTCCTGTGTCCCCCCTGGCTCTCCTGCCGGTCTAATAAAGGAAGTGCCGGTTTGTGAGCCAATCAGAGCTCACGAACGGCACTTCCTTTATTAGACCGGCCGGGGGAAAGCCAGGGAGGGACACAGGAGAGGCGCGCGATGTGCGCTCTGTGTCCCTCCTTACAGCAGCGGAGGAAAGGAGACCGCAGATTGACATGCGGACGCTCGTCCGCATGTCAATCTGTGCAAAGTCAGTGGCGCCCCCGCAGCCCCTCACCCCCAAGCCACCGTGAGAACTGCGGGGGCAGTAGTTACGTCACTGCTAACTATTAAAAGTGTCCATGGTCTGGGCCCTTTATAAATATATATCATAGTAGAGATGTGCAGTTCGGTTTTCCTGAAATACACACACACCCAAACATAGGGGTTCAAAGTCGAATTACATAGGGGTTCAAAGTCGAATTGAGTCCCTGTTCAGAATCACTTTGAAGTTCCGAGTGGATCCGAGTCCCAGCTGGGGTCTGTTGTCAATTCAGAGGTTGAATTTAAAAACCGACCTTGGTTTTTGGATTGCATGTAAAGGTCTCCAAATGATATGATTTTAGCTATTTTTAACGATTTCTTTAACTATGTTTATCAATTTTTATCGATTTTAAAGGAATCCAAAACCAAACCATAAACCATATCCAAACCAAAACTCTTAAGCATGGTTTTGCCAAAACCAAAATACGATGATGAATTAGAACCAAAACTAAAAACATGGCAGTCTGCGCACATCTCTAATATACAGTATAGTTAATACTGCTAGTGCATGCATGATAATGTACCAGATTAATAACAGCAATGCACTGTAGACACAGCTTTCTTGGCAATGACCCTCATACCCACAAAATAGATTGCATGTTTTGCCTGTGATGTAAGTTGGATGTAAGTTGGAGTTGCTTGCTTTTCCTTTCAGAACTTGGAACCCACCAGCTTGCCCCTGCACTCACTTTACTGGAACAACAGTTTTAAGAATGATTGTGAGGAAGGGAGGGGGCAGGGAAAGATCAGGTAATACTCTTGCACCCAGGTCTTCTGCCTTCATAAACTGCCTATGTGGAGTCTATTCATGAAAGATTGGATAAGTGAGTCAGTGGATAAGTTGCCCTTGGCAACCAATCAGTGTTGAGGTAACATGTATAAAGTGCATTCTATAAAATTATACGTAGCAGCTGATTGCTTGACATGGGCAACATCTCCACTGACTCGCTTCTCCACACTTTGCACTGATTCATGAATAGACCCCTTTGTCTGTTTCACTATTTCTCCCAGCAGCCATTATAATACTCTGTACATCAGTTCCAACCAATATCTATGTTATCCTCACTCAATTTCTTCACCTTCCATCAAACTAAGGGGGTGATTCCGAGTTGATTGCTAGCTGAAAATGTTCGCTGCGCAGCGATGAAGCAAAAAAATGGCACTTCTGCGCATGCGTATGTGGTGCAATGCGCACGCACTACGTACTTTCACAAAGGCTGATGTAGTTTCACACAAGGTCTAGCGAAGCTTTTCAGTCACACTGCTGGCCGCAGAGTGATTCACAGGAAGTGGGCGTTTCTGGGTATCAACTGACCGTTTTCAGGGAGTGTTCAGAAAAATGCAGGCATGCCAGGAAAAACGCTGGCATGGCTGGGCGAACGCAGACGTGTTTGTGACGTAAAATCCAGAACTGAATGGTCTGAAGTGATCGCAAGCGCTGAGTAGGTCTGAAGCTACTCTGAAACTGCACAATATTTTTTTGTAGCCGCAGTGCGATCCTTTCATTCGCACTTCTGCTAAGCTAAGATACACTCCCAGAGGGCGGCGGCTTAGCGTTTGCACGGCTGCTAAAAACAGCTAGCGAGCGAACAACTCGGAATGACCCCCCAAATGCCCTCCCAATCTCACTCCGTCCAAATACCTCTAATCTTTCCTACTCGCCTACCTCCTAACACACCGACATGTCTATTCAAACTCTTGCATCAGAAAATAATACTGGCTTCAATGAAGCTTGAATGCAGTTCTTGTCACATAGTAAAAATAAAACTGTAACACTTAACTTTAGCATAAACGTATGCAGGTCAGGAGTAAATGCTGCTTGACATTCTATAAATGTGAGATAACAAATTAAAAGAAGATAAATAAATATTGTATATATTTCCTACTTCTGCTGTGCCCCAGTGTTTATTAATCTCCTCTACTGTGCTTTCCTATAATTCCATAATCATCATTGTACCAGTAATTGCACACCGACAGGGAAGAGATGTAAACAAAGGTAAATATAAATAAGACAACATAGAAAGATTTATTTTTGTCTCTATGTGTGTATTGTCTGCTAAGATGATTTTATTACCATAATTGCATGATGGCTATGCTTTTATCCTTGGTCCTGTCTTTCTACTCACTCTACATACAGGGGGTCATTCCGACATGATCGCACGCTAGCTATTTTTTGCAGCGCTGCGATCAGATAGTCGCCGCCTATAGGGGAGTGTTTTTTTTTGCTTTGCAAGTGTGTGAACGCATGTGCAGCCGAGCGGTACAAAATAGATTTGTGCAGTTTCTGAGTAGCCCAGAACTTACTCAGCCGCTGCGATTACTTCAGCCTGTCCGGGACCGGAATTGACGTCAGGAACCCTCCCAGCGAACGCATGGACATGCCTGCGTTTTTCCAACCACTCCCAGAAAACGCCCTCTTCCTGTCAATCGCCTTGCGATCAGCTGTGTAAATGGATTCTTCGTTAAATCCATCGCACAGCAACGACCCACTTTGTACCCGTACGATGCACCTGCGCATTGCGGTGCATACGCATGCGCAGTTCTGACCTGATCACAGCGCAGTGAAAAAACTTAGCATGCGATCAGGTCGTAATGACCCCCACAGACTCTTGGTGAAATGATCTGCTTATGTGGCCTCTTGTACCACTTATACATTTATAATAAACAAATCTATCTCTCCACCCCTAGAGTATCCCTGTCTGGCTATTTCTCTGTATTCTCTTTATGGATGTCCCAGCACTTTCTCAAACTCAACTCTAAAACAAAACTCATTGTATTCCCTTCCTCCAAAGATTGAGGTTTGTCTGCTTATTGCATATGTACTGTATAAGACTCTGGAATGTGATACATTCCGGGGCTTGGATGCGGTGGCAATGCCATCTTTAGATGGCTATAAAATCCTGTAGGCTTCTCATCATGTTTCCCCCTAAGAGGGAACCAATCAGATCCTCCCAGCACCCCAAGCAGCGCGTGCATCATAAGATACATGCACAGATGGACTCCCGGGTCCTAAATACAGAAGTCCCCACACCACAAAGGACAGATCTCATTCACAATGCGATGCATCATGCTTCATGCCCTATCTCACACTCAGAGCCGGATTTAGGCATAGGCAAACTAGGCAAATGCCTAGGGCATTTGGTATGCTTAGGGGCTCCAGCAGCTTCTGCTGATTAAAATGATATGCGACATGCCTATATTCTGTATGTGACTGCGGCTGTATCTGCATACGAAATGCTACGTTACAGTGTATTCCTGGAAATCACTGTAATGTAGCATTTTGTATGCAGATACAGCCAATGTCGCACACAGAATATAGGCATGCTGCATATCATTTTAATCAGCAGAAGCTGCTTGTGCATCCTAGCCACATAGTAATGCAAATAAAATGCATTTTCATAAACAAAAGGCGCCCGACTTTAGCAGTGCTGCCAGCTGACTCATGCCAGGCATCTCCTACAGAACTAGCGGCGGTGCTAGGGGGCACCAGCCAAAATCTTGCCTAGGGCATCATATTGGTTAAGGCCGGCTCTGCTCACACTGTCACTAACTTCTCCTGTCTGACCTACCTCTTACCTGCCTCTCCCAAATTCATCCCATCCTCAACACTACTGCTGCTACACTGATTTTCCTCTGCATCTGCTACTTATCTCTGCCAATACATACACTGACTCCCTATCCTTATAGTCATGGGCATAACTATAGTGAGTGCAGCCCAGAGGCATAGGGGGTTCTGGACCAATTTCCTGAATTTGCCTGCTAAGCAATTGGGCCTGATCCATTGCCCAGGCTGTATTGTGTGTCATTACATTTTCATTGAGTAGCGTGTGTAGTGGGTGTTATAATGGTAAGGGGCACTGTAATGTGGCTCCATATAAACTGGAAGCCACTGTAATCTGACATAATCTGATCTGCTCATTCTATTGTGGAGGGCACTATAATGTTACATCATAAGAACTGGGGCACTGTAATATGGCCCAGTATGAAATGGAAGCACCATTGTGTGTCATAATATGAATTGGGGCACTGTAACGTGGCATAATTTTAACTGTAGGGCACTAATGTGGCACAGAATGATCAGGGGGCACTGTAATGTGCCATAATATGCTACGGGCAGTACTACGTAATGTGCTACGGGCAGTACGGATGGTGTAATGGTTAGCATTACTGCCTCATAGCACTGAGGTCATGGGTTCAATTCCCACCATGGCCCTAACTGTGTGGAGTTTGTATATTCTCCCCGTATTTGCGTGGGTTTCCTCCGGGTACTCCGGTTTCCTCCCGCAATCCAAAAATATACTGGCAGGTTAATTGGCTCCCAACAAAATTAACCCTAGCGTGAATGTGTGTGCATGTACATGTGATAGGGAATATAGATTGTAAGCTCCACTGGGGCAGGGACTGATGTGAATGGCCAATTCTCTGTAAAGCGCTGCGGAATATGTGTGCGCTATATAAATAACTGGTAATAATAATAATAATAATAATATGAGCTGGGGACACTGTATGTCATAATGTAAATAGGGGGTACTGCGTGGCATAATGTGCACTGGCAGGGAACAATGATGGTTCTTGAAATAAACTAGGGCATTACTATGGGGCATAAAATAAACTAGGGTACTGCTATGAGGCATAATATTATCTAGGGCACTACTATAGCTCAGAAAATTAACTAGGACACTATTTTGGGGCATAAAATGAATAAAGAAAATGTAAAGAGGTGTCTCTCAAGAATCCTTTTGATAGAGACTGTTCCTATAATGCTGATTAGTCTCTTTGTAAGGAATTTTTGAAAGTTGTTTTTGATTGAACAAAGGGGGTCATTCCGAGTTGATCACACCTAGCAACTTTTTGCTGCTTGTGCGATCAACTTGACACCGCCTATGGGGGAGTGTATTTTAGCATAGCAGGGCTGCGATCTCTTATGCAGCCCTGCTATGCTAAAAAAAATGTTTTGTGCAGAACAAGAGTAGCCCTGCAGTTACTTACCCTGTGCGATGGATCCAGCGATGAAGGTCCCGGAATTGACGTCAGACAACCACCCTCCAAACGCCTGGACATGCCTGCGTTCGGATCTCCACGCCCGGAAAACGGTGAGTATCCGCCCTGGAATGCCTCCCCGCTGTCAATCTTCTTGTGATCGCGCTAGTGATCACTTTCTTCTCTCTTCTGGTCATTGCCCGGCGACGGCTGTCACCGTGCAATGACGCGCGTGCGTATTGCTGGCGCCGTGCATGTGCAGTTCCGACCTGTTCGCACCGCAGCGAAGACCCACTGTGTGCGAACGGGTCTGAATGACCCCCAAAGTATCCAGTTCCAAACACTGTGACTGGAAGAGTTACAATTTATCATATAATCCTTATATTATTACTAGAAGTTTTTTAGTTTTTTTTTAGCTATTGAATTGCTGAAATATAATTGTATGTCTGCAGATAGGATTTTATGAATCATTTTTTTTTTAAGTTTAAGACCTTGGTCTACTATAAGATGGGCAATTGCCTCTTTATTTACTGTTGCAGCTGTGCCCCTAGTCCCCTTTATTATCAGGCGCCGGGTATAACCTTTGTATGGAACTGTGTGGCTGCATTCGCAGGAACTGCATCTGACATAGGGTTGATGAAAGTTTCGATGGTGTGCCCGATGGTGGCGTATAAAAACGAACCAATCGGTATTGCAGTGTACACATATGCTAAAAGTGGGTGTTTCAGTCCTTAGACCTTTCTCCACACGACTGTACACAAGGGTATGAGTTTGTAGCGGCATGTGCATGACGTGCAACCACCAATAGACATTACTGTGTGAGCGTCTGTGTGAAACTCAAAAATCAGGTCTTCCATTGTAGAGGCCCAATTTAATCTTTGGTCTTCACTGAACAAAGAAAGGGGAGTGCAGTGAGGGAACCCCCTCCAGACATAATTTGGCTTTTTCTTTTTTTAAATTTACAAAAATTTAACTATTTTTTAAAACAATAAAAAAAACCTCAGCAATGACAGATGTTAACAAAGAATACAGGATTTGGAAATGCAGCATATCTCAAAGAGCACCCACAATCCAACTTGTATCCATGTAACCTGTCTGCAGCAAATCTCTAGCAGGTCCATTTGCTTAGGTTACCTGTTGCTATGAGTTTATAATCTATGGTATTTGTTCATTTATGCGCTGTTTTCCCCGTACTCCATACTTTTCTGCTGTTTAGACTTTTATTCTAGTTCTGAAATGATAATTGCACACTACTTGCTACTTTACATTTTGTTTGCTTAGTTTTTATGTGCATTAGGCTTGACTTTGCAAAACGTGCAGACTCTTCCAGTATATAACATCAATAAAACTAGTTTATCAGTACTACAAAATGCTATTTGATAGTTTGACCTTTGGAGTAGAAAATGCTAATAGAAGTTCAAGATTTTCCATTATAAAATGGAATAAACACTTTTACAGCCCTGTTAAGAAAAAATAGCTACAATGTAAATAACTCATTCATCGTTTCCATTACATATATTTTAGCTTTTTCTTAGTAGTAATACTTTGTACATAATAAATATATGCTCTTAGCTTTACATGTGTTTTTTTCTTTGACTAGCAGCAATAAAATAAGATTTACTTAGTTTAGCTACATGGCTCATGAAAAATTTGGGGGGGATTCATTTGGGCTGCAAAGAAAACTTGAAAACTCTGCGGCATGAGTAAAAAAAAAAAATATGCACAGTACCTGTCCAATGGTCTTCGTGACTCCCGGTGGTCTTCCCTCCAAATTTGCACTGGGGAGGGGCTGCTGGGAGGAGAGGTGGCTGCTGGGAGATGTAGTTTTCCCAGCTGCTGCCTCCAGGGGAGGTCACACAGACACTAGAGGTCACACACTCACACACACTCATGCACACTCACACATACTTCCACACACTCGTCTAGCATACATATTACACTCATTGCTGCTGCAGGAGTCCCGACGCTGGATGAAGAAGACACTGCTTTGGAAAGGTGATTAATAATTACAGACTACTTAAGCTAGTTGGAAACTTGCAATTGCTTAATTAGTCCTTAGGGGTGGGGGTGGGGGGATGGGCCGCAAGGGTGTTACAGCAAGTCAAAATTATTTTTTCTAAAAATAAAGATGTTAGGAAAAATCAGACTTGCTCTGGGGGTGCGTGAAAAAAGAAGCAGTGATTTCTATAGAAATCACCATGTCTCATCTTCTCTAATTGAATAGGAAACCCTGCAGCTGCTGGAAAAACCCAGAGCCATGGGTTGATTTTATATTTCTTACCATCAATTTAATTCCCCCCATGGGGATTATTCAGAGTTGGTTGCAGCAAATTAAACTTATTAAAATCGCATGCTGGGGACAACTCAGCACGGAGCAAGGCTTCCCAGCATGTGTAGCGCTGCCCAGTGATGCGATCGCAATTACATTGCAATCGCATCACAAAAACCTTAAATAGAGGTTGATCCCTGCATACCCGTCAGGCACACCTCCACCATGTTTCAGATTGCAGGAAATGCAGGCAATGTCATCTGCTGGCCCTGAAAACGGGCATGACACACCTGTTATGATTCCTGTACTCCAGACCGGAGGAGATCTTATGGCAGGGATCTGAGTACAGGAAAATAAGCTGGTTGTGGGAGCTGGATAGCCTAGTAACCCCTGGCGCCCTAACTCCGTTGTCTCGCCCGTGTTATCAGAAATCCCCTGCGAGACTATGGTTGCTTGAGCCCATGGCAGCCGCGTTCGAAGGGCGGATTATGTCTGCCCAACCCCGATGCCCCCGCAGGTCTTAATGGGAGACAAGGGGAAGTCCGAGACAGGGTGATAACAAGGGGCCCTCTGACTAAGCAACCAGGCCAGGGGTTACAAGCTAACTAACTAAATCAAAAGGTATGTGCGGACTAGCCGCCAGGAAAAAGGACAACCAAGGATCCACTGATCCGACACTCCTATCCGGCACCGCCGGACACCAGAGTGGATCCGTGGAAGCGGAATCCTCCGCAAAGCTCCAGAACACAATTAAACAAAATAATAAACAGAAGCGGACAAGCCGCAACACACGGCTGCGCCGCGACTCACGAACACCACCAGATGTTAAAGGTGCTCGGTCAGACTCCAGGAACAGATGGTAACTTCCGAGTACAGGATCTCTGAGGACAGGAACAACCGAAAAGACCGGGACTGGGAACTCTCTGCAGCAGACACAGGCAAACAGGAAGCTATCACCGGCGTCTGTAAGAAGTCCTGAGGGTGCCTTTATTCAGGCACCCTCCAATCAGGATCCAGACAGGACAATCAAATAGAAATGCCGTGCAGCTTGCATGCTGCACGGCCAGCACATAATCAGGGTAATGAGAATAGACCCAGCAACGGGGAACGCGGCTGAACGTGGCGTCCCCGTTGCTAAGGTCAGAGCGGCTCCGTGCGCCCGGCGTCTTAGCGTTGCCAGGGAGCCGGCGGCTGAACGCGCACGGCGTCCCTGGTTGCTAGGCGCCGGGCCGCACGGCCGAGCGGACCCCGGCGCCTAACAGTACCCCCCCCTTGAGGAGGGGTCAAGGAACCCCTAAAGCCAGGTTTCCGAGGAAATTCACGAAAAAATGCCCTTTTGAGCTTTGGGGCATGAAGGTCTTCATCCAGGACCCACGACCTTTCCTCTGGCCCATAACCTCTCCAATGCACCAAAAAATAAAGCCGACCCCGGGACAACTTGGAATCGAGAACCTTCTCAACCAAGAACTCTTGCTGACCCTGTACATTAACTGGTGATCTCCCCTGAGATTTTTTACGAGGAAATCTGCTGGACGAAACATATGGTTTAAGCAATGAGCAATGGAAGGTATTTCCGATCCGTAAAGTTTTTGGTAAACGTAACCGGAAAGCAACTGGATTGACTTTTTTGATAATGAGAAATGGTCCAATATATCTAGGACCCAATCTGGCTGAAGTTTGTCGAAGTTTGATGTTGCGAGTCGACAACCACACCCTGTCTCCTACTTTAAAAGTGCACGGCCGCCGGAGCCTGTCAGAAAAAAAATTTTCCCGGAAAGCTGCTTTTCTGAGAGCCAGGTGCACTTTTTTCCAAATAAGTTTAAGATGAGAGGTCAGGGCCAGAGAGGAGACAGAGGAATGTTGAAAAAATGAATTAGCTCTGGGGTGGAAACCAAAAACTGCAAAAAATGGAGACACATTGGTGGAGGAATGACAGGCATTATTATAAGCAAACTCCGCCAATGGAAGAAACTCAGACCAGTCATTTTGGAGTTTGGCCGAGTACAAACGCAAATATTGTTTTAGAGATTGGTTAACTCGCTCAGTCTGTCCATTGGATTGTGGATGATAGCCGGAGGTTAATGATAATTTCATCTTTAATGAAGCACAAAAAGACTTCCAAAATTGCGCAATGAATTGTGGACCCCTGTCAGAAACAATATCAGTGGGTAACCCATGGAGTCTGAAAACATGACGGAGGAACAAGACTGCCAATCCCTGGGCAGATGGCAATCGGGGAAGAGCAATAAAATGGGCCATCTTGCTAAAACGGTCCACTACCACCCATATGACTCGGCATCCGGCTGACAGAGGGAGATCCACCACAAAATCCATGGAGATATGCGACCATGGCCTAAGAGGAACTTTCAAGGGCATAAGTTGACCAATAGGCAAAGAACGGGGAACTTTATGCTGTGCACAGACCTGACACGAAAAAACAAACTCTTTAATGTCTTTGGAAAGACCCGGCCACCATACTGAGCGGGATACTAATTCCAAAGTCTTAGCGATTCCCGGATGCCCTGCAACTTTGCTATCATGAAATTCCGCCAAAACAGTTGCTCTCAAAAACTCAGGAACAAAAAGACGACTAGCAGGAGTATTTCCCGGAGCTTGATGTTGAAGCAGCTTTAATTGGGAAAATACATCCTGTGTGAGACCTGCCTGAATGACTGAAGGCGGAAGTATGGGAGTAACAGGACTGTTGTCTTGAACCGGAAGGAAACTGCGTGACAGGGCATCTGCCTTGGTATTCTTGGAACCTGGTCTGAAGGTGATAATGAATTTGAAACGAGTAAAAAATAAAGCCCAACGAGCCTGTCGGGCATTCAGTCGTTTAGCCGATTCAATGTATTGAAGATTTTTGTGATCAGTCAAAACTGAAATGGTGTGGGTAGCTCCTTCAAGCCAATGTCTCCACTCCTCGAAAGCCCATTTAATAGCCAGCAATTCCCGGTTACCAACATCGTAGTTGGATTCTGCAGATGAGAATTTCCTGGACATAAAGGCACAAGGATGTAACTCAAGGGAATCTGGATCCTTCTGAGAAAGGATAGCCCCTACTCCAACCTCCGAGGCATCCACCTCAATAATGAAAGGTAATTCTGGGTTGGGATGTCTAAGGACAGGGGCTGAGACAAAGGCTTGTTTTAAGGCCTGAAAAGATAACTCCGCTTCACATGACCAATTGGTAGGATCTGCTCCCTTCTTAGTAAGTGCCACAATGGGAGCAACTAGGTCAGAGAAAGAGTGAATAAATCTTCTATAGTAGTTTGCAAACCCTAAAAAGCGCTGAATTGCTTTTAAATTGGTGGGTTGCGCCCAACTAAGGATGGCTTGGAGCTTTTTTGGTTCCATTCGGAATCCCCGAGGGGAAATAATGTACCCTAAAAAGGATACTTCCGTGACATGAAATTCACACTTCTCCAGCTTGGCATATAAGTGATTTTCACGTAATCTCTTTAGCACCTGACGCACCTGGGTAACATGTTGTTCCACGGAGTCAGAATATATCAAAATATCGTCTAAATAGACCACGACGAATCTTCCCAGAAACTCACGGAGCACATCATTAATGAGATCCTGGAAAACTGCCGGAGCGTTAGATAGGCCGAATGGCATGACCAGATACTCATAGTGGCCCGACTGAGTACTGAATGCCGTTTTCCACTCATCCCCTGACCTGATTCTGATGAGGTTATATGCTCCTCTAAGATCAATCTTAGAAAAAATAACAGCCGAACGTAGCTGATCAAAGAGGACAGAGATCAGCGGCAGAGGGTAAGTATTCTTTACTGAGATTTTATTCAAAGCTCTAAAGTCAATGCAGGGTCTGAGTGAACCATCCTTCTTCTCTACGAAGAAGAAACCTGCACTTAAAGGGGATTTAGATGGCCTGATAAACCCTTTCCCAAGGCTTTCTTTCACATACTCATTCATGGCCACAGTTTCAGGACCAGACAATGCATATAACCTTCCTTTAGGCAACGTGGCACCAGGAATTAACTCAATGGCACAATCATAAGGCCTATGGGGAGGCAAAATATCCGCATTGCCCTTGGAAAACACATCAACAAAATCCTGGTATTCCCCAGGAATATGTGCGGAACTGGCGGCAGCTACTCGGATAGGAAGCGTAATACATTCTTTATCACAGATGGTACCCCATTGTAGGATCTCCCCAGACTGCCAATCAATGACGGGATTATGAAAGGCCAGCCAAGGATGACCCAGAACCACAGGAACTGCTGGACAATGGGTAAGGAAAAACTCAATTTTTTCAGAATGCAGAGCTCCCACCGAGAGCAAAACAGGAGGTGTACATAGAGAAATAACCCCATTGGATAAAGGACTCCCATCTAAACCATGCATGGTGATACACCTACCTAAGGTTAGCTGAGGAATACCTAAGGCCTTGGCCCATGTTAAATCCATAAAGTTTCCTGCAGCTCCACTGTCCACAAAAGCAGAGACCGAGGAACAGAGGCTGCCATAGGAAACTTTAGCAGGAACCAACAGTGAATTATTTGAGGAGATGAGCTGCAGACCAAAGTGAACCCCCTCACAATTCACTTGGTCAGGAAGTTTCCCAACTTGTTTGGACAACTACGGGCAAAATGTCCCTTACCTCCGCAGTATAAACACAGACCATAATTTTGCCTCCTGGTTCTTTCTTCCGGAGACAATTTGGAGAGACCAATCTGCATAGGCTCCTCTATGTCTACAGGAATGGAAGGAACCCAGGGAGAGGACCCGACAGATGCCCCTTTTTCAGCCCTCCGCTCTCTGAGCCGACGATCTATTTTAATAGATAGCTCCATGAGGTTATCGAGGGTCTCAGGAGCGGGATACTGGAGGAGACTGTCTTTTATAGATTCCGATAAGCCGAGGCGAAACTGACTGCGCAGGGCTGGGTCATTCCAGCCACAGTCGTTCGACCAACGGCGAAACTCCGTACAATAATTCTCTGCGGGATTCCTACCCTGTCTAAGAGCACGCAACTGACTTTCTGCGGACGCCTCTCTATCAGGGTCGTCATACAATAGCCCTAAAGATTTTAAAAAGGCGTCTACAGACGATAAGGCCGGATCGTCTGTCTTTAAACCAAAAGCCCAGGTCTGAGGATCCCCCTGAAGTAGAGAAATAATAATCCCAACCCGCTGAGCCTCTGTACCTGAGGTAACTGGTCTTAAACGAAAATACAGTTTGCAAGATTCTTTAAAATTAAAAAACTGTTTTCTATCCCCAGAAAAACGGTCAGGCAGATGCATTTTTGGTTCAGGGATGACCCTCGGGGAAGTCCGTAACAGATCTTCCTGTGACCTCACCCGGAGGGACAGATCCTGAACCATCTGAGTAAGTTCCTGAATCTGACTAACAAGAAGCTGGCCAGGGTTTGGCCCAACACCGGTGGGATTCATAAGGCCGACAAAAATCTCCCAACTAAAAAGTGAAAAAATTTACTGTAAGTTAAATCTTTTCTTTTGTTGGCCGGTGATAATGTTATGATTCCTGTACTCCAGACCGGAGGAGATCTTATGGCAGGGATCTGAGTACAGGAAAATAAGCTGGTTGTGGGAGCTGGATAGCCTAGTAACCCCTGGCGCCCTAACTCCGTTGTCTCGCCCGTGTTATCAGAAATCCCCTGCGAGACTATGGTTGCTTGAGCCCATGGCAGCCGCGTTCGAAGGGCGGATTATGTCTGCCCAACCCCGATGCCCCCGCAGGTCTTAATGGGAGACAAGGGGAAGTCCGAGACAGGGTGATAACAAGGGGCCCTCTGACTAAGCAACCAGGCCAGGGGTTACAAGCTAACTAACTAAATCAAAAGGTATGTGCGGACTAGCCGCCAGGAAAAAGGACAACCAAGGATCCACTGATCCGACACTCCTATCCGGCACCGCCGGACACCAGAGTGGATCCGTGGAAGCGGAATCCTCCGCAAAGCTCCAGAACACAATTAAACAAAATAATAAACAGAAGCGGACAAGCCGCAACACACGGCTGCGCCGCGACTCACGAACACCACCAGATGTTAAAGGTGCTCGGTCAGACTCCAGGAACAGATGGTAACTTCCGAGTACAGGATCTCTGAGGACAGGAACAACCGAAAAGACCGGGACTGGGAACTCTCTGCAGCAGACACAGGCAAACAGGAAGCTATCACCGGCGTCTGTAAGAAGTCCTGAGGGTGCCTTTATTCAGGCACCCTCCAATCAGGATCCAGACAGGACAATCAAATAGAAATGCCGTGCAGCTTGCATGCTGCACGGCCAGCACATAATCAGGGTAATGAGAATAGACCCAGCAACGGGGAACGCGGCTGAACGTGGCGTCCCCGTTGCTAAGGTCAGAGCGGCTCCGTGCGCCCGGCGTCTTAGCGTTGCCAGGGAGCCGGCGGCTGAACGCGCACGGCGTCCCTGGTTGCTAGGCGCCGGGCCGCACGGCCGAGCGGACCCCGGCGCCTAACAACACCTGCATTTCCTGCTGCCCTTCCACCAAGAGTGCGTTGCTACCCCCGGATGCCCAGAGCCTGGGAATCATAATTTATTTATTTATTTCTTATTTCTTATATAGCGCAGCATATTCCATTTACAATTGGAACAACAGTAAAAGAACAAAACTGGGTAAAGACTGACAGACATAGAGGTAGGAAGGCCCTGCTCGCAAGCTTACAATCTCTAGGAAGAATTTATATTTGTAAGAAACTATAATGCAATTGCATCCTTCCGGGATCTGCCCGCATAATGATTGGTCACACACGTGGTTGCAACGCATGCGCAGTGATACAAAAATCGCCCGTCTTCATTTTCAGGACACTGTGATCAACTCTGAATAGCCCCCCCATTTGTGATAATACACTTTGCTTTAACAATTGTAGTAGGGATTCCTTTAATCTGCAGATATCTTGTTCTGTGTACAATCTATAGCAATCAATAGGACAGTTGTTCAGCAATAAAAGAGATTTCACAATGTGTAATAAAGTGATGATGTTAGAGACAGTGACAGAATCCACCATGTCAGCCAATATTATGCTTTAAAGGTAGCTATTGTCTTACTGAACAACAGTATGATATAGAAGTACTCCTAGCTCCTAAAGTCCCATACATATGGGATGCTGTAGAGTAGTCCACACGCTGTGCTGGCAGGAGGCTTCCATAATTTCTTTGATCAATCTAAAATTGCGATCACGCTGCAGTTTCAGCGTGATCGCAGTGGGTGGGCGGCGGACAGCATGCGAGTCAAAGGATTGCAAATTCTGCAAAAAAGCAGAATTTGCAATCCTTACTGAATAGGGTCCTAAGCCTGAGTGATAAAGGGGAGAGAGGTCAATTAACAGCAAATCAGCTCCTCATTGCCATGCTACAGGCTGTGCTTGAAAAATGACCTGAGCTAGATGGTTGGTAGTTTATCTCTCTCCACTTTAACACTCTCCTAGGCCTAGTACACCTATGTTTACTAAAAGGTGAAGGTGCATTGCAGTCCTTCAAAATAGTTGTTGGTTTATCTCTATGAAGAATGAAATGCTACAATCATAGTAAAGATTAACCAAAATGTCATCTGTTCAGTGCTAGGAGTGGGTATCAGGAGGGGGTTGTGGGGGATGCAGCCTGCACCCGGGTGTCACCCTCAGAGGGGGTAACACCATAATGCCGGTTCCTCAGCAGTGACAGGAGCCGGGTGCTGCAGTGTGACAGTCTCCTGCAGAACTCATCTATCATAGATGAGGAGTCGACAGTACAGGAAGACTGTCTCCAGGGGCAGCCCAGCATCTCTGGAGATGCTGGGCACGCCCCTAGAGTGATGATCGCGGGATCCCAGTGAGACCACGCCTCCTCTTTACATGGCCATGCCCCCTTTGTGTGCGGCCATGCCTCCTTTCCCTTGTAGACATGACTCCGATGCATGGGAGATGCAGAGTGCGCACCGGGTGCCAGTAATAAATGCATCAACAATAGGCCATCATAAGAGAATGGAGCCAGGTACAATGTACAGTATATACATGAGTACATGCCCTTAAGTATGAAGTATTTCATATTTTTGTTCTGTCTTTATTATAGAGATCCATTCATGTAAAAAAAAAATAATAATTGTTACTTATTACTATACATCGCAACAGTTCGATTCGATATATAGCTGTGATAAGTAGGAATTCATGTATACTCACCTCTGCGGTAATGTGGGTGTATACTCACCACTCCGGTATCCCAGGCTCTAGTGGACCCATCTTCTCCTGCGGTCCCCCTCTGCCATGTTGGAGTCAACTGGCGGATTCCTCTGCACAATGCACATGCGCCAGTGCCTGAGGTCTCGAAAGGCTGCAGTGGCTGCTGAGAGGTTAGAGGGCGAAGCTTTTTTCGGGTGCCAGACAGAGAGCAAGGAAGCATTGATCTTCCCTGCAATTTCTGCTCCCATGTTCAGGTTGTAACCATCCTGATATGGCAAACCTGAAATACACAGAGAAGCGGAAAACCATGCTTTCTCTTCTTACATGAATTGCACTCACCATACAAAACTATGGTGATGCGATACAACCACAGAGTGGCGGTGCCGCTGGGAAGAGAGAACATCTCCATGGTAACTTGCTCTGTGAATTGCATTAGGCAGAGAAAATCCCTGTTTAACGCAAAACAGGGCTTTTTTCTGCTCCATGAATAGACTCCATAGTGAGTATTAGGGCGTTTTGGTATTTGTGGTATTTATAACTAGTGATGTGCACCGGAAATTTTTCAGGGTTTTGTGTTTTGGTTTTGGGTTCGGTTCCGAGGCCGTGTTTTGGATACGGACGCGTTTTGGCAAAACCTCACCGAATTTTTTTTGGCTGTGTGACTAAGCTAAGCGACACAAGTGGCCGACACAAACACCTGGCCCATCTAGGAGTGGCACTGCAGTGTCAATCAAGACAGGATGGCACTTCCAAAAAATTGTCCCCAAACAGCACATGATGCAAAGAAAAAAAGAGGCGCACCAAGGTGGCTGTGTGACTAAGCTAAGCGACACAAGTGGCCGACACAAACACCTGGCCCATCTAGGAGTGGCACTGCAGTGTCAATCAAGACAGGATGGCACTTCCAAAAAATTGTCCCCAAACAGCACATGATGCAAAGAAAAATGAAAGAAAAAAGAGGTGCAAGATGGAATTGTCCTTGGGCCCTCCCACCCATCCTTATGTTGTATAAACAGGACATGCACACTTTAACGAACCCATCATTTCAGTGACAGGGTCTGCCACACGACTGTGACTGAAATGACTGGTTGGTTTGTGCCCCCACCAAAAAAGAAGCAATCAATCTCTCCTTGCACAAACTGGCTCTACAGAGGCAAGATGTACACCTCATCATCATCCTCCGATTCCTCACCCCTTTCACTGTGTACATCCCCCTCCTCACAGATTATTAATTCGTCCCCACTGGAATCCACCATCTCAGGTCCCCGTGTACTTTCTGGAGGCAATTGCTGCTGGTGAATGTCTCCACGGAGGAATTGATTATAATTCATTTTGATGAACATCATCTTCTCCACATTTTCTGGAAGTAACCTCATACGCCAATTGCTGACGAGGTGAGCGGCTGCACTAAGCACTCTTTCGGAGTACACACTGGAGGGAGGGCAACTTAGGTAGAATAAAGCCAGTTTGTGCAAGGGCCTCCAAATTGCCTCTTTTTCCTGCCAGTATACGTACGGACTGTCTGACGTGCCTACTTGGATGCGGTCACTCATATAATCCTCCACCATTCTTTCCATGGTGAGAGAATCATATGCAGTGACAGTAGACGACATGTCAGTAATCTTTGGCAGGTCCTTCAGTCCGGACCAGATGTCAGCACTCGCTCCAGACTGCCCTGCATCACTGCCAGCGGGTGGGCTAGGAATTCTTAGCCTTTTCCTCGCACCCCCAGTTGCGGGAGAATGTGAAGGAGCAGATGTTGACGGGTCACGTTCCGCTTGACTTGACAATTTTCTCACCAGCAGGTCTTTGAACCTCTGCAGACTTGTGTCTGCCGGAAAGAGAGATACAACGTAGGTTTTAAATCTAGGATCAAGCACGGTGGCCAAAATGTAGTGCTCTGATTTCAACAGATTGACCACCCGTGAATCCTGGTTAAGCGAATTAAGGGCTCCATCCACAAGTCACACATGCCTAGCGGAATCGCTCTGTTTTAGCTCCTCCTTCAATGTCTCCAGCTTCTTCTGCAAAAGCCTGATGAGGGGAATGACCAGAGTCAGGCTGGCAGTGTCTGAACTGACTTCACGTGTGGCAAGTTCAAAGGTTTGCAGAACCTTGCACAAAGTTGAAATCATTCTCCACTGCGCTTGAGTCAGGTGCATTCCCCCTCCTTTGCCTATATCGTGGGCAGATGTATAGGCTTGAATGGCCTTTTGCTGCTCCTCCATCCTCTGAAGCATATAGAGGGTTGAATTCCACCTCGTTACCACCTCTTGCTTCAGATGATGGCAGGGCAGGTTCAGGATTGTTTGGTGGTGCTCCAGTCTTCTGTACGCAGTGCCTGAATGCCGAAAGTGGCCCGCAATTCTTCGGGCCACCGACAGCATCTCTTGCACGCCCCTGTCGTTTTTTAAATGATTCTGTACCACCAAATTCAATGTATGTGCAAAACATGGGACGTGCTGGAATTTGCCCAGATGTAATGCCCGCACAATATTGCTGGCGTTGTCCGATGTCACAAATCCCCAGGAGAGTCCAATTGGGGTAAGCCATTCTGCGATGATCTTCCTCAGTTGCCGTAAGAGGTTGTCAGCTGTCTGCCTATTCTGGAAAGCGGTGATACAAAGCGTAGCCTGCCTAGGAACGAGTTGGCGTTTGCGAGATGCTGCTACTGGTGCCGCCGCTGCTGTTCTTGCTGCGGAAGGCAATACATCTACCCAGTGGGCTGTCACAGTCATATAGTCCTGAGTCTGCCCTGCTCCACTTGTCCACATGTCCGTGGTTAAGTGGACATTGGGTACAACTGCATTTTTTAGGACACTGGTGAGTCTTTTTCTGAGGTCTGTGTACATTTTCGGTATCGCCTGCCTAGAGAAATGGAACCTAGATGGTATTTGGTACCGGGGACACAGTACCTCAATCAAGTCTATAGTTGCCTCTGAATTAACGATGGATACCGGAACCACGTTTCTCACCGCCCAGGCTGCCAAGGCCTGAGTTATCTGCTTTGCAGCAGGATGACTGCTGTGATATTTCATCTTCCTCGCAAAGGACTGTTGGACAGTCAATTGCTTACTGGAAGTAGTACAAGTGGTCTTCCGACTTCCCCTCTTGGATGACGATCGACTCCCAGCAGCAACAACAGCAGCGCCAGCAGCAGTAGGCGTTACACTCAAGGATGCATCGGAGGAATCCCAGGCAGGAGAGGACTCGTCAGACTTGACAGTGACATGGCCTGCAGGACTATTGGTTTTCCTGGGTAAGGAGGAAATTGACACTGAGGGAGTTGGTGGTGTGGTTTGCAGGAGCTTGGTTACTAGAGGAAGGGATTTAGTGGTCAGTGGACTGCTTCCGCTGTCACCCAAAGTTTTTGAACTTGTCACTGACTTCTGATGAATGCGCTGCAGGTGACGTATAAGGGAGGATGTTCCGAGGTGGTTAACGTCCTTACCCCTACTTATTACAGCTTGACAAAGGCAACACACGGCTTGACACCTGTTGTCCGCATTTGTGTTGAAATAATTCCACACCGAAGAGCTGATTTTTTTTGTATTTTGACCAGGCATGTCAATGGCCATATTCGTCCCATGGACAACAGGTGTCTCCCCGGGTGCCTGACTTAAACAAACCACCTCACCATCAGAATCCTCCTTGTCAATTTCCTCCCCAGCGCCAGCAACACCCATATCCTCATCCTGGTGTACTTCAACAGTGACATCTTCAATTTGACTATCAGGAACTGGACTGCGGGTGCTCCTTCCAGCACTTGCAGGGGGCGTGCAAATGGTGGAAGGCGCAAGCTCTTCCCGTCCAGTGTTGGGAAGGTCAGGCATCGCAACCGACACAATTGGACTCTCCTTGGGGATTTGTGATTTTGAAGAACGCACAGTTCTTTGTTGTGCTTTTGCCAGCTTAAGTCTTTTCTTTTTTCTAGCAAGAGGATGAGTGCTTCCATCCTCATGTGAAGCTGAACCACTAGTCATGAACATAGGCCAGGGCCTCAGCCGTTCCTTGCCACTCCGTGTCGTAAATGGCATATTGGCAAGTTTACGCTTCTCTTCAGACGCTTTTAATTTAGATTTTTGGGTAATTTTACTGAACTTTTGTGTTTTGGATTTTACATGCTCTCTACTATGACATTGGGCTTCGGCCTTGGCAGACGACGTTGATGGCATTTCATCGTCTCGGCCATGACTAGTGGCAGCAGCTTCAGCACGAGGTGGAAGTGGATCTTGATCTTTCCCTTTAACCTCCACATTTTTGTTCTCCATTTTTTAATGTGTGGAATTATATGCCAGTATCAAGAGCAATGGCCTACTACTATATTTACTGCGCAAAACTAAAATGCACCACAGGTATAGAATGTAGATGGATAGTATACTTAATGGATGACGAGTGACGACACAGAGGTAGGTACAGCAGTGGCCTACCGTATTTCTATAAGTATATATATAGTATACTGGTGGACACTGTCAGCAAACTGCAAAACTGTCTAAAATGCACCACAGGTATAGAATGTAGATGGATAGTATACTTAATGGATGACGAGTGACGACACAGAGGTAGGTACAGCAGTGGCCTACCGTACTGCTATAAGTATATATATAGTATACTGGTGGACACTGTCAGCAAACTGCAAAACTGTCTAAAATGCACCACAGGTATAGAATGTAGATGGATAGTATACTTAATGGATGACGAGTGATGACACAGAGGTAGGTACAGCAGTGGCCTACCGTACTGCTATAAGTATATATATAGTATACTGGTGGACACTGTCAGCAAACTGCAAAACTGTCTAAAATGCACCACAGGTATAGAATGTAGATGGATAGTATACTTAATGGATGACGAGTGACGACACATAGGTAGGTACAGCAGTGGCCTACCGTACTGCTATAAGTAAATATATAGTATACTGGTGGACACTGTCAGCAAACTGCAAAACTGTCTAAAATGCACCACAGGTATAGAATGTAGATGGATAGTATACTTAATGGATGATGAGTGACGACACAGAGGTAGGTACAGCAGTGGCCTACCGTACTGCTATAAGTATATATATAGTATACTGGTGGACACTGTCAGCAAACTGCAAAACTGTCTAAAATTCACCACAGGTATAGAATGTAGATGGATAGTATACTTAATGGATGACGAGTGACGACACAGAGGTAGGTACAGCAGTGGCGTACCGTACTGCTATAAGTATATATATAGTATACTGGTGGACACTGTCAGCAAACTGCAAAACTGTCTAAAATGCACCACAGGTATAGAATGTAGATGGATAGTATACTTAATGGATGATGAGTGAAGACACAGAGTAGGTACAGCAGTGGCCTACCGTACTGCTATAAGTATATATATAGTATACTGGTGGACACTGTCAGCAAACTGCAAAACTGTCTAAAATGCACCACAGGTATAGAATGTAGATGGATAGTATACTTAATGGATGATGAGTGACGACACAGAGTAGGTACAGCAGTGGCCTACCGTACTGCTATAAGTAAATATATAGTATACTGGTGGACACTGTCAGCAAACTGCAAAACTGTCTAAAATGCACCACAGGTATAGAATGTAGATGGATAGTATACTTAATGGATGACGAGTGATGACACAGAGGTAGGTACAGCAGTGGCCTACCGTACTGCTATAAGTATATATATAGTATGCTGGTGGACACTGTCAGCAAACTGCAAAACTGTCTAAAATGCGCCACAGGTATAGAATGTAGATGGATAGTATACTTAATGGATGACGAGTGACGACACAGAGGTAGGTACAGCAGTGGCCTACCGTACTGCTTTAAGTATATATATAGTATACTGGTGGACACTGTCAGCAAACTGCAAAACTGTCTAAAATGCACCACAGGTATAGAATGTAGATGGATAGTATACTTAATGGATGACGAGTGATGACACAGAGGTAGGTACAGCAGTGGCCTACCGTACTGCTATAAGTATATATATATATAGTATACTGGTGGACACTGTCAGCAAACTGCAAAACTAAAATGCACCACAGGTATAGAATGTAGATGGATAGTATACTTAATGGATGACGAGTGACGACACAGAGGTAGGTACAGCAGTGGCCTACCGTACTGCTATAAGTATATATATAGTATACTGGTGGACACTGTCAGCAAACTGCAAAACTAAAATGCACCACAGGTATAGAATGTAGATGGATAGTATACTTAATGGATGACGAGTGACGACACAGAGGTAGGTACAGCAGTGGCCTACCGTACTGCTATAAGTATATATATAGTATACTGGTGGACACTGTCAGCAAACTGCAAAACTGTCTGAAATGCACCACAGGTATAGAATGTAGATGGATAGTATACTTAATGGATGACGAGTGACGACACAGAGGTAGGTACAGCAGTGGCCTACCGTACTGCTATTGTATATATAGTATACTGGTGGACACTTTGTCAGCAAACTGCAAAACTGTCTAAAATGCACCACAGGTATAGAATGTAGATGGATAGTATACTTATTACTTAATGGATGACGAGTCGACGACACAGAGGTAGGTACAGCAGTGCACTCTGCACTGTACTCCTCCTATATAATATTAATTATACTGGTGGTCCCCAGTCCCCACACAATAAAGCAGCACACTGAGCACAGATATGGAGTGTTTTTCAGGCAGACAACGTATACTGGTGGTCACTGTCAGCAAAACTCTGCACTGTACTCCTGCTATAGCTGCTCCCCAGTCCCCACAATTAAGCAGTGTGAGCACTCAGCACAGATATATTATGCAGCACACTGAGCACAGATATGGTATGGAGCGTTTTTTTTCAGGCAGAGAACGGATAAAAACTGGTGGTCACTTATCAGCAAAACTCTGCACTTTACTCCTCCTAACAGCTGCTCCCCAATCCTCCCCACAAATAAGAAATAAAGTAAACCAATCAACTTCTACAATAAACGGAGAGGACGCCAGCCACGTTCTCTCCCTATCATCTCCAATGCACGAGTGAAAATGGCGGCGACGCGCGGCTGCTTATATAGAATCCGAATCTCGCGAGAATCCGACAGCGGGATGATGACGTTCGGGCGCGCTCGGGTTAGCCGAGCAAGGCGGGAAGGTTCTAACCTGCCTCGGACCCGTGTGAAAAAGGTGAAGTTCGGGGGGGTTCGGTTCCGGAGAAACCGAACCCGCTCATCACGATTTATAACTAGTTTTTGCATATATAGGCTTTACATAACTCCTCCATAGGATCATAAACTTGTCAGTGACTTATGTACAGTGCACATTATACTCAGGTCAGTCACTTAAAATGTTTTCTATTTCTGAGTTAAATTGACCTAAAATGCGATCTCATCTGAGCTTAATCTAAGTCATAATAATAGATAATCTGAGAGAAGCTGATTAAACAAATTACACACAGACTCAATAATACTTGTTAATTCCTTTAATGAACTCTGTCGGGTTATTTTTGATGCTGTAAAAACTAGGGCTTGCAGCGTATATTCTGCCTGATTCATGGATGTACCCTATGCTGAAGATTCACAATTGAGTGATTTGCATATGAACTGCCTCAGTGCACACACACAGCAATTGATTTCCCGATTACACGTACAGTGAGGATTCATTTGCAAGTAATTGACAGTGAGTGGCCGTTCTGTGGGAGGTAATGGGGAACCGAGGCGTTTATCAGCCACGACTGCAATCCTGTATACAGGAATAACATCTCTAGTGTCCCAGTTGCAGCGGCCATTCTGAGTGACCATAGACTTTCTCGATAAGTAACTGATTCTTCGATCTGCGTTAATGATGTGCATGCGTACACAGTTACGGGCAGCTGCGAAGGCTTCGGTGAGCCTCTCTATACAATTCACAGTGCCTGCTGAATTTGAATATTTTCTCACATCTTCTCAATTCAAAATCCCATCTGTGGCAGCATTAGGCCCATAGCACATAAGTAGTTGTGCGCTCTTTTCCTGCTTTTGTGATATGCCAGTGCTTTGCAAAAGCATTTAGGAGAACGTTTGTAGAGGTGGGTTTGGGAATACTCTAAAAAGTAACTTTATTCCGTGCCCACTTTCACTTTTAAAGCAGACCACTCTGAAGATTGGAAGTGTTTTACATAGCTGTGACCAAGCCTAAGGGGGTCATTCCGAGTTGTTCGCTCGGTAAATTTCTTCGCATCGCAGCGTTTTTCCGCTTAGTGCACATGCGCAATGTTCGCACTGCGACTGCGCCAAGTTAATTTGCTATGCAGTTAGGAATTTTACTCACGGCTTTTTCATCGTTCTGGTGATCGTAATGTGATTGACAGGAAGTGGGTGTTTCTGGGCGGAAACTGGCCGTTTTATGGGAGTGTGTGAAAAAACGCTACCGTTTCTGGGAAAAACGCGGGAGTGGCCGGAGAAACGGAGGAGTGTCTAGGCGAACGCTGGGTGTGTTTGTGACGTCAAACCAGGAACGACAAGCACTGAACTGATCGCACTGGCAGAGTAAGTCTCGAGTTACTCAGAAACTGCACAGAGATGTCTTATCGCAATATTGCGAATCTTTCGTTCGCAATTTTAAGAAGCTAAGATTCACTCCCAGTAGGCGGCGGCTTAGCTTGTGCAAAGCTGCTAAAAGCAGCTTGCGAGCGAACAACTCGGAATGAGGGCCTAATTTCAGTGTATTGGAATGAAGTTACAATTTGAAGGAAATTACTTTTTAATATCTATTTTATATTTCAGTTTTGTGACTAAGGGTCATATTTATCACAATCCGCATCTCAGATATGGATGGGATGTGATAAAATCGCCCAAACTCGCAACGCGATAATTGAAAACATAGCAGGGATATATCAATGGCCGAATGCAGGGATAGAACTTGAGAGAAAGCTGTCACTATGAACCCTCTCCACACACTTATCACTGTATTTTTTGGGGAAAATACATTGATAATGTGCTGCACATGCACCGCCACTGGTTACCCCCCACTTGCACTTACCAAGTGATCGGTGATCTAGCGCGCTCATCCAGTTCAACTCATTTGATCTCTGACTTTCAGCTCTGTGACCCTGTCATCTGATGTTTCTGCCGTAGACTGAGATGCCGGTTTACAGCAGATGACACAGAGCAGGAAGCCGACAATCAGACCACCAGAGTAACAGAGGAGCTTATCAGGGTAATGTCCCTTTCACACCGCACAAATAACCCGGTATCGACCCGGCATATTGCCGGGTCGGCGTGCAGTGTGAAAGGGGCATAGCCGAAATACCGGGTCACCTGACTCAGCAATTGAACCCGGGAATAAAGCAGTGTTATACCCAGCTGGAATACCAGGTCAGTGGCTGCGTAAACGGGCTCCTGGGTCGATGCGACCCAGGACCCGTTTACTACAGCAGGGAGAGGCGGCGCGGAGATGATCTCATCTCCCAGCGCCGCCTCCACCTCCGCCCCCGCTGCCGGCTCCGCCTCCCGCTGCTGTGGCAACCAGCCCGGCATATTGCTGGGTCGTGGAAGCCTGCAGCAACGGCCAACGCCGAATCCAACCCGGGAAGGACCCGTTTCCAATTCCCAGGTGGGATCCGGCATTGGCAGTGTGAAAGGGGTATAACCGACCTTGCTTGTAGGATCTGAAGATAGTGTTATTATCCCAGGGCTCCCTCCAGTATTTTGTTTTTTTAGTAAATTCGGTCAGATCGCATTTCCCATTACAAGCATGGGAAGGGCTTGGATGAAAATTTTAAGAACTGCTCTTTAGTAAATTTATGTGATACTAAAATAAGGAGAAAAGGATGTTAAAAGGGGGTTCAATTTTCTTTAACAAGGGGATAACTCTAGGAATCCTTTATTTATTTTTTTAACTAATAGAGCCAATGCAGTTTTACTATATTATTTATTAACTTATTACTAACCAGCTGACTAAGATATCCCATGTAATATTTCTGATTTAGCTGCCAGCATGGTGATGGCACTGGGATTTCCTTTTGCAAATAAAATCATTCCAGTTATTTCTGATTGTGCAATCAGCATTTAGTTATCAGTCCTGTTCATAAAAATCTTGGAGTCAGGAACAGAATGGCACAGTTCCTTGCCCTGCTGCAATTATATTCTGTCACAGATGCCCATCTGATTGGTGACATTTATAAACATCAGTCTGATGTATGGCAAGTTCAGATATGCCACCTTTAAACTTCATGCTGTGTTAAAGGGTTAATTAACTACAACATTTACATTTTTCTTCTTAAATACTGCTTGTTCAAGTCTCGTTAATGTTAAGTAGGTCGTGACAGCAAGGGGGCATAGGGTATTAACATGTATTAAAATTGGTAGATTTGTTCTTAGAAGTATGAAGTGTACCCATTGGTACAATAGATAGCTGAGTGAAAGTACAGAGAAAAGCACAACCTCAATCAACTCTGAGAATAAGTAAAAATTAAGAGATTTTGCAGGGAAAATGTCCATTCTCTGCTGATTTGTGTAGCAGAGATGTGGTCAGAGCCGGCCCTAGGCATAGGCAAACTAGGCAATTGCCTAGGGCATCTGGTATGCCTAGAGGCACAAAGAGTTTATGCTGATTAAAATGATATGTGGCATGCCTATATTCTGTGTGTAGCATTCCGTATGCAGATACAGCCACAGTCGCACACAGTATATAGGCATGCCGCATATCATTTTAATCAGCAGAAGCTGCTTGTACATCCTAGCCACATAGCAAAGCAAAAAAGATGCATTTTCATAAAAAATAGGCACCCGACATTAGCAGAGCTGCCAGTTGACTCAAACCAGGAATTATATGTGTCATTATGTGTATAAGGGCATTAATAATGTGTAACATATGTGTAAGGTGCACTATGTGTGTCATTATGTGTATAAGGGCACAAATAATGTGCGGCATATGTGTAAGGGGCATTATGTGTGTCATTATGTGTATAAGGGCATTAACAACGTGCGGCATATGTGTAAGGGAAATTATGTGTATTAGGGCATTTATAAGGGATGGCATAACGTGTAAGGCACATTATGTTTATAAGGACATTAATAATGTGTGTAATATGTGTAAGGGGCATTACTGTGTGGTATTATGTGTATAAATGCATTACCAATGTGTGGCATTATGTGTATAAGGTGCTCTATTGTGTGGCGTAACGTATACAAAGGGCACTACTGTGTGGTCTAATGTGAATAAAGAGCAATATGGTGTGGTGTAATGTGAATAAGGAACAATATGGTGTTGTGTAATGAGAATAAAGAGCAATATTGTCTGTTGTAATGTGAATAAGGAGCAATTCAGTATGATGTTATGTGAATGAGGGGCACTACTGTGAGAAGTAATGTATATAAGGTAAAGTGGTATTACTGTGTGATGTAAAGTGAATAAGGGACACTATCGAATGATAAATTGTGAATAAAGTTGCACTACTGTGAGGCATAATTTGAATTGGGGGTACCTTTTTGGGCTGTGCACCGAATGTGCACACTGTTCTAATTTAAATTACAGGGGGTAGGAAAACAAAAAAAAGGACTGCTATGGGTGGAGGTGATGGTGCTGGGAAAGGGTTGCAGGGTCATAGGCGGAACTAGCGGCGGTGCTAGGGGGCACCAGCCAAAATCTTGCCTAGGGCATCATATTGGTTAGAGCCGGCTCTGGATGTGGTGAATGGGTGCCTGGTGTTTGTGGCAATGAAGTAGTATTAGGAGGGGGCATTGCATGAATTTGTCATTTTACCATTTCTTCCCATGGTGAATAAATCCCTCTATGAATTGTACACATTTAAATTATCAGCATCATTTGAACATGACATGCCTACCCTATAGAGAGATAATTTGGTAGTGGATGTATGGGGCAGCCTCTTGTTATTATCCTTTAGTTACATAGGGCCTCATTCAGACCTGATTGCACGGTAGCATTTTTTGCAGCGGTGCGATCGGGTCTAAACTGCGCATGCACCGAAATGCGTATGCGCGTCGGACGCATGAGATGGGGATTGCCGGCCAGTGACGGATTTTACGAAGAAAGCGATTGCACCGGTGATCGCAAGAAGATTGACAGGTAGAGGCCATTTGTGGGTGGCAACTGCCCGTTTTATGGGAGTGTCCAGGAGAACGCAGGCGTGCCCAGCAGTTCAGAAGGACGGTTTCCGACATCAGCATCAGTCCGGATCGTCGCTGCAGCTGAGTAAGTCCTGGGCTGTGCAGAGACTGCACAAACATTTGTTTGTGCAGCTCTCTGCACATCCGTTCTCATCCCTGCACACCGATTACCCCCTCCCCTCTTGGTGGCGATCACCTGGTCGCAGCAGCGCAAAAATCGCCTGCTTGCGACCAGCTCTGAATGAGGCCCATAGTGCTGACATATTATGAAGTACTTTACAGCGAATGTTCTAATCAGTCACATCACTTTCTGCCCCAATGGAGCTCTGAGTTTATGGGCCTCATTCAGAGGTGGATGCAATAGCTATATGCATGCAAATGTAAAATGGTTATTTTTCTACTGCTTATACACCGTACTGCTTCTATACAAATATGCAGTACAGATTCCAGCGCACGCACAAAGAATTGTATAGGTAGTGTATGGGGTGCTTATTGGGGTGTCAGTTAAAGTGGCTGTATACACAGAGGCACCCCCCCATCCAACCCCCTTCCCTGTCTGTCTGTCTATGCCTCCACCCCGTCCTCTGCTTTAGTCAAGTAGTGTTTCTCCTACTAGCTCCTTTTCCTTCTCTCTCTACCCCCTCTGTCTCCCTAACACTCTCTCACTACTTTCTTTCTCTCTCTCTCTCAATGGGGGGTAATTCCAAGTTGATCGCAGCAGGAATTTTGTTAGCAGTTGGGCAAAACCATGTGCACTGCAGGGGAGGCAGATTTAACATGTGCAGAGAGAGTTATATTTGGGTGTGGTGTGTTCAATCTGCAATCTAATTTGCAGTGTAAAAATAAAGCAGCCAGTATTTACCCAGCACAGAAATAAAATAACCCAAACAAATTTAACTCTTTTTGCACATGTTATATCTGCCTTCCCTGCAGTGCACATGGTTTTGCCCAACTGCTAACAAAATTCCTGCTGCGATCAACTTGGAATTACCCCCAATGACACTAAATATATTTCTCTCATTCCCTCTTTTTCCATGAAAACCCTCTCTCCCTTTCACTCTCTCTCATTCTCTCTCCCTCTCTAACTCACTCCTCTCTCTTTCTCTCTCCCTGAAACCCTTTTTCTCCCTCACTCCCCTCTCTCTCCTGGCCCTAAGGGGCATTGTAGTGGCTTAGGCTGGGAGGTTGAGGAGGGTGACTGAGCAGTAACAGAGGGTCGGCAAATCTGGCTGACCCAGAGGTAGCATCTTATTGGGGTGTCAGTTAAAGTGGCTGTGTACACAGAGGCAACCCCCCATCCAACCCCCTCCCCCGTCTGTCTGTCTATGCCTCCACGTCGTCCTCTGCTTTAGTCAAGTAGTGTCTCTCCGACTTGCTCCTTCTCCTTCTCTCTCTACCCCCGTCTCCCTAGCACTCTCGCTACTTTCTTTCTCTCTCTCAATGACATTGTATCTATTTCTCTCATTCCCTCTTTTTTTCCATGAAAACCCTCTCTCCCTTTCACTCTCTCTCTCTCTCTCTCGCTCTCTAACTCACTCCTCTCTCTCTCTCTCTCCCTGGCACCCTTTTTCTCCCTCGCTCCCCTCTCTCTCCTGGCCGTAAGGGGCATTGTAGTGGCATAGGTTGGGGGGTCGAGAGGGCCCTTCCATGATTTTGCTATGGGGCCCTCAAAGTTCTAGTTATGCCCCTGGCTATCACACTTGTCCACTACCCTTTCTGTGAAGTAATTTTTCCTAAAATTTCCCCTGAACCTCCCCCCTCCAGTTTTAGTGCATGTCTTCGTGTTCTAGTACTTCTCTTCCTTTGATGAATGTCTCCCTCCTAGACCTTGTTAAAACCTTTGATATATTTGAAATTTACTATAATGTCACCCCTTTCCCTTCTATACATGCTAAGCTCTTTTAGTCTTTCTGGGTAAGTTTTGTGGTGTAGACCAGTGGTTCCCAAACTTTGTGCTGTGGCACCCCCGGGTACCTTGGGGCACTTGCAGTGGTGCTTTGAATTGGTGGTCAAAAACAAATTCAAATTATTTATGGTCGAAGTAATAGGTAAAACCAGTGCTTGTGGCTGTCAATCATAATATATATGGACAAACAGAAGCAAATCTTGTCCCTCACCACATAATTCGATCTAAGGATGACACATAAACAAAATTTACTTAGTTTAATATCTTTTTCTAAATTTCTCAATTTGAAACTTTTGGCCTAGGGGTGCCGTGAAAAATATTCTGATGCTCTAGAGCGCCATGATATAAAAAAGTTTGGGAACCGACAAGCTAGGGATTTGGTCAAGATTAATGGTGTCCTCAATGCTAAGAAATACAGGCAGGTAGTTATCCTTCATGCAATACAATCAGGGAAGCATCTGATTGTCTCAAAATACATTCTGCAACAGGACGACCCCAAACATACAGCCAATGTCATTAAGTGGTATCTTCAGTGGAAGGCAGAATAAGGAGTCCTAGAAGTGATGATATGACCCCACAGCGCCCTGATCTCAACATCAAGTCTGTCAAGCCTACATCCACAGAAGATCTCCGGGCATAGCCAAATTAAAGGGGGACACAGGGCATACAGTATCCCAGGCCCCTCTCTGTCAGGGGGTCACCTGGCTGGAACACAGTGACATCACTAGCTCTCTTTTTTGTGCAGTAGCAAAATTAGGCAGCAAGAATGTGAACAGGACAGTATGTAGTGCAGGCAGACACACAGGAGTATCAGGTTTCATGAGCTACCGATGGAGCTTCCTAACCAGAGGAGAGCTAGAAGAGGGGAGAGAGCTATAAGTGACCAAGAGCTCCCAGCTTCTCCTCCTTCCCACCTGGGCCCTTTTGTTACTTGTTATGTAATGAGAGCATTTTGGTCTAGAGAGAGACACACAGAGTGTCCTCCTGATTCCTGTCCCAGTGTGTAAGTAGAACAGAGGTTGCTGCTATTCTATATGTATTTTAAGGTTGTTTACGTTGTCTTTGTTCCACTACAAGAAAACTTTATAAAATAGTTGTCTCTCAATTAGGTGGAGATATCAACAGGCATTATTACACCATTAGTTTAAATCTAACATACACCATTGGTTTAAATTTAATATAAACAATCCATACCTCCCAACATGACCTATTACAGGAGGGATAAAATGCTCTCTACCTGGACTTCCCGCTTAAGTTATGATTGCAATCACCTGTGTTGAAACACCTTTATTATCAATTAAATAGTTCAACACAGGTGACACCAGTCATATAATAAGAGAGAAGTCCAGGCAGAGAGCATTTTGTACCTCCTGGAATGTGTCATGTTGGGAGATATGCACAATCTAATATACACCCCCCTCCTTCCACAAGGCTCCCCCTGCCTTAAGTACCCTGGGCACCCCTAAGGCTTAATCCGGCCCTGTCTGCGCGGTGTGGGGTGGGGGCAGGGTTTGCCATTACTGTTGTGCCTGGTGGTGCCCTTACCCCTAAATCTGCCCCTGAGTACCAGAAGGGGCTGAATGCTATCTTGCTGCATGGGTCAGATGATTGTTTTAGGCTGTCACACTATAGGACCAATCCTATTGCTGTGAAGCACCTGTAGGGCTTGTAGGGGATGTTTATGTATTTTAGACTTTATTCCCTTTATAACAGGTAAGTTAACAGAATGCAGTTTGCATTAATATAGGGTGGATTTGATTGTTGCATTTTGCTTGTATGGCCTTTAGTAAATCTCATGACTTATAAACCATAAATAAAAGCCAGCATAAAGTTACAGTTTTATCAATGTGTGTTTTATATGGTATGTGGTTAATATACCGCCTGTCTGGATCCCCGCTTTCAGAATCCCGACACCGCAATCCCGACAGGCGGCTAAATGCCGGCAGTCGGAATCCCGACCGCAGACCATTATTACCACTCGGGTGGTGGGTCATACTTGTCTAACCTCCTGGAATGACCAGGAGGCTCCCGAAAATTGGGTGGCACTCCCGGTGCCCCGGAAAGGAGGGAAAGTTTCCATGGGGCCTGCTTACGCCAGCCGTCCATACACCTCCACAGCCACCACTTACCTATAGCAAGTAGGCGGGGCAATGTCTCGAATTGAGTCAAGCCCCTCACTCTACAAAGCTTGTAACTGGTCATTGTAGAGTGGGGGGCGGGACAGCTTTATGTTTCTGGAGGTCACCTGACTTTTTTTTAACTCTTCTTTCTGAAATCACTTTCCAGTTCCCTTTATGTACTCATGTGAGTTCTGCCTAATTATACATACGTTTCCCTCACATGTATACATATTTTTTTCCTAGAACCCTTTCCACAACCCTTTTACATACCCAAGCTTCTATTCTTCAGCAAATGCATAGAACAACTTATGTAATAGTATAGGGTAGCTACCTGTGTCTCTCGTAGCACTGATTTAGGTACAGGGTGCAGTAGACTCTTCAGATAGGAATAGGCCCACATGAAGCCTTCACATGGGCCCCCTCCTCTCTTAAACCGCTCCTGAGGTAAGAGGTAGATGATCTTATCCTCAGGTAAGACTGCGTAATGCCATCCTGAGACAGTGGTGTAAGTTTGTCCCAGTTGCCCGGAGGCAAGATAAGTATTGGTGCCCCCCCTATATATATATATATATATATATTCTGACCGCCGGGATCCCGACTGCCGGGTTCCTGACTACATTTCCTTTAGAGCAGGGGTTGGCAAAAATTTCACTTGGGGGCAGAGGCGCTTTAAGAGAGGAGGTGGCCTGTGTGCAGGCTCTGATTGGGCCCGCTTCTCTCCGTTGGTGCACTGGACTCAGAAGACTCTGGCACTGTGCCAGAGTCTCCTGTGCATAAACAGGTCTCTGGGAGCATGGTCACGCGCCGCGTTTCTGGGGACATCTCAATTGCACATGTGTGAATCACTGGAAAATGGCC
This sequence comes from Pseudophryne corroboree, assembly GCF_028390025.1. Lineage (NCBI taxonomy): Eukaryota > Metazoa > Chordata > Amphibia > Anura > Myobatrachidae > Pseudophryne > Pseudophryne corroboree. The sequence continues at coordinate 538,741,716 of NC_086449.1, forward strand.
ACAGTGGCCATTTTCCGAGTGTTATGTGCTGCTCTGCAGCCACCTTCAGGCCGACAGAGCAGTGAATATAATTAAATGGGTGCAGTGTGTGCAGTGTGTGGGTTTTTGTGGATTTCAGCATACAGGTGACTGCACATGCGCCAAATCAGATAAGCACAAATGGGCAATTTGGGTAGCAATTGCGAGGCAACCATGTGATTGAACGGAACTGATCTCATGCCAGTGTCATGGCTGCATTGGCCGACTTCAGTGCATGTTCGTAGTGTGCAGATGGAGATGGATGTCAGATTCACACGGATCTTTTGCTCTCAGCATGAGGCCTGTGTAAGTCCCAATACTAATGATGACAGGTGCGGATGTAAGAAAAGTAGGTGGGGCAGGATTCCATATGATACTTAGTATACATGGGCAGAGTCTCACATTACCATAATGTAGTAAGTAGGAGCCACAGCAAGAGGTAAATGTGGCCAACTCAGAACCAGTCCCTTTAAATTTATATACAGTACTAGTATTTTTCTGCTGTAACCCCAAAGACCCCCTACCCTCACCCACCTCTGATAATTCTGGTGCCACTTGCCTCCATCCCACAATGCTGCTCCACTGCTGCAGAAAAGCTGCCCAGGAAGGGCATACCCTCATGCCTGTGCTCTTACAGGCAGGGGTGGATTTAGGGGTGAAGGCACCCCTAGGCACAACAGTAATTAACACCACTGCCCCTGTAAAGATATAGGCAGGGGCTAATACTGTATTTGTGGTGTTTCAATCTTTATAGCGTTTAATGTACTTTTTATTCCTTCTGTTCCCATGTCTCTCTGGCTTGTGTCCCTATTACCCCATGTGTGTGTTCATCCATTACCCTATATATTCTGAACTATAATCTTACCCAGGTAAATACAGGTGTGCTGTGACCTGGCACCTAGTGCTGTCATGTTATGTTCTTGTAGGAGGATGCCAGTCTGGTATGAGGTTATTACAGGTTATCATTGCTATGCCTATTGAGTCCATCTATGATCCTCATATGGTCACACAGAAAATACATTTGAGGACCAGGTAATGTCTCTTTGAAGCTCTCCTCGACAGGGGACAATCAGGACTTAAACCAATTTCCCTGTCATTGTTCCTTCTGTTTACTTTCCTCTGTTCCATCCTGGTCTCCGACAGACATCGTGGAGCCTGACCCAGCATGTGGTCAGCAGGAGAAGGCCAGCTGTGGGAGGGAGTAGGGAAATACCTGAGGTGGGGTCCCACCAATCAGGAACCTGCGTCTCCTCCCTAGGTGAGCGCGGCATGATGGGCATTTGGAAGGTTTTAAAAGAGGTTGTGCAGGTCAACTCCGCATGTTAGTCGCAGGACTTTGGCTAAGGGGTGATTCTCTGCCAGGGTACCTTGTGGAACGCATCAACAGTGCTGTGTGGACTTATATGTACTTACTACTGTATGGACTAATCTGCTATCACTGCTGTGTGGACTCAGTGATAGTTCTGCTGTATGGACTTGTTTATCTGGAACTTCTGCACGGAATTGCTGTGGACCTAAATCCTCTACTGGGACTTACTATCTGGACTGCTACCTGTGTACTGTTTCTGGGCTATATTTACTTCTGCTTCCTGTGAATTATCTACTACTGTGTGCTGTGAGAAATAAACCATCACTTTAGTTTCATCGGCTCTGTGTCTGAGTGATTAAAAGAACCCCGTCTCTTCACATTTGGTGGCAGTGGTGGAATCATTCAGACACCAAACAACGACCACAGGAAGCGTGAAGGCCCAGCAGAGAACAGAGGATCAGGCCATATGTAATGCAAGAGGATCTGCAGTGAGGTAGTAGCAAGTGAACAGGTGTCAGCCCTGTGCAAGATAAAATGTTTCTAAGGAAAGGAAATGAACGCCTCAAGTCTCCCAGGGCAGTGGAGCTCGTGGATGGAGGTGTGTCGGTGTATCGGCAGGCTGGTAAGCCGGATCTGTTATTGAGTGCTATAAAGATGCAGTACCTTTGGGAGTACTGGAATGAAGCTAGGCGAATGATCAGCGGCTGGAGAGTATCCAGCATACAGGACAAGTTCCTGCACTGTAAAAGTGAGGCAGCCTCATGGAATCTGCTGGGGAGCCAGAGTTTGTAGAATTCACAGAGGAAGTGAGTGCTACAGTGACCCAAATGATGCAGAGAAATCAATATTCTGAGGCTGAAGGGCAAGTCCAGAATAAATTATCTTCTGGGTTAGAGCCAGAGGAAATATCCAAAATGGGGCCGCTGCCACCCGGGCAGATGACTGAGGGGTCCGCCTTGCAAGTGCCTGTTACCAAGGGAGAAGAGTCATTGTCAGCGGGGCCCATAACCACATTGGAAGAAATGAGCATGGAGGAGCTGATAGCAGAATGCCAGCTGCGAGGCATCCCTTTCCAATTCTGCACTCGCAGGGAAATCCTCCAGCTTATTCTCCAGGATCAGCAGGATCCAACAAAAGCGTTCACCGATTACCGGACGTGGATCCTTCGTCTCGGCCCAGGGATGAGTGTGTGGGAACAGCTGGAGTGTCTGGAGGAGTGCTTCATTGTGGCAGAGGAAGAGGCAATGGATCAGGGGCTCCTGGATACCCCAGCATGGCGAGACCAGTGTTGCAGGGTGGATGCAGAAAGGCACCGTCTGCAACAGCTTCTCCCACACCCAAGGGAAGCAGTTGCCCGGTGTACTATGCTGGGAGAGACTAGTGCTGAAGTGAAGGCTATGCCCACAATACAGACATCCCAGGAGGAGCTGCGCTACACCTTCCCTTTTGCTGAGGTGGAAGATGTAGACCTAGTAACCAGCTGCCAGGGAATCAATGAAGACTGTGCCCAAGAGATCACCATGGATGGGGGAGTATTGTTCCACTCCCCGACTACAAACATACCAGTCACGGATGGCCTTTTGCTCCAGGATGCCCAGCTTATTCAGCTGGGGGAGGCTCATTGCGATGGATTGGCGATGGCAGCCCCATGTATTACACCGAGGAAGGCGGATGAGAAAATGCCATGTGTATACCCAGCTACCCTAACTCCACAAGAAGATTATGAAGTATTATTCCATTTTAACAATTTGGAGAATGAGGAGCTGCAATCTGAATACTGGTACGTACCCTGTGATTCGAAAGTGACATTGGCAGCAGAGACTGTTACCATAATATCAGAGCAGGAACTAGAAAAGGATGTGTTGCACCACCATAATACCTGTGAAAGTGTTGTGGACTATAACTATGTGCAGAGGGATGCGCCTGCCTTAAGCCAGGCCCAAGCAACTAAAGATCAAGTGGAGGTTGGGAGATGCCGCTTGCTAATTTTGTCTCCTTTACCTGCGTTAAGGCACAGTGCAACCCGCTCCCCTTCCATCTGCAGAGCAAGAGAAAGTTGTGGAGATAATTGTGGAAGCTTCAGTTGTTAAAACTAGAGATGAGCGGGTTCGGTTCCTCTGAATCCGAACCCGCCCGAACTTCAGGTTTTTTACACGGGTCCGAGCAGGCTCGGATCTTCCCGCCTTGCTCGGCTAACCCGAGCGCGCCCGAACGTCATCATCACGCTGTCGGATTCTCGCGAGGCTCGGATTCTATCGCGAGACTCGGATTCTATATAAGGAGCCGCGCGTCGCCGCCATTTTCACACGTGCATTGAGAGTCATAGGGAGAGGACGTGGCTGGCGTCCTCTCCGTTTAGAGAAGAGAGAGACACAGTATTTTCGGGGAGCATTATTAGGAGGAGTACTACTGTATACTACTATACTACTTGCTGAAGTGATATTTATAGATTAGATAGTGTGACTGTAAGTGTATTATCTGACTTGTGGGGGAGACACTGACAGTGGGGAGCAGTTAGAGTCTGAGAGCAGGACTCAGGAGTACATATAACGTACAGTGCACACTTTTGCTGCCAGAGTCAGTGCCACACTGCCATTGTTGTGACCACACTGACCACCAGTATAATAATATATTTTGTGATTGTCTGCTTAGGCCTCGGAGTACTAGTTGCAAGTTGCAACGTGACCTGTCCTGAAGTGACCACCAGTTTAATAATCAATCACCACCAGTTTAATATATATATATATATAATTGTATATAATATATATATATATATATATATAATATTGTATACCACCTACCCGTGTTTTTTTTTTTTTTTCATTCTTCTTTATACATACTACTATAGTAGCTTACTGTAGCAGTCTGCGGTGCTGTGCTGACCTGACAGTGTCCAGCAGGTCCGTCATCAGTCATTACATAATAAATATATATAGTACCTGTCCGGCTGCAGTACTAGTGATATTATATTGATTTCATCTCATTATCAATAATTTATCATCCAGTCTAGACTCTATATTAGCAGCAGACACAGTACGTTAGTCCACGGCTGTAGCTACCTCTGTGTCGGCACTCGGCAGTCCATCCATAATTGTATACCACCTACCCGTGGTTTTTTTTTTTTCTTTCTTCTTTGTACATACTACTATAGAGTATAGTAGCTTACTGTAGCAGTCTGCGGTGCTGCTGAGCTGACAGTGTCCAGCAGGTCCGTCATCAGTCATCATTACCTAATAAATATATTATCTACCTGTCGGGCTGCAGTACTAGTGATATTATATATACATACATATATATATTGATTTCATCTCATTATCAATCATCCAGTCTATATTAGCAGCAGACACAGTACGTTAGTCCACGGCTGTAGCTACCTCTGTGTCGGCACTCAGCAGTCCATCCATAATTGTATACCACCTACCCGTGGTTTTTTTTTTTTCGTTCTTCTTTGTACATACTACTATAGTATAGTAGCTTACTGTAGCAGTCTGCGGTGCTGCTGAGCTGACAGTGTCCAGCAGGTCCGTCATCAGTCATCATTACCTAATAAATATATTATCTACCTGTCCGGCTGCAGTACTAGTGATATTATATATACATACATATATATATTGATTTCATCTCATTATCAATCATCCAGTCTATATTAGCAGCAGACACAGTACGTTAGTCCACGGCGGTGGCTACCTCTGTGTCGGCACTCGGCAGTCCATCCATAATTGTATACCACCTACCCGTGGTTTTTTTTTTTTCTTTCTTCTTTGTACATACTACTATATAGTATAGTAGCTTACTGTAGCAGTCTGCGGTGCTGCTGAGCTGACAGTGTCCAGCAGGTCCGTCATCAGTCATCATTACCTAATAAATATATTATCTACCTGTCCGGCTGCAGTACTAGTGATATTATATATACATATATATATATATTGATTTCATCTCATTATCAATCATCCAGTCTATATTAGCAGCAGACACAGTACGTTAGTCCACGGCTGTAGCTACCTCTGTGTCGGCACTCAGCAGTCCATCCATAATTGTATACCACCTACCCGTGTTTTTTTTTTTTTTCTTTCTTCTTTGTACATACTACTATAGTATAGTAGCTTACTGTAGCAGTCTGCGGTGCTGCTGAGCTGACAGTGTCCAGCAGGTCCGTCATCAGTCATCATTACCTAATAAATATATTATCTACCTGTCCGGCTGCAGTACTAGTGATATTATATATACATACATATATATATTGATTTCATCTCATTATCAATCATCCAGTCTATATTAGCAGCAGACACAGTACGTTAGTCCACGGCTGTAGCTACCTCTGTGTCGGCACTCAGCAGTCCATCCATAATTGTATACCACCTACCCGTGGTTTTTTTTTTCTTTCTTCTTTGTACATACTACTATAGTATAGTAGCTTACTGTAGCAGTCTGCGGTGCTGCTGAGCTGACAGTGTCCAGCAGGTCCGTCATCAGTCATCATTACCTAATAAATATATTATCTACCTGTCCGGCTGCAGTACTAGTGATATTATATATACATACATATATATATTGATTTCATCTCATTATCAATCATCCAGTCTATATTAGCAGCAGACACAGTACGTTAGTCCACGGCTGTAGCTACCTCTGTGTCGGCACTCGGCAGTCCATCCGTTATTGTATACCACCTACCCGTGGGTTTTTTTTTTTCTTTCTTCTTTGTACATACTACTATAGTATAGTAGCTTACTGTAGCAGTCTGCGGTGCTGCTGAGCTGACAGTGTCCAGCAGGTCCGTCATCAGTCATCATTACCTAATAAATATATTATCTACCTGTCCGGCTGCAGTACTAGTGATATTATATATACATACATATATATATTGATTTCATCTCATTATCAATCATCCAGTCTATATTAGCAGCAGACACAGTACGTTAGTCCACGGCTGTAGCTACCTCTGTGTCGGCACTCGGCAGTCCATCCATAATTGTATACCACCTACCCGTGGTTTTTTTTTTTTCTTTCTTCTTTGTACATACTACTATAGTATAGTAGCTTACTGTAGCAGTCTGCGGTGCTGCTGAGCTGACAGTGTCCAGCAGGTCCGTCATCAGTCATCATTACTTAATAAATATATTATCTACCTGTCCGGCTGCAGTACTAGTGATATTATATATACATACATATATATATTGATTTCATCTCATTATCAATCATCCAGTCTATATTAGCAGCAGACACAGTACGTTAGTCCACGGCTGTAGCTACCTCTGTGTCGGCACTCGGCAGTCCATCCATAATTGTATACCACCTACCCGTGGTTTTTTTTTTTTCTTTCTTCTTTGTACATACTACTATAGTATAGTAGCTTACTGTAGCAGTCTGCGGTGCTGCTGAGCTGACAGTGTCCAGCAGGTCCGTCATCAGTCATCATTACCTAATAAATATATTATCTACCTGTCCGGCTGCAGTACTAGTGATATTATATATACATACATATATATATTGATTTCATCTCATTATCAATCATCCAGTCTATATTAGCAGCAGACACAGTACGTTAGTCCACGGCTGTAGCTACCTCTGTGTCGGCACTCGGCAGTCCATCCATAAGTATACTTGTATCCATCCATCTCCATTGTTTACCTGAGGTGCCTTTTAGTTGTGCCTATTAAAATATGGAGAACAAAAATGTTGAGGTTCCAAAATTAGGGAAAGATCAAGATCCACTTCCACCTCGTGCTGAAGCTGCTGCCACTAGTCATGGCCGAGACGATGAAATGCCAGCAACGTCGTCTGCCAAGGCCGATGCCCAATGTCATAGTACAGAGCATGTCAAATCCAAAACACCAAATATCAGTAAAAAAAGGACTCCAAAACCTAAAATAAAATTGTCGGAGGAGAAGCGTAAACTTGCCAATATGCCATTTACCACACGGAGTGGCAAGGAACGGCTGAGGCCCTGGCCTATGTTCATGGCTAGTGGTTCAGCTTCACATGAGGATGGAAGCACTCAGCCTCTCGCTAGAAAAATGAAAAGACTCAAGCTGGCAAAAGCACCGCAAAGAACTGTGCGTTCTTCGAAATCCCAAATCCACAAGGAGAGTCCAATTGTGTCGGTTGCGATGCCTGACCTTCCCAACACTGGACGTGAAGAGCATGCGCCTTCCACCATTTGCACGCCCCCTGCAAGTGCTGGAAGGAGCACCCGCAGTCCAGTTCCTGATAGTCAGATTGAAGATGTCAGTGTTGAAGTACACCAGGATGAGGAGGATATGGGTGTTGCTGGCGCTGGGGAGGAAATTGACCAGGAGGATTCTGATGGTGAGGTGGTTTGTTTAAGTCAGGCACCCGGGGAGACACCTGTTGTCCGTGGGAGGAATATGGCCGTTGACATGCCTGGTGAAAATACCAAAAAAATCAGCTCTTCAGTGTGGAGGTATTTCAACAGAAAAGCGGACAACAGGTGTCAAGCCGTGTGTTGCCTTTGTCAAGCTGTAATAAGTAGGGGTAAGGACATTAACCACCTCGGAACATCCTCCCTTATACGTCACCTGCAGCGCATTCATAATAAGTCAGTGACAAGTTCAAAAACTTTGGGCGACAGCGGAAGCAGTCCACTGACCAGTAAATCCCTTCCTCTTGTAACCAAGCTCACGCAAACCACCCCACCAACTCCCTCAGTGTCAATTTCCTCCTTCCCCAGGAATGCCAATAGTCCTGCAGGCCATGTCACTGGCAATTCTGACGATTCCTCTCCTGCCTGGGATTCCTCCGATGCATCCTTGCGTGTAACGCCTACTGCTGCTGGCGCTGCTGTTGTTGCTGCTGGGAGTCGATGGTCATCCCAGAGGGGAAGTCGTAAGCCCACTTGTACTACTTCCAGTAAGCAATTGACTGTCCAACAGTCCTTTGCGAGGAAGATGAAATATCACAGCAGTCATCCTGCTGCAAAGCGGATAACTAAGGCCTTGACAACTATGTTGGTGTTAGACGTGCGTCCGGTATCCGCCGTTAGTTCACAGGGAACTAGACAATTTATTGAGGCAGTGTGCCCCCGTTACCAAATACCATCTAGGTTCCACTTCTCTAGGCAGGCGATACCGAGAATGTACACGGACGTCAGAAAAAGACTCACCAGTGTCCTAAAAAATGCAGTTGTACCCAATGTCCACTTAACCACGGACATGTGGACAAGTGGAGCAGGGCAGGGTCAGGACTATATGACTGTGACAGCCCACTGGGTAGATGTATGGACTCCCGCCGCAAGAACAGCAGCGGCGGCACCAGTAGCAGCATCTCGCAAACGCCAACTCTTTCCTAGGCAGGCTACGCTTTGTATCACCGCTTTCCAGAATACGCACACAGCTGAAAACCTCTTACGGCAACTGAGGAAGATCATCGCGGAATGGCTTACCCCAATTGGACTCTCCTGTGGATTTGTGGCATCGGACAACGCCAGCAATATTGTGTGTGCATTAAATATGGGCAAATTCCAGCACGTCCCATGTTTTGCACATACCTTGAATTTGGTGGGGCAGAATTTTTTAAAAAACGACAGGGGCGTGCAAGAGATGCTGTCGGTGGCCAGAAGAATTGCGGGCCACTTTCGGCGTACAGGCACCACGTACAGAAGACTGGAGCACCACCAAAAACTACTGAACCTGCCCTGCCATCATCTGAAGCAAGAAGTGGTAACGAGGTGGAATTCAACCCTCTATATGCTTCAGAGGTTGGAGGAGCAGCAAAAGGCCATTCAAGCCTATACAATTGAGCACGATATAGGAGGTGGAATGCACCTGTCTCAAGCGCAGTGGAGAATGATTTCAACGTTGTGCAAGGTTCTGATGCCCTTTGAACTTGCCACACGTGAAGTCAGTTCAGACACTATCAGCCTGAGTCAGGTCATTCCCCTCATCAGGCTTTTGCAGAAGAAGCTGGAGACATTGAAGGAGGAGCTAACACGGAGCGATTCCGCTAGGCATGTGGGACTTGTGGATGGAGCCCTTAATTCGCTTAACAAGGATTCACGGGTGGTCAATCTGTTGAAATCAGAGCACTACATTTTGGCCACCGTGCTCGATCCTAGATTTAAAGCCTACCTTGGATCTCTCTTTCCGGCAGACACAAGTCTGCTGGGGTTGAAAGACCTGCTGGTGAGAAAATTGTCAAGTCAAGCGGAACGCGACCTGTCAACATCTCCTCCTTCACATTCTCCCGCAACTGGGGGTGCGAGGAAAAGGCTCAGAATTCCGAGCCCACCCGCTGGCAGTGATGCAGGGCAGTCTGGAGCGACTGCTGATGCTGACATCTGGTCCGGACTGAAGGACCTGACAACGATTACGGACATGTCGTCTACTGTCACTGCATATGATTCTCTCACCATTGAAAGAATGGTGGAGGATTATATGAGTGACCGCATCCAAGTAGGCACGTCACACAGTCCGTACTTATACTGGCAGGAAAAAGAGGCAATTTGGAGGCCCTTGCACAAACTGGCTTTATTCTACCTAAGTTGCCCTCCCACAAGTGTGTACTCCGAAAGAGTGTTTAGTGCCGCCGCTCACCTTGTCAGCAATCGGCGTACGAGGTTACATCCAGAAAATGTGGAGAAGATGATGTTCATTAAAATGAATTATAATCAATTCCTCCGTGGAGACATTGACCAGCAGCAATTGCCTCCACAAAGTACACAGGGAGCTGAGATGGTGGATTCCAGTGGGGACGAATTGATAATCTGTGAGGAGGGGGATGTACACGGTGATATATCGGAGGATGATGATGAGGTGGACATCTTGCCTCTATAGAGCCAGTTTGTGCAAGGAGAGATTAATTGCTTCTTTTTTGGTGGGGGTCCAAACCAACCCGTCATTTCAGTCACAGTCGTGTGGCAGACCCTGTCACTGAAATGATGGGTTGGTTAAAGTGTGCATGTCCTGTTTATACAACATAAGGGTGGGTGGGAGGGCCCAAGGACAATTCCATCTTGCACCTCTTTTTTCTTTAATTTTTCTTTGCGTCATGTGCTGTTTGGGGAGGGTTTTTTGGAAGGGACATCCTGCGTGACACTGCAGTGCCACTCCTAGATGGGCCCGGTGTTTGTGTCGGCCACTAGGGTCGCTTATCTTACTCACACAGCTACCTCATTGCGCCTCTTTTTTTCTTTGCGTCATGTGCTGTTTGGGGAGGGTTTTTTGGAAGGGACATCCTGCGTGACACTGCAGTGACACTCCTAGATGGGCCCGGTGTTTGTGTCGGCCACTAGGGTCGCTTATCTTACTCACACAGCTACCTCATTGCGCCTCTTTTTTTCTTTGCGTCATGTGCTGTTTGGGGAGGGTTTTTTGGAAGGGACATCCTGCGTGACACTGCAGTGCCACTCCTAGATGGGCCCGGTGTTTGTGTCGGCCACTAGGGTCGCTTATCTTACTCACACAGCTACCTCATTGCGCCTCTTTTTTTCTTTGCGTCATGTGCTGTTTGGGGAGGGTTTTTTGGAAGGGACATCCTGCGTGACACTGCAGTGCCACTCCTAGATGGGCCCGGTGTTTGTGTCGGCCACTAGGGTCGCTTATCTTACTCACACAGCTACCTCATTGCGCCTCTTTTTTTCTTTGCGTCATGTGCTGTTTGGGGAGGGTTTTTTGGAAGGGACATCCTGCGTGACACTGCAGTGACACTCCTAGATGGGCCCGGTGTTTGTGTCGGCCACTAGGGTCGCTTATCTTACTCACACAGCTACCTCATTGCGCCTCTTTTTTTCTTTGCGTCATGTGCTGTTTGGGGAGGGTTTTTTGGAAGGGACATCCTGCGTGACACTGCAGTGACACTCCTAGATGGGCCCGGTGTTTGTGTCGGCCACTAGGGTCGCTTAGCTTAGTCATCCAGCGACCTCGGTGCAAATTTTAGGACTAAAAATAATATTGTGAGGTGTGAGGTATTCAGAATAGACTGAAAATGAGTGTAAATTATGGTTTTTGAGGTTAATAATACTTTGGGATCAAAATGACCCCCAAATTCTATGATTTAAGCTGTTTTTTAGTGTTTTTTGAAAAAAACACCCGAATCCAAAACACACCCGAATCCGACAAAAAAAATTCGGTGAGGTTTTGCCAAAACGCGGTCGAACCCAAAACACGGCCGCGGAACCGAACCCAAAACCAAAACACAAAACCCGAAAAATTTCCGGCGCTCATCTCTAGTTAAAACCCTGACTGGTACCCCACCAGCTACCAAGTGCACAGGACTGGCGGGGGAGGAGGTTATCCAGGAGGAGGTGTGCGCAGAAGGAGCTGCAGGTGAGATACTGGCTTTTGAGGGGGGAGCGCTGGCACAGGACCAGCCTGTGCTGGTGACTCCCCTGCAGCCACCAGCTGAATTGTTTCTGATGAAGGGTCCATCCTCAGCACTGGGTATTGAGACCACGTGCTGTACGGAAATTTGCCAGCCCCCTAGTTGGGGTTTGAGGAAGGAAGGACTGGACAGAGTTGCGGAAGTGCTGGGGGCAGAACCCCAACATTGGCCTGCCTTTAGGCAGCTGTTCCTTGTGCAAGGGGGGGAGGTGGAAGGTACTCCCTGCCCCGTTGTGCCAGAGGCACAGATATTAGTACACCCAATAGGTGGGCCGGGTGTAAAAGTTTGCAATGTTGTGGAGTGGGGATACCCAACATCTGAATTGCTAAATCCCCTGCTGGTGAAAATTAATGTGTCATATTGTAATATTGTCCTTGCTGGTTGTTTAACACTACTGCCTCTTACCACATGGGTCTGGTGTGACATCACCCTGTGGGACTCAGGTGGTACACACATGCATGATGTTCTCTCCCCTGCACTCACTGCTCCTGGGTGGTAATGTTTCCTCAACACTTCGGAACGAGGAACAAAAAGTAGAGGAAGGAAATGTAAAGATATAGGCAGGGGCTAATACTGTATTTGTGCTGTTTCAATCTTTATAGCGTTTAATGTACTTTTTATTCCTTCTGTTCCCATGTCTCTCTGGCTTGTGTCCCTATTACCCCATGTGTGTGTTCATCCATTACCCTATATATTCTGAACTATAATCTTACCCAGGTAAATACAGGTGTGCTGTGACCTGGCACCTAGTGCTGTCATGTTATATTCTTGTAGGAGGATGCCAGTCTGGTATGAGGTTATTACAGGTTATCATTGCTATGCCTATTGAGTCCATCTATGATCCTCATATGGTCACACAGGAAATACTGTACATTTGAGGACCAGGTAATGTCTCTTTGAAGCTCTCCTCCACAGGGGACAATCAGGACTTAAACCAATTTCCCTGTCATTGTGCCTTCGGTTTACTTTCCTCTGTTCCATCCTGGTCTCCGACAGACATCGCGGAGCCTGACCCAGCATGTGGTCAGCAGGAGAAGGCCAGCTGTGGGAGGGAGTAGGGAAATACCTGAGGTGGGGTCCCACCAATCAGGAACCTGCGTCTCCTCCCCAGGTGAGCGCAGCATGATGGGCATTTGGAAGGTTTTAAAAGAGGTTGCGCAGGTCAGCTCCGCATGTTAGTCGCAGGACTTTGGCTAAGGGGTGATTCTCTGCCAGGGTACCTTGTGGAACGCATCAACAGTGCTGTGTGGACTTATATGTACTTACTACTGTATGGACTAATCTGCTATCACTGCTGTGTGGACTCAGTGATAGTTCTGCTGTATGGACTTGTTTATCTGGAACTTCTGCACGGAATTGCTGTGGACCTAAATCCTCTACTGGGACTTACTATCTGGACTGCTACCTGTATACTGTTTCTGGGCTATATTTACTTCTGCTTCCTGTGAATTATCTACTACTGTGTGCTGTGAGAAATAAACCATCACTTTAGTTTCATCGGCTCTGTGTCTGAGTGATTAGAAGAACCCCGTATCTTCACTAGAGATGAGCGGGTTCGGTTTCTTTGAATCCGAACCCGCACGAACTTCACTTTTTTTTTCACGGGTCCGAGCGACTCGGATCTTCCCGCCTTGCTCGGTTAACCCGAGCGCGCCCGAACGTCATCATGACGCTGTCGGATTCTCGCGAGACTCGGATTCTATATAAGGAGCCGCGCGTCGCCGCCATTTTCACACGTGCATTGAGATTGATAGGGAGAGGACGTGGCTGGCGTCCTCTCCATTTAGATTAGATTTAGAAGAGAGAGAGAGAGAGAGATTGCTGTGATACTGTAGATTAGAAGAGAGTGCAGACAGAGTTTAGTGACTGACGACCACAGTGACCAGTGACCACCAGAGACAGTGCAGTTGTTTGTTTTATTTAATATATCCGTTCTCTGCCTGAAAAAAACGATACACAGTCACACAGTGACTCAGTCTGTGTGCACTGCTCAGCCCAGTGTGCTGCACATCAATGTATTGTATATAAAGCTTATAATTGTGGGGGAGACTGGGGAGCACTGCAGGTTGTTATAGCAGGAGCCAGGAGTACATGATAAATAATATTATATTAAAATTAAACAGTGCACACTTTTGCTGCAGGAGTGCCACTGCCAGTGTGACTAGTGGTGACCAGTGCCTGACCACCAGTATATTAGTAGTATTGTATACTATCTCTTTATCAACCAGTCTATATTAGCAGCAGACACAGTACAGTGCGGTAGTTCACGGCTGTGGCTACCTCTGTGTCGGCACTCGGCAGGCAGTCCGTCCATCCATAATTGTATTATAATATATACCACCTAACCGTGGTTTTTTTTTCATTCTTTATACCGTCGTCATACTAGTTGTTACGAGTATACTACTATCTCTTTATCAACCAGTGTACAGTGCGGTAGTTCACGGCTGTGGCTACCTCTGTGTCGGCACTCGGCAGGCAGTCCGTCCAACCATAATTGTATTATATACCACCTAACCGTGGTTTTTTTTTCATTCTTTATACCGTCGTCATACTAGTTGTTACGAGTATACTACTATCTCTTTATCAACCAGTGTACAGTGCGGTAGTTCACGGCTGTGGCTACCTCTGTGTCGGCACTCGGCAGGCAGTCCGTCCATCCATAATTGTATTATAATATATACCACCTAACCGTGGTTTTTTTTTTCATTCTTTATACCGTCGTCATACTAGTTGTTACGAGTATACTACTATCTCTTTATCAACCAGTGTACAGTGCGGTAGTTCACGGCTGTGGCTACCTCTGTGTCGGCACTCGGCAGGCAGTCCGTCCAACCATAATTGTATTATAATATATACCACCTAACCGTGGTTTTTTTTTCATTCTTTATACCGTCGTCATACTAGTTGTTACGAGTATACTACTATCTCTTTATCAACCAGTGTACAGTGCGGTAGTTCACGGCTGTGGCTACCTCTGTGTCGGCACTCGGCAGGCAGTCCGTCCATCCATAATTGTATTATAATATATACCACCTAACCGTGGTTTTTTTTTCATTCTTTATACCGTCGTCATACTAGTTGTTACGAGTATACTACTATCTCTTTATCAACCAGTGTACAGTGCGGTAGTTCACGGCTGTGGCTACCTCTGTGTCGGCACTCGGCAGGCAGTCCGTCCAACCATAATTGTATTATAATATATACCACCTAACCGTGGTTTTTTTTTCATTCTTTATACCGTCGTCATACTAGTTGTTACGAGTATACTACTATCTCTTTATCAACCAGTGTACAGTGCGGTAGTTCACGGCTGTGGCTACCTCTGTGTCGGCACTCGGCAGGCAGTCCGTCCAACCATAATTGTATTATAATATATACCACCTAACCGTGGTTTTTTTTTCATTCTTTATACCGTCGTCATACTAGTTGTTACGAGTATACTACTATCTCTTTATCAACCAGTGTACAGTGCGGTAGTTCACGGCTGTGGCTACCTCTGTGTCGGCACTCGGCAGGCAGTCCGTCCATCCATAATTGTATTATATACCACCTAACCGTGGTTTTTTTATACCACCTAACCGTGGCAGTCCGTCCATAATTGTATACTAGTATCCAATCCATCCATCTCCATTGTTTACCTGAGGTGCCTTTTAGTTCTGCCTATAAAATATGGAGAACAAAAAAGTTGAGGTTCCAAAATTAGGGAAAGATCAAGATCCACTTCCACCTCGTGCTGAAGCTGCTGCCACTAGTCATGGCCGAGACGATGAAATGCCAGCAACGTCGTCTGCCAAGGCCGATGCCCAATGTCATAGTACAGAGCATGTCAAATCCAAAACACCAAATATCAGAAAAAAAAGGACTCCAAAACCTAAAATAAAATTGTCGGAGGAGAAGCGTAAACTTGCCAATATGCCATTTACCACACGGAGTGGCAAGGAACGGCTGAGGCCCTGGCCTATGTTCATGGCTAGTGGTTCAGCTTCACATGAGGATGGAAGCACTCAGCCTCTCGCTAGAAAACTGAAAAGACTCAAGCTGGCAAAAGCACCGCAAAGAACTGTGCGTTCTTTGAAATCCCAAATCCACAAGGAGAGTCCAATTGTGTCGGTTGCGATGCCTGACCTTCCCAACACTGGACGTGAAGAGCATGCGCCTTCCACCATTTGCACGCCCCCTGCAAGTGCTGGAAGGAGCACCCGCAGTCCAGTTCCTGATAGTCAGATTGAAGATGTCAGTGTTGAAGTACACCAGTATGAGGAGGATATGGGTGTTGCTGGCGCTGGGGAGGAAATTGACCAGGAGGATTCTGATGGTGAGGTGGTTTGTTTAAGTCAGGCACCCGGGGAGACACCTGTTGTCCGTGGGAGGAATATGGCCGTTGACATGCCAGGTGAAAATACCAAAAAAATCAGCTCTTCGGTGTGGAGGTATTTCACCAGAAATGCGGACAACAGGTGTCAAGCCGTGTGTTCCCTTTGTCAAGCTGTAATAAGTAGGGGTAAGGACGTTAACCACCTCGGAACATCCTCCCTTATACGTCACCTGCAGCGCATTCATAATAAGTCAGTGACAAGTTCAAAAACTTTGGGTGACAGCGGAAGCAGTCCACTGACCAGTAAATCCCTTCCTCTTGTAACCAAGCTCACGCAAACCACCCCACCAACTCCCTCAGTGTCAATTTCCTCCTTCCCCAGGAATGCCAATAGTCCTGCAGGCCATGTCACTGGCAAGTCTGACGAGTCCTCTCCTGCCTGGGATTCCTCCGATGCATCCTTGCGTGTAACGCCTACTGCTGCTGGCGCTGCTGTTGTTGCCGCTGGGAGTCGATGGTCATCCCAGAGGGGAAGTCGTAAGCCCACTTGTACTACTTCCAGTAAGCAATTGACTGTTCAACAGTCCTTTGCGAGGAAGATGAAATATCACAGCAGTCATCCTACTGCAAAGCGGATAACTGAGTCCTTGACAACTATGTTGGTGTTAGACGTGCGTCCGGTATCCGCCGTTAGTTCACAGGGAACTAGACAATTTATTGAGGCAGTGTGCCCCCGTTACCAAATACCATCTAGGTTCCACTTCTCTAGGCAGGCGATACCGAGAATGTACACGGACGTCAGAAAAAGACTCACCAGTGTCCTAAAAAATGCAGTTGTACCCAATGTCCACTTAACCACGGACATGTGGACAAGTGGAGCAGGGCAGGGTCAGGACTATATGACTGTGACAGCCCACTGGGTAGATGTATGGACTCCCGCCGCAAGAACAGCAGCGGCGGCACCAGTAGCAGCATCTCGCAAACGCCAACTCTTTCCTAGGCAGGCTACGCTTTGTATCACCGCTTTCCAGAATACGCACACAGCTGAAAACCTCTTACGGCAACTGAGGAAGATCATCGCGGAATGGCTTACCCCAATTGGACTCTCCTGTGGATTTGTGGCATCGGACAACGCCAGCAATATTGTGTGTGCATTAAATATGGGCAAATTCCAGCACGTCCCATGTTTTGCACATACCTTGAATTTGGTGGTGCAGAATTTTTTAAAAAACGACAGGGGCGTGCAAGAGATGCTGTCGGTGGCCAGAAAAATTGCGGGACACTTTCGGCGTACAGGCACCACGTACAGAAGACTGGAGCACCACCAAAAACTACTGAACCTGCCCTGCCATCATCTGAAGCAAGAAGTGGTAACGAGGTGGAATTCAACCCTCTATATGCTTCAGAGGTTGGAGGAGCAGCAAAAGGCCATTCAAGCCTATACAATTGAGCACGATATAGGAGATGGAATGCACCTGTCTCAAGTGCAGTGGAGAATGATTTCAACGTTGTGCAAGGTTCTGATGCCCTTTGAACTTGCCACACGTGAAGTCAGTTCAGACACTGCCAGCCTGAGTCAGGTCATTCCCCTCATCAGGCTTTTGCAGAAGAAGCTGGAGGCATTGAAGAAGGAGCTAACATGGAGCGATTCCGCTAGGCATGTGGGACTTGTGGATGCAGCCCTTAATTCGCTTAACAAGGATTCACGGGTGGTCAATCTGTTGAAATCAGAGCACTACATTTTGGCCACCGTGCTCGATCCTAGATTTAAAGCCTACCTTGGATCTCTCTTTCCGGCAGACACAGGTCTGCTGGGGTTGAAAGACCTGCTGGTGACAAAATTGTCAAGTCAAGCGGAACGCGACCTGTCAACATCTCCTCCTTCACATTCTCCCGCAACTGGGGGTGCGAGGAAAAGGCTCAGAATTCCGAGCCCACCCGCTGGCGGTGATGCAGGGCAGTCTGGAGCGACTGCTGATGCTGACATCTGGTCCGGACTGAAGGACCTGACAACGATTACGGACATGTCGTCTACTGTCACTGCATATGATACTCTCAACATTGATAGAATGGTGGAGGATTATATGAGTGACCGCATCCAAGTAGGCACGTCACACAGTCCGTACTTATACTGGCAGGAAAAAGAGGCAATTTGGAGGCCCTTGCACAAACTGGCTTTATTCTACCTAAGTTGCCCTCCCACAAGTGTGTACTCCGAAAGAGTGTTTAGTGCCGCCGCTCACCTTGTCAGCAATCGGCGTACGAGGTTACATCCAGAAAATGTGGAGAAGATGATGTTCATTAAAATGAATTATAATCAATTCCTCCGCGGAGACATTGACCAGCAGCAATTGCCTCCACAAAGTACACAGGGAGCTGAGATGGTGGATTCCAGTGGGGACGAATTGATAATCTGTGAGGAGGGGGATGTACACGGTGATATATCGGAGGGTGAAGATGAGGTGGACATCTTGCCTCTGTAGAGCCAGTTTGTGCAAGGAGAGATTAATTGCTTCTTTTTTGGGGGGGGTCCAAACCAACCCGTCATATCAGTCACAGTCGTGTGGCAGACCCTGTCACTGAAATGATGGGTTGGTTAAAGTGTGCATGTCCTGTTTTGTTTATACAACATAAGGGTGGGTGGGAGGGCCCAAGGATAATTCCATCTTGCACCTCTTTTTTCTTTTCTTTTTCTTTGCATCATGTGCTGATTGGGGAGGGTTTTTTGGAAGGGACATCCTGCGTGACACTGCAGTGCCACTCCTAGATGGGCCCGGTGTTTGTGTCGGCCACTAGGGTCGCTAATCTTACTCACACAGCTACCTCATTGCGCCTCTTTTTTTCTTTGCGTCATGTGCTGTTTGGGGAGGGTTTTTTGGAAGGGACATCCTGCGTGACACTGCAGTGCCACTCCTAGATGTGCCCGGTGTTTGTGTCGGCCACTAGGGTCGCTAATCTTACTCACACAGTCAGCTACCTCATTGCGCCTCTTTTTTTCTTTGCGTCATGTGCTGTTTGGGGAGGGTTTTTTGGAAGGGCCATCCTGCGTGACACTGCAGTGCCACTCCTAGATGGGCCCGGTGTTTGTGTCGGCCACTAGGGTCGCTAATCTTACTCACACAGCTACCTCATTGCGCCTCTTTTTTTCTTTGCGTCATGTGCTGTTTGGGGAGGGTTTTTTGGAAGGGACATCCTGCGTGACACTGCAGTGCCACTCCTAGATGGGCCCGGTGTTTGTGTCGGCCACTAGGGTCGCTTATCTTACTCACACAGCGACCTCGGTGCAAATTTTAGGACTAAAAATAATATTGTGAGGTGTGAGGTATTCAGAATAGACTGAAAATGAGTGTAAATTATGGTTTTTGAGGTTAATAATACTTTGGGATCAAAATGACCCCCAAATTCTATGATTTAAGCTGTTTTTTAGTGTTTTTGGAAAAAAACACCCGAATCCAAAACACACCCGAATCCGACAAAAATAATTCGGTGAGGTTTTGCCAAAACGCGTTCGAACCCAAAACACGGCCGCGGAACCGAACCCAAAACCAAAACACAAAACCCGAAAAATTTCAGGCGCTCATCTCTAATCTTCACACCCCCCTTCTGCCCAATTTTATTATTTTCATTGATTGGTTGTAAGCTCTCATTTGATTATAACCAATTTAAAAGAATAATAAAAAAGCCACTATGACATTTATTTATTTTTTATTTGCTGTATGTGTACATATTTACTAAGTAGGGCAGCTTACAGGAGAAGTATGTGCATGTCCTACCCATTTACACTCCAATCAAGGTGGCACATGGTACAGTGCAGTGGAAATAATTTGGAGTTACTGGAAACTTTTTGGGTTGACGGTGCCAACACAAGCATCCAAGTGCCGCCCCCAAACAAGTGCCGCCCCTAGGCGCGTGCCTCATGTGCCTAATAGGAAATTTTCCACTGCTGACCGGGGGAGCTGGGAAACAGTCCAGCTGCAGTGCACCACAGAACTGGCGAGTGTGTAACCGGGATCATGCAGCTGCACCGGGCCGTTCTCAGAGACGGCCGCAGCTCAGGGAAACTGTAGCGGAATAACAGGAGGCTGATTGGGCCAGTGGTGGGAGGTAGCAGACAGGCAGGATGGCTCACAGGCTGCATTTTGCCCACCCCTACTTTTAAGAAATATTTATTATAAAGTGCAGCCTGCCCCTTTAATATAAAAAAATGTTATTACCACATATCGCAGCAACAAGGAATCTTTTCTCAACTAAACGTTTTAAACTACAGTCACAAACACCTTACTTCCTTAACACAGCACATCTACTCCTATAACAGCATAGCTACTCCTATACACAGCACATCTACACCTTTACATAGCATAGTTACTCCTATACACAGCACATCTACACCTTTACATAGCATAGTTACTCCTATACACAGCACATCTACTCCTATAACAGCATAGTTACTCCTATACACAGCACATCTACTCCTTTACACAGCGCACCTATTCCTATACACAGCACATCTCCTCCTATAATAGCATAGCTACTCCTATACACAGCACATCTACTCCTTTACGCAGCGCACCTATTCCTGTACACAACACATCTTTTCCTATAACAGCATAGCTACTCCAGTACACAGCACATCTACACCTTTACATAGCATAGCTACTCCTATACACAGCACATCTACTCCTATAACAGCATAGCTACTCCTATACACTGCACATCTACTCCTATACACAGCGCACCTATTCCTATACACAGCACATCTACTCCTATAACAGCATAGCTACTCCTATACACAGCACATCTACACCTTTACATAGCATAGCTACTCCTATACACAGCACATCTACACCTTTACACAGCGCACCTATTCCTATACACAGCACATCTACTCCTATAACAGCATAGCTACTCCTATACACAGCACATCTACACCTTTACATAGCATAGTTACTCCTATACACAGCACATCTACTCCTTTACACAGCGCACCTATTCCTATACACAGCACATCTACTCCTATAACAGCATAGCTACTCCTATACACAGCACATCTACACCATTACATAGCATAGTTACTCCTATACACAGCACATCTACTCCTTTACACAGCGCACCTATTCCTATACACAGCACATCTCCTCCTATAACAGCATAGCTACTCCTATACACAGCACATCTACTCCTTTACGCAGCGCACCTATTCCTATACACAGCACATCTACTCCTATTACAGCATAGCTACTCCAGTACACAGCACATCTACACCTTTACATAGCATAGCTACTCCTATACACAGCACATCTACTCCTATAACAGCATAGCTACTCCTATACACAGCACATCTACACCTTTAGAGAGCATAGCTACTCCTATACACAGCACATCTACACCTTTATACAGTGTACCTATTCCTATACACAGCACATCTCCTCCTATACACAGCACATCTCCTCTTATACACAGCACATCTACTCCTTTACACATCACATTTACACCTTTATAGAGCATAGCTACTTCTATATACAGCACATCTACTGCTATACACAGCACATCTCCTTTACACAGCTCACCTACTGCTATACACAGCACATCTCCTTCTATACACAGCACATCTTCTCTTATACACAACACATCTACTCCTATACACAACACATTTACACCTTTACGCAGCATAGCTACTCCTATACATAGCACATCTACTCCTTTACACAGCACTTCTACACCTATACACAGTACATCTCCTCCTATACACAGCACATCTTCTCTTATATACAGCCCATTCTCCTATACACAACACATATACACCTTTACACAGCATAGCTACTTCTATACACAGCACATCTACTCCTTTACACAGCACATCTACTCCTTTACACAGCACATCTACTCCTATACATAGCACATTTAAACATTTACACAGCACAGCTACTCCTATACACAGCACGTCTTCTCCTTTACATAGCACATCTACTCCTATACACAGTGCATCTACTCCTATACACAGCACATTTACTCCTATACACAGCACATTTAAACATTTACACAGCATAGCTACTCCTTTACACAGCAAATCTACTCCTTTACACAGCACATCTACTCCTATACACAGCACATCTACTCCTTTACACAGCACATCTACTCCTATACACAGCACATCTACTCCTTTACACAGCACATCTACTCCTATACACAACACATTTAAACATTTACAAAGCACAGCTACTCTTTTACACAGCACGTCTTCTTTACATAGCACATCTACTCCTATACACAGTACATCTACTCCATTACCATTACACAGTACGTCTTCTCCTTTACACAGCATGTCTTCTCCTTTACATTGCACATCTACTCCTATACACAGCATATCTATAGCTACTTCTTTGTTCTTCAGAAGGCTTGCCACCTAGCGACAGCACATCACCGCACATCTACTACTTTACACAGCATGTCTTCTCCTTTATATAGCATATCTACTCCTATACACAGTACATCTACTCCATTACCATTACACAGCATGTCTTCTCCTTTACATTACACATCTACTCCTATACACAGCATATCTATATCTACTTCTTTGTTCTTCACGAGGCTTGCCATCTAGCGACAGCTGGTGGTTTAGGTGGTCAAGCCTCCGGAAGACACAGGAAAGGTAAAGTGAAATGTACTTTCACTTACCATTCCCACAACTCTAGGTAGCTGGTTTGGTGTGTGCGGCGGTATGCGTGCATGCAGGTCATGTGCATGCCTGTGGTCACTTGCACGCTGCAGGGATGGAGGAGTCTGTGTCTATCTCTATTTTACCCCATCCCTCAGCAACATATCCAAACAGTCTAAAAAAAATATTGAATATTACTCCTCAGAGGAAATTATATTTAAAAGAAAAAAAAGTTTTGTTACTGTCAGTTCTGAAGCGAGCAGGACAGTTCTGAGATTTAAGGAGTGTCCCTGTTGCCTGTTACTCTCTCCTGCATTTCCTCACAATAAGGTGAGGAAAATTACATCCAATAATAAACATTTGGATAATGTTTCTCATAGACATGCCAGCATAGGTAAAAACAACTAAAACATCTAATTTCCTGGTATTGCCCATAGCTGGAATACCTCCATGGTGCGTATCAAACCACCATCTACTGCCCACAGCCGGCACAAATATTCTGCCTCTGACCATCAGCACTCGCTGACCCATTCCCACAAGGGGTCCAGCATACAGCGTTCTGTACCTCACTCTCACAAGTACAACAAATCTGACATTCCCTTTGTCGATTGGGAATCTGAGGAAGTCAATAGGACATCTGCATTCTCTAAGAGAGGCGAATATAGTGACCAGCAGATGGCCAGAGTAGCACTAGATGAACACTAAGAAGTTTACCAGTATGCCCAATTAGCATTTAGAACTGCTCTCATAAAACAGGATGAAATGGTTCAACGTAATTCGACACTAAATTCACTTGTCGGGGATAGGACACAGAGTGATACTATAGATAAGCTTCTCAGAAAAATACAGCTTAAGATTTCTGATGCGGTGGGACCCCTCATATTTGTCCTTTGTAAAGCCGAAAAAGAAGGAGAGTTTAGCGGTTCCTTAGACTTCTTAGTGGCCTATAAGAACTCTCTCCTTAAGGCCATAAGCAGAGCCACTTTAATGATAGGCAAAACCTTTGATTTCATATCAAACACCCATAGAATCCACTGACTTGCAGGAGCAGGTTTAACTAACCTAGCTCCTAGGCCTGTCATTTTAACCTGATAGATACAGACCTGTTTGGTCCAGAGTTCATCAATAAGGTTAGGATCCGGTACAATGCCAGGAAATCCTTTCCAGATCTTAGTGGTCCCAATCCTTGAGAAAGCCCTATTCCCAAGAGAGTCGAGCCTTGACAGCCAGTGGTTTAACCCAAGACCACACACGCGCCACCAGAGGCTCAAGAAGAGGCTTCTACAGGACACAGACCACAAGAGGCGGAGTGTCCTTCATCAGGAACCCCTCCAACACAGACAGAAATGACAGTAAGTCATATCCAAGTAACTTCCCACCTTGGCCTCTCTCAAGCAATATCAGTCTGGAGGTAGATTACCACAGACAGGTGGATTTTAAAGATTATAGAAAAGGGATTATCCCCACTACTTATCCATTTTTCACAGCAAAGGTTTCCCTGCTAAAAAAAACTGCAGTCCTGAACTGGATGATGTATTGTCCCTAGCACTATCCCAGGGCAGGATATAATAATAAGACAAACCCAAAAAGGTTGGACCAGTCATCTCTTCTCAGTGCAAAAGCAAGATTGCTCCTAGAGACCCATTATAAAACATCAAAGTCCTAAATATATTCATAAAAAGGCGATCATTCAGAATGGAAAGTCTATTGGGGGTCCCTTTCCTCCTCTCCTAGAATGATTTCTGCATCAAGACTGACCTCAAAGAGGCCTTTCATTCAGTACATGATAATCTCAGAAGGTTTCTGAGATTCTTCTGAAGAGCCAATCTTTACCAATGGACAGTTATGGTCTTTGGACTCTCCAATGCCCCATATACATTTACATGTCTAATGAAAGTGTTCATGACCCACCTTCTTCAGAAGGGGACCTATTGCCTTATCTATCTGGATGATCTCCTAGAAGTTCCCCAAAATTAGATACTTTACTCGTGCAACTGGATCTTATTATACTCCTCCTTCTCAAATCTAGATTTCTCCATAAACTACCCCAAATCTGTTCTAGTACCATGTCAGGCAATAATCTTTCTTGGGTTCTATATAGACTCTGTTTAATTCTTGACAGCAGTCCCACCAGAAAAATGGACAGAGGTACAGACATTTGCTGCTCATTTTCTCTGCAGGCAGCTCTCAGGGAGAGCCTTGGCCTAGCTCATTGGGAAAATAAGAGCCCTGGGTCCGGGGTTTCTTCAGATTCCTCTTTTATGCAGGCATTTTCAGTTACTTCTGTGGACCTTCCTCAGAAAGGGTCTTTCTTGATCTGAATAAATCTGGCACATCTCTCCTGTTCGCAACTAGATAGAGACCTACAAAATTCCTCCTTTGCCTCATCCCAGACCTCTCCTAGACCCTCCACCAAACATTATAGTCTCCTCAGATGCTTACCTCGTATGTTGAGGAGCCTTCGCACAAGACAGAGCAATCAGAGGAATGTGGAGCTACCACACAGACTTGTCTAGACAACAGAACAGCTGTTTCTTATCTAAACAGAATGGGAGACACCAGATCTCTCTTTCTCTGTCAAGAAGTGACAGAGATTAGTAATTGGGCTGTCCAGAGAGTTAAATGAGCTGGCAGACTCCTTATCCTGAATACACCTCATTCTAGACAGAGTGAGCCTCAGATCAGGGGTTTTCCAGAACATTGTGAGAACTTTTGGCCTTCCAAAGCTCAAGTTCCAATTTTCATCTCCAGAGTTTTGGTGCAGGTAGTCAGCTGCATGGATGCCATCTCCTTTCTCGTGGACGTACCTTCCGTATGCCTTTCCCACCTCAGTCATACTGTTGAAAGTCCATCACAAGGTCAGACTTGCAGCGTTCTCACCTCATCTTTGTTTACCCAGTTTGGACCTCCATGATTTGGTTTCCCCTGATCAACCAATTATGCAAGGGGCACAAGATTCATTTAGGCTTGTCCAGGGACTGCTTTTAGGGGACTCCAGGCCTTCTTCACAGTCCATATGCATGGCGATATCACTCGGTTGTTAACCGACTCTAACCTGTCAGCCACATCAATTACTCTAATTCTGCCTCTCTGAGAACTGGAATGAGAGTCAGATACTGTGCCATCATTACTGAGTATAGTACTTGGATAGCGACACAATTGCACCCATCATCCTCTCAACCTAGCATTAGGTTTCTTAGCTGCCAAGATTGAAGCAGGCTTAACTTCAGCCACCATACATTCTTGTCCCAGGACTGACTGAGAATAAACTTTACTTCCATCTGCCTAAAGGAGCCTTCCTGTCTAGACCATGCTGTCCATGTTACTCCAGCACATGGGATGGGTTGACCTAGACTTCCCTGGGGTTTCACATCATTCTCAAGGGTCATACAAACAGTTCTCGGAACAACCCGTTGGTTGAATTTGACATACTTACAGATCAGAACAGCAGGTAGAGTCCCCTTTTACACATTACAGCAGGCAGAGCTCCCTTTTATACATTACTGGATGTAGAGTCCCCTTTTACACATTGTGGCAGGTACAGTCCCCTTTTACACAGTATGGCAGTTAGAGTCTCTTTTACACATTATGGCAGGTAGAGCTCACTTTTATACATTACACCAGATAGAGTCCCCCTTTTACACATTATAGCAGTTACAGTCCCAATTTTTACACATTATGGCAGAAGAGTCCACCTTTTTACACAGCCGAAAAGTTCCATTTTTAAACATTATGGCAGCAGAGTCCCCCTTTTTAAACATTAGGCAGGCATAGTCCCCCTTTTTACACATTACAGCAGGCAGAGTCCCCAATTTTCACATTACAGCAGGCAGAATCCCCTTTTTTATACATTACGGCAGCAGAGTCCCCCTTTTTACACATTAGTCAGGCAGAGTCCCCCTTTTACAGATTATGGCAGTAGAGTCCACCTTTTATACATTGGCAGGCAGAGTCCAAGAGAGAGAGAGAGAAATGTGATATACTTACCTTTGACGAGGCGGCAGCCAGCAAGCAGCCAGCATTCCAACAATGCAGATTCGACTTCTTAATAAGTCAAATCTGCATTACCCTTAAACTATTGGAAGCAGCCGTACTTCCGACAGAAACACGTGGATCGGCGAGTAACTCGCTGATCCACATGGTTTTCGACAAGTGGCGGTTTTTCAGACAGCCGGAAAAATGGCACTTGCATTGAATAGGTTGAATGCAAATTCGACCTATACCTGTCAGAAAGTGCTATTATTTCCGACTGTCAGAAATACCGTCACAAATTGAATAGACCCCCAGGTAGGCAGAGTCCCCTTTTTACACATTAGGCAGGCAGAGTCCCCTTTTTACACGGGGGGTAATTCAGAGTGATTTATAGATGTGCTAAATTTAGCACATCTACAATCATTTACTCTGACATGCGGGGGGGAGGGGGGGGGACCCAGCACGGGGCTAGTCCGCCCTGCATGTCAGGCCCTACCCCTCCACACACAAGTACAAAAGCATCACACAGCGGCGATGGTTTTGTACTTGACAAGTGTTGAGGTTCGCAGTTGTTTCTGATTTTTCTGTTCTGTGCGGGCGGGAGGTGGCGTCACTGTCTACCTTTCCCTATCCTACCTTCCTTCCCTGCGGCGCTGGTCACTCGTTTCAGTGATGTTCCTCTCCGGCCGGCGTCCCTCGTGTGGCCGTAAGTGCTTGTTTTGTGATGCTCGGACCAGCCTTACGTCACATCGGAAGTCACAGGACGAGCACTTCCAGCCACACGAGGGATGCCGGGCAGAGAGGAAGATCACTGAAACGAGTAACCAGGAAGGTAGGATAGGAAAAGGTAGACAGGGATGCCACCTCCCGCCCGCACAGCACAGGAAACTGAGAAACACCCGTGAACCTCAACACCGGCAATACCGGACCCACAAAACTAATCACTCTGAAAAGAGCTTAAACATTATTCACTAACTGCTTTTTATTTTATTTATTTATTTTTATTTTTATTATTATATGCAATGACATCCATACATCCCACACTAGCGCTCCCATACCATATTTAAAGACTGGGAGAGACGTCATCTCTCCCAGAACATGGGGGGTAGCGGAGGGGGAGCGCAGAGGCAAGGAGGGGGAGCTGCCGCGCTGCCCGGCTACCTATGTGAGAAGAGGTAGCCAGGCAATGCACAGCAGCTGAGCGGTGATGGCAGGCAGGTGGCTGGGCAGACATGGACCCCACAGTGCTGCGGCGGAGCAGCCAGGCAGGTGTTGGCGGTGGTCCTGGTGCATCTGCACTATGTGCCAGGCACCACTGGCACACATCTAGTTAGGGCGCTGCTACTTCTATAACCACACATCTACTCCTCTGCATAGCAGATCTACTGCTTACTGGAGCTTGGTATGTTTATTTTTAGCAACCCCCATAGAAAACTATAGGGGATTCTTCTGCATATATGAATGGAGGGATAGCTGCAGATATTGGAGATATTCCCCATTCTTACGTTCCAAGGATACTTTTTTGTGGTATCATCCAAAAATGACTGCTGTCAGGAAACCTCCCATAACTAGTGTTAATAAATCACACCCTTAGTGTCTTACTATTTCATTGTTTGTTTGTTTGTTTTGTACTGTCTGAACATACTCATTGTGTACATATGTTATTGTCATTTTCCTTGTGTGGCAATATAGAGACTTTGCAGTGCCATATAAGTAAAAGATAATAAATGATGGAAATGGATGCTTGATTGGACACCCATAGCCAGGCTTATGAGGTGCCTGGGTACAAACTCTGCACCCAATGTGCATGCCAATAATATCATGATACATACAGCTCCATGGTGTGCTATGGGCATGTTATGGGAGTGTCATAGGTGTGTTCAAGGCAGGGGTGGCTTGAGGATTCGATGTTGTGACTGATGATACATCAATGGAGAAATCAGATCCAGCAGCGCACTTGAATAATGTTCAGTTAAAAAAAATATGAACAGTGTAATGATTAACATTGCTGCCTTACAGCACTGAGGTTATGAGTTCGGTTCCCACCATGGCCCTAACTGTGTGGAATTTGTATATTCTCCTCGTGGGTTTCCTTCGGGCACTCCATTTCTTCCAACAATCAAAAAATATACTGGTAGGTAAATTAGCTCCCAACAAATTAACCCTAGTATGAATGTGTGTGCATCAGGGGTTAAAGTGAGCTGGAACGGGGCGGAACTGCGTTCTGTCAGTTCCACTTGGAGACGGAACACAGTTCCGCCACCTCCAGCTCACCTCTCCCGATGTGTGCTGGCGCAGCAGGGAGCTGCGCCCAGCTCTCCCCACACAGTGGAAGCCTGGTGGCAGGAGCTCACTACTGAGCTCCTGCTTCTGGCTCCCGGCTCTAGTGTGCGCTATGAGAGAGACGTCATGACGTCTCTCTCATAGTGCAGGGAGCCGGGAGCCAGGAGATCACAGCGGTCGGACGCGGGAGCGGGGCTTGGTAAGTATGGTGTTTTTTGTTTTTTTTAAGGCACGTCTACTGGGGGCAAGCTACAGGGGGCAAGCTACAAGGGGTAAACTACTGGGGGCAAACTACAGGGGCGCATTGCTACTGGGGGCATTACTATTTGGGGGCTAAACTACAAGGGGGCAAACTACTGGAGGCATTACTATTTGGGGGCTAAACTACAGGGAGGCTAAACTACAGGGGGGCTAAACTACAAGGGGCATTGCTACAGTGGGGCTAAACTACAAGGGGCAAACAACAGAGGACATTTCTACTGGGGCATTACTACTTGGGGCAAGCTACATGGGGTTAACTACTGGGGGCAAGCTACATGGGGCTAACTACTGGGGGCAAGCTACTGGGGGCAAACTACAGGGGTGTATTACTACTGGAGGCATAACTACAGGGGCGCATTACTACGGAGGGCATAACTACAGGGGCATTACTACTGGGGCAAACTACAGGGGCATTATTACAGCGGGGCTAAACTACAAGGGGACATTACTACTGGAGGCATTACTACTTGGGGCAAGCTACAGGGGGCTAACTACTGGGGGCAAGCTACAAGGGGGCAAACTACTGGGGGCATAACTACAGGGGCACATTACTACTGGGGGCATAACTACAGGGGGGCAAAACTACTAGGGGGTAAACTACAGGGGGCATAACTACAGGGGCTAAACTACTGGGGGCATTCCTAATTGGGGCAAACTATATGCGGCTAAACTACTGGTGGCATTACTACTGGCGGGCTAAACTACTGGGGGCATAACTGCAGGGGCTAAACTACAGGGGGCATTACCACTGGGGGCAAAACTACATGGGGCTAAACTACTGCGGCCATTACTACTGGGGGGCTAAACTACTGGGTGCATAACTGCAGGGGCTAAACTACAGGGTACTAAATGAATGGGGGCATTACTACAGGCAACATTATTACTGGGGGCAATACTACATAGGGGTATTACAATTAAGGGCATTACTAATGGGGGCACTACTAATGAGGGCATTGTAAATGGGGCACTTCATAAGGGGCATCACTCTTGGGGACATAAGGGGCACTACTACTGGGGGCATTGCATAAGGGGAACCACTACTATGGGCTCTATATAAGGGGCACTACCAGTACAGTGGACATTGCATAAGGAGCACTACTACTGTGGTCATTGTGTATTACGGGGTGCTACTACTGTGGGCATTATGTGTATTAGGGGTGCTACTACTGTGGGCATTATTACTATTGTGTGACCACACCCCTTTCATTTTGCGACTACAACCCCTTGCGCCCAATACTTTTATTGCATGGGTGCCAGAGGGAGTGGGGGGAGTTCCACCACCTCTCAATGACCACTTTAAGCACTGGTGTCATATGGTAGGGAATATAGATTGTAATCTCCACTGGGACAGGGACTGATGTGAATGGACAAATATTCTCTGTAAAGCACTGCAGAATATGTGTGTGCTATATAATAACTGGTAATAAATAAATAATAATAACTAAAGTGAGCATTTCTGGTCTTGTCGAGTTCTTCGCACCGAAATACACAAGAGGAATGCTTAAACTGGCATTTGCATGTTTTCATACTTAAGAATCTGTGAGTAATCACAGCCACTCATGACCTGTGTGCACCTCTGAGTAAGACATTGGCTAAAAGACATTGGCTGAATTGGGCATGCACACAGCATCTTTTCACTGGAGACAGAGGGACTGGGGGTATGCCAGCAGCTCGCAGAGCGCTTGGCATGTCCCCTCAGCAACGGAAAACTGGGGCGTGGTTCGCAATAGCGGCACTGCCATGAGGCCATGCCTATTTCAAATAGACCACTCCCCCTTTACAGCCATACGCGCTGGAGTCCCACTCCACCAATTTAATATGTTGGGAGGTATGATAATGTCTTTGGTTGGTGAAGAGGATTTATGTGTTTATGTTTGCAAAATGTGATCACAACTCTCTTGCACCAGTTTTCATTTAGCTTCTTTATACTTTTATAAATACACTTGCTATTTCAAAATTATAAATGATGTTTGAGTGATTTGAAACAGACACTTCCATCTTTATCTACAAACTTAGCCTAAGTCAAAAAAATAAACAATTAAACTTTACACATTTTAAACAAAAATTAGCCAGATATGTTCCGGCATCACTATGATGCATGCCATTATACAACAATTGTTCTAAATTAATTTTCTAAAACTGATAACTGACATTTAATTTACTACCAGGCATGCGGATTAGATTAGCCATATAAAATAACAAATTGATTGACTCAATCATCTTGTACAGCATCTATGTTAGTTATGAATTTACAGATGAAAGATACCTGTTTAAATATCCAGTGCTTAACCACTTAACTGACAATTTGTTTCCCAATAACCATTTAGAAATTGTCTTTTTTTTTAATTAATAAGGTTTAAAAAAAAAATGTTTTTAAATATATTTAAATATTTTATTAAAATACATACTTAGGAGGTGTTTTGCACCCCACCACCGTGTCCATAGGTCTCCATTGTAAAATACTTCCATACCCAAGTAGAAACAGCTCGTCGAGTGGCAAAATAATCCCCACCTTTATCACTCCTATTGGTAATAGTTCACTGGGGCACAGCCCCCACCCTCACCCACAATGTCAGTCACCCCCCACTATTTAGTGACACCCCCTTCCCCATATATACACAGTATATATGTATGTATATATATATATATATATATATGCCAAGAAATTGAAGAAGCAGGGAGCGCCAATAGTGCATTAAAAGAGTAAAGCAATTTTATTTAAAAATCCAAATCGGTGACAAGTGTGTACTCGTACCATAAAAGGCGGTCAAACCACCGCTCGTATAACCAGCATAAGATTTACCCCACTGTGCAAACCAGCATTCTCAGTTCAAAATCCAAACGTCAGACCACGCCCATACGCGTTTCGTCATTCGACTTCGTCAGTGGGCTTGGTCTGAAGTCATAAAGGCGTTGTTTAAATACACACATCAGTGTTCTAATTGGCTCATGCAAATTACATTCAAATGAATTTCAGCATAACAAAAAATGCAACAACGAATGACGAAACGCGTATGGGCGTGGTCTGACGTTTGGATTTTGAACTGAGAATGCTGGTTTGCACAGTGGGGTAAATCTTATGCTGGTTATACGAGCGGTGGTTTGACCGCCTTTTATGGTACGAGTTCACACTTGTCACCGATTTGGATTTTTAAATAAAATTGCTTTACTCTTTTAATGCACTATTGGCGCTCCCTGCTTCTTCAATTTCTTGGCAGGACTACCACCCGTTCGGGATCGGGTAACATTGGGGAAGCGACAGCTGGAAGTCCCAGAAGTGCGCATTGACAAGTTTCTTCTACCAAATAATATTGGCTGTCAGTGATTTTGAGGAACATTGTTTCTTGTCCAGCCTTGGACTTGTAGTTCCACGGGACTTTTTAAAAAAACTTTTACCTTGGTATTTGCGCTCATACTGCTTGTTCTCATATATATATATATATATATATATATATAAACTTCCAGTATGTGCCGGCACTCAAATCACATCAGCTTGCTCTGGTGCCAGTTAGAGCAAAGAAATAGCAATCCAATTGAAAACGGCACTCAGAGACAGGAAAACCATAGAAAACAGTTTAATTCATCCCATTAACGTTTCGGGGCAGCAAGCCCCGTCCTCAGAATGGACAGAAATGAAATACAAGAACACTTACCACAATAAATAGAGACCCCCACCGACGGCGTTTCCTCCCATCGCCTGCTCCCTCGCGTTCCGGTCCCACTGCTCCGTCCGCGACGTCATTTCCGCATCCTGCCGCTGATGGTTGCTAAGGGAACGCTTTGGTATGCGTTCCACCATCAGCCAATCGCTGGATCCACCTCAATAAGGAAATAGGAGGCTCGAACAGGGGAGATTCTGCATAGGGAGAGGGGAGGGTCGGAAGCACCGTGACATACAAAGATAAACCATAACGTCCCCATACCTAATATATAGGAACAAAATACATAAAAAAGCAAGACAAAGTTAAAAAATGTGCTGAGATTGGAGAAACATACATGTATCGGACATCTGTGGCAAACACCATACTGTTGGCCCTAAACCATACATCACAGGATATCAGGATCTATTTATATATATTTATTTATGCTGGTTTAATGCGTTGTGAAAACACGTAGATCCTGATATCCTGTGATGTATGGTTTAGGGCCAACAGTATGGTGTTTGCCACAGATGTCCGATACATGTATGTTTCTCCAATCTCAGCACATTTTTTAACTTTGTCTTGCTTTTTTATGTATTTTGTTCCTATATATTAGGTATGGGGACGTTATGGTTTATCTTTGTATGTCACGGTGCTTCCGACCCTCCCCTCTCCCTATGCAGAATCTCCCCTGTTCGAGCCTCCTATTTCCTTATTGAGGTGGATCCAGCGATTGGCTGATGGTGGAACGCATACCAAAGCGTTCCCTTAGCAACCATCAGCGGCAGGATGCGGAAATGACGTCGCGGACGGAGCAGTGGGACCGGAACGCGAGGGAGCAGGCGATGGGAGGAAACGCCGTCGGTGGGGGTCTCTATTTATTGTGGTAAGTGTTCTTGTATTTCATTTCTGTCCATTCTGAGGACGGGGCTTGCTGCCCCGAAACGTTAATGGGATGAATTAAACTGTTTTCTATGGTTTTCCTGTCTCTGAGTGCCGTTTTCAATTGGATTGCTATATATATATATATATATATCCCCATCCAAAAAAAATGTGATGAGTCTTGCACCCTCCACCCCCACACACGAGTGCCAAAAGATGCCCTCCCCCTCCCATTACCCCATTATCCCTCCCCCTCACCTCTTTGCAGAACGCAGCAGAGCGAAGGTCACAGGGGGGACTGATCATGCAGAGATCAGCACAGTTCTGCTGGGAGCCTCCTCACATGTTTAGTTCTGGCTCATGCACCCCAGAATGTTGTTTACAAGGCAATCTGGAGCACGATATCAGAAGTGATGACAGCAGGCAGAGACCGCCTCGTCATGCCCAGGGGGCAACTGCAGCAGAAGGAAGGCCGTTCTGCACTTGTGCAGAATGGATTTCCTCCATACAGAGGGGGAACACAGCTGACCAACGCCAGTATGTGATTCGACATGGCCAGGTAACACACTCCTGGCTGTTGTTGTATCACATACTATTCTGTAAAGGAATACAATCAGTATGAGGTAATTGAATATAATATGATATCAAAGCATTAAAAAGAGCCATCATTGCTTAGTTATTTGACAGAAATTGGTACTTGGGGAGTATGGAAAAGATTACCACATAATACGTCCTTTAGTTTCTTACAGATTTGGGACTATTTCCAAAATCCATCACATACAGTAGCTTCCACTCACCTTGTGGAATTTCAGTCCTTCTGTTCTGACCGCCTTTGTGTGCCTATGTGCACTCTCTTAAATCTATAATAGTACCATACAGGGTCGGACTGGCCCACCGGGGAATAGGGGAAACCCCAGGTTGGCCCCAATGGCTGTGGGCCCTCCTCCTTCTCTAGGGATCAGGTACCAGACTCTATCCTAGTGCACTTGAATTATGCATTGTACATGTTACATTATACTTCACAAGAATGTGGTTTATTATATTTTCCTTTTACAAATCTGCCCCTCCTACTATGTTTATCATTATTGCAGCAGATAGACTATATATGATTAGCCCATGTAATGTCCCATCCTTCTTAGAGCGTTATACCAATAGGATCCTCCACCCTCCTGCATTTTTTTTCTTCCTTTCTTTTCCCCTACTTAGTTTTACAGTAGCTATTTCTGACCAGTTATTTGTAATGTATTACTATACTGCATATGATCAATGCCTATTATTGTTATCGATACTGTTTTTCAGCACTACTGCTAATATATACTCCAGATCAGTGGCGTTGAAATGGGGGGGGGGGAGGAGGCAGCATGTCCCCCCAGGAAATGATAGTGGCACAGGCGCTAGGGAGGGGAAGTGCTTACCCCCGGAATCCCATGGGGACTTCTCCTGTAAAAATTGTGCTCTGAGCTGCCGCAGCATGCTATATCCTTGATCTCCTGTTTAGCCGGCTCTTTACAGATGCATTACTGGGAGGAGGCGGAGATATCCCAGCACGCTCAGCATGGCCATGCCTTCTCCCAGTAATGCATCTGTGAAGAGCCGGCAAGACAGGAGATAATGGGTATAGCACACTTCGTCAAGGAGAAGTCACCATGGGATTCCAGGGGTAAGCACTTTCCCTCCCCAGCGCATGTGCCACTCTCATATTTTGGGGAAATATGTAATTTTTTCGGCGCCCCAACCTCAAACCATTCAGGCGCCCCTGCTCCAGATGTATATCTGATTCTATTTATGTTTCCTCATTCTCATCTGGATGTTTATGTTATTTTCATTTGCATTTTAAATCATGAATAAACCATTTAAAAATATGTACCATCAAATATATAATTGTTAACAATGGCGTCACAAGGCAGGTGCGGAGGGTGCGGCCCATATCCCAGTGTGACACCAAAATGTCTGCTCAGCAATGACAGGAGCCAGGTGCTACAGTGCGAAAGTCTCCTACAGCTCCTGTCTCCTGTCATAGAAGATGAGCCGACAACATCTGGGGGCAGCCCAGTACAGCCCGGCATCTTCAGAAATACTGGGCACATCCCGGAGTGATGATTTGGGATCCCTGTGAGGCCACTCCCCCTCTATATAGGCACACCCCTTTCCCCATAAGCACACTACAACCACGCCCCCTTTTGCCACGAGCGTTAACCCGGTGAGCCCGTAGATTAAGAGTGCGCCACGGGTGTCACCACACCAGGTGACGCTTCTGATTGTTAAGCAACACTACTTCTAAACAAACTGATTATATTAAAAATTAACTAAAATAAATAATAATTAAAGTAGTAATTTGGCATTACAAATCCCTAATTCAGTATTAACTGATATATAGGCAAAAAACATGGAACGCAAATGGACCTGTACAGACACAAACGTACAATCATTTATTTTGTGTCACATTTATTTTTACATTGTCTAAGCCTTTAAAAGGATACTGTGAATTATAAATATGCACATAAGGATAAATTGGGGTGTACATAAGCCTGATGGTGCTTCAATGGCAGTCTTTGTAATACTGTAGTATGCCTAAACATGTCAGGGTTAGGGTGGGTAAACTGGTCAGAGCCTTCAACTACAGGGACCAGTGGGATGGAGGCAGGTTGTCAGGGTAATTGGGGTTATATAGTTGGAGGAATAATGTATTAGCTACAAGAATTCCCACCCACTCACCACTTTCATATTTTATATGTTCATTGCTTGCTGTTGCTAACACTTTTCATTGCAGACAAGGCATAACTGCAGGAATATGCCAGAGGTGTACCCACCCCAATGGTTTGATTAGTTGTTGTTTTAGATTAAGCAGGTAATTGATCATGCTTTTTTCGCCACCATGTAACCATGTAATATATAAATAAAGTTGTGACCTCATTGACCTATTATTTGGCTCCTGGCACTGGTGTATCTATAATGGGTGCACATGGGCCCCTGGGTCCGGGTGGGATCACACACCGCTCACCCTGCACCCATTTTCTTATACTCACCTCTACATCAGCCTGGCGCTAGCTGCATGGCGGCAAAAATCACTTGGAAAATGATCGCTTTGGCTATTTTCTGGTGACTTGCTCATGCACAATAGAGCTGCCCCATGGACCGGCACATGCGCCATGTTTCCGGAGACCTGCACATGCGCAGTAGGCTCTGGCACAATGTCAGAGTCTACTGCGCTGCCGAAGAGGAGGGGGCCCAATCGGAGCCTTCACACAGGCCCCCTTCTCTCTTAAAGTGCCTCTGGCTGCTGGGGTTAAAAATGCTAAGCGGTAGCTTTGGCAAGTTGGCAAATGTTTAAAATGGCATCAAAATTAAATGAAAATCCAGACATGTTTTACAATTAATATTATAACCATTTAACGTTTTGAGGCCCAAACAGCAGATAATTGGTGGCTTGCAAGCTTTGATGCTAAGTAAATATGATCCCTACTTTTTTTTTACATTATGAGCATAAAGGTGGGTACACACTGTGCGATACGCGCCATGAGCGATAACGCATAGTGTGTTTCCTTCCCTCCCGGGCCAACTGACATTGTGCGTACACACTGAGCGATACCACAAATGATATTGCTCAGTGACGTCATGCTGCAGCCAGCTGGTACATGCAGTTTTTGGTGACAGAGCCAAAATTGACTAATATGCACGGCCGACAGAGGGGGAACGCGCATTGGCCATTATTTGCGGCATACACACTTTGCAATATTTTAGTCAATATCCCTCAGAATGGGGAAAATAAGCGAAATTGGCTAAAATATCGCACAGTGTGTGTGCACTTTTAGTATTGTTTTGAGTGGGTGTGTTTAAGCATGATCCCGAAAGGAGAACATCAACTGTTAAGTGGCTTAGAAACTCTACTGCATGGAAGTACAAGGCTTTGTCCGCTCTTTGACCTACTGTACAATTGTTTTTTTATTTGTGTGTTTAGTATGAACTCAAAGAAGGGAAACAAGCAATGTTTCTTAGTAACACATGTAAAGCAAAGCATAAAAATGTGTTGGTGGAAAAGTGAAACAAAGTCCATTGATATGGGTAATCAGATGTGATAACAGCCAGCTTGAAAGCTGTTGTACTGCACTGTTTTCTTCTTAACAAAAAAATAAATAAAAAAATACCTGCTTAAAATGTGGAAGAGAGGATTGGTTACTGTGACTTTTCTTAACATTTTTTTTAACCACACTGATGTATGAACCAATATACTGTCTAGGCATGCATTCATATTCTGCAATCCCAACCATGGCATTTCTACTGACCTAGGTCATTTTTGACTATAAATACTTTTTTGCAATAAACATCCACTTTTAGAGCCTAAGCATAAGATAAAATAAAATATTGAATATAGCATTCAGTACACTGAAAAATTCTCCTACTTACTTGGTAAATTCTTAAACCAGGACTATTTCTGGGAACAAATATGTCTAAGAACAAAACCTTAAAATTTGAGACTGATCCTGTATATTATGGAAACTCAGAAGCAGTGGTTAAAGTGGGCCGGAACGGGGCAGAACTGCGTTCTGTCACCTCTAATTACAGGCTCACTAAGCATCAGGTCCCAGCAGCCATCTAAAGTTGGCAGCGGCCGACAACCAATCCTGGCTCGTGGACCGGCTGCATTGCCAACAAAAAGAAGGGGAGGCTATTTCAAAATGTGACTCGCGGACCACCAGCAAATGAGAAGCTGTCAAGTGGCAGCTTCTCATTGGTTGGCGGCTCGTGAACCGTGATTTGTGCGCATACGGCGCCAGTTTCAAAGTGCGGCTGGGTGGCCCCTTCTTTTAAATAGCAGTCAGTCCGTGAGTCCAGTCTGGCGCCCGCTGCCAGCTTTACTATGCTGCAGCCGTGACCCAACGCAAGGGGTGAGATGGGGGAGGAGGGTTGTAAAAGAAGTAAGGGGTGAGATGGAGTGGGAGGAGCAGAGGGTGAGATGAGGGGAGGGGGGCTGTAAAAGAACAGGGGGTGAGATGGAGTGGGAGGAGCAGGGGATGAGATGGGGATGGGGTGTAAGAAGCAGGGGGTGAGATGGGGTGTGAGTAAGGGGTGCAGGGGGTGAGATTGGGGAGTGAGTGAGAGGTGCATGGGGTGAGATGGGGAGTGAGAGGTGCAGGGGGTGAGATGGGGAGGGAGTGAGAGGAACAGAGGGTGAGATGGAGAGGGAGTGAGAGGTGCAGGGGGTGAGATGGGGGAGTGAGGCACAGGGAGTGAGAGGTGTAGAGAAAGGGGAGAGAAAGATTCAGATGATCAGACACAAAGGAAAGCATATAGGGAGTAATGGATACCTAGGATGAAGATATGGACATATGAGGAGAGCGACAGACAAAGGAAACAAGGAAGCAGAAGGGACACATAGAAGACATAAGAGATGAGCAAAGGTTGTTCAACATATATGGTAATATTGTGAATCGAATTTAAAATTAGGAGGGGGGGCACTGCTTTGGGCATTGTGTGTGTAAGTGGCTCTGCTATTGTGGACATTGTGTGTGTAAAGGGCACTAGTATGTGGGGCGGGCAATGTGAATAAGATTGTACTACTGTGAGGCATTATTTTGAATTGGAGGTACTTTTGTGTGGCTACGCCCCTCCCTTGTAAGGCCACACCCCTTTTTCGGTGCACGTGCCTTCGGCGCGCGCTAAGCAGGAGGGGCCGTGGGGGAGATGAGTCCCCCCAGCTCTCTAGGACCACTTTAAGCCCTGGTCAGGAGTGTGTCTAGGGGTCGTCTTGTGGGGAAGAGGTGTGGTCAATTAATAGTACCACTAATTCAAATGATACCACACAGTAGTGTCCCTTACTTAGAGATGGAGCCATGCTAATCGTGGCTCCATCTGTGCTGGGCAGGCGCGCCTATCGCCACGTCCGGGGTGGATGCACACGCCCCCCATTCACTTGAATGGGAGTGTCTCTGTGCGCTCCAAGTAACTAGGCAGACGGATCGCCTAGTCATGCTAGGAACGCTGCTACAGTATGCGATGGAGCAGCATCAGAAGAGCGCGGCTCCATCTGTACATTACACTGCTCAGTAGTGTCAGTTATTCACATTACATGCACAGTAGTGTCCCCTATACACAACACGGATGGTGTAATACTTAGCATTACTGCCTCACAGCACTAAGATCATGGATTCGATTCCCACCATTACCCTGTGTGGAATTTTTATATTCTCCCCATGCTTGCATGGGTTTCCTCCAGGTTCTCCAGTTTCCTCCCAAAATGCAAAAAATATACTGGTAGGTAAATTGGCTCCCAGCAGAATTAACCCTTTGTATGAATGTGTGTGCGTGTACATATAGCAGAGAATATAGATAAGCTCCACTGGGGCAGGGACTGATGAGATTGGCCAAATATTTTCTGTAAAGCACAGCTGAATATGTGTGTGCTATATAAATAACTGGTTATAAAAATTACATAGCATGGTAGTTTCAACTATCCACATTACACAGCATAGAGGTGTCCCTTATACAGAGTACACCACATATTAGTGTCCCTTACTCACATTACACCACATAGTAGTGTCCCTTATTCACATTACACCGCATAGTAGTGTCTCTTAATCACATTACACCGCATGGTAATATCTCTTATTCACAGACACAGCATAGCAGTGTCCCTTATTCACAGACACAGCATAGTAGTGTCCCTTATTCACATTACACCACACAGTAGTCCCTGTATTCACACTACACCACACAGTATTATCTCTAGTTCACGTTACCCCACACAGTATTGTCTCTTATTCATGTTACACCATACAGCAGTACCCTTAACACAAGTTATGCTGCACACTAGAGCCCCTTATTACTGTTATGCTACACAGTAGTACCCCTTATATACATTATGCCACATAGTAGGGCACTTTACACATTATGTCTGCAGTAGTAGTGCCCTTTACACAATATGCACAATCAGTAGTAGTGTCCTTATACATCATGCCCACATAGTATTAATGCCCCTCACACATTATGCCACAGTAATAGTGTCCATTACACATTATACCTACACAGCAGTACTGGCCCTTTCACATTATGCCTATACAGCAGTACTGCCCCTTACATATTATGCCCACAGCAGTAGTGCCCTTTACACATTATGGAGACATCAGCAGTGCCTGTATCTCTAAATAATGGAGCGCTCTAGGATACTTGTACACAGTATATTGTAAAACTGATGTCCAAGGTGAAAAAATATCTAACTTGCCTAAAAGTGTTGTCCTGATAAAGGTCCACACTGACATTCTGTTATGTATATATAGACATGTGGATGCTATGTAAGAGTTATATCTATGGGGAAAGTGACTTATTATACATGAAGACCATGCCTACATTTTTTGCCTATGAGCAGAGATATTGGGCTACTGATAGACTGTACATATATAGCTTCCACATGTCTAAACATAACAGTATGTCAGTGCGGATCTTAATCAGGACTACACTTTGAGGCAATTTAGGTATTTTTTCACCTTGGATATCAAGTTTACAATATATATATATAAGTATCCCAGAGCGCTCCTTTATTTAGAAATATAGTAGTATCAGAACAGTACTTATAGAAGTAGAAATAGTAGTGGCAGTATTACACCTGTGAGTCACTGTTACTGCTGGTGCCGGTGTCTGGTGGCACTGTCCAGGCTAGTGATCAGACTCAAAATAAAATACAGCTCCCAGCAGCCCTTGCTCCTGGGAGCTTTGCTGGGTGCTGTAGTTAATTTGGAGTGTGATCACTAATGCCGTGTGGTGCCACCAGACACTGGCACTGGCAGTAACAGTGACTCACCAGGTACAGTACGCCCACTTTGATTCTGCCTCCTTGACTGGTGCCCCTGGGTAAATACAACCTTGTGGACAGTTACTAAATATGGAGACGACTGATTCCTTTACCTGTATTACAGCATACAGTAGGTAGGTCAAATAGTTTAAATAAAGTCAATATACAGTATGAAGTTTAAAATACATGATTGGGAATTGGGCAAATTGATCAGTCTGCATTTTGCTATAGTTATTTCGCTGCATGTTTTATTTTATAGTAGGATAAAGAATTGTATTTATTGTCTACAATGCATATGCTCATCTATTCAACATCCAGTATATATATATAGGGAAGAAATTGTAAATGAGCATATAGTAAGAAGGAAAATTGATTAAAGTATAGTTACAACTAACCACATGACTTCTGGTATTGTATAGACTTAACTGGGGCTTATATGTGTCATCAAAGAGCAAAGACTATTAAATTATTGTCTTGAGTAAGCAAGTAGTATTGTGGACTTCTTTTAAAAATGTTATGACATTTGTTCTGGCTTGGGGGTTTGCATCAGGTATAAAAACCCTAGTATACTTTAGTTTAGTTGCTTCTAGAGATGTGCACCGGAATTTTTTTCGGGTTTTGTGTTTTGGTTTTGGATTCGGTTCCGCGGCCGTGTTTTGGATTCGGACGCATTTTGGCAAAACCTCCCTGAAAATTTTTTGTCAGATTCGGGTGTGTTTTGGATTTGGGTGTTTTGTTTTTTCAAAAAAACCTCAAAAACAGCATAAATCATAGAATTTGGGGGTCATTTTGATCCCATAGTATTATTAACCTCAATAACCATAATTTACACTCATTCCCAGTCTATTCTGAACACCTCACACCTCACAATATTATTTTTAGTCCTAAAATTTGCAAAGAGGTCGCTAGATGACTAAGCTAAGCGACCCAAGTGGGCGGCACAAACACCTGGCCCATCTAGGAGTGGCACTGCAGTGTCAGACAGGATGGCACTTAAAAAAATTAGCCCCAAACAGCACATGATGCAGAGATAAATAAAATAAAAAAGAGGTGCAAGATGGAATTGTCCTTGGGCCCTCCCACCCACCCATATGTTGTATAAACAGGACATGCACACTTTAACAAACCCATCATTTCAGCCACAGGGTCTGCCACATGACTGTGGCTGAAATGACTGGTTGGTTTGGGTCCCCACCAAAAAAGAAGCAATAAATCTCTCCTTGCACAAACTGGCTCTACAAAGGCAAGATGTCCACCTCATCATCATCGTCCGATTCATCACCCCTTTCACTGTGTACATCCCCCTCCTCACAGAGTATTATTAATTCATCCCAACTGGAATCCACCGTCTCAGGTCCCTGTGTACTTTCTGGGGGCAATTGCTGGTGAATGTCTCCACGGAGGAATTGATTATACGTAATTCATTTTGATGAACATCATCTTCTCCACATTTTCTGGAGGTAACCTCGTACGCCAATTGCTGACAAGGTGACCGGCTGCACTAAACACTCTTTCGGAGTACACACTGGAGGGGGGGCAACTTAGGTAAAATAAAGCAAGTTTGTGCAAGGGCCTCCAAATTGCCTCTTTTTCCTGCCAGTATACGTACGGACTGTCTGACGTGCCTACTTGGATGCGGTCACTCATATAATCCTCCACCATTCTTTCAATAGTGACAGAATCATATGCAGTGACAGTAGACGACATGTCAGTAATCGTTGGCAGGTCCTTCAGTCCAGACCAGATGTCAGCACTCACTCCAGACTGCCCTGCATTACCGCCAGCGGGTGGGCTCGGAATTCTTAGCCTTTTCCTCGCAGCTCCAGTTGCGGGAGAATGTGAAGGAGGAGCTGTTGACGGGTCACATTCCGCTTGACTTGACAAGTGTCTCACCAGCAGGTCTTTGAACATGTGCCGGAAAGAGAGATACAACGTAGGCTTTAAACCTAGGATCGAGCACGGTGGCCAAAATGTAGTGCTCTGATTTCAACAGATTGACCACCTGTGAATCCTGGTTAAGCGAATTAAGGGCTCCATCCACAAGTCCCACATGCCCAGCAGAATCGCTCCGTTTTAGCTCTTCCTTCAATCTCTCCAGCTGCTTCTGCAATAGCCTGATGAGGGGAATGACCTGACTCAGGCTGGCAGTGTCTGAACTGACTTCACGTGTGGCAAGTTCAAAGGGTTGGAGAACCTTGCACAACTTTGAAATCATTCTCCACTGCGCTTGAGTCAGGTGCATTCCCCCTCCTTTGCCTATATTGTAGGCAGATGTATAGGCTTGAATGGCCTTTTGCTGCTCCTCCATCCTCTGAAGCATATAGAGCAGGGGTTCTCAAACTCGGTCCTCAGGACCCCACACAGTGCATGTTTTGCAGGTAACCCAGCAGGTGCACAGGTGTATTAATTACTCACTGACACATTTTAAAAGGTCCGCAGGTGGAGCTAATTATTTCACTTGTGATTCTGTGAGGTGACCTGCAAAACATGCACCGTGTGGGGTCCTGAGGACCGAGTTTGAGAACCTGTGATATAGAGGGTTGAATTCCACCTCGTTACCACCTCTTGCTTCAGATGATGGCGGGGCAGGTTCAGGAGTGTTTCCTGGTGCTCCAGTCTTTGGCACGCAGTGGCTGAATGTCGAAAGTGGCCCGCAATTCTGCGGGCCACCGACAGCATCTCTTGCATGCCCCTAACGGGTTTTTTTTAAATTCTGCACCACCAAATTCAATGTTTGTGCAAAACATGGGACATGCTGGAATTTGCCCACATGTAATGCACGCACAATGGGGGTAATTCTGAGTTGATCGCAGCAGGATTTTTGTTAGCAATTGGGCAAAACCATGTGCACTGCAGGGGAGGCAGATTTAACATGTGCAGAGAGAGTTAGATTTGGGTGTGGTGTGTTCAATCTGCAATCTAATTTGCAGTGTAACAATAAAGCAGCCAGTATTTACCCTACACAGATACACTATAACCGACCCAAATCTAACTCTCTCTGCACATGTTATATCTGGCCCCCCTGCAGTGCACATGGTTTTGCCCAACTGCTAAAAAATTTCCTGCTGCGATCAACTTGGAATTACCCCCCATATTGGTGGCGT
The DNA here is from genome assembly GCF_028390025.1 of Pseudophryne corroboree. NCBI lineage: Eukaryota > Metazoa > Chordata > Amphibia > Anura > Myobatrachidae > Pseudophryne > Pseudophryne corroboree. The sequence continues at coordinate 538,786,280 of NC_086449.1, forward strand.
TGTCCGATGTCACAAATCCCCAGGAGAGTCCAATTGGGGTAAGCCATTCTGCGATGATGTTCCTCAGTTTCCGTAAGAGGTTGTCAGCTGTGTGCCTCTTATGGAAAGCGATGATACAAAGCAGGCCTGCCTAGGAACGAGTTGGCATTTGCGAGATGCTGCTACTGGTGCCGCCGCTGCTGTTCTTGCTGCTGGAGGCAATACATCTACGCAGTGGGCTGTCACAGTCATATAGTCCTGAGTCAGCCCTGCTCCACTTGTCCACATGTCCGTGGTTAAGTGGACATTGGGTACAACTGCATTTTTTAGGACACTGGTGACTCTTTTTCTGACGTCTGTGTACATTCTCGGTATCACCTGCCTAGAGAAGTGGAACCTAGATGGTATTTGGTACCGGGGACACAATACCTCAAGCAATTCTCTAATTCCCTGTGAATTAACAATGGATACCCGACACACGTTTAACACCAACACAGCTGCCAAGACCTGAGTAATCCCGCTTTGCAGCAGGATGACTGCTGTGATATTTCATCTTCCTCGCAATGGACTGTTGGTCAGTCAATTGCTTAATGGAAGTAGTACAAGTGGTCTTCTGACTTCCCCTCTGGGATGACGATCGACTCCCAGCAGTAACAACAGCAGTGCCAGCAGCAGTAGGCGTTACACTCAAGGATCCATCGGAGGAATCCCAGTTAGGAGAGGACTCATCAGACTTGCCAGTGACATGGCCTGCAGGACTATTGGCGTTCCTTTCTAAGGAGGAAATTGACACTGAGGGAGTTGGTGGTGTGGTTTGCAGGAGCTTGGATATAAGAGGAAAGTATTTCGCTGTCAGTGGACTGCTTCCGCTGTCACCCAAAGTTTTTGAACTTGTCAATGACTTCTGATGAATGCGGTCCGGGTGACATATAAGGGAGGATGTTCCTAAGTGGTTAACGTCCTTACCCCTACTTATTACAGCTTGACAAAGGCAACACACGGCTTGACACCTGTTGTCCGCATTTCTGTTAAAATAATTCCACACCAAAGAGGTGATTTTTTTTTGTAATTTGACCAGGCATGTCAATGGCCATATTCATCCCACGGACAACAGGTGTCTCCCCAGGTGCCTGACTTAAACAAACCACCTCACCATCAGAATCCTCCTTGTCAATTTCCTCCTCAGCGCCAGCAACACCCATATCCTCATCCTGGTGTACTTCAACAGTGACATCTTCAATTTGACTAACAGGAACTGGACTGTGGGTGCTCCTTCCAGCACTTGCAGGGAGCGTGCAAATGGTGGAAGGCGCCACCTCTTCCCGTCCAGTGTTGGGAAGGTCAGGCATCGCAACCGACACAATTGGACTCTCCTTGGGGATTTGTGACTTAGAAGAAGGCACAGTTCTTTGCTGTGCGTTTGCCATCTTAACTCTTTTCAGTTTTCTAGCGGGAGGATGAGTGCTTCCATTCTCATGTGAAGCTGAACCACTAGCCATGAACATAGACCAGGGCCTCAGCCGTTCCTTGCCACTCCGTGTCGTAAATGGCATATTGGCAAGTTTAGCTTCTCCTCAGACGCTTTTAATTTAGATTTTTGGGTCATTTTACTGAACTTAAATTTTTGGGATTTTACATGCTCTCTACTATGACATTGGGCGTCGGCCTTGGCAGATGACGTTGATGGCATTTCATCGTCTCGGCCATGACTAGTGACAGCAGCTTCAGCACGAGGTGGAAGTGGATCTTGATCTTTCCCTATTTTACCCTTCACATTTTTGTTCTCCATTTTTTAATGTGTGGAATTATATGCCAGTAATATATCAATAGCAATGGCCTACTGTACTGTACTATATATGTATACTGTTGGTCACCAAAATGCTGCACTGTAATACTATATATACTGCTCACAAAAATGCAGCACAGATATGGAATGGATACTTGCAGTGACACAGAGATGCAAGATACAGCAATGGCCTACATTACACAACTATATACTGTTGGGTCACCAAAATGCTGCACTGTAATACTATATATACTGCTCACAAAAATGCAGCACAGATATGGAATGGATGCTTGCAGTGACACAGAGCTGCAAGATACAGCAATGGCCTACTGTACTGTACTACTATAAGTATAATTATATACTGGTGGTCCCCAGTCCCCATAATAAAGCACACTGAGCACAGATATTTGCAGCACACTGAGCACAGATATGGAGCGTTTTCAGGCAAAGAACGTAGATTTTTCAGCACACTGAGCACAGATATTTGTAGCACACTGAGCACAGATATTTGCAGCACACTGAGCACAGATTACGGAACTTTTCAGGGAGAGAACGCAGCCACGTCCTCTCCGTTCAATCTCCAATGCACGAGTGAAAATGGCAGCGACGTGCGGCTCTTTATATAGAATACGAATCTTGCAAGAATCCGACAGCGGGATGATGACGTTCACAATGGATTAATCATTATTAAAATGTGGCTTCACTCTTTGTTCAACACATCATTATAGCATTGCTGAAAATAGACAAACAGATAAAAAGTTTTCAATCTATTCAGGTTTTGGAGAGCATTTGTGCTTTAATTTAGTCAACAACTTACAGTTTTCTTCTGTGTATCACCCATAGAGGAGATGCGGTCTAGATCCCACCGGACGGAATCCCGGCGGTCGTAATTCCGACAACGGAATCCCGACCGGCACAATCCCGACATTCTCCCTCTGTGGGTGTCCACAACACCCATAGAGGGAGAATAAATTAGTGTGCCGAGTGTAGCGAGGCACCGTGCCTGCAGAGTGGGGAGTGCAGCGAGCCCACAAGGGGCTGCATTGTGCTCGCCCCCTGTCGGGATTGTGCTGGTCGGGATCCCGGTGTTGGTATTTCCGACCGCCGGGATCCCGTCTGGTGGGATCTCGTACTGATCCCCCATAGAGCAATAGTTAAACTTAATGAACCAATTCAGTTCTACAACAATATTTGGAGTGCTACTGTATGTTTCCGTTTTATAAGATGATTGGTTGGAATTTTTACCCTAGTCAGAATTCACCTGCAGTAATTCTATTCATTTTTCTATTCGTGTTTTCTCCTTTCTCTTGAGCTTGTGGATTGCACTCCAAATATGTATCATTCGCTATACTTTCATCTGATATTCCTGAGGCTAAACAAACTGTTCAACATTAATCTCTATGTGGAAAAAGGTGAAATTGACGTCGTCATCATCATCATCTTAGGTCTTTTAAACTTAAGATTGGTGATAAAGACTAGTTTTCTACAAAAAAAAATATCAGGTTGTGCCACAATGTTTTTAGCTTGGGGGTGGGGGCAAGATATAATTTCATTTTGGTGCCCCTAAATTGCTGTATGTTGTGTATGTATATATATATATATATATATATATATATATACATACACACACACACACACACACACACACACATATATGTATTATACACATCTCTTTCAATCTAACTATCTATCCATCTATAAGGGGGGGGGGGGGGGGGGGGGTGCTGCAAGTAGGTTGGGAAGGCAAAGGGGAAACCGAGGGAAAAGAGGTGAGGAACATATAAAGAGGGAGGTGAGAAGGGCGCAGGGCTGATCCCAGAGGATGGGCAAACTCACAGTAACTTGCCACACACTGTAGGGTCTGGAGCTGGGTGCAGGGAGGAGAAGGGCCCTAGAAGCAGGTAGAGAAAGGCTGTGGGGAGGAAGGTGGAGCAGCCGAATATGGGATTATACCGATCCTGAAACTTAAGTTTAGACGGCGGTCACACTGCGCCCTGTGACCCAGTACATTGACTAGCATCTTTCAATTTCTTGGGGGGGGACAAGCCACCCCCTTGTACCTCCTGTTCTGACACCTATGCAAGTAAGTTCTACATTTATCCCTTATTATTCCTAGGCTATATAATGTATCTTTGTTGGTGTCTCTTTTCCATTCAGCGATCTTTACAAAGTCTTCAAAACAGCCCCCAGTTTTGGTTGACAACCTTAATACAAAATTGAGAAAATACAAGATTCTCAACAACTTAGCACAGACTTCATTATCTTGTTCTGTAGAAAGGCTATAATCCTCAGGAGAAAATCAGGATTCCTTCTGTTGGTATTCAAATAGAGATATTGAAAGATTATTCTCAGAGAGGCCTAGCTCATTGAGCCCTACTGATTGGCTCACTGTACTTTAAAGTACCATACATAAAACACCATGGTGCTAATTATTGGTGCAATATTTTGAGCCTATAAACCACCTGCTATACAGTAATTTATCTTGCTTGGATTCTGCTTTTGACAACTGATTTAGACCTTAACTACACTTTTTGATAACTGTTTTTGATAACTGTTTGTCCTGATCACTGCTTTGAACCCTGGCAACTTTTCAGGAGAGCTGATGTTTCTGATTCTAGCATCATATTTTCACTTCCTGGGATCTAGCTACCATGCTATCGTCTAACCTGTGTGAAAACCTGCATTTCTTTCACACTGTTACTATAGCCAGGGAAAATTCTTGGAGTAAGACTCTAGTACTTCATGCCTAGGTCAGGAGGCAATCAGGTAGTGGAGAGCACCAGTTGCTTTAAAACACAGTAGACTGCTAAAAGGAAAAGACCATCATTAGCTGGATTCTGGAGGTTTATTCTGGGAATCTAACTTCAGGCATGACAATTAATTATGTATGTATATATGCAATACTTTTCATGTTCCATAAGTTGCAATAATATATCAAGAAGAGTGGTCATGGTGATAATAGAATTTAAAACATAGAAACATAGAATTTGATGGTAGATAAGAACCACTTGGCCCATCTAGTCTGGCCCATCTAGTCCACTTTTTTTAACCATATTTTTTATCTTAAACCTTATTTGATACTTAGTTCTTTGTAAGGATGTCTAAGGATGTTTAAGTTGATCTACTGTATTAGCGTCTACCACCTCTGATGGGAGGCTATTCCACTTGTCCACTGCCCTTTCTGTGAAGTAATTTTTCCTCAAATTTCCCCTGAACCTACTGTACCTCCCTCCAGTCTCAGTGCATGTCCTCATGTCCTATTGCTTCTCTTCATTTGAAGAATGTTTCACTCCTGGACTTTGTTAAAACCCTTGATATATTTGAAAGTTACTATCATGTCCCCGCTTTCCCTTCTCTGCTCCAAACTTTACATATTGAGACTATCTAGCAGGGCTGATTGCTGTATGCATTCGCAAATGAAATTTATGAAGAGATGATAGAGAAAAAAGAGGAAATGACAGACAGAAATTAAATAAATAATACAACGATATATTGTGTAACATGGTGGACAAGGTTTTATTAAAAATGGGAAAAAGAGGAAAATAAAGTGGGCAAGCAGGATAAGAGGGTGAGGATATGGCAACATAACCTTAGTTGGTGACCATGCATCAATAAGATCAGGGTGGCTTGAGTAACTGTGGTGTAATGAAGAAGATAGAAGAGTAATGCAGGAGATAGAAGAGAGGAAAGCATGAAATGTGGAGGGTGGATAATGTGTAAGCTGAATAGTGACACGGTCAGCACAAGTGGTAGTTATATGCTATATATGGAAAGTGATTTTTTGGTGCAGTGTTCTGTTTGTGCATTTTAAATTCAGTTCAGTTTTTGGATTGACTTGTAAAGCACCTTTATTTATGGTATTCTCAGTAACACATTAGGCAGTGATCAGACTGTATGGGAGGCAGTTGGGATTGGTAAAAAGTGAGATGGTGGTTGGATGTCCAGGTACATTAGGCATGAAATGGGCTGTCACCTTGTAGGAAACATGCAGGAGCTGACTATGTGCTTCAGCAACATAGTAATCCATGTAGGATGTTATGACTTCGAATGGACTGAAATGCTAATGAAGTAAAATCTTCATTAACATTTCAGATGCTAAGAAAGATTCAAATGAAGCTAGAAGCTGCATGGGCATACAACAACTGGCTTTCAGGCATGCTGGTCTTCACAGCATGCTACAGTACCTTGAATCCAGACCTTCAAAACATACTGTGGAAACATGATCAACTATATGCAGTACATTTGATTAATGCTACACATGTTAGCTTGAAAGGCCATGTTTGTTATTACCATGACAAGATTTTTTCAGTTGCAAAACCAGCGGTCTTCCTCCTATTAATTTTGTTGAAGTTTGGCTGAATGTTGTGCAGCATTTATAGCCTATGTGTGATTTGTCTCAGCCACAACAGGGCCAAAATCAACACTAGGCCACTTGGTGTTCCGCAGTATAGGAGCCAATACTAGCATCTGTTTATCTTCTGTGGGCAGGGTACCCTGATAAAGAGTACCCTACAAGATTGTCTCCTGGCAGGATGGATTTCATGATGCCAGAACTGGAGCTAAGTAAGGCCATGTCTCCTATTCAATTGCTGGTGTTGAGGGTGGGCTGCATTGTCATTCTCTTAGGGAGGATGCAAACTTTTTTTAAAACACTTTGCCAAGAGGAATCTTAAATTGGCCTGGAATTTTGCAGTTGTTGTTTTTGTTGAATGTCAAAGCTGAGGTGAAGTTAGAGTGCATGTGCAATCCCTTTCCTTCTCTGGCGATTGAGGGACTATGTGCTTCCCCTCTTGGCATGGTATCTAATAATGCTTCTCGGAAATTTAGGTTAATACAACACCTGTATTTACTAGAGATTCGGTTCGTCGAGATCTGAACCCCCCTCCCCCCCCCCGAACTTCACGTGGTTTATACGGGTCCGAGGCAGCCTTGGTTCTTCCCGCCTAACATGCAAAACCCGAACGGGGGAAAAGGTCATCATCCCGCTGTCAGATTCTCGCGAGACTCGGATTCCATATAAAGATCCGCGCGTCGCCTCCATTTTCAATCTTGCATTGTCGATGGAGCGGAGAGGACGTAGCTACTTTCTCTGCCTGAAAAGCTCAATGTCTGTGCTCAGTGTGCTGCATTGTGGGGACTAGTATATAGTAGCACAGTGCTGCATTGTGGTGACCACCAGTATATAGTAGTACAGTACAGTTGTCCATTGCTGTATCTTGCAGCTCCGTGTCAGACTCAGTTCTATTTTCCGGATCAGTGCTCAATATCTGTGCTGCATTGTGGGGACCAGTATATAGTAGTACAGTGCTGCATTGTGGTGACCACCAGTATATAGTAGTACAGAACAGTAGGCCATAGCGTTATCTTGCTGCACCGTGTCACTTCTAGTATCCTGATCAGTGCCTAATATCTGTGCTCAGTGTTAGTGCTGCATTGTGGTGACCAGTATACTACAGTACAATAGTCCAGTGCAGTTCTCGCTGCTCAGTGTCAGTTTTCCGTAGTATCATCAGTGATCAGTATAATCAGTTCTCAGTATAATCAGTGCGCTGTTAGACGTGCGCCCGTTTTCCGCCATTAGTGCATTGGGATTTAGACAAATTATGAAGTTATTGTGTCCCCGGTACAAAATCCCATCTAGATTCCACTTCACTAGGCAGGCGATAGCGAGATTTTACCAATTAATATCAGTGATTTATAATTATTAATTACAGTGATCTTGCCAAATAATTCCAGTGATTTTGTCATTTTCTTCCAGTGATTTGGACCAATAATACCATTGATTAGAATGAATAATTCCTGTGATTGTCATTTTCTTCCAGTGATTTGGACCAATAATACCATTGATTAGAACGAATAATTACTGTGATTTTGTAATTTTCTTCCATTGATTTGGACCAATAATACCATTGATTAGAACGAATAATTCCTGTGATATTGAGGTGTTTGTGTCGCTTAGCTTAGCCGTCCAGCGACCACAGTGTACCTCTTTTTCTCTTTTCTTTGCATCATGTGCTATTTGGGGCCAATATTTTTAATTGCCATCCTGTCTGACACTGCAGTGCCACTCCTAGATGGGCCAGGTGTTTGTGCCAGCACTTGGGTCACTTAGCTTAGCCATCCAGCGACCTTGGTGCACCTCTTTTTTTCTTTGCATCATGTGCTGTTCTGGGGACTATTTTTTTGAAGTGCCATCCTGTCTGACACTGCAGTGCCACTCCTAGATGGGCCAGGTGTTTGTGTCGGCCACTTGTGTCGCTTAGCTTAGTCATCCAGCGACCTCGGTGCAAATTTTAGGACTAAAAATAATATTGTGAGGTGTTTACAATAGACTGGAAATGAGTGGAAATTATGGTTATTGAGGTTAATAATACTATAGGATCAAAATGACCCCCAAATTCTATGATTTAAGCTGTTTTTGAGGGTTTTTGAAAAAAAAACACCTGAATCCAAAACACACCCGAATCCGACAAAAATTTTCAGGGAGGTTTTGCCAAAACGTGTCCGAATCCAAAACACGGCAACGGAACCGAATCCAAAACCAAAACACTAAACCCGAAAAATGTCCGGTGCACATCACTAGTATTTACCATGAGGGAGATCAGTTAACGATTCTCTTGATGCAGCATTGTAACGGATGCATTATCAATCATTTAAGGATGCTTGGGGTTTCAGAGAGGAAGCCTTAATGTCCAAGTTGACATTTAGTTTGGCTTTTTGGTTTCTCCTCTCCATCCAGATTCTTTAAAATTTTATGGGTTATCATATTGATCGGGAGATTTATATTGACAGGTGTTTGCCACTGGGTTGTGCGATCTCCTGTGCTTGATTTGAACACTTTAGATTATTCCTGCACTTGAATATTGTAGCTAGTACTGGGCACAGTGGAAAAGTGCATGGACCAAAAGAGTTTAGTCTTAAGACAAGAAAAAAAACAATTGTCAGGTTAATGATTAGAATGGAGGGAACAAGCTATTTTATATCAACCCATTCAATAAAACCATTTAATCTTGGGTACAGGTAACATTTTCAACTATCCAGCTCACTGCAGCTCATACAGTTAATGTCATGGTCATTACACAACACACTGGTGGTTTTAGACACAAAACATAAACTCGGGTGGGTTGTGTATCTCTAAGATTAATATTTTTCACTGTGTACAGTACTGTATAAACAAAATAATCATTTTACACCAAAAAAGAGCTAATGCCAAGTCATTTTAAAGGGCCCCATTGCATATACCTTATTGTCATCCACTTTACAAATATCACTTTAGCGGCCACATATCACCGTGACTCCTATGCATAGAAACCTCCATTGCTAGTCACCATATACAGATATCTCCATTTCACAGAGACCCCAAAAGCTAGACCATCTGAATAGACCATTCTATTGCTTGAAACATTGCAGAAACACCTGTTTGCTGGTCGCGCTTGAGCAACATGGACTCAGGAGGATATGAGAAGAATGACAAGCTTTGTATAAGAATCTCTGCAATAATCCTGTGATCAATATGGAGATTAATTACTTTAATTCCCAGTATTTACATGAGCAAAGCTCCACCTTTCGATGTCATTGGATAAACTATGGAAAACAAAGAAGGGATTATTTTTGTTCTGTGCTACAATGTACTATTATCCAGATCTTTCAGTAACCTTACATTATTTGTTCAAGCATATATTTGTAGCATCATGACTTTTACACAGTATAATAGTGATGAACACTGAATGCTACAAAAACATCCGGAATTTGGTAATGTGCCTGTAGTCATATGATCACTTGATGAACATTATACTTTGTATGACACTGACAAATGTTAGTTATCACATTTAAACTACGGTTAAACTGTTAAACCAATATATTACACTAGAGAAGATAAATAAAATGTTCTGCATTTTCCTGTTACATAGTTTTTTGGTGGGTTTTTGCAAATGCTTGCAGTAAGAAATATGAATAACAGAAGCAGCACAATGTGAAAAATGCATCTCAGAAAGAAGGTGTTAGTAACTGGGAGTTGTTCAGGTTAGTTAGCAATCCAAAAAAGCACACTAATGGGAAAAACCATGTGCACTGCAGGTGGGGCAGATGTAACATGCGCAGAGAGAGTTGGATTTGGGTGGGTTATTTTATTTCTGTGCAGGGTAAACACTGGCTGCTTTATTGTTACACTGCAAATTAGATTTCAGCATGAACACGCCCCACCCAAATCTAACTCTCTCTGCACATGTTACATCTGCCCCACCTGCACTGCACATGGTTTTGCCCATTAGTGTGATTTGTGCTTTGCTGACAAACCTGAATAAGGCCCATAGTACAAAAATCATAGTACATTGTGGACAAGTGTGCAAAAACAAAGTTTGAGATAGAGAAGATGATGAAGTGTTGCGGACTGCTTTGCAAGGTGGACGTAGTACATATTATCACACAATGCTGATTAGAGGAAATGTATTTATTGGAAATATGTAAATGTATAGATGCTGAGCAGATTTTCATTTCATGGAGCCCTAGGCAGGTTATAGATTAGGATTTGAAGTAATTTATTGTGTTACCTAAACTAGCCAATTACATGTTTCCTTCTACCAGTATCCTCTTCTCTCTCCCCCCACACACACACACACACACACTTCTGATTCTTTGTTCCTCTATGGACCTTCTGTACTTCTCTTTACCACCTTCTGTCTCTGTTTCCCCTTTATCCTCTCGGTGCACAATTCTGCCTCTATCTATAACACCTACGACCTTTGTACCACTTTCTGCTTCTCTGGCCCACTTCTGCTTCTCTGAATCTCTCAGTACCCCCTTCTGTCTCTCTGTTCCATCTTCTTCCTCTCTGTGCATCATTCTGCCTTTATCTGTACCCACTACTACCTCTCTATGCCCCCTTCTGCTTCTCTGTGCCTCTATCTATAGGGATGGATTTAGGGGTGAGAGCCCCCCTAGATACTGTAGTAAACCCCACACACACCACACACCCCTCACCCCCTTCCCGTTGCCGAAATTTATTATTTTCATTGATTGGTTATAAGCTCTCATTTGATAACTTTCAATTTAATAAAATAATAAAAAAATCCACTAAGATCTTTTTTAATTTTTAATTACTGTATGTATACATATTTACTACATAGGCCATAAGTGCATGTCCTACCCATTTACACTCCAATCAGGATGCCATAAAGTATAGTAGAGTGAAAATTTTGTGCAGTTACTGGTAAATGTCAGGCTGACAACACAAGCATCCAAGTGACAGTTTCATGTGCCTAATGGGGAATTCACCACTGTCCGTCTGTAGACATTGTTCCCTTTCTGTGCTTTCCATTCTTTATTTCACTCCCTCTGTGCTCCCTCCCAGCCAATGTGTCACCACTCACCTGGTTTCCCGTTTCCTGTTGAACCCACAATATCCCTGGTTACTGCGCATTCACGTGCAATAACCTGGGATATTTATGCAAGCATGAAAGGGGTGTTAGTCACCCTTCCCAGAGCCCATCAAAACAGCTCCCTTCCCAGTACCAACCCCCTGATGCTACTGGCACCCGAACCTCCCACTCTTCCCACACACTCACACTATCACTCCCCCTAGAGGAAAGCTTATTTTTTACCACTGGTGGCACACCCACTCTGTCAGCTCTGTGATGTCTAGCTATACATTAAATAAAAAACATTGTTTTCACATTACAGACATAAGGTGGACCCATGCCCTAGAACCCACCAGGCCCTAGGCAACCGCCTGGTCCACCTTGTGGATAATCTGCCTTTGATTCCGAGTGTCAGAGTGTTGTTAATCTGATATTTGTGGTAATGCAATTACTAAAACAAGACATGGGGTGGTTACATACAAATATCAAAAGCACATTCAGTATAAGGGAGGTAGTGCGGGTGAAGGGGTTCCGAGAATCAGTGGACCTTGATGAAACAACAATAAGCACATTATACACTATCATAAGACTCAGCATCCATACACTTAAATATTTCCAATAAATTATTTTATGTAACTAATCCAGAGATGTGTTTTGTATTTTGTACCACTTCCACCATGCAGAGCAGTCGACAACACTTAATCATTCCCTCCATCTCAACATTTATATTATTTCAATTCCCCTCAATTAAATACTGAACAACCCACTCAATTAAAAAGAGAACAATGTACAATCACACAGTAATCCATTTCCACTAACGCACGAACACTGTGTTCTCATGATCAGTATTCTAAGATTTATTCTACTCCACTCAGAATTTAATTTCGTGTGACCCTTACCATACAGGACACACAGTATCATACAACAGGAATTGCATTTATCAACTGGTCAGAAGGTGGGACCCTCAAACTGTAGATCCCAGCTGTTCCTGAAAACAAAGTCTAAGGCTCAATGCAGCATGCCTGCACGGGTGTGGTTTGGAAGGTTGACAGTAACTAGGTCGACAGGGTCTCTAGGTCGACATGGTCTAGGGCGACAGGTCAAATATTAATATCGTTATCTTAAAGCAAATATGCTATATTGACCCTTTATCAATGACCCACAACTAATATTATAATAAATTCATTATTACTGTAAATGAAAAATAAAAGGTGGTGGGGGGGTTTATGTTCCTCTATCTTCTCCACTGTATTAGAGTCAAAGATGGGGGCACTCTAGTTTAAAAGAGGGGAGCCCCTGACTCCCCTCTGTCAAACTATATCTCACAATAAAAATGTATGCCTGGTGATCAATGTGACTACCAGGCATTACTCTCTTCACTACAGAGAAATGTATGGAGGAAGGCTGGATGAATGGAGGAAGATTTCTCCCCAATCTGGCATCCATAAAATCAAAGGTAACCACATTTGAAATTATGTGGCCCACCAATAACCATTGTCTGGTGATCACCTGTGATCATCAGACAATAATATCATGCACTATAGAAAACAGAATTTTAAATGAATGGGAGTGCACTATGAGGGTAATTCCAAGTTGATCGCAGCAGGAAATTTTTTAACAGTTGGGCAAAACCATGTGCACTGCAGGGGAGGCAGATATAGAATTTACAGAGAGAGTTAGATTTGGGTGTGGTGAGTTCAATCTGCAATCTAAATTGCAGTGTAAAAATAAAGCAGCCAGTATTTACCCTGCACAGAAACAAAATAACCCACCCAAATCTTACTCTCTCTGCAAATGTTATATCTGCCCCACCTGCAGTGCACATGGTTTTGCCCAACTGCTAAAACATTTCCTGCTGCGATCAACTTGGAATTACCCCCTATGTGCTGTACTACGGCAATAAATACATATGTAATTGTGGGTCTCCCACATATGAAAGAGGAGAATATTATGTTGCCCCCTTAGCAGCTATTGGGGTCTATTCATGAAGCAGTGAAAAGAGTGGAGAAGTGAGCCTTTGGAGAAATTGCCCATGGCAACCAATCAGCTTCTCCGTTCAATTGTATAGTATGCAAATTATAAATGTTACTTCAATGCTGATTGGTTGCCATGGGCAACTTCTCCACTGGCTCACTTATTCACACTTTGCACTGCTTCATGAATAGGCCCCACTATCACCCAGCGCTATGGAAAAGTTTTATTTTCCACATTGTGCCCTTTCTGCCCCATACAGTCCTACACACACACACATTCTCATGTCAACATTTTGAACATATAGCATATTAAACTACACACAATCCCGTCATAGTAAACTCCATGCTGACAAAGGGGCATATTAATCATGAAAAAATTGTGAACTGAGAATTTGTAGATTTCAATTCTCAGCCTTCTCAATCACAAGTTTTTCAATATATTTATCAATCCTACCTAATAAATGTATCACTTCTTAAAAACTGTTCCTTTTGCGGAGACAGTTTTTCGGAAAGTGATATTTTTGACTTTGTTGCTGGCTGCAGCTGCATTCCCCTCCCCGTGGCATGTCATTGCTGGGGCAGCCTGACTGTTCACCATAGCCCACCACACACCCCTGCCAGCATGTTATTACCGGGCAGTCCAGTTGCAGCCGCTGCCCCCCGCACCCCTTCCCCTCCAACATGTTATTATAGCGGTGGCCTCCACCTCCCCACACTTCCCCACCGACATGTTATTGTTGGGTGGTGCCTGGCTGCTCACTGTAGTGGCGACCCCTGGCACCCTCCCCCAGCATCGGCATGTTTTTGCCGGGACCTCAGCTATCCGTCACTGCAATGGCGGAGACCCACTTGCCCATGTAAACGGCAGCTTGTGATGGCGAACAGTTTCACAATCAAACTCCAAATATTTTTGGAGTTTGATGAATGCCACATTTTCTACATTTCCTGGGGAGTGTAGAAATTGTGACATTTAAAGGATAATGAATATGCCCGTAAATCACAAACAAAACTAAATACAGATGTGTCCTTTCTTACTGTTGCTTCAGTCGTGCCAAATAGCCGTCTCACTGTCTCAGCGACAGGTTCTGTGAGACTTGGGTGCTCGGAGTGTCTTTTTCTACATAAAATGAGCATTTTATTTGCACACTTAAACACACAGAAGCAGCAAACTACATTGCTTATGTATACAGACAGTATCATATATTTTTCTGGTGCACGTGCAATGACCCAGGTCTTGGTTATGTGTGAACAGTGATAGAGAAGCTCAAAAGGAAGTGAACTTCTGCACCAGTTCAAATTGTATAAGTACCGTACCCTGAATTTGTAGTCCTGATATGATTCTCTTAAGACCTCAGGAGTGCTGCCTATGACAATCAATGAAACATAACAGACGGGGAGAAAAAGGATTGTCTAATATGACACACATATTATATATAAAATATAACTTTTAATAAATCTCAGTAATATATATCCAGTGAAGTATGATTAAAAGACAGCATACCTAGAAACACTTACGTACAATTTGTGTACATAAAGAATAGAAATGTGAATTTAAAACCAAAGACTCACTGTGTGTAATTTCCGCTTACAGAAATATAGTAATTAGTATACAATGAATATATACTGTATTAGTGTGAGTGTGTGAAAAATGATGGAATTATTCTACACCAGCCCATATCTCAATTAGATATTCTAAGAGCCCTGCAAAATTATCAAGAATGGTAAATACAGGTGCTTGATAAGATTTGCTTCTAGCAAGCAGCTGCTTATTGGAGATAGTCAATCTCCTGCATGCAAACACAACAAAATACTTGATGGAGTGCTAAATATAAATGATATTGCTAAATAGTATTTGGATGACTATATATATATATATATATATATATATAATGATAAAATATCAATAAGAATATTGCACAACATATATTGTGATATTAAAAACACTGACATGCAACAAAGGCCCCCATTTATCAAGCCTTGGAGAGTGATAAGTAACACAGTGCTAAAGTACAGGCCAATCATATCCTAACTTCCATGTTACAGGCTGTGTTTGAAAAATGACAGTTAGGAGCTGGTCATCACTGCGCTATTTATCACTCTCCAAGGCTTGATAAATCTGGGCCATTGTATCCTAAGAGTTCTCACCCTTAGGAATTTTCCTATATAGTATCAGTCCATCATGAGCCCTGCGGGGAACTACTTAGAGAAAAATGCAATATGCAACAAATGTAACAAATGTTATAGAACCATACTTCTAGGTGCACAAACTTGATCAAGTACACTTATTGAGTATTCAGGATTAGCTAATTAATCAGCCTGTCACACACATTAGTACCAGACAGATGAATATTGAGATATATTAAAAGCTATATTTGTGCCATATTAGACCATTCTTTCCCCCCCCCCTCCCCCGTCTGCTATGTGTGAACAGAAATTACCCAGGTTGGAGTCCTAGTCCGCAACCCTGATCGGTACTAGGATTATTCTCGGGACTGACCCGGGTCGTCTGTAGTGTGAAAGGAATAACCCGGTCATAATGACCCGGGCCATGCCTAAAAGGATCTGATTGGCCGACACAGTAGCGCTTGGAGATTACATCATCTCCCAGTGCCCACTGTCAGTCAGAAGACCCAGGTCACTGGAAGACCCAGGTCTGGTGTGAATGGCTCCAACCTGGGAATAACCTGGGTCAAGCCGCCACGTCTTAAAGGGGGTAAGCACTAAAACCCCGGCTTAAATTCGTGTTCAGTGACCTGGGTCAGAGCCAGGTTAAAGCTGCAGTTTATGTGCAAAAGGGGTATGACTCTGTGTAAACAGGGCTTTGATGCAAGCAGCCACAGCATTTCTTACACCAGGTTCTGTTGTGCTTATTCTGCAATTTTGTACATGTATAAAATATATTCCTGTGTGGGTAGAGATGCAGGCTTGCATCTCCAATACACTGTGAGCGACCTTTCCCTGTACCTAATATGTGAATAAGATGCAAAATCTAAAGAAAAGTATAGCACGCTACTTCTCTTGCCATGCATATCGAACCATATAGCATGTGTATGAACAGTAAGTGAGGACACATCTGTACATAACCTGACTAAACCTACACAGCAAAAATTACACATTTATTTACACTTTACCATATCCATTAGCCATGCATTTGTAGCCTACTTGTAAAAGAGATGAAACGTGTTGTTTCTTCCATCATTTCTAAGGTTTGTGTGTCTGTGTGTGAGATTTCTATATTTATTAATTGTGTTCTTGTTTAGGACTCAGCTAACAGGAAGTGGTCAGAGTCTGTCCCTGGACAGCTTAGCATTTGTGTGTTCATGTACCAATTAACTCTGGCCAGTCTGTACGCTGTGGCTGATCTTATTTTATGTGTGTATTTTGTGTGTGTGTCTTAGCACTATACATACAGTATCTGTATGGGTTGTGATGAGCATATTTCAGTAAACTAATGATCATGAATCTGCCTCAGCTATGTGTCTATTACAAAAACATATAAAATGAGGGATAAGAAGCTATTTTGCAACAGGTATTAACAGTCACTGCTTTCAGTAATAGTGTTTCAGGACTTGAAACTCTTCTCAAGTGTGGGAGGATCCCAATGGGAATTAAGATTTTGAAGAGCCCCATATTTGGTATGAATAATAATACAGTCACTAAAAAATGAAATATGGTACTTAATGAGTGTTCATTTAAACTAATTAGATTGATTATGTTTGAGAAAAAGAAAATGTCAGGAAAGTGAAAAAGATTTTTAATAGTATTGGTAAAGTCTAAGAAAATCCTAGTTATTTAAACAGTTTGAATGTAGCCGAGACCAATCACTAGGATACATGAAAGTGTTATAAAAACCAAACTTATACATTTCAGTGTGATACAACATGCATATATAGGGGGTATCCAATTAGTGCCTATCCATTTTCGGTGAGTGAAAATGGCCGGATATCCCGATTAATTACCGATGGTCATTATCGCAGTATCCTATTACAGGCTGTTTTCATCCCTGATCCCATGTGTTATCGTGGCTCCGGCAGCCCTGATATCGCGGATTATGTTTCAGGTGCTTGAGGCACCCGAAGCATAATCCGCAATAAGTGCTGGCATCGGGGGGAGGAGCCCGCCGAATCTGGGCTAATAGGATAGCTTCTGGATAATTGGATACCCCCCAAAGTCAAATACTAGTGTGCAAAACATAGAAAATTTAGAGATAAACCCTATAAGTATCATAGGGACAATAATAGGAGGGAAAATAATGGATTAAACTGTTTTAATTGGAATACAGTTTCTTTTGCCAAATCTAGAAACACTAGACATCCACAGGAAAGGGATTAAATAATCACTTGTATCTTTTTTTAAAATAATTGATTTAAAGTAATTTAGTAGAAACAAATCCAATTACACCCTCCAGTTACATCTCCTGCCTTCTTAGAGAGATGTCTTGATGTAAAAAATACAAAAAAAATCACGTGACCCAAACTGGAAAGTCGTCTGGAACACAGTATGATGAACACCAATCACGTATTAAGGACCCTATTTAGTAAGGATAGCAAGTTCTGCTTTTTAATTTTTCCCTCTTTCCCCACCACCCCTATGGGCTCAAAACGGCTGTGGAGAGGGTTTGTTCCTGGCTGTCACATTAAGAAGGCAAGTAATTCCACAGATTGACTCTTCACAAGGCACACCTGTTAATTCAAAACCATTCCAGGAAACTACCTCATAAAGCTGATTGTGAGAATGCCAAGAGTGTGCAAAGCTGTCATCAAAGCAAAAGGGGACTACTTTGAGGAATCTAAAATATTAAATATATTTTGATTTTTTTTAATACTTTTTTGTTTACAACATAATTCCATATGTGTTCTCTCATAGTTTTTATGTCTTCAGTGTTAATCTACAATGTAGAAAATAATTAAAATAAATAAAACCTATTGAATTAGAAGGTGTGTCCAAACTTTTGACTGGTAATGTATATGGTGTGGAATTTGCACGTGTTCACAAGCAGTTTGAGTGTTTATTGCAGCTTATGATAAAACTTCTATAAACAATATTTAAATATATATATATATATATATATATATATGGTGCATGAAAGGCGGCACTCAGGAGACTTTCAAGAATGTAGAAAAATGTGCTTTAATGTCAATGTTTCGGGAGACGCACTCCCTTCCTCAAGTCACAGCTGTGTCTTGAGGAAGGGAGTGCGTCTCCCGAAACGTTGACATTAAAGCACGTTTTTCTACATTCTTGAAAGTCTCCTGAGTGCCGCCTTTCATGCACCATACATAGAGCCACCCTGCTCAAGGAGGGCACCGGAGCATATTCCCAGCGGGTACGAGGAGTGCCAGACCCAACAGAGCGGTATATATATATATATATATATTAATAAATAAACGCCTGGTCTTGTGAGGTTATTTGCAAGTAAAAAAACGGCCAGAAAAACAATAAATATATATCTATTGTTTGTACTGTTTGGTGCGCTTTACCCTAGTGCGCTTTGTTTACGTGCATCTATAAGCCCTGTGACTCCATGTAGTTTGAACCAAGCTCAAAAACAGAAAGAAAAGAAAAGGAAAATATATATATATATATATATATATATATATATATATATTGTTTGTACTGTTTTGTGTGCTTTACCCTAGTGCCCTTTGTTCAAAGCTCTATAATTACATGCAGGTTGAACCAAGCTTATTTTCTTAAAAAATCTATAATAAAACAGAGCAAAAGGGCTAGATTGGTGTATGTACTACTTACTAAAAAGATTTAAATGATCATTGCTGTTGATTTGTACGGTGTCACAGTACTCTGCTGCACAGATCAGAATGGAAAACAGGACATAATTAAAAAAAAAACAACACTGGAAAATATAAAAAAGTCAAAACTAATGCAGACATGAAACCAAAGGGTATGGAGGGCCTTGATTACAGTACAGCTACTGGAGAGACCACTTGATGCAGGAGGAAACTGGTAACATCCACAAACATCGGAAGAAGTAGGTGTAACATCGCATCCAGTGACTGCAGCTCAGGACATTTGCACCACCTGCACTATCCGAGAACTCTGTGTTTCCCCACAAGCAAGTAATATACCAAACTGGTATTTTTTACATTAACTGTGTATTTTAAATAAATCCTTTTATAACCTCTATTGGGATGCAAGCCTTGTTTGGAGTGAAAGTCGTTCTGCACAGATGAAAGATACCTTTATATGAACACGAGAAAGAAGTTTAATGTAAGTTTCATTCTAATTTTAAATGAAGAAATGCCTTGTTTGATGTGTGTAGAGAAACTGCTACATGAACTTGAGGCAGAATTTCAAAGTAAGTTCTGTTCTTGAGAGAGCCAGAGATTGTCCAGATTTGAGAAGAGATTAATGTATCAGAGAAACATAGCGCTGGTTCATTCCTTTCTTTTTATTTAAATGTAACATATGGTAAATGCAGCCAAAGTTTGAAAATGGGGTTTTGGACGCATTTTCCGTTTAGTACATCCCGACCTCAGAGTAGAGATTGGGACAGAAGTGATGGTATACCAGTGTAAGCATATGTTGGAGTCAAGTAATAAAGAGAGGGATTTTCTTTTCAGAGATCATTTAAAATATTTGAAGGTTGTTAGTAAGTCTGATTGGGTGTGGTACTGTAAGTAGGAAGCAGCACTGGAGAAGACTTGTATGGAAGAGTGAGAGCTAGTTATCAGAGAGAATTACACTGACTGCATGGAGTTTCCATATTCTCCCCATGCGTGTGTGGGGTTCCGGGTGCCCTAGATTCGTCAGTATGA
This sequence comes from Pseudophryne corroboree, assembly GCF_028390025.1. NCBI lineage: Eukaryota > Metazoa > Chordata > Amphibia > Anura > Myobatrachidae > Pseudophryne > Pseudophryne corroboree. The sequence goes on from NC_086449.1 coordinate 538,806,150, forward strand.
AAAAGCTGGTTTTGCTTATGGTTACATCAGCATTCCTGCAAAATACTCAAATACTTTGCAACCATGAAGGGGAACTGGAGTCCTTACATCTCCTGATGATTACTGTACCACAAATATGATTATTAAAAACACTAAAGTTACACCTACAGTATGTTGCATAAACCTTAGAAACTTCAGAAATTAAACTTAGATAATGATGTTTAATTAGAAAACAAATGAAATTCAATGCTTAAACAAAAGTTACAAAGAAGTTGGAAAAAGGACACAATGAAATGAATATGGTGCAGCACTCCAACGATCACAACATTACAAGGCAGCCCAACGTTGTGATCTTTGGAGTACTGCACATCCTGCTGAACTTCTATTCTATTTATGTGAGGGCACCCTTCCCATTATCTTTGTATGTGGCCGTGCTAGGTTGGGCTGTTTTATATATATATATGTATATATATATATGGTATCCGGTCTATAGATCTAGACTAAAAAGGTCTACAGTTAATAGGTTGACCACTAATGGTAGACATACATTAGGTCGACAGGGTCAATAAGTCGAAATTACAATTGTCGACACACATATGGTCAACACTATTTTGTTTTGTTCATTTTTTCAACTTTTCCATCCACATGGACTACAATTGGGATTAGTAACCTAAAGCATGGCGAGCAAAGCGGTACGTGAGACACTAATGGGGCTTGTTTGTGGCAAGAAAGTGACAAAATACCTAAAAAAACAAACAAAAGAATTGCGTTTACCTTGTTTGTGTCGATCTTTTGACCCGGTCAACCTTTTCCACTGTCTACCTATTCTGTCGACCTTTTAACCCTATCGACCTTGTGATCCTGTCGACCTAATGCATGTCTACCATTAGCGGTAGATCTATTGACTGTAGACCTTATTAGTGTAGATCTAATAATCCACTATATATATATATATATATATATATATATATATATATATCAAAGATTTTAGGCAGGTGTGGGAAAAATGCTACACAGTTAGAATGTTTTCAAAAATAGAAGTGATAATAGTTTATTTTTATCTATTAATATATTGCAAAGTGAATAAAGAGAAATCTAAATCAGATCAATATCTGGGTTGACCGCCCTTTGCCTTCAAAACAGCAATTCTTCTAAGTACACTTGCACACTGGTTTTGAACATACTCAGCTGAAGAATGCCGGCAGGGGGGGGGGGGGGGAGCGCTACAAAGCCCCTTGCAGGCTCAGCAGCATCCCGTCTGTTCGGATCCCAGCAATGAGGCAGCGAGTCTGCTTGTGGGCTCGCTGCGCTCGACACACTTTGGTCCTGGTGGCTTGCTTTGCTCGCCACAGGTTATGTTCCCACCAACCGCATGTTATATACCCACCAACTGAGTGGGAATAACCAGCATTTGTCGGGATTCTGTCCGTCTGTATTTTACTGGCTGTCAAGATTCTGCTATCGGTCTCCTGATGGCTGGGATCCCGACAGCCGGTATTTTAACTGCATCCCATTCCAAACAGCTTGGAGAACTAACCACAGATCTTATGTGAATGTAGACATGCTTAAATCCTTCTGTCTCTTTATGTAATCCCAGACAGACTCCATGATTTACAGATCAGGGCTCTGTGGAGGCCATATCATCACTTCAAGGACTCGGTAAGGATCGCTAAATTGCAAAATCTTGAATTAAGTGATTATCGGCAGGCTGCACATGCTCTGTGATCGCTTTGCACATGCGTAAACCAAAGTGCGATCAATTTGCAATGACAGGCCCAGTGAAATTCAACCATAATGTGATTGATAGGATGTGACCATTTGTGGGAAGCAATGTGACATTTGTGGGGAGTGATTGGAAAAATGCAGGTGTGTCATGCCCATTATCGGAGCGTGCATCTGATGTCAGCTGCGATCGCTGCAGTGAAAACAAGTTGACTGGTGTGACTGCAATTGCATTATTTTGATAAGGCATGGGTTAACCACAACTGTTGATGCTGCTCGATTACTGCATATGCATCACAGCTATGTGACTGCATACACAAATTTGCGAATGCATCGGTGGCGTCTTTTTCCTTTCTGGGCGACTCTTCACATGTGATTTTTACTACTTGAGTTTTGGGACAATCACTATTTCGGCCTCAATAGCGATACTTACTGAATTAGGTCCTTAGTGCATCAGATAAAAAAAGAGACAGTGAATTCAACTGTGCCACCAAAGCAGTATGCATGGGAGTCTAAAGAAAAGTTTATAGTGTTAATGATGAAGGAGATTTGAGGGGAGGTGAGTTACCAAATTTATGGAACATGATGTCAAGTACACAAAAACCATTACAGACTGTTAGAACTTGAAGACACTTTACAGCTGGTAAAAATCATCATGGAAAAGGAAATCAATGCATGTAATGGAAAATCTTTAGAAGAGCTGGACATTCCTACAAATAATAATTTTCTTTTCTTTGGTCTAGTGTTCTACCGCCTACCAGGCTGAACAGGTAGTTAGAGATTTCATTAAGCAAAACCATTGATTGTTTAACAATGACCTGTATCTGCTTTGTGTTTTAAGAGGTGCTGTCTAGCGAAGAAGAGTTTCTAAGCTCAGATGTAGATAGATGAAGATACCGAAAGCAGCACAGTTACTGTACTACTGCACTGCAAAATGTTTTTTCCTTTCTTTTCTTTCTTTTTCTTTCTTTCTTTCTTTCTTTCTTTCTTTCTTTCTTTCTTTCTTTCTTTCTTTCTTTCTTTCTTTCTCTCTTTCTCCCTCCCTCTCTCTTTCCTTCTTTCTGTCAGGCACGGGTTATTTAGTGAAAAGCATCTTCAGATAAATCATGACATTTACAATAAATTATTAAGAACAATTACCACAATAAAATATTATTGAAAACAAATGTAACAGTCGGTTTGCAGTTAGTAATAAAATCAAACACTACTTAATTAGACTCATCAGGAAGAATATACATGGACACTTGGAATTCTGTGGTATAGTAGCTAAGAGTGACTATTGTACTTTAATATTAGTCACAGATTTATTTTTGACAATAGCTTACATTAATATTAATATACTAAATGTTTCTGATTGTTAAAATCATTGAAGTTTAAATGAACTAAAATATAGCTGCAGGTTGAGATGCATACTTAATACATAGCTATAAAAATTCTGGAACAGGTGGCCTGGCTAGCAGTGGGGACAGTAGCACCTCACATGAGCTCCTGCTACCCAAGGGTTAAAAACTCGGAATTACCCCCCAAATAGTGCCCTGGTGCCCCCTCCACTTGCCTTATTGCCTCTGCCTTCAGTGGCCTGACACGGGGAGACGAGCTGCGGAGTCGGGAGGCGGCCTTGGCTGCCTTTGCGGACTGCGGCCTTCCCCCCCTTGTGAAGCCGGGGCCTCGATTTTGGCGCCTTGCAGGGCTGGGCTCCGGAGCTGTCCGCGGGAGCCGGGATTCTTCCTTCAGCCCTTCCGGACCACCTGTTCCTGGCTGCGGTGACCTCGTCCCCCCCCGTGGGCCCCTCCGGCGGAGCTGTGTGGCTGACGAGCCGGGCCTGCGACCTCCAGCTACCTCCGGCCGCCGCGGCCTACTACGCGCCCCGCAGCCGGGACCTGGAGTTTGGGGATACCCCGGCCGGGAGCTCCGGGACCAGAGCGCGGCCGCGACGGACCCCCCAGGACCTCGGATCTTCTTCCCCTGGTGTGGCTGGGCACCCCCTGACACCAGGAGAGAGCCTCAGCGCCTCCACCGGCCCCACAGGAGATATTTGAGGAGTGCAAGCTGTCCTGTGTGTGCTGCGGCGGCCATTTTGGATTCCTGGGACACAGGCTGGAGGGAGCTGTGCACACCTACGGGAAGTTCTGAAAGGCTGTATAACACTTCCAGCAGGCTGAATTGTCTTCAATGTCTGGTCCACTTGGAATGTGGTGAGTACCTGCTGCTGCCACAGCAACCATTCCCGATCTGCACCCCTGCTCCATAGAATCCTGTGACACGAGCCCAGAGCCACCATTTTGCTTTCTGGCACTCAGCCAGGGTGAACATAAATCGCATTATACCACACACTCCTCACCCTTGCAGGCTTACAGATTCTGCCCGCATTACTGCCCGCAGTGGCGACAACCATGAAAGAGCTTTAATATCCACGGGGTGTGCCAGGGCCACAAGATGAAGGGTTAAGCCGCAATCTACCCCGACCACAGAGCTGGCGCCTGGGAGAGCCACGGCCTCTGCGCTATGACACTCGGATCCACACGTCCCCGACCCATTCTCAAGATGAGTTAACGCAAGATAATAAAATGCTACAAGTGCCATAACTAAGTAGTTGGACTCTATTTATAACGCTCTGGCACATTATCCCCAACTCCGCGGCTAGGACACCTGAAGATGACAAATTTATCACCCTCTGGAGGCCGCTACGGTGAGCTATTTGATCTACAATAACAGAAGTCAGGAACACGATATAATCTTGAATACCGATCAACTTCTACGAACCTGATAAGACACCTTCCTCCACCCTCCGACCTTCCTGGGGCTACCAATACTTACTCCACCAGTCACGTAGGAAACCGGTGCGAAGCTAAAAAAAGACAGCAGCCTGACCTCCCCGGACTATCCGCTCAATGTACGGACCCTGAACTGTGTCCCCTCGTCAATAATTTTTCATTCCCATTTCTTTTACACCTCCACCGTTATTCTCCCCCTTTTTTTTGTACATATATGCCACTATGTCCAAAAATAAAAAAGCAACACAAGTCCCGACTAACTTCTTTGGCTCAAAATCTAAGGGCCCGCAGAACCCCAACATGTCCGCAGGCTTCCCCCCCTCTCCGTGCTCATCGGAAACAGGTATCAACCCTCAGATACAGGCGGTCATGTCGAGCCTACTGGAGGGGGTACAATCTGCGTTCAAGCAGGAACTCTCGAACGCCATAGCTGATTTTAAATCGGACCTTACAGCCCTCGGCAATCGAACGGACACATTGGAAACTAAGACGGACTATCTCTGCCGCTCCCAACACCGCCTTGACAGTGAGCTCACCAGATTGCACGAAGAAATGGAGACCCTCAAAGAGCGACAAGAGGACCAAGAAAATCGCTCGCGTAGAAATAATCTACGCATACGCAGTGTCCCAGAATCGGTCCTCAGACCATCGCTGCCGTCATTTCTGAGAGAATTCTTCACACACATAGTACCAGACCTCACAGATGAAGAATGCCTCTGCGACAGGGCACATAGAGCACTCCGTGCAAAACCGTCTCCTGCCCAACCACCCAGGGATGTTATTATCCGTTTCCATTATTTCCGTTCGAAAGAGAAAATTCTGTCCTCCGTTCGAGACTCATCGGAGATTCTGTTTAAGGGTATGCAACTGCAGATTTATCAGGACCTAGCCCCCTCCACGATCCAGAAACGGCGGGACCTCCAGCCGGTCACCCGGGTCCTGCGTCAGCATCAGATCAGATACAGATGGGGATTCCCCTTTCAACTTCACGTCTCGGTCAATAACTTTGTCCATTCAGTCAAGACCTTAAACCAAGGACAGGAACTACTGGCAAAGTTAGATCTCCTTCCAGCATCATCCGTAGTCGACACGGCGACTTCTTCATCTAAATCACCGCACACTCCGCCACCCCTTCCCGACTGGACGAGGGTGACCCGACAGCGCAATGTGGACAAAGACCCTCCCTGGCCTGGGGAGCTCCCCGCTGTGGATTATATGCGTAATGTTGGCGCAACAATTCCACGCCTCGAACTGAGCCAGAGCCGTGGAAGATTCGACCTCCATCCATATGCCAGTGTCGTAACTATCCTCAGTTATTGCTGTTATAATTAAGTCATACTTGTTTGCACCCCTGTGGTTTCCCTCCTCCCTCCCCCCCCACCCCTATAATATATATATATTTTTTTTTCTTCCTCCTTCTTCTCACCTCCTCTTCCCCAACCCCTTCCTTCTCCCCCCTTCCCCCTCCCTATCTTGAATTTATGTTTGAGGTTCTTGTTGTCTGGACGCAGTTCTCATTGTCCTATATTGTAATATGTCAGATATAGATAAAAAACGACCAAAGCCAATCCCAACCCTTGTGGCCCGGGCACCCTACGCCCTCTCACATGGTACCCTGGTTACCCCCCCATAATCCCTTATTGTTGCTTACAATGTTACTGTTGCAATGCTTTTTCCCTGGCGGTCCCCGAATGGGACCCACAACCTTAGGGATGTTTCCCCGTTTGGGGTGTTTCTTCTTCTTCTCTATGTTCCTCTTTCTCTCTCTCTTCTGGCGACCTCTGCCTGACCTTCCCGCTCCTTTTCTTGCTTGGCCCAGAGGGGTGGCCCTCTTCTGGCGCGGACGGTACGTTACTGGACCTTTAGGGCAACATGCCATACTCCCCCACGTAAATAGCCATGTCCCTTAAAATATTCTCGGCCAATGTAAATGACCTAAACTCCCCTAGGAAACGCACCGTGTTCCTGAGCGCCTGCAGACGTGAGAAAGTCGACATAGCATTCCTCCAGGAAACACACCTCACCGGTCCCCATACCCAGCTTAAGGGCAAATGGTTCTCCCAGTCCTACTTTGCCTCGGCAGACTGTAAAAAACGGGGTGTGGCCATATTAGTTCGCCGTAACATCCCGCTTACTCACTCTAGGACAGTGACAGACCCAGAAGGACGGTTCCTCATGGTAATGGGTACCCTCCGCTCAATGGCTCTCACACTGGTCTCCACCTATGCCCCCAACCAAGACCAGTCTCTGTTTTTCGACTCTCTCTCTAAACGCTTATCACGGGAAGCACAGGGAAGCATTATCAAGGGTGGCGATTTTAACACCATAATCGACCCGTTGCTAGATAGATCTGCCCCCCCCCCCCCCTCACGCTTCTATAACGACCCTTCCTCGGGCCTCCCGCACACTTACCACCATCATGAAACATCACGGCCTCTGTGACACTTGGCGTTCCCAACACCCTCACACCAAAGATTTCACGCATTTTTCAGCCCCACATCAACACTACTCCAGGATCGATATGATCCACATCTCCTCTGCCCTCGTACCACTGATTTCGGACACGGGCATTACACCTCTGTCATGGACGGACCACGCTGGGGTCTATCTCCTTATAGACATATACCGCGCGCCGCGTAGGAGATATAAATGGCGTCTGGACGACTCGCTTCTACAACACCCCTCAGCATTAGAGGAAACCAGACTAGCAATCACACACTACTTCACCGAAAACACATCTCCCGACATCTCGCTTAATGTTCTCTGGGAAGCCCATAAAGCTACGATTCGCGGAGCCTTACTGGCAAAATCGTCAGCACTTAGGAAAAAAGCAGCGCAGGAGATATCCTCCCTCGAATCAGAAATAGCCACCCTACTATCCAAACATAAAGCATTTCCCAATCCTTCCCTGCTCACCCAGATAGATTCCCTTCGGGGACAACTTAACACCCTTCTTTCCAACCGCGCGGCACTGATCCTCCGGAAGCTGCAAAAATGCTTCTATGATAAAATGGACAAAATAGATTCCCTACTGGCCAACAAACTACGTCGCAAGCAAGCGTTGGGTGCAATAGATAAATTGTATTCGTCGCGAAGGGGAACCTATACATATGACCCTGAAGTGATGGCCGAAGACTTCCGTTTGTTTTATAGCTCCCTTTATAACCTACCTGGCCCATCCCAGCAGTCTCCTGAAGAGACTGGGGGAGTGCGCTCATACTTGTCTGATACCCCCCTCCCAACCCTATCGGATTCTCAGTTGGAAGCCCTTAATTGTCGAATCTCGGAGGAGGAGACAATAGCCGCCATACGATCTATGTGCTCGTCGGCCGCTCCAGGTCCGGATGGTTTCACAGCCCAATATTATAAACTCTTCGCAAAGGAGCTGACCCCACACCTAACCTCCCTATTTAACGGTATTCTTGAGGGAGCCTCCTTCCTGCCAGAGACCACCCGGGCCGACATAGTGGTAATCCCAAAGCCCGACAAAGACCCGACTAGTTGCCTGAACTACAGACCGATTTCACTATTGAATGTCGACCTGAAGATATCCGCGAAAATATTAGCTAACCGTCTGGGTCCCTTGATGCCCGATCTGGTCCATCCGGACCAGGTCGGCTTCATCCCTGGACGCCAGGCACCTGATAACACTAGAAGGGCCATAGATCTAATATACTCGATTCAAAAAAGGAAATCTCCCTCTCTCATTCTGGCTCTCGATGCGGAAAAGGCCTTCGACCGTATATCGTGGTCTTTTACCTTTGCAGTCCTTGACAAAATGGGATTCTCTGGAGAATTTTTGGAAGGGATCAAAGCACTTTACCGCTCCCCATCGGCCCAGGTTATGGTTAACGGTGTCTCCTCCTCCAGTTTTGGGATTGCCAATGGTACCAGGCAGGGATGCCCCCTTTCCCCTTTAATCTTCGCACTAGTCATGGAGCCCCTAGCAGCAAGAATCCGTAACAACAATACTATTCGTGGAATATCCACAGGCCTATCCGAACATAAGATAGCGTTATATGCCGACGATGTCCTGATCTCCCTCACAGACCCAGCCCAATCTCTCCCCGCCCTCTTATCCGAGATCAGCTCATACTCCCAGTTCTCTGGATATAAAATAAATGTTAACAAAACAGAGGTCCTCAACTTTTATATCCCAGCAGCTCTCAAACAAGACCTTTAGAACACCCTCCCCTGTAACTGGTACACAAAGAAAATCAAATACCTCGGTGTGTACCTGACCCCCATCACCACCAACTTTTCCAAGCAAATTATCCCCGTTTATTTCAGACAATCAAGGAGGATTTGGTGGAATGGTCCAGCTACTTTATATCATGGATAGGCAGAATTAACTCCGTCAAGATGAGCGTACTCCCCCGACTTCTGTATTTATTTCAGATCCTCCCGATTTATGTCCCTACCTACGTGTTCAAGACCCTGCAACGCCAATCCTCCATTTTTATTTGGAACCATAAGCGTCCCCGCGTTAGACTTAAATTGCTTCAACGCCCCTCCAGAGGCGGAGGCCTGGGTATTCCGGACTTTAAGAAATATTTCTATGCTGCACAACTTGCTCAATGCGCACAATGGTGCAACGAGGGAGGGACACGAAAGGTCTGGGTGGGGATAGAGGCAGAGGAGACGGGCCTAGCTACATTATCCTCCCTATTGTGGCTTCACCGGAACCAGCGCCCGCGCGCGGCCCTCTCGCACCCCGTAGTAAGTCGCTCATTAGCGACATGGGATCTGACAAATAGACGGTTCAGTTTAGCCCCATACCCATCCCCGCTAATTCCGTTATTTCACAACCCAGCCTTTCCTCCAGGCATGGGTAAAGCCTCGCATACATTTTGGCGCTCGAGTGGTATACTATATGTTAACGATATCACCTCCAATGCTACTTTCCCACAATTCGCGGATATCCGTGAAGGAACAGTAATCCCCTCTTCGGACTTCTTCCGCTACCTACAAATCAGACACTTCCACTCCACCATTACCACTACCCTCCTCCACAGACATTTATCCCCCTTCGAATACATTAGCTGGAAACTCACCAACACTAAGGGCTTCATATCAGATATTTACACCTTACTTGACGACTACCCCAATACATCCCAGGCCCCTCACGAAGCGGCATGGGAAGAGGAACTAGGAGTAACTATAGACAATGAAGATTGGGTAGATATATGGGACAATGCGGCTTCCAGCTCTATCTGTGTGAGAATTAAAGAAAACATCTATAAACTACTCTACCGCTGGTACTATGTCCCTGCCCGTCTACACACTATGTTCCCCGACACTCCAGATGGTTGCTGGAGGGGTTGCACGACAGTGGTTCTTTCTTACACATATGGTGGGCCTGCCCTAAAATTCACAAAATATGGGGTGAACTCATTACATTGCTTTCGCGCTTATTTGACATCTCTATCCCCCCTGACCCCCAATACTTCTTGCTCCCCATGTCTCTTCCAACCCTCAATAGACACCAAAACAAACTATTTCGACATGTAGTTTCGGCAATGACTTGCCAAATTGCCACAGACTGGAAGAACCTGACCCCCTCACCAATGCCGGTGATAATCTCCCGGATATGGTATGTCCACAAAATGGAATATATGACCGCAGTCATACGTAACACCTCGAAACAATTTGACAAAGTATGGTCCCCGTGGCTAAACCTACAACAGGCCTCCTCCCCATTTGTAACCTGACGCGGTACGCCACGGTCCGGCCCGCCTCCTGCCCCCGAGGGCCACCCCTCCACCCCCCCTCTATTCCCCCTGCTTTTCTCTCCGATTGGAGGCGCTCAGCCTCACCTGCTTTTCTGTCCCCTTTTACTCGATCTCTGAGTATTCTTTTCTTCTCATTGCCTCCGCTGACTCTCTATGACGGAAGGCCACTCCGTTGCCGAGAGTTCCCCACCGCATACATCTTAATTTTAATCTTTTAAAATTAGGGGAAAACAAAAACAAAAAAGGATCAATTATTTTGTTGTTGTAACAATTTATTGTAACTACATTTGTTCTTTAAACACCCAAATTGTCCGGGTGCTGTGTTACCAATGTAATCTTATTGTGATCCACCCAATAAATTGTGTTTAAAAAGAAAAAAAAAAATTCTGGAACAAGGTATGGAAAAGCTGAAAGATTGTATCTAAGAAAAAGCTGTAAATACAGTAGGCTTCAAAAGTAGAGATGAGCGCCGGAAATTTTTCGGGTTTTGTGTTTTGGTTTTGGGTTCGGTTCCGCGGCCGTGTTTTGGGTTCGACCGCGTTTTGGCAAAACCTCACCGAATTTTTTTTGTCGGATTCGGGTGTGTTTTGGATTCGGGTGTTTTTTTTAAAAAACCCTAAAAAACAGCTTAAATCATAGAATTTGGGGGTAATTTTGATCCCAAAGTATTATTAACCTCAAAAAACATAATTTACACTCATTTTCAGCCTATTCTGAACACATCACACCTCACAATATTATTTTTAGTCCTAAAATTTGCACCGAGGTCGCTGTGTGAGTAAGATAAGCGACCCTAGTGGCCGACACAAACACCGGGCCCATCTAGGAGTGGCACTGCAGTGTCACGCAGGATGGCCCTTCCAAAAAACCCTCCCCAAACAGCACATGACGCAAAGAAAAAAAGAGGCGCAATGAGGTAGCTGACTGTGTGAGTAAGATTAGCGACCCTAGTGGCCGACACAAACACCGGGCACATCTAGGAGTGGCACTGCAGTGTCACGCAGGATGTCCCTTCCAAAAAACCCTCCCCAAACAGCACATGACGCAAAGAAAAAAAGAGGCGCAATGAGGTAGCTGTGTGAGTAAGATTAGCGACCCTAGTGGCCGACACAAACACCGGGCCCATCTAGGAGTGGCACTGCAGTGTCACGCAGGATGTCCCTTCCAAAAAACCCTCCCCAATCAGCACATGATGCAAAGAAAAAGAAAAGAAAAAAGAGGTGCAAGATGGAATTATCCTTGGGCCCTCCCACCCACCCTTATGTTGTATAAACAAAACAGGACATGCACACTTTAACCAACCCATCATTTCAGTGACAGGGTCTGCCACACGACTGTGACTGATATGACGGGTTGGTTTGGACCCCCCCCAAAAAAGAAGCAATTAATCTCTCCTTGCACAAACTGGCTCTACAGAGGCAAGATGTCCACCTCATCTTCACCCTCCGATATATCACCGTGTACATCCCCCTCCTCACAGATTATCAATTCGTCCCCACTGGAATCCACCATCTCAGCTCCCTGTGTACTTTGTGGAGGCAATTGCTGCTGGTCAATGTCTCCGCGGAGGAATTGATTATAATTCATTTTAATGAACATCATCTTCTCCACATTTTCTGGATGTAACCTCGTACGCCGATTGCTGACAAGGTGAGCGGCGGCACTAAACACTCTTTCGGAGTACACACTTGTGGGAGGGCAACTTAGGTAGAATAAAGCCAGTTTGTGCAAGGGCCTCCAAATTGCCTCTTTTTCCTGCCAGTATAAGTACGGACTGTGTGACGTGCCTACTTGGATGCGGTCACTCATATAATCCTCCACCATTCTATCAATGTTGAGAGAATCATATGCAGTGACAGTAGACGACATGTCCGTAATCGTTGTCAGGTCCTTCAGTCCGGACCAGATGTCAGCATCAGCAGTCGCTCCAGACTGCCCTGCATCACCGCCAGCGGGTGGGCTCGGAATTCTGAGCCTTTTCCTCGCACCCCCAGTTGCGGGAGAATGTGAAGGAGGAGATGTTGACAGGTCGCGTTCCGCTTGACTTGACAATTTTGTCACCAGCAGGTCTTTCAACCCCAGCAGACCTGTGTCTGCCGGAAAGAGAGATCCAAGGTAGGCTTTAAATCTAGGATCGAGCACGGTGGCCAAAATGTAGTGCTCTGATTTCAACAGATTGACCACCCGTGAATCCTTGTTAAGCGAATTAAGGGCTGCATCCACAAGTCCCACATGCCTAGCGGAATCGCTCCGTGTTAGCTCCTTCTTCAATGCCTCCAGCTTCTTCTGCAAAAGCCTGATGAGGGGAATGACCTGACTCAGGCTGGCAGTGTCTGAACTGACTTCACGTGTGGCAAGTTCAAAGGGCATCAGAACCTTGCACAACGTTGAAATCATTCTCCACTGCACTTGAGACAGGTGCATTCCATCTCCTATATCGTGCTCAATTGTATAGGCTTGAATGGCCTTTTGCTGCTCCTCCAACCTCTGAAGCATATAGAGGGTTGAATTCCACCTCGTTACCACTTCTTGCTTCAGATGATGGCAGGGCAGGTTCAGTAGTTTTTGGTGGTGCTCCAGTCTTCTGTACGTGGTGCCTGTACGCCGAAAGTGTCCCGCAATTTTTCTGGCCACCGACAGCATCTCTTGCACGCCCCTGTCGTTTTTTAAAAAATTCTGCACCACCAAATTCAAGGTATGTGCAAAACATGGGACGTGCTGGAATTTGCCCATATTTAATGCACACACAATATTGCTGGCGTTGTCCGATGCCACAAATCCACAGGAGAGTCCAATTGGGGTAAGCCATTCCGCGATGATCTTCCTCAGTTGCCGTAAGAGGTTTTCAGCTGTGTGCGTATTCTGGAAAGCGGTGATACAAAGCGTAGCCTGCCTAGGAAAGAGTTGGCGTTTGCGAGATGCTGCTACTGGTGCCGCCGCTGCTGTTCTTGCGGCGGGAGTCCATACATCTACCCAGTGGGCTGTCACAGTCATATAGTCCTGACCCTGCCCTGCTCCACTTGTCCACATGTCCGTGGTTAAGTGGACATTGGGTACAACTACATTTTTTAGGAGACTGGTGAGTCTTTTTCTGACGTCCGTGTACATTCTCGGTATCGCCTGCCTAGAGAAGTGGAACCTAGATGGTATTTGGTAACGGGGGCACACTGCCTCAATAAATTGTCTAGTTCCCTGTGAACTAACGGCGGATACCGGACGCACGTCTAACACCAACATAGTTGTCAAGGACTCAGTTATCCGCTTTGCAGTAGGATGACTGCTGTGATATTTCATCTTCCTCGCAAAGGACTGTTGAACAGTCAATTGCTTACTGGAAGTAGTACAAGTGGGCTTACGACTTCCCCTCTGGGATGACCATCGACTCCCAGCGGCAACAACAGCAGCGCCAGCAGCAGTAGGCGTTACACGCAAGGATGCATCGGAGGAATCCCAGGCAGGAGAGGACTCGTCAGACTTGCCAGTGACATGGCCTGCAGGACTATTGGCATTCCTGGGGAAGGAGGAAATTGACACTGAGGGAGTTGGTGGGGTGGTTTGCGTGAGCTTGGTTACAAGAGGAAGGGATTTACTGGTCAGTGGACTGCTTCCGCTGTCACCCAAAGTTTTTGAACTTGTCACTGACTTATTATGAATGCGCTGCAGGTGACGTATAAGGGAGGATGTTCCGAGGTGGTTAACGTCCTTACCCCTACTTATTACAGCTTGACAAAGGGAACACACGGCTTGACACCTGTTGTCCGCATTTCTGGTGAAATACCTCCACACCGAAGAGCTGATTTTTTTGGTATTTTCACCTGGCATGTCAACGGCCATATTCCTCCCACGGACAACAGGTGTCTCCCCGGGTGCCTGACTTAAACAAACCACCTCACCATCAGAATCCTCCTGGTCAATTTCCTCCCCAGCGCCAGCAACACCCATATCCTCCTCATCCTGGTGTACTTCAACACTGACATCTTCAATCTGACTATCAGGAACTGGACTGCGGGTGCTCCTTCCAGCACTTGCAGGGGGCATGCAAATAGTGGAAGGCGCATGCTCTTCACGTCCAGTGTTGGGAAGGTCAGGCATCGCAAACGACACAATTGGACTCTCCTTGTGGATTTGGGATTTCAAAGAACGCACAGTTCTTTGCGGTGCTTTTGCCAGCTTGAGTCTTTTCAGTTTTCTAGCGAGAGGCTGAGTGCTTCCATCCTCATGTGAAGCTGAACCACTAGCCATGAACATAGGCCAGGGCCTCAGCCGTTCCTTGCCACTCCGTGTGGTAAATGGCATATTGGCAAGTTTACGCTTCTCCTCCGACAATTTTATTTTAGGTTTTGGAGTCCTTTTTTTTCTGATATTTGGTGTTTTGGATTTGACATGCTCTGTACTATGACATTGGGCATCGGCCTTGGCAGACGACGTTGCTGGCATTTCATCGTCTCGGCCATGACTAGTGGCAGCAGCTTCAGCACGAGGTGGAAGTGGATCTTGATCTTTCCCTAATTTTGGAACCTCAACTTTTTTGTTCTCCATATTTTATAGGCAGAACTAAAAGGCACCTCAGGTAAACAATGGAGATGGATGGATTGGATACTAGTATACAATTATGGACGGACTGCCACGGTTAGGTGGTATAAAAAAACCACGGTTAGGTGGTATATATTATAATAATAATACAATTATGGATGGACGGACTGCCTGCCGACTGCCGACACAGAGGTAGCCACAGCCGTGAACTACCGCACTGTACACTGGTTGATAAAGAGATAGTAGTATACTCGTAACAACTAGTATGACACTATGACGACGGTATAAAGAATGAAAAAAAAACCACGGTTAGGTGGTATATATTATAATAATAATACAATTATGGATGGACGGACTGCCTGCCGACTGCCGACACAGAGGTAGCCACAGCCGTGAACTACCGCACTGTACACTGGTTGATAAAGAGATAGTAGTATACTCGTAACAACTAGTATGACACTATGACGACGGTATAAAGAATGAAAAAAAAACCACGGTTAGGTGGTATATATTATAATAATAATACAATTATGGATGGACGGACTGCCTGCCGACTGCCGACACAGAGGTAGCCACAGCCGTGAACTACCGCACTGTACACTGGTTGATAAAGAGATAGTAGTATACTCGTAACAACTAGTATGACACTATGACGACGGTATAAAGAATGGGAAAAAAACCACGGTTAGGTGGTATATATTATAATAATAATACAATTATGGATGGACGGACTGCCTGCCGACTGCCGACACAGAGGTAGCCACAGCCGTGAACTACCGCACTGTACACTGGTTGATAAAGAGATAGTAGTATACTCGTAACAACTAGTATGACACTATGACGACGGTATAAAGAATGAAAAAAAAAACACAGTTAGGTGGTATATATTATAATAATAATACAATTATGGATGGACGGACTGCCTGCCGACTGCCGACACAGAGGTAGCCACAGCCGTGAACTACCGCACTGTACACTGGTTGATAAAGAGATAGTAGTATACTCGTAACAACTAGTATGACACTATGACGGTATAAAGAATGAAAAAAAAACCACGGTTAGGTGGTATATATTATAATAATAATACAATTATGGATGGACGGACTGCCTGCCGACTGCCGACACAGAGGTAGCCACAGCCGTGAACTACCACACTGTACACTGGTTGATAAAGAGATAGTAGTATACTCGTAACAATTAGGATGACACTATGACGGTATAAAGAATGAAAAAAAAACCACGGTTAGGTGGTAGGTATATAATAATAAATAATACAATTCTGGTCGGACGGACTGCCTGCCGTGTGCCGACACAGAGGTAGCCACAGCCGTGAACTACCGCACTGTACACTGGTTGATAAAGAGATAGTAGTATACTCGTAACAATTAGGATGACACTATGACGGTATAAAGAATGAAAAAAAAACCACGGTTAGGTGGTAGGTATATAATAATAAATAATACAATTCTGGTCGGACGGACTGCCTGCCGTGTGCCGACACAGAGGTAGCCACAGCCGTGAACTACCGCACTGTACACTGGTTGATAAAGAGATAGTAGTATACTCGTAACAATTAGGATGACACTATGACGGTATAAAGAATGAAAAAAAAACCACGGTTAGGTGGTAGGTATATAATAATAAATAATACAATTCTGGTCGGACGGACTGCCTGCCGTGTGCCGACACAGAGGTAGCCACAGCCGTGAACTACCGCACTGTACACTGGTTGATAAAGAGATAGTAGTATACTCGTAACAATTAGGATGACACTATGACGGTATAAAGAATGAAAAAAAAACCACGGTTAGGTGGTAGGTATATAATAATAAATAATACAATTCTGGTCGGACGGACTGCCTGCCGTGTGCCGACACAGAGGTAGCCACAGCCGTGAACTACCGCACTGTACACTGGTTGATAAAGAGATAGTAGTATACTCGTAACAATTAGGATGACACTATGACGGTATAAAGAATGAAAAAAAAACCACGGTTAGGTGGTAGGTATATAATAATAAATAATACAATTCTGGTCGGACGGACTGCCTGCCGTGTGCCGACACAGAGGTAGCCACAGCCGTGAACTACCGCACTGTACTGTGTCTGCTGCTAATATAGACTGGTTGATATTTAAAGAGATATTAGTAGTATACAACAATACTATACTGGTGGTCAGGCACTGGTCACCACTCCTGCAGCAAAAGTGTGCACTGTTAATTAATATAATTGTACTCCTGGCTCCTGCTAACAACCTGCAGTGCTCCCCAGTCTCCCCCACAATTAATTATAAGCTTTTAATTTATACATTGATGACTGTGCAGCACACTGGGCTGAGCTGAGTGCACACAGACTGAGTCACACTGTGTGACTGACTGTGCTGTGTATCGTTTTTTTTTTCAGGCAGAGAACGGATATAGCAGAGAGAAGTGAACGGATATATTATATTAAATAAAAGTTAACTAGCAACTGCACTGGTCACTGACTGTGGTAAACTAACTCTGTCTGCGACTCTGCACAATCTCTCTCTATCTAATCTATCTATCTCTATTCTAATGGAGAGGACGCCAGACACGTCCTCTCCCTATCAATCTCAATGCACGAGTGAAAATGGCGGCGACGCGCGGCTCCTTATATAGAATCCGAGTCTCGCGATAGAATCCGAGCCTCGCGAGAATCCGACAGCGTCATGATGACGTTCGGGCGCGCTCGGGTTAACCGAGCAAGGCGGGAAGATCCGAGTCGCTCGGACCCGTGGAAAAAAAAGTGAAGTTCGTGCGGGTTCGGATTCAAAGAAACCGAACCCGCTCATCTCTATTCAAAAGATGACTTTCTTTCCCTCACCTATCAGATATATCCTGCTTTAGGCCAAATATCAGTGCAATGGCTGCGCATGCATATACTGTACTGCAGTAACTTATCGTCAGCAGGATTAGGCTGCTGGTGAGAGTGTTAATATTTGGGGGGCTCTCAGTAATCTAAATTAATAAACTACTACTGAATATGCTTATTTTATCAGACACAAACTGACTTTATACATATATGTCTCAATGTTCCCTGAAGCTATCTTAAAGCTGGGTACACACTATGTGATATTTTAAACAGAATCACTAATTTTCACCCTTTTTGTGCGATATTGTTTGTAATATCGCCCAGTGTGTATGCACATCTTGTTAACGATGCACGCTTCCTCGATTCATTAATGAGGTCCTCTGTCGTCTTTACATGCAGGTCAATTTTAACTATTGCATTGACGGTGCCTGTATAGCACAAAGCTAGGATGACGTCACTGCATGATATCATTAGCAATATCGTTCAGTGTGTACGCACTACCTCGTTCGGCCGGGAGATCAAGGGGAAACACTGACGATATCGCTTAAGGAGCTTATCGTCTCTTGGCCCTCATTCCGAGTTGTTCGCTCGCAAGCTGCTTTTAGCAGCTTTGCACACGCTAAGCTGCCGCCTACTGGGAGTGAATCTTAGCTTATCAAAATAGCGAACGAAAGATTCGCAATATTGCGAAAAGACTTCTCTGTGCAGTTTCTGAGTAGCTCGAGACTTACTCTTCCAGTGCGATCAGTTCAGTGCTTGTCGTTCCTGGTTTGACGTCACAAACACACCCAGCGTTCGCCCAGACACTCCTCCGTTTCTCCAGCCACTCCCGCGTTTTTCCCAGAAGCGGCAGCGTTTTTACAAACACTCCCATAAAACGGCCAGTTTCCGCCCAGAAACACCCACTTCCTGTCAATCACATTACGATCACCAGAACGAAGAAAAAACCTTGTAATGCCGTGAGTAAAATACCTAACTGCATAGCAAATTTACTTGGCGCAGTCGCACTGCGGACATTGCGCATGCGCATTAGCGACTAATCACTCCGTTGCGAGAAAAAAATAACGAGCGAACAACTCGGAATGACACTCCTTGTGTATTCAGCATAAGACAGGTTTGTCAATGACAGTACATTTACAGTCAGTAAAAGACAAATAAAATGTATACATATGTAACATATGTGTGATCAATAAATATTGGACCCCTCGGTGATTGCAAGAACAGCATATTAATGTATCAATAATAAATGAAAGTAATCTGCTTATTTTATACAAATTGCATTTTCAAAGTTAGGAAACCCTGCCTGAAAATCTGTATTTTCACTGTGCAATGTATTTGTAATATATAAGTTTGACAAAAACAAGTGATTGAATAAAATCCGAGAATGGAGTAAAGAGAGAGTAAGAAACAGCATCAAAGTGGAAAGCAATATATGCTGTTTTCTCTCAAAATGGCCATAAACGAAAAGACCTAATGCTTGTTAGTTATTTATCTTTCTTAGGAGAAGTAGGATGGTTAATTGGGGAAACATTTGCAATACATTATGAAATGTACTTCATACACTGTAGAATCTTGATGACATGTTCAAAGACCACCCACAGTGACATATAACTTATGCCACCCATATATATATATTTGTTAATATTTTATTTAACACAGCTGTTGCAATGAACTACATATGAAATCCCGGCAGACGGGATGCCGGCTGTCACTGTATCGACAGCGGCATCCTATCCGTCAGAATCCCGGCAGTGAGGCAGCGAGTCCCCTCGCGAGCTCGCTGCACTTGCCACGTTTCAGGACCGGTGTCTCACTTCGCTCACTACAGGTGGACCCACCGACTGAGTGGGAAAAACCCACGTTTGTTGGGATTCTGATCGGCAGCCATAGGCGTGCGCACAGGGGGTGCCTGGTGGGCACAGGCACCCCCTAATGTCCGGCACCCCCCACACGCCATACACAATGATGATTGCCGCAGCCCACTGGTGTGTAATTGTACACCGCCACCTGCTGCTCATTCCTGTCATTGTGCCTCCCCCCCGATGCACCTGCGCCTGGTAGATGATGTACTAGCACTGGCTGTATATACTTTATTCAGGGCCGGCGCTACCTGAGTGAGCACAGGAAGTGCTTTGAAGATGGTCCCTGGTCCCTCAAGCAGCACATGAGCGCATACATCTGCTCTCCAAGTTAGGCTGAGAGCCTCAGACTGCAGAGCTGGGAAGTGCTGCTGCTGCGCCCTTACATGTTAGGGAAGGGAGGGGCTGGAGCTTGAAGTTGCAGCCACCACTGAAATAACAACTCTTCCCCCTCCAGAGTTTACAGCCGTGGCAGATATCCAGCAGGGAGGAGTTGGCCTGGTGCTAATTAATTCCAAGGTGGGCACCACTGCTTTAAATCCACGCCTCTTTCTGTGAGGGGGTGGGGCTTAGTGTGCCACGATCACGTGGAGAAGTGTGGGTGCCCAACACCTGAAGATGACAGGCTTACCATTACTCCCCAGTCTGAGCCCCCTCCTCCTGCAGGTGTCACTGACTCTGGGCTGTGAGACAGTCTCATACCCAGAAAGAACAGCAGCCTGAGCCAGCAAGCAAGACACCCGCAGCCAGCCTGTGAGGAGCAGCTCAGAGTAAAGACAGGAGAAGAAGAGAGCAGTAAGTAGCAAGAGAAATGTTGGGGGTGGAGTGGTTGGTGTAGAATCTGTGCTATTTATTAGAGGATGAGGACTATACTACATATTAGAGCATTGAGACTGTAATTTCATTTATATTCAGTCACATATTAGATCATTTATTGTAGTATCCCCCATACTACAATAAATGATCTAATATGTGACCTTCAAGGCCGGATTATAGATGGGGTAAAAAGGGTGGTTGTCTAGGGGTCCCACACATTGAGGGCCCCTACACTGCTTCAAACATTGCCCCAACCAGCGCACTCTGCACATGCCGCTGCGCCGATCGACTGCATGCAGTCACAGGGGAAGCTAAGGTATAATGGCTCAGTATCGTCTGGCACAGGCGGCAGCAGGGAGAGCAGTCACTTCTATGCACCGAGGAGCAGCAGCAGAGCACAGTCTCTATGCTGCCCAGCGTCCATTCCTCATTCTGTACGCAGGAAGTGGAGGAGGAGTTTCGTTTAGTAACTTCAGTGACATCGCTTCTCCCACCTGTGGCTGCTGCTCCCAGTGCCGGTCTCATGGTGAGGTTTCCAGTATCTAGCTGCTGGCATCTTCTAATAACGATTAGAGATGTGCACCGGAAATTTTTCGGGTTTTGTGTTTTGGTTTTGGATTCGGTTCCGCGGCCGTGTTTTCGATTCGGACGCATTTTGGCAAAACCTCTTTGAAAATTTTTTGTCAGATACGGGTGTGTTTTGGATTTGGGTGTTTTTTTTTACAAAAAAACCCTCAAAAACATCTTAAATCATAGAATTTGGGGGTCATTTTGATCCCATAGTATTATTAACCTCAATAACCATAATTTCCACTCATTTGCAGTCTATTCTGAACACCTCACACCTCACAATATTATTTTTAGTGCTAAAATTTACATCGAGGTCACTGGATGACTAAGCTGAACGACCCAAGTGGGCGGTACAAAGACCTGGCCCATCTAGGAGTGGCACTGCAGTGTCAGACAGGATGGCACTTAAAAAAAAATGAGCCCAAAACATCACATGATGCAGAGATAAAAAAAAAAAAGAGTTGCAAGATGGAATTGTCCTTTGGCCCTCCCACCCACCCTTATGTTGTATAAACAGGACATGCACACTTTAACAAACCCATCATTTCAGCCACAGGGTCTGCCACACAACTGTGGCTGAAATGACTGGTTGGTTTGGGCCCCCACCAAAAAAGAAGCAATCAATCTCTCCTTGCACAAACTGGCTCTACAGAGGCAAGATGTCCACCTCCTCCTCATCGTTCGATTCATCACCCCTTTCACTGTGTACATCCCCCTCCTCACAGAGTATTATTAATTCGTCCCCACTGGAATCCACCATCTCAGGTCCCTGTGTACTTTCTGGAGGCAATTGCTGGTGAATGTCTCCACGGAGGAATTGATTATAATTAATTTTGATGAATATCATCTTCTCCACATTTTCTGGAAGTAACCTTGTGCGCCGATTGCTGACAAGGTGACTGGCTGCACTAAACACTCTTTCGGAGTACACACTGGAGGGGGGGCAACTTAGGTAAAATAAAGCAAGTTTGTGCAAGGGCCTCCAAATTGCTTCTTTTTTCTGCCAGTATACGTACGGACTGTCTGACGTGCCTACTTGGATGCAGTCACTCATATAATCCTCCACCATTCTTTCAATAGTGACAGAATCATATGCAGTGACAGTAGACATGTCAGTAATCATTGGCAGGTCCTTCAGTCCGGACCAGATGTCAGCACTCGCTCCAGACTGCCCTGCATTACCGCCAGCGGGTGGGCTCGGAATTCATAGCCTTTTCCTCGCAGCCCCAGTTGCGGGAGAATGTGAAGGAGGAGCTGTTGACGGGTCACGTTCCGCTTGACTTGACAAGTGTCTCACCAGCAGGTCTTTGAACATATGCAGACTTGTGTCTGCCGGAAAGAGAGATACAATGTAGGCTTTAAACCTAGGATCGAGCACGGTGGCCAAAATGTAGTGCTCTGATTTCAACAGATTGACCACCCGTGAATCCTGGTTAAGCGAATTAAGGGCTCCATCCACAAGTCCCACATGCCTAGCGGAATCGCTCCGTTTTAGCTCCTCCTTCAATCTCTCCAGCTGCTTCTGCAAAAGCCTGATGAGGGGAATGACCTGACTCAGGCTGGCAGTGTCTGAACTGACTTCATGTGTGGCCAGTTCAAAGGGTTGCAGAACCTTGCACAACATTGAAATCATTCTCCACTGCGCTTGAGTCAGGTGCATTCCCCCTCCTTTGCCTATATCGTAGGCAGATTTATAGGCTTGAATGGCCGTTTGCTGCTCCTCCATCCTCTGAAGCATATAGAGGGTTGAATTCCACCTCGTTACCACCTCTTGCTTCAGATGATGGCAGAGCAGGTTCATGAGTGTTTGCTGGTACTCCAGTCTTCGGCACGCGGTGGCTGAATGCCGAAAGTGGCCCGCAATTCTTCGGGCCACCGACAGCATCTCTTGCACGCCCCTGTCATTTTTTAAAACATTCTGCACCACCAAATTCAATGTATGTGCAAAACATGGGACATGCTGGAATTTGCCCACATGTAATGCACGCACAATATTGGTGGTGTTGTCTGATGTCACAAATCCCCAGGAGAGTCCAATTGGGGTAAGTCATTCTGCGATGATGTTCCTCCGTTTCCGTAAGAGGTTGTCAGCTGTGTGCCTCTTATGGAAAGCGGTGAAACAAAGCGTAGTCTGCCTAGGAACGAGTTGGCATTTGCGAGATGCTGCTACTGGTGCCACCGCTGCTGTCCTTGCTGCGGGAGGCAATACATCTACCCAGTGAGCTGTCACAGTCACATAGTCCTGAGTCTGCCCTGCTCCACTTGTCCAAATGTCCGTGGTTAAGTGGACATTGGGTACAACTGCATTTTTTAGGACACTGGTGACTCTTTTTCTGATGTCTGTGTACATTCTTGGTATCGCCTGCCTAGAGAAGTGGAACCTAGATGGTATTTGGTACCGGGGACACAGTACCTCAAGCAATTCTCTATTTGCTTGAGGTACTGTTTAACACCAACACAGCTGCCAAGACCTGAGTAATCCGCTTTGCAGCAGGCTGACTGCTGTGATATTTCATCTTCCTCGCAAAGGACTGTTGGACAGTCAATTGCTTACTGGAAGTAGTACAAGTGGTCTTCCGACTTCCCCTCTGGGATGACGATCGACTCCCAGCAGCAACAACAGCAGCGCCAGCAGCAGTAGGCGTTACACTCCAGGATCCATCGGAGGAATCCCAGTTAGGAGAGGACTCGTCAGACTTGCCAGTGACATGGCCTGCAGGACTATTGGTGTTCCTGTCTAAGGAGGAAATTGACACTGAGGGAGTTGGTGGTGTGGTTTGCAGGAGCTTGGGTACAGGAGGAAGGGATTTAGTTGTCAGTGGACTGCTTCCGCTGTCACCCAAAGTTTTTGAACTTGTCAATGACTTCTGATGAATGCGCTCCAGGTGACATATAAGGGAGGATGTTCCTAGGTGGTTAACGTCCTTACCCCTACTTATTACAGCTTGACAAAGGCAACACACATCATTGACACCTGTTGTCCGCATTTCTGTTAAAATAATTCCACACCGAAGAGGTGATTTTTTTTTGTAATTTGACCAGACATTTCAATGGCCATATTCATCCCACGGACAACAGGTGTCTCCCCGGGTGCCTGACTTAAACAAACCACCTCACCATCAGAATCCTCCTTGTCAATTTCCTCCTCAACGCCAGCAACACCAATATCTTCATCCTGGTGTACTTCAACAGTGACATCTTCAATTTGACTATCAGGAACTGGACTGTGGATGCTCCTTCCAGCACTTGCAGGGAGCGTGCAAATGGTGGAAGGCGCCA
This sequence comes from Pseudophryne corroboree, assembly GCF_028390025.1. Lineage (NCBI taxonomy): Eukaryota > Metazoa > Chordata > Amphibia > Anura > Myobatrachidae > Pseudophryne > Pseudophryne corroboree. Next base: position 538,830,245 of record NC_086449.1, read on the forward strand.
CCTCTTCCCGTCCAGTGTTGGGAAGGTCAGGCATCGCAACCGACACAATTGGACTCTCCTTGGGGATTTGTGATTTAGAAGAACGCACAGTTCTTTGCTGTGCTTTTGCCATCTTAACTCTTTTCAGTTTTCTAACGGGAGGATGAGTGCTTCCATCCTCATGTGAAGCTGAACCACTAGCCATGAACATAGGCCAAGGCCTCAGCCGTTCCTTGCCACTCCGGTCATAAATGGCATATTGGCAAGTTTACGCTTCTCCTCAGACGCTTTTAATTTAGATTTTTGGGTCATTTTACTGAACTTTAGTTTTTTGGACTTTACATGCTCTCTACTATGACATTGGGCATCGGCCTTGGCAGATGACGTTGATGGCATTTCATCGTCTCGGCCATGGCTAGTGGCAGTAGCTTCAGCACAAGGTGGAAGTGGATCTTGATCTTTCCCTATTTTACCCTCCACATTTTTGTTCTCCATTTTTTAATGTGTGGAATTATATGCCAGTAATATATCAATAGTAATGGCCTACTGTACTGTACTATATATGTATACTGTTGGTCACCAAAATGCTGCACTGTAATACCATATATACTGCTCACAAAAATGCAGCACAGATATGGAATGGATACTTGCAGTGACACAGAGCTGCAAGATACAGCAATGGCCTACTGTACACAACTATATACTGTTGGGTCACCAAAATGTTGCACTGTAATACTATATATACTGCTCACAAAAATGCAGCACAGATATGGACTGGATACTTGCAGTGACACAGAGCTGCAAGATACAGCAATGGCCTACTGCACACAACTATATACTGTTGGGTCACCAAAATGCTGCACTGTAATACTATATATACTGCTCACAAAAATGCAGCACAGATATGGACTGGATACTTGCAGTGACACAGAGCTGCAAGATACAGCAATGGCCTACTGTACACAACTATATACTGTTGGGTCACCAAAATGCTGCACTGTAATACTATATATACTGCTCACAAAACAAAATTGATGCAGAGATTCTAATGGGATGTGGCACAGGTGAGACTGTGTTTATACCAAGTATGCCCCTTATGCCCAACAATTTCCCAATTCAATTCAAGTGCCTGCAGTTTCCTGTAAGCGTCTGCTTCGCTGTGACGATCAACAAGTCGCAGGGGCAAATGTTCAGGACTGCAGGCGTAGATCTCAGGACCAGCTGCTTCTCTCATGGGCAGCTTTACGTGACTTGCTCATGAGTTAGTAGCCCCAAGCATCTTTTTGTGTTAATCCCTGAAAGAAAAACTGCAAATATTGTTTACAAAGACATTTTGTGATAAATATGTACAATTTAAAATATACATCACAATATTAGATGGCACTACTGTCTTTGTAAAATTAGTTCCGCTGAGCAATAACAGACATCCTCGCAAGCGAAGCCACAGACAAAACGCTAGTATCAAATATATTGATGTTGATTCTAGTGATGCACAAAAGAGGTAGGTTTTTATAGTGAACAGTGCCCAATGACTAATGCTGGACAAACACTGTCCAATTATCAGTCTGATCAGCCAACAAACATCTGATCCGGCCGATAATTCAACAGTATTTTGCCACAACTGATTAGCAATTATCTCGTCTGTAGGAAATGCAAAATCATCCAGCATATCTGAGAGAGACGATAATTAGTTGGCCACATCTTGCAGTATATGTGCTGCCACAGCCGACCACCAGATATTTCTACTGTTGCTTCATCGGGGATGAACGGCACCAAGGAGGAACAAGGAAAGTTTCCTTCCCAGATAAGGCACACAGATATCGTAGCCATGTATTGTGAGATATCCTACATGTATGGCCACGATATCAATCGAGTTTCAGCTTGTCAGATAAAATGTCTATGTGTATGCTAATGGTATCTTCTTGTCAAATCTCAAATTACTTTATCTATGAATGAATCAAAATAAAACCATTATGTGTATGGACTGTATATGGACTAGAGAAGGCACACTGCTCTTGGTACTAAAAACAAACATCAGCAGATGGATAAAATGATACCAGAGCTCTTGTAAATTGCTGTGCAGTCATGGGTTATTACTTCCCTGCACAACCTGTTGCGTCTTTTCTAGTGGCACATCATGACAGAAAAACAGAACCATAGCCACTAGAAAAAGATATGATTAAACAGAATAACAACACACTGCACAGACACCCATCTGTTCTTTTGTGATACATACAAATGAATTAACATGAGTGTTACATTTCTGCAGATTCATTGAATTTACAACTAACTTCACTTTTTGTCGACAATGGAAATTATTTTCCTTTGAGTGGGTTGTAAAATCCATGACCATCATTTTCCTATGTATAAAAATATATTTATGTTCTAAATAATGTCAGTGTCTTAAATATTACTATACTGTTTAACAGTACATTAACATGTGTGTTCATTTAATATGATATCTGTAACAATGTGCTGCTTCTGGGATTGTGCTGTAATGCACTGATTTCTCTACTTGTATGTCTGTTATTGCAGACTCAATAGGAATTAATGTGGTAGGGTTATATTAATTACTGGATGATCTAATATGTTTTCTGCATACTGTGGAATCCTGGTTGGATCTGATAATTTCCTATGGACTGTGGCTCATTAGAAACAGTGGGGGTCATTCCGAGTTGATCGCTCGCTGCCGATTTTTGCAGCGCAACGATCAGGTAATAAAATGGCAAAACTGCGCATGTGTATGCACCGCAGTAAGCAGGTGCGTCGTATGGGTACAAAGAGGATCGGTGCTGGGTGATGGGTTTAGAGAAGATTCCATTTGCACAGCCGAACGCAAGGTGATTGACAGAAAGAGGGCGTTTATGGGTGTCAACTGACCGTTTTCTGGGAGTGTTTGGGAAAACGCAAGCGTGTCAAGGTGTTTGCAGTGTGGGTATCTGACATCAATTCCGGCACCAAAAAGTCTGAAGTGATGGCAAGGGCTGAGTTAGTCCAGGGCTACTCTGAAACTACACCAAATGTTGCGCTTGGCTGCAACGTTCGCACACTTGCAAAGCGAAAATGCACTCCCCCGTGGGCTGCGACTATGCATTTACACAGCTGCTATAAGTAGCTAGTGAGCGAACAACTCGGAATGACCCCCAATGTGCTAGGTTTAAGACAGATCAGTAATAATTGTGGGATGAGATGTTAAAATGGGCTTCAAATACATGATTTTTTTCCAAATGTACAGATATTTAAATAAGTTAATGTGGCGGTAACTGTTACCCAGGATATTCATTAGCACAGTTAAATAAAGTATATTTGTATAAGTAAATAACTTAATGTGTTTGTAGAAGTTAAATTGTAAAATAGTTGAAATAAAGCAATATAAAAGATACAGGCAAAAAAACAAAAATATATTGCTATAGCAATATGAACCCTTGATGAACCCTTTGTAATATTTTCTATTTCCCCAGATGGCCACCCCATAACTGGGCATGGGCCACCTGAAGTACCACCCCTACATTAACTCAGGGAACTATTAACTGATACACTTTACTTCCCCACAGATATGCTACCCGATATAACAGATTTCCTTTCAATGCAAAGTAGGGAGTACCCTTTGGGGGTAAGGTAAGCTTTATTTGTCCATTTATATCTGACACATTGTTAAAAGCATTCAAAAAATTGGGATCATTTAATTGGTCATGTCCAAAGTCTGACATTGATACGCCCAGACAGTCAGCTCCCAGTTCCCCTCGTTGCCTTCTGCATCCAGGGTTTCAGAAGTGGAGGCCTGCTGTTCCCGTGCTAGCCCCACATGTCCAAGTAAGGCCTGTAGTAGAAGAAAGTTAGCTTCTCTAGTTGTTCCAGTGACTGTGGGCTTTATCTCCTCCCGAAAGGAAATAGTGTCCTGTAGCAACGGGATGTCCTGACCAAAGATTAGGCAATATGGCGACTGGGGGGCCACTGCAGCTAGTAGTTGTACCTCCTTTCCGTGCCAAATCAGCAGGAGGTTTACACATGGGTACTCCTCCATGGCTCCATGCTCGCATACGACCTTTACAGGTGGAAGGTCCCAGATGGCCCCTAGGGGTACCAAGTTGGTCAAAATCAGGGAAAACTCACTCCCGGTATCCATCAATCCCCACACTTCTTGGCCCCAATCTGGACTGCTACTCGAAATAGGATAGCCTCTCCTGGTGAGTTTAGGCCCACAAACAAACTGCAGGTGGACTGGCTCACTTTTCGGACCCCATTTCCATAGCCATGGCACTGTTTGGACAGCCCCAGCGGACATCTCCCGACTCCCTGCACTCATAACAGAGAATGATCCCCATCCTGGCAGGAATTTCTACAGGGACCTTCGTGCGTGGCCCTCAGTCTGAACGTGTCAAAATTTTACCCAAGTCCAAATATCTTTCGATGGTCTGGGCAAAATCCTCAGATCCGAGGATTCATCTGCAGGGTCCGTCTTTGTAGGCCCTGTTCAAAACTCCTCACACAGTGGTCGGTCACCATCTATTATCTCTGTGATTTGTAAAGCTGTATTTGTTTCTGGCTGCAGCCAGGTCCGCAGAAACAACCACCATTTTAGACGGGTCGGCAAACCCTTACCACTCAGTCATATGCGGTGTCCTGGCCACTTGCTGTGTCCTCTGCCACGCTATCAGCTACAAGCAGATGGGCTCCACGTTGGGCACCACTTGTGAAACACTTTACGTAAAAAGATACAGATGCCAACAAAAAAAAAAGGTGAGTGGCATTTCCAGCAGTATTTCCAGCAGTCAAATACAACACACAGCCTGTTGGTCCTTTACAGCATCTTAAATGCTCTGGACCAGTCATTCAGCCTGTCCTGCACAGACCTCCTAACACTAACTCGATGTCTACAGCCCTGATTATCACCTGGCCACTTGCTGGCATCAAGAGCCCTGGTAACATTGTCTAGCCTGGTTAAATAGAGAAGTCACTTCCTGAATGGACTGAGGTGGAGCCCATATTCTGCTCCCAAGAAAATCCGGACTACGGACTACACCCAGGTTGTTAGCCAGAAATAATGGGCACTTCTAGGATCCAGGACATCTTATTCAACGCCTTGAGCTGTGGCTGAGTATCTCTGCCACAATAAATATACCTACACATACAGGGGGGCTGGTCATTATGGACTGCTGGACTGCTATATACAGTGTATACATACATACATACATACATACATATATATATATATATATATATATATATATATATATATACACAGTATATATATATATATATATATATATATATAACAAACACATGTCACCGGCACTCCTACAGCAGAAAGTAAATACCCGGGTGCCCTCCCGTGGCACTACAAAGCCCAGCAAACAGCACAACTTGATGGGCGGCACTCCAATGGATTTAGAAAGAAAACATACAGCTCATCAAGCTTGTTTAGATCAACGTTTCAGGTGCCTTTATTCGCACCTTTTGTCAGTGACGAAAGGTGCGAATATAGGCACCTGAAACGTTGATCTAAACAAGCTTGTTGAGCTGTATGTTTTCTTTCTAAATCCATTGGAGTGCCGCCCATCAAGTTGTGCTATATATATATATATATATATATATATATATATATAAAAGAAAGGGATGGGGGTAGCGACCAATGGTGTCTATAAATAATTACAAGATATTTAAAAATATATAAACATTTATTTAAAACAATTTTTTAAAATTTAATACAAGTGACCTCTGACTCAGATAAGCACTTTAATACTTTTGCACTTTATTATTTTATGTATATGTGTATATGCTTTTTATCCCATTTTTAAAAAAAAGTTTGTATTAAATTTTTAAAAATTGTTTTAAATAAATGTTTATATATTTTTAAATATCTTGGTATTATTTATAACCACCATTGGTCGCTACCCCCCCATCCCTTTCTTTTATAAACTTGATTATTTCGGGGATTTACCATCCCAGTTTTATTTGGGGAACCAGCTGACGCCCTATACATAGGGAGTGTTAATATATTACAGCCATACTTGTTGGGTTAAAAAAGGATTTTATTTTCTGTGGCGCAGTATTTCCCTCCTTTTCGCAATATATATAAATATATATATATATATATATAGAGGGTAGATGAATAGGCACTCCCACTAATAGGCAAAAAGGGCACCGGTGCCTTCTCAATACAGGGTTATTCACAACGACAAGGAAGAAGGAGCGGCACTCTGCGTCTTAAAGTCAGTAACTTATATTTAAACAACACATCAAATGGTCCATTTGATGTGTTGTTTAAATATAAGTTACTGACTTTAAGACGCCGAGTGCCGCTCCTTCTTCCTTGTCGTTATATATATATATATATATATACAGTAGATAGATAGATAGATAGATAGATAGATAGATAGATAGATAGATAGATAGATAGATAGATAGCAGAGAGAAAGAGAGGAGAGAGAGAGAAATAAAGAAATAAAAACACAAAGCATAAATGGTGTAAAAATTGTTCAGTTTTATTGTTGAAATAAATGTATATGGTGGCAGAAGAAAGAACAGCAAGCCAATCAGTTTCACCAGGGCCATTTCTAGGGCCGTGTGAGCGGTGCAATCGCAAAGGGGACACCTTCGGTCAGTGTCACAATGTCTGTGTCTGGCTATCCGCATGGAACTGTTGAAAATGTGCCTCCCAAAATGTCCGCCGCCAGAGGAGAAACAACTGTGGCCCATTCTAGAAGACAAGTTGTACCTCTAGTAATGGTACAGACTGGATTTCCTCCGAATCATGCAATGAGAGGAAGGAGGAAGAAAAAACAGATGAGCTGCTTGTCTGGTAAGCAGAAAAGTTCATTCTACATATGAAATATGGTGAGGAGCAGAATTAACTATATGCAGCTTTGGGCATAAAATGAGAAAATTGTCAGAGTTGCCTGCAGTGCCAGATTAAGGTCCACATGGGCCTGGAACTGAGATTTAGGAAGTGTGTATTATGTGCCGTCGCAGATAACAGAGGATTGTGCACCATGACTGGCAAAAGTTGTTGACGGACTGCAAATCATACTTGCCTACCTGACCCTCTCCATGAGGGAGAAAATGCTCTGTTCCTGGACTTTCCTGGTAATGTATGATTGCCATCACCTGTGGTGAGCTAGTTAATTGATAAGAAAGGTGTTTCACCACAGGTGATGGCAATCATACATTACCAGGAAAGTCCAGGAACAGAGCATTTTCTCCCTCATGGAGAGGGTCAAGTAGGAAAGTATGCTGCAAATATCAAAATAATCATGTGAATAAATCACAGTAGTACAGGACAATAGTAATAATATTAGTGGAAAGAATGTGCTCATTGTCATCACTTCACTTTTTGCACATGGGTTTAGCACCCGTAAGTGTTCCTTATCCTAAATGGTACATTTGCATATTTCCTGTGGTCATCATTGGACTGGGGTTTTGGATAACATCTGCTCCACCATCTCCCTCTGCACCCCTGATTGTTGCAGAAAATATATGTAAAAAAATCAATGGAAAAATTGAAATGACCAATCTGTATGTGGGCTATTTGCCATTTTCTGCTTATCTGCAAATATAACAACATGGATACTTCAAATACTATTTTGCAGTATTATAAGTAGAGTTTGCTTATCTTTATGTACAAATGAAAAAAAAAACAGGCGGCGCACAATGGTGAAGTATGTTAGGACTTTCAAACTTTACTGAGAGAACAATTAAAACCACTCACATACAGCATACTTATTAGAGGTTAGTAGGCTGATTAATCCAGGGTGCAGAATTCTAAAAGAGAAGATCCAAAGGGTGAAGATTTTAAATTTATTAACTAAGCAGAGACATAGGGGGTCATTCAGACCTGATCGCACGCTGCCGTTTTTATCAGGTCTGAAGTGCGCCTGCGCATGGGTCGCAATGCACAGGCGCATCGCTCCCTGGCGACGGCCGTTGCCAGGGAGCTACGGATCTAACAAAGAAAGCGATCACACCGGTGATCGCTAGAAGATTGACAGGAAGAGGCCGTTTTGGGCGTCAACTGACCATTTTCAGGGAGTGTCCATGCGAACGCAGGCGTGCCCGGCTGTTTCCAGGGAGGGATATTGGGGGTAATTCCAAGTTGATCGCAGCAGGAATTTTTTTAGCAGTTGGGCAAAACCATGTGCACTGCAGGGGAGGCAGATTTAACATGTGCAGAGAAAATTAGATTTGGGTGGGTTATTTTGTTTCTGTGCAGGGTAAATACTGGCTGCTTTATTTTTACACTGCAATTTAGATTGCAGATTGAACACACCACACCCAAGTCTAACTCTCTCTGCACATGTTATATCTGCCCCCCCCCCTGCAGTGCACATGGTTTTGGACAACTGCTAAAAAATTTCCTGCTGCGATCAACTTGGAATTACCCCCATTGACGTCAGCTCCATACTGGTTCATCGCAGCGGGTGAGTAAGTCCTGAGCTGTGCAGGGACTGCACAAACTTTTGTTTGTGCAGCTCTCTGCACAAGCGTTTGCAGCCCTGCACAGCTCTCTGCATAAGCGTTTGCAGCCCTGCACAGCTCTCTGCACAAGCGTTTGCAACCCTGCACAGCGAACCCCCCTCCCCTGTGGGTCGCAGCAGTGCAAAATACAGCCTGCGTGTGACCAGGTCTGAATTAGGCCCATAGCCAGGACTTAAACTGAACGAAAACTGATAGAAAACATCTAACAATTCATACAACAACAGATTAACATCTTTATAACTTCAATTGTATGAACATATTTATCGCCCTGCAATACTCACTCTGTGAGCCAATTTGCAGTAAAGAACATTTGTAAGATCTAGATTCTATCTATAATCCGCATCACAACAAACAACTCCTGTCTGTGTAACCCGAACAATCAGCACTGTATGTCCCTGTTTTTGATGCAGCTACAAATTTCCATTCCTCCTTCAATTATTTGTACTGTAGGCGTATTTGCAGTATTCACAAACCTCTTAATGCACCTATGTCATTTTGTCTTTATATACTTGCAAATCAAGTCTGAATTTCCTTTGCTTTTTTGCCTACTCTCATATTCTCTCATCTCTAACAACTTCAATTTCTGCTACTACAGACTGTATACATTCTGCTTGAAACCAAATTACTGCCACTGAACACTTCCAACACTGTACTTTCACCTGCATTTCAGCAATTCTACTGCTCTGCTTATAATACATCCAGCACTCCTATTTCAACATTTATACTCCTATTTACCTCATCCACACTACAGTATGTCTAGCCTGTCACTAACATCCCCAAACACTACTTGTCTGCCCTATTGTCTATTCTGTCCCCTGGTCCCACCTCTATCCTTCTCTCCCCGTTTCCTACATCTCATCCTCTCTCCCCTCCTCTGTCACCCATCCACTCCCTAACACTCCTCCACTGTCACCTCACTGTCATTGACTTCTGCAATGCCTTGGGCCCACTCCTCCATCACTCAGCCCTGCTGCCTCCCTCTTCTCCCTGCCAGCTCAACTCATTTCCCTCAGTACCACACTCTATTCCCTATGTGCTGAACTCCTGCAGTGTGCCTTTCTAGTTCAGTAGCCAACACCATCACTACACCCTGTATCCCTGCCTTCTAAATTCATCTCACCTCATCATTACAACAACCCTAATGATCTTATTCACATCACTCCCTCAGACTCTCTCCCTCTATCCTGTGCCATCTAGAATGTCAGATCTAGCTGCATTAAACTGGCCCCCACCCATGACCTTTTCATCTCCAATTCCCTGCATCTCCTAGCCATCACTAAAACCTGGATTACCCACCCTCTGACACAGTTTGTACCACTGCTTTCTCTGCTGGAGGACTCACATTCTCACCCCACCCCACCCCCTGACCCAGGGGTCACCATGGTGGTAATGTTGGGGTCTTAAACCCTCTAGCTACTCATACCAACACATACCACCAGAACTGCCCTTACATTTTTGGTCCATGCTATATGCCTCTTCCAACCTGTTCATCTTCGAGTAGCTGTCATTTACACACAACCCCCCCCCCCCAAAAAAAATTATTTTGCTTTGCAACTTTGCTTCCTAGCTTTCTCACATCTTCTCTCCTGATATTGCCTCCATTATCTTAGGAATCCTCTGCCTCTAAACGCCTTAACCTTACATCTTTGCTTGGTCTCTCAAAGTGGACCTTCTCCCCATTCCTTCTCCCCATTCCACGTGAATGGGAGCTCACTGGTTCTGGTCTTCATTCACCGCTGTGATATTTCTAATTTCTCCAACTCCCTGTTCCCCCTCTCTGGCCATCATCAATTCTGTTTTAATTTATCTCTGCTTCTCCATCTCTACCTCCTAAGGCTACCATCACTAAATGTAACATTGAGGCTATTGACACCACTTCTCTATCCTCCCTGTTTAACTCACTCCTTTCTCCTGTTCTCTCTCTTTCCTGCCCTGAACAAGCTACTTCCCTATACAATGCATCCTTTACCTCTGGCACTTCAAATGCACCAAATATCTGCAAAATGATCATGTACTGCGGACCGACAGTGGAGAAAATCACACTCTAAGGCAGACTTTCTCCATTACAAATTTATATTCTCATCCTACAGTGCTACCCTTTCCAGGGACGTGCGGTGAGCTAAATGGCTTAGGAGCCACTGGCTAGCACCAGAGCCAGATTTACATGCAATATATGAGCCAAGGGGTACATCTGGGCATTATACACAGGTGCAGCAGTATAAACTCCTGGAAATTTGGTTAGTGTTAATCAGAGATGTGCGGAGAAGATAAGCTGGTGAGGCACTGCCTCACCTGCCATAGACTTTTCACTCCAGAGTTTTGGCTATAAAAATTATTAGAATAATGCAAAGAAGATATTTCAAACAAATTCTTTGTATTTTCCATATACTTTATACAGTCAAAACGTTGGCACAAATGTTAGTATGGCAGGAAAGGCTCTGCCTCACCTGTCTCACCCCACCACACGTCACTGGCCCTTTCCCTCTATAAACAATAATTCTTCTAGAACCTAATTTCCCAGTTCTCAAACCCCCGGCGCCGCTTTGCCACTGTCAACTCGCTCCTCTGCCTACCCGCGCCTCAACTCCCCTCTTCACTCTCTGCTCTTGACTTTGCAACCTACTTCACATTTAACATTGACTCCACATGTCAGGACATAACATCCCAACAGAACCTAAGCTAACCTCCTCCTCCCTTCCCTGACCCCACCACTTCCCTCATACCAACGCTGACATTTTTCTTCCCTGTACCTGGAGAGGAAGTCATGGTCCTATTCCCTCCCACCTCCTCAACTACCTCTCTTCTTCTGCCTGTTTCCATCTTGCCCATCTGTTTGATCTTTCACTCTCATTGGGTACTGTCCCCTCTGCCTTCAAGTATGCACTTCTCTCCCCTATTCTTAAAAAACCTACCCTTTACCCTACCACTCTCTCCAACTAATGACCCATCTCTCTCCTCCCTTTTGCCTCCAAACTCTTTGAGTGTATTGTCTACAACCGCCTCAATGTCTTTCTTTCTTTCCTCCCACTCACTGCTTGACCCATTCCAGTCTTGTTTCTGTCCTCTCCATTCCACTGAAACTGCTCTCACAAAAGTCTGCATAGACCTCCTTGCTGCTAAATCCAAGGGTCACTACTCTCTGCTTATTCTCATTGACCTCTCTGCTGCATTGGACACTGTGGACCCTGCAAATCCTTTACTCTTGAGTGTATTGTCTACAAGTCTTTATCTTTACTCTTGAGTGTATTGTCTACTACTTGAGTGTATTGTCTACAACCGCCTCAATGTCTTTCTTTCCTCCCACTCACTGCTTGACACATTCCAGTCTTGTTTCTGTCCTCTCCATTCCACTGAAACTGCTCTCACAAAAGTCTGCATAGACCTCCTTGCTGCTAAATCCAAGGGTCACTACTCTCTGCTTATTCTCATTGACCTCTCTGCTGCATTGGACACTGTGGACCCTGCAAATCCTTTACTCCCTTGGTCTGCATGATACTGACCTCTCCTGACTGTCCTCCTACCTTTCTGACTGTTCCTGTTTCCTCTCATGGCTCCACCTATCCCCCCACTTCCTCTACCAGTAGGTGTCCCTCAAGGTTCTGTTCATGGGCCTCTCTTTTTCTCTCTCTGCACATTTTCATTAGGTGAGCTCATTAGCTCTTTTGACTTACAATATCATCTCTATGCTGATGATACTCAAATCTATCTTTTCTCCCCTGCCTTTTCCCCCACTCTCCTCACTTGTATCTCCAACTGTCTCTCTGCTATCTCTTCCTGGATGTTACAGCACTTTTTTTAAACTTAGCATGTCTAAGAGTAAGCTGATCATCTTCCCTCCCTCCCGCATAACCTCACCTCACACAATTTCATTATCCATTGATGGCACTACTATCTCCTCTAGCCTCAAGTGCGCTGTCTTGGAGTAATCCTTGACTCCTCCCTCTCCTTCAACCACACATTCAGTACCTCTCCCAATTCTACAATTTCCATGTCAAAAACATCTCCAGGATCAGACCATTTCTCACAGAGGATGCTGCTAAGACACTGATCCACTCACTGGTCATCTCAAGATTATCTCCTCCTATCTGGCCTCCCTAACATACAGCTCTCTCCACTCCAATCTATCCTCATTGCTGCTGCTCATCTCATCTTCCTCACCAAACATTCTACATCCACCTCCTCTCTCTTGCACGACCTTCACTGGCTACGCTTCTCATTCAGAATCCAATTCAAGCTTCTCACACTCACCTGCAAAGCCCTTATCCACTCTCTCTTCTCCCTCTTACATCTCTGAACTTATCTCTCTTTACACTCCCACCTGTCCTATTCGCTCTGCTAATGCACGCCACTTTTTCTGCCAATGTATTAACTCCCCCTACTCCTACCTACAAGATTTTGCACATGCTGCTCCCTATCTCTGGAATTCTCTACCTCTCCTCATTCAACTTCACCAGCTCTCAAGGCCCACTTCTTCACCAAACCCTGCCAACACTCCTCCTAACCCTCTTGCCTATGCTCAGTGTATACACCTTCTGCGTCACCCCGGTTTGTTAACCATTCACCTTTTCAATTGTAAGCTTGCAAGAGCAGAGACTTCTTTCCTCATGTGCCTTTCCTTCTCTTACTTACACTATCTTATACTCTATACTCCCTTTGATGGCACCTAACCCCTGGTTTTCCGTACTTGTCCTATATTGTCTTGAACTGTAAGTGCTGTTTTGCTAATTTGTTTATGTACTCTGTAATGGGCACTAGGGATCCTTTGTGGCCCCATATAAATAAAGCATAATAATGATGATATACATAGAAATATCACAATAGCGCAAGTTGTACAAGCAGAATGCTGAGGTTCTCACATCAAGACGGCACACCGCGTTTCGTCCAGTCAGACTTCATCACCCACTGATGAAGTCCTAATGGACGAAATGCATCTGGGTGTGGCTGACGAGGTCATAAGCGTAGTGATGTCATGGGTTTAGGAAGTGAGTTGAGAGTGCGAACGGACACCAGGAGGCTCATTCAGGTGTGTTTTTCTTGCTGCTGCTTTTGCTATCTTTTGCTGTATGCAGTTGCGATTATATTCTAATATGGGCAGAAGGTAACCTGAGCATAGGTACGCCCACTGCTATCACATCATTTCTGTCTGATGTCATAAAATTGCTGATACATAGGTACCATTATCACAAATCAGGACATGTCAGAGAGTCTTGAGTGCCTCAGAGGATGCCCAGGCTGAGCTGCTCTCCCGGAATGCAAAGGGGTCTCCAGTAGCAAGTAAGATCACAACTGCTAATTTAAGCATGGCCACAAAACTGCATCTGAATGGTCATAACATGCCTGCATTTACCTGACCACTCCCTGTTACCACACTCAAATGCTGTGTTCCGGTCACTCATTTTCCAACTTATTTCTTTGTTGCGGCTGCAACTGTAATTCACTTTCTGCATATGCGCACTGCGGCTCAGACGCATGTGCAGTAAGGAAACATTGACTTATGTGCGTACAATAGCCACTTTGCAACTGCCCCTGAATGAACCTCCAGGTATTCCAGCTTGATGTCAGGACCTGAGCATTCTGCTTGTATAGCATGCACTATTGTGATATTTTTATATATCACTATGGTTTCATTATTCTCACAGTGAAGTTTGAAAGTACTAACATACAGTACTTCACTATTGTGCGACTCCAGATTTCTCATTTCTACATACACAACTTTACCCTTTGGGAAAAAGTCATTTTGGGAGTGCAGCACCACAGAAAGGAATGGATTACATGCCTGGACCAATTTTTTTTTTAAGCACTTGTTGTGCAACATAGAGATTCTTACACATTTCTTTTTGCTTATTTTTTGTTTACTTTCTGACCTGCCTGTTAAAAAAAACAATGGTTATATGTATTATTCTAGACATCTTAAAAGTTTAGAGCTGTAAGCCCACTAGAAGGAAAAGAAAGGATGGGGGGGGGGGGGGGGGGGGAGATAGAGTAAGAGAGAGATAAGGAGGGAGGGGGGATGCTTAGAGGGTGATAGATAGACATAAAACAATATATTAAAATGTGCATTGCAATGCATGTCATGTGTTCTGGAAACTGGACGTTGTGATGCTCGGAATAATAATACTGATTGTGGAATGTGTGGAATAATAAAGAAAATGACTATGTTTTTTTCTTGCTGTGCCATTAAGCGCATGATGCCATTGGCAGTCGCAGTAGCAGCAGCAGGCTGATAGTGAGTCACAGTGCATGTTCATCCTTTCATTTCTGTTATTGTACTGAATAAAGATAATGGCCACTATAGCAGCAGCTGCTCCAATTATTAGCCAAAGTTTCTGCTATAATACATGAGACCCATGAAAAGAAATATTAAGAGCAAATAAAAAAATAATAATAAGCTTAATAGTCATATGTTAATAATGCAATGAATTAAAGAAAATACTAAGTGCCATGCTATCTAGCTTTTGTACAAAATAAATGAAAAATGCACAATTTTTTTTGTAACAATATTTAAATGCAGCTGTCCATTCCTATGCATCTCATTTGAAGTATATTCCGATGACCAATTTTGGGCTGCTTGACCTGAGTTGTGTCTAACTGGACTTAGGCCCTGATTCTGAGCAGCAGCGTCTATTGGCAGTCACCAATCTGTGAGTTTATGCAAATGTCGCTACAAACTTCTTCCCTTGTGCAGATCCGTTCGCCCAATTCTGCAAGGTATGAGACACCCACTTTTAGCACCCATGCATGCTGTAATACTGATTAGTGCAACCTTGTATGCCACATTCGCTTTCACCATCAGAACTTGTACCAGCCCTATACATAGAAACATAGAATTTGACGGCAGATAAGAACCACTTGGCCCATCTAGTCTGCCCCTTTTTTATATACAGTCTGTCTGAGCATTGATAAACTTGTGACACTCCAAAAACTTGCCCATGTGACCAAGCAGACAATTATTGTGTGCTCTATGAACCATCTCACAGTCGCCGCAAAGGAACACCCATCACTTTTCCGCCACACTTCTGATACTATCTTGCCTGATAGCACCAGTACCGGTATGTAGTCAATAGCTCTACAGTGTCTAGTAAGACAGTCACTAGGTCGACACCATATGGTAGACATGCAATAAGTCGACATGATCAAAAGGTCGACATGGTCATTAGGTTGACCTATGAAAGGTCCACAGTGTTTATGGTCTACAGTTACAAAAGGTCGCAGGTTCAAATGGTTGACATGCCAATGGTCATTTCACATATGATCGATATTAGTTTTATTTTAGTTTTTTTTCAACTTTTTAATACTTTACCATCCACATGGACTATGATTGGAAATATCAACCTTGCCCGAAGCATTGTGAGCGAAGCACAGTGCACTACTTGGGGGGTGCTCAGATGGCAAAAATGACACCAAAAGTATGCAAAAATATACTGGTAGGTTAATTGGATCCCAATAAAAATAAACCCTAGTGTGAATGTGTCTGTGTGCACATGTGGTAGGGAATATAGATTGTAAGCTCCACTGGGGCAGGGACTGATGTGAATGGCCAAATATTCTCTGTAAAGCGCTGTGGAATATGTGTGCGCTATATAAATAACTGGTAGTAATAATAATAATAATAAAAATGTTGTGTCAACCTTTTCCTGTGTCGAACATTTTCCATTTTGACCTTTTCATGTGTTGACCTTTTGTACCTGTCAAACTTTTCCTGTGTTGATCTTTCATAGGTCGACCTAATGACCATGACGACCTTTTGTCCAAGTCAACCTTATTAACTGTCGACCATATGGTGTCGACCTACTGATTGTAGACCTTCTTTCTGTAGCTCTATTGATCCATAACCGCAGAACCTTCTGCGCATACTCTGTGTAATGCATGTGCCATAGGTAATTCTAACATTTTTCATACATGCACAGTTGCAAATTATCTCGCAACTATGTGAACGCAGCATTGCGTGCGGATTGTGTTCAACTCAGAATCAGGCCCCTTCCTTACTGTAGAGTGTCCCATTTTTACCCTTGGTTTATCCAAAATTCAGAGTCCTTTTACCTGAACATGATCTTTTATCTCCAAGAAATTACCAGGATTTTAATTAATTAGTTGACTTTGGATATTTGTCTGCCATTGTTTAAGGTAATAGGAGATGGAATGATCCAGGGTATGGTGATGGCATGGGATGGGTAAACAGGTGTCACACACTAGAAAACTGTAGGAGGTACCCATTGTGTACCACAAGCAACATCAGGATTTTTCGACAATATATCTTGTAAAAAAAAGGATCACTAGTGACTTTGATCTTTATTGACAAAGCCCAGGCACCTACATTCATCATAGTCCTCCACATTCCCTGACTAGTTCTTAGTTTTTAAGGCACTCTTCTGTAAGGGGCAACAGATTGTGCAGTCATTCTTTTTCCTGTTCTGTGCCACTCAGACGTGATCCTTTGCCATTTCACCCGAGGGTTCTTATGCAGCTTAGGTCACAACTAGCATGACCTCTATACTTGATATTCAATAGTTCAATTAGATCAGGCATGGTACCAAAAGATTGGCGAATACCTGAGTTAGTACCATTATTTAAAAATGGATCTAAAAATCATCCGGGTAACTATAGACCGGTTAGTTTGACAACTATAGTGGGAAAATTATTGGAAGGAATTATAAGGGACAGCATAAGATTATTAGCAGGAACCAGCATGGGTTTGTGAGAGACAGATCATGTTAAACTAACTTAGTTAGCTTCTATGAGGAAGTGAGCGAAAATCTTGACCAGGGTAATGCAGTGGATGTGGTTTATTTAGATTTTGCAAAAGCCTTCGATACAGTACCTCACAGGAGACTGATCATTTGTATTTGTACATGGATAAGTAACTGGCTGGATAACAGGGTACAGTGAGTAGTGGTCAATGGGATGTCCTCCAGCTGGGCACCAGTAGTCAGCGGAATACCGCAAGGGTTTGTAATCAGGCCACTATTGTTCAACATATTTATCAATTACCTAGAAATAGGCCTGGAAGCACAGTGTGAATCTTTGCAGATAATACTAGGATAAGTGTAGGATAATTAATTCGAAAATAGATTTGGAGTCTCTACAGAATGACTTATCTAAACTTGAAATCTGGGCGTCTAAATGGAGAATGAGGTTCAATATAGAAAAATGCAAAGTTATGCACTTTGGGACTAAAAACAAACTTGCATCCTAAGCATTAAATGGGGAAAATCTAGGGGTAACAGTATTGGAAAAAGATTTGGGTTTACTCATTGATAATAGGCTTAATAACCGTAAACAATGTAAAAATGCAGCAAAGAAGGCAAGTAAAATGCCAGCATGCATAAAACGGGGAATTGAGACAAGGTATGAAAGTGTAATCCTGCCTCTGTACAAATCGTTGGTACGTTCGTACCTGGAATATTGTGTTCAATTTTGGCACCACATTACAAAAAAGATATCTGTGAACTCGAAAGGGTTCAAAGGCAAGCTACTATATTGATCAAAGAGCTAGAGGGACTGGATTACGAAGAAAGGCTTACTAGGTTGAATATGTATACACTGGAAAAGAGGCGTCTAAGAGGAGACATCATTAATATCTTCAAATATGTAAAGGGACATTACAAAGAGTTATCAGAGGAATTGTTTATCAAAGGAACTCTGTATAGGACATGAGGGCACCCGCTGAGGCTAGAGGAGAGAAAATTCCATACACAACGTAGGAAAGGGTTCTTCACTGTTAGGGCAATAATAATTTGGAATTTCCTGCCAGAGAAGGTGGTAATGGCGGACTCTGTACATGCATTTAAAAATGGATTGGATACATTTCTGACTTAAAAAGATATCCAAGGTTATAGCATTTAAAAAAATGACATTGCTAATCAGGGAGGAACATGATTTATAGTTGTTAATTAGATATAAAACATTACTTCAGCAGGGACATAATAATGAACTCAGATAATACAGAATACAGGTTGAAACCGATGGGCATTTTGCCTCTTTTCAACCTCATTAACTATGTTACTATGTTACTATGTTAGTACCATAAATACTCACCACAGCCAGAGAGTCATCAACAGACTGATACACCATCGAACAGAATTCAGGAGTTAAAGCATCATTCACTGATCGTATTGTAGTTATAGTTGAACAGAATTTCTCAAAATGAGATTGATGATGAAAAAAAGAGCAAAATCGTGGAAAGTCGATAATCTCAGCATTTATTGTATGCACAATTCAACAGCATTTCTTGAAATTTAGATTGATTAAAAAGAGCTAAACTGGAGAAAGTCGAAAAGGTTTGACCATTGTTGAGACAGTTTGATCAAGTTGGTTCACACATGATTGAACTTACATTTATACATTTTACTGTTTTCAAATGCATACACAGAATTAGCTGTTTAAATTAAAAACATTCTAAAATACTTTTAACTTATTTAAAAAAATGAATTGTAATATATAAAAAAATGAATATTTTAAAATACTCATTTAAATGGAAACCACAGAGAGTGAATCTAATATGCGAATTGCGAACCTTGAACGTGGACTGCAAAATTTTAGCTGGAAAATCTAATTGATGTCTATTGAAAAACCACGCATGACCAATGATTCTAATCAAAATTGTCAAGCCTCTTCTATTATTCAGCAGTAACTTTGCTTTTCTATATGTTTTACCCAGCAAATTAATTCTCGTCACAAACGCTTTGAATGAAATGCATAAAGACTACTGCATACTGGGGGTAATTCTGAGTTGATCGCAGCAGGAACTTTGGTAGCAGTTGGGCAAAACCATGTGCACTGCAGGGGAGGCAGATATAACATGTGCAGAGAGAGATAGATTTGGGTGTGGTGAGTTCAATCTGCAATCTAAATTGCAGTGTAAAAATAAAGCAGCCAGTATTTACCCTGCACAGAAACAAAATAACCCACCCAAATCTAACTCTATCTGCAAATGTTATATCTGCCCCCCCTGCAGTGCACATGGTTTTGCCCAACTGCTAAAAAATTTCCTGCTGCGATCAACTTGGAATTACCCCCACTGCTGCTACCAGCATAGGACTGAGACTTTTGAACAAACATAAGAAACTTTATGTTACAGAATATTATAGCATACTTTATATTGTCTTGCACAAACTAGTGTTTGGTTAAGGTAATGCCTGAGTAAATGTTTATAATGACTGATAAGCTGCCTTATTCTTACAGTATAGGTCTGTGTAGGTTTATTCTGTGTCTAACAGGTATTGCTTCATTTTGGACATTAATCTGATATCTATTGAGTCAATATCTGCAGTGCATTTTAGATTTTTATCATAAACTAACAATAACATGTCGGAACATGTATAGTTTATCAAGGTAAGTGGCACTTCAGCAGAAAACAAATACAGTAGTGACTATTAATACAAAGAAACCCATTTTTCAGGGAAGGAATGACTTATCAAGTGAATTCACATAATTTTGTAGAATCAGGCTCCCCCCACTGCGCCCTGGGCAATGGCACTGTTAACACCCCTTCTCTACAGCCTTGGTCTGCTGCACCAAACCCGGGAACTCACAGCCATGGTCCAATGCGAGACAGGTACTTTGGGATGTACAGTTATTTGACACAAGAGCTGACATGTAAGTTTATAAACAATATACACATTGAGATGGCTAAACCTCAACTCCTGCCTTCACATCTGTTAGAGCCAAGCATAGCTAATGATCAAAGGGGGAAATACAGAGGGGAATTCATTAAGTCCCTACATTTGAAATAAAACTGTATGTAAAATACAGGAGCGGTTCTTGGTGCGAGCAAGCAGTGCTTGCGCCCAGGGCGCTGCGGCCTGGGGGCGTGGCCGCAGTCACCCCGCAGGTGCCCGCCACCTACCAGCACCCTGCTCCCTGGCTGCAGCAGACGCCGTGGGCTGTGTGGGCGTCCCCTGCAGCCGGTGCACCTGTCAGACGCTAGAGGTCATTACTGACCTCTAGTGTCTGTGTGGCACTGCTATGGGAGAGACATCATGACATCTCTCCCATAGAGAGGAGCCGCGGGCAGCCGGACGGAGCAGCAGCAGCAACGGTCGGGAAGCAGGAGCGGGCTGGTAAGTATTGTTTGTTTTTTTGTGTGTGTTTATAAGCGGCTACTAAGGGGCACAGCATCAGGGGGCACAACTACTGGGGGCACAGCGACAGAGGGCACAACTACTGGGGCAAATCTACTGGGGGCATAGCTACAGGGGGCAAATCTACTGGGAGCACAGCTACTGGGGGCATAGCTACAGGGGACAAATCTACTGGGGGCAAATCAACTGGTGGCACAACTACTTGGGGAAAATCTACTGGGGGCACAGCTACAGGGGGCACAGCTACTGGGGGCACAACTATTGGGGGCATAACTGTTGCCACGCCCCTCCCCTATGAAGCCACACCCCTATTTTTGCCCACATGCCTTCGGCGTGCACTAACTGTTTTACCACTGGGGGGGCGCCAGTGGAAACTTTCGCACTGGGCGCCACAAAGTGTAGAACCGGCCCTGGTAAAATATTAGACTGGCTGCCTCTTTTTCACTTTGCTTTTTCCCCAGTGTTATACACAGTTTGAGATACTGTAGCAAAGCCAGTGTGACTAGGGTTTTTTCTGTTCTGTGTGTAAGAGGAAGAGTAGGACAAGTCAGTTTGCAGTATGCTGTATTTCTACAAATGATATATATGGTATATACAGAACTAGAAAAATGTACATAATAAAAATGTCCTACAACGTATCATAACTGTCTGGCTTTTGTCCATATAATCCCAAAGAGATTTTATTTGTTTAACAGGACTTTATTATGTATGCTTTAAGGTGTGTGTATAAATTAAATAAAGCCAGGGTTATGTTTACACATTAAACAGTGTGTTCTGGAACTTTAAATCCAAATAGTGAAGGCTCGTAAAATATAGCATACATTGTAGCCCTTTGTTTAACTGTGCACACAAACTAGTTCTTATTTACTACTTTTGCAATTTCAGCTCTTAATGATTACTCTTTGTTGAGAAGTTGATGGCAGTTTATAAAGAAAATGCCACAATTTAACAAAAGTGACATAGTGTAACTAGTGATCAACATTACCACTGTGTATAACAATGCCACTGCCTATAATGCTATCACTGTGTATAACACTACCACGGCCTTACAGTCACTATCACTCTTTATATCTTTATTACTGTGCATAATAATACTAAAGGGGGGTACACACGGAGCGATAATCTAAGCCAGGGGTGTCAAACTCGCGGCCCTCCAGCTGTTGTGGAACTACACATCCCAGCATGCCTTGCCATCTATTTTGTATTAGGGATGGCTGCAACTGTGGCAGAGCATGCTGGAATGTGTAGTTCCACAACAGCTGGAGGGCCATGAGTTTGACACCCCTGATCTAAGCAATCTGACTAGATTGCTTAGATTTTCAGCAAGATCGCTCCGTATGTAGCCTTAACAGCGATAGCGATGCGCAGCCCCGCGCATCGCTATCGCTGGTGCTAGATTGGCCAATCTAGCGGGTCGCTCACTTCACCCGCTGGGTGAAATGAGCACCCCCGTCTCCCCCCGCACTCTCAGCACAGATCGCGCTGTGCTGAGCGGCGGGAGGGATGTGTGCTGAGCGGTTCGCCCAGCACACATCTCTCCCGCATCGGCCCGTCTATATGGGCCTTAAGGCCTATCACTATCACTTTGTATAACACTACCACTGTCTGTGACACCATCACTGTACTGTGCATAACATTGCCACTGTGTATAACACTAACACTGTCTGTGACACTATCACTGTACTCTCTATAACATTGCCACTGTGTATAACACTACCACTGTCTGTGACACTATCACTGTACTCTCTATAACATTGCCACTGTGTATAACACTACCACTGTCTGTGACACTATCACTGTACTGTGTATAACACTACCACTGTCTGTGACACTATCACTGCACTCTCCATAACATTGCCACTGTGTATAACACTACCACTGTCTGTGACACTATCACTGTACTGTGCATAACATTGCCACTGTGTATAACACTACCACTGTCTGTGACACTATCACTGCACTCTCCATAACATTGCCACTGTGTATAACACTACCACTGTCTGTGACACTATCACTGTACTGTGCATAACATTGCCACTGTGTATAACACTACCACTGTCTGTGACACTATCACTGCACTCTCCATAACATTGCCACTGTGTATAACACTACCACTGTCTGTGACACTATCACTGTACTGTGCATAACATTGCCACTGTGTATAACACTAACACTGTCTGTGACACTATCACTGTACTCTCTATAACATTGCCACTGTGTATAACACTACCACTGTCTGTGACACTATCACTGTACTCTCCATAACATTGCCACTGTGTATAACACTACCACTGTCTGTGACACTGTCACTGTACTGTGCATAACATTGCCACTGTGTATAACACTACCACTGTCTGTGACACTATCACTGTACTCTCTATAACATTGCCACTGTGTATAACACTACCACTGTCTGTGACACTATCACTGTACTCTCTATAACATTGCCACTGTGTATAACACTACCACTGTCTGTGACACTATCACTGTACTGTGTATAACACTACCACTGTCTGTGACACTATCACTGCATTCTCCATAACATTGCCACTGTGTATAACACTACCACTGTCTGTGACACTATCACTGTACTGTGCATAACATTGCCACTGTGTATAACACTACCACTGTCTGTGACACTATCACTGCACTCTCCATAACATTGCCACTGTGTATAACACTACCACTGTCTGTGACACTATCACTGTACTGTGCATAACATTGCCACTGTGTATAACACTACCACTGTCTGTGACACTATCACTGCACTCTCCATAACATTGCCACTGTGTATAACACTACCACTGTCTGTGACACTATCACTGTACTGTGCATAACATTGCCACTGTGTATAACACTAACACTGTCTGTGACACTATCACTGTACTCTCTATAACATTGCCACTGTGTATAACACTACCACTGTCTGTGACACTATCACTGTACTCTCCATAACATTGCCACTGTGTATAACACTACCACTGTCTGTGACACTGTCACTGTACTGTGCATAACATTGCCACTGTGTATAACACTACCACTGTCTGTGACACTATCACTGTACTCTCTATAACATTGCCACTGTGTATAACACTACCACTGTCTGTGACACTATCACTGTACTCTCCATAACATTGCCACTGTGTATAACACTACCACTGTCTGTGACACTGTCACTGTACTGTGCATAACATTGCCACTGTGTATAACACTACCACTGTCTGTGACACTGTCACTGTACTGTGCATAACATTGCCACTGTGTATAACACTACCACTGTCTGTGACACTATCACTGTACTCTCTATAACATTGCCACTGTGTATAACACTACCACTGTCTGTGACACTATCACTGTACTCGCTATAACATTGCCACTGTGTATAACACTACCACTGTCTGTGACACTGTCACTGTACTGTGCATAACATTGCCACTATGTATAACACTACCACTGTCTGTGACACTATCACTGTACTCTCTATAACATTGCCACTGTGTATAACACTACCACTGTCTGTGACACTATCACTGTACTCGCTATAACATTGCCACTGTGTATAACACTACCACTGTCTGTGACACTGTCACTGTACTGTGCATAACATTGCCACTGTGTATAACACTACCACTGTCTGTGACACTGTCACTGTACTGTGCATAACATTGCCACTGTGTATAACACTACCACTGTCTGTGACACTATCACTGTACTCTCTATAACATTGCCACTGTGTATAACACTACCACTGTCTGTGACACTATCACTGTACTCGCTATAACATTGCTACTGTGTATAACACTACCACTGTCTGTGACACTATCACTGTACTCTCTATAACATTGCCACTGTGTATAACACTACCACTGTCTGTGACACTATCACTGTACTCGCTATAACATTGCCACTGTGTATAACACGACCACTGTCTGTGACACTATCACTGTACTCTCTATAACATTGCCACTATGTATAACACTACCACTGTCTGTGACACTATCACTGTACTCTCTATAACATTGCCACTGTGTATAACACTACCACTGTCTGTGACACTATCACTGTACTCTCTATAACATTGCCACTGTGTATAACACTACCACTGTCTGTGACACTATTACTGTACTCTCTATAACATTGCCACTGTGTATAACACTACCACTGTCTGTGACACTATCACTGTACTGTGCATAACATTGCTACTGTGTATAACTGTGCCACTGTGTACCACTGTGTATAACACTACCACTGTCTGTGACTCTATCACTGTACTCTCTATAACATTGCCACTGTGTATTACACTACCACTGTCTGTGACACTATCACTGCACTCTCTATAACATTGCCACTGTGTATAACACTACCACTGTCTGTGACACTATCACTGTATTGTATAACACTACCACTGTCTTACAGTCACTATCACTGTACTGTGCATAACATTGACACTGTGTATAACAATACCGCCACTGTGCATTACAGTACCACTACCTATAGCACTATACCACTTTGGAGATCACTACTACTGTCTGTAAAACTATAACTGTGTATTGTTTATATCACTGTCTTACAGTCACTATTCCTTTACATACCACTATCACTGTGCATAGCATTGCCACTGCACATAACAATGCCACTGCCTATCACACTATACCACTGTGTATACAACACTACTACTAACAGTGGTACTATCACTGCGTAGAACACTACCACTGTGTAGAACACTACCACTACCTTTAACACTATTGCTGTGTATAATAATAATAATACCACTGTGTAGAACACCATCACTGTCTGTGACACTATCACTGTGTGGAACACAACCACTATCCATGATTTTTCACTGTGTATACAATTTGTGTGGTGTAAATTCTATATACTGTAATGAATGTTGTATTTTTTTTATAGAAAGTCTGATTTTTAAAAGGACTAGGGGAAAGGGCAATCTGTAACTACCTCTGCTGATCTAGGATAGGTTCCTGCTACTACAGGTTTTCACTAGTTTCCACCGGACAATCAGCTTCTTCCTAACAACCTTTTACTCACAATTCTTATTTCTTCAATTCCTGACACATCCAAGTTTCTTTGAGAGTGGATCTAAAATTAATTGTTTTGGGATCTAAAATGAAGTGTTGAGTGGATTTATGATAGCCCACATTTGTGAGGTATCACTTAAATTTTGCCCCAGTGCAGCTGTGGCTAATGGAGACGTGAGTCATAGCTTTCTGAAACTACATACTTGCCTGGGATTAACTGAGAGGCAAACAAAAGTGAACTTACATAGGAGACCAGAGCCAAGATACACAGTATCTTCAAAGAGGCACTTTTGTAAACTGCAGCTTCTCAGGGGGTTGGAACTGAAAATGTAAAACTGCACTCCCAGTGTGCTTTACATGAATGTGAGGGTCACTTCTTAACAGTGTCGGACTGGGGCATGAAGGGTCCACCGGGGAATGCAGTAGTAGGGGCCCATGTTTAGGGGTGTGGTCAGTCTCCAGAGGGAGTGTGGCCAGCCGTTACATTGGATTGCCTAACCATTAGTGAGTGTATGGGCTGGGCCCCCTGACAAATACATAAATACTACTAGTGCGTGCATGATAATGTACAGGATGAATATAGGCAATGCACTGTAGAGAATACATCATAGTCCTGTGCAGTATAGGGTAACATATGTATAATGTATAATTCATGTGCACAGTCTGGAACCTTATCACTAGAGAAGGATGAAGGGGCCCAGGCAGTGGGGCCTACCGGTGGTTTCCCCTGTACCCCTATGGGCCAGTCCGACCCTGCTTCTTAAGTATAGCCCATGGAGTGAGAGAAAGAAGAAGCTGATGCTGATGATGGGAAAGTGTTTACAGTAGAGTGAGCTGAGATGGTTCTTGAGAAACGATTCTGAGGGGAAACAGAGCTGCTTGCAATAGAAGGGAGAAGATTGTCTGTCTATACACATACAGTAGTGTGAAGCAGAAAATATAACAGACAACCAGCTGTGGTGATGAGAAACCAGTAACTGGATGAGAGAGATAAGCTGCTGCCAAAGGGTTAACAGTGACTTGTGGAGCAAAGTAAAAGAAGCCAAACAAGCTGCAGAGAAACATTTGGGATTTATAGTGCTACAATTAGTGCAAGTGTTCAGATTGGGGTGGAATGTATCAAGCCTTGGAGAAAGAGAAAGTTAATTGCCAAAAGCTATCAAATGTCATTTCACAGACTGTGTCCTCCACAGTCAGACATGATGAAAGGAAAAGGGGATAAAAGAAGCAAACAAAAATGGGAGAAGGAAAAATTGCTTCCTCTTTCTTTTTGTCTCTCATTCTCAATAGCAACAGTGCTTTGTGTCAACTGTAAATAACACACATTCTGTTAAATCCTATAGACTAGCAAAATTTGTGTGAATTTAGATCTTAACATGTACAGTTTGGAGCAGAGAAGGGAAAGGGGGGACATGATAGAAAGGAGATATTCTTCAAAGAAGAGAAGTACTAGAACACAAGGACAGGAGGGAGGTACTGTAGGTTCAGGGGAAACTTCAGAGAAAGGGTAGTGGATAAGTGGAACAGCCTCCCATCAGAGGTTGTAGAGCCTAATACAGTAGCACAATTTAAACATGCTTGGTATAGGCATATGAATATCCTTACAAAGAAGTAAGGATCAAATAGGGTTTAGGTTACCTAAAGGTTAAAAAAAAAGGGGCAGACTAGATGGTCAAAGTGGTTATTATCTGTTGTCAAATTCTATGTTTCTATGTTCTATGTAAATATTCCAAGTTCGCTATTGCCCTAGGAATGTTTGCCCATTACTAATAAAGAAAAAAAATTACATGTTACAAATGTTACACTTGCAAACTACTGTACTTTTCGTGCTATGTGACAATCACTACAGCATGTACTGGCAATGATAAAAACTGTAGACAAGCAACATGTATATGGTTTGGAAATTCAGACAATACAAGACTGTGGGAGAATCTAACATCTTGCTCATTAATCTTTCAGAAGAACAGGTGGTTGGCCTTGTTGCCAGTGACACAGAAAGAAGTACACTATTTTATTAGGCATTAGTCAGAAGAAAAGTGTTATATGAGGCCAAACCGAGATTGAAATGTTAATTCTCGGTAATAGGCATACAAATATTTATTTCAGCCATTTCAATTCTGAAAGTTTAACATGCTTATTATATCATAAAATACTAATTATAACAACAATATTCTTGAGATGTTATTTGTTTTGTGTTTTCAAATACATTTTTAACATGTTTTAATGTTGCAACGTCTTTCTCACTTTACAAGCCAGTTCTAAGCAGAAGTTGACAGCTTGCCCACTTTCCTCCTTGTATCTGATATGGAATTATCTGATAAGAGCAATGGAAACATACATCTTGAGGTCATAGCAAGCATACAATATTTTAAAAAGCCAGAGATCAATCTTTCAGCACGTAAAGATTTCACATACAGTACACCAACCAACCCAAGGGCATCTAAATAGAAAATAGCTTAATTGCTTCTGGTTGTTGATTTTGTTTGAGACAAATAGTAACCCTTAGCCAGATATAAAGGCATAATAATAAACATTAAGTATACCACATACATTGCTCTTTTTTTAAACATAATCCTTTGGACCTTACGCATCCATGCCAAAATTATTGTCAGATCATCTGATATTAATAGGTGTCAGCGGTGTGCGATGGAAGTTAATCCACACGGCAGATAACTTAACCAGGGATTTGATTTGATAACCAATAGGAAGCAGGTGAAGAATAGCCCAGGGTTAAACAGTATGCAACTGATACACAATGCAGTATCTTCAGGTGCAACCAGAAAATATGGGTTTAATGCCAGATGGTAGACATCCTTATGTATGCACTCAGTGGTGGCAGTGGAATATATAATATAGTTAAAAATTGTGACACCGGGGTTCCTGGCTATAGTACATAGGGCAGATGTACCTAGCAGTGAAAAGAATGGAGAAGTGAGCCAGTGGAGAAGTTGCCCATGGCAACCAATCAGCATTAAAGTAAGATTTATAATTTGTATATTATACAATTATAAGAAGCAGCATGGTTGCCATGGCCATCTTCTCCACTGGCTCACTTCTCCATTCTTTTCAATGTTTATTACATCTCCCCCTTAGTCTCCATTGTGAGTAGACACTCAGGGGAATATCCTCCACTGTACAGGACAGAGCAGAGAAGAAAACACAGAAAACCAGTCAGGTTCCAAAGTAAATCCAGCGCCAAGGGCCTGATTAACCCCTTGGTGGACATGATTCTAGAAGAGGTGAATAGAGGGACAAGACCACCATGTGACAGAATGTGTCTTCTTCTCTGCAAAGTCTCAACACATGTTGGATTGGGATCGGTATGTGATACCGTCACACAGGATGCCAAATGTCGGGATACCATGCGTCAGTATGCCGGCAGGGGGGGGCAAGTGCAGTGAAGCCCCTTGCGGGCTCCCTGGGCTCATCATGCTGTGCTCGCCACGCTGTGCTCACAATGCTACGAAATGCTGCGGGCTTGGTGGCGAGCATCGCTCACCACGGGTTATATTTTCCCTCTATGGGTGTCGTGGACACCCATAGAGGGGGAATCACCTACCTCGCTGGTATTCCGGCTATGGTACAGTGCCCCAGTCAGGATCCTGGTGTTGGTATTGTGACAGCCGAGATCCCGACGGGCGGTATATTAGCCACATACCGCCTCATGTTGCAGGAAAAATAGAATGGAGTTTGGTGGGAACTGTTTACCAACAGTATAAACTTTATAGCAAGTTTCTGCAATTGCAATGCTAATAGAAACTTTACCTATACGTGGTGTCATTTCATCCCATTGGTCATCATCTAAGACAGGGATGGGGAACCTTCGGCCCTCCAGCTGTTGTTGAACTACACATCCCAGCATGCCCTGCAACAGTTTTAGCATGGCCAAATAGCAAAACTGTAACAAGGCATGCTGGTATGTGTAGTTCAACAACAGCTGGAGGGCCGAAGGTTCCCCATCCCTGATCTAAGAGCTCAGCAAGGACTGATTCCTATGCTAGATCATGTGGTTCACATGGAGGATGGTCAGGGACCAGAACAGAGTTATAGATTATTTACATTTTCTCCTTTCTTTCAAGTGAATAGAGACGGAGACGCTCAAATGAAGCAGGTATATGCAATGAAGGAGATTTAGATTGAGAGAGAGGAAACTAACGATTTGAAGGTATTGGAACAGATACAAGGAGAGAAGGCCAAGGCATTCTTGGAAGTCCTGAAATGAGGAAGGGTCAAATGTACCTTTGAAATGGATAAACCTATACCGCAGTCACACCATGCTGCCGCCATTCTGCTTTCACAATCCGGGGGGATCTGGGGGTGATCCTATATTGAGGTTCGTGGAGATGAGTAAGTGGAGAGATCATGAGTAGTGGGAGATTTATCCCATAACTGGAGAGTAAAGTTAATAGTGGGAACCGAGCAGCAGCGGCTCCTACTTATGTTTGTTAGAGTGGCTACCATTACCCCCATGCCCGGAGAGAAGAGGAGACAGCCAGTCCCTGGTTCCTGCACCTGTGCAATGGATTCGGCAGGTGCCGGGAACGCAGTGCGACTGTGCAAACCCCCAGCTTCTATGGACTGCACAAACTGCAGCCATAGAATCCTGATTAGGCTGCTCGAAAGTCAGGGAGTGGCTTCCTACAGGAAGCCAGCTCTCTGCTTATTACAGCCTGGTCTGGCAGTCCCAGAGGGAGGAAACCCTAACAATGGGACTGCCTTATGTGTCTATGACTGACAGGTAGAAATTCTAATAGGATGTCACAGCTGCCAATTGCAGTGAAGCCAGATTTTACCCGTGGGGGCTGCAGTCCTGGAACCGTGTAAGTCAATGCTAGTCTACAATCCCTGAGAAGCCAAAACAAGATATAAATCAGTGCTTGTAGTAGAGCGGTATACAGCGGTATAGTATACCGCCATTTTGAGCACTGGGCATAGCGTTTTTCCTGCATTTACAGCTCTGCTCAGTCAGTTCATTAATTTCTGCACTGAGCATCGGCTGCTGCATATATTGACCGCCTCCCTTTTTTCTTGACATTGGTGAATAGAGAGAGAGAGAGAGAGGGTATGCTGGCTCGGGGGCTGCAGGTGCTACCCCACAGTTACTAGCGGATTTACAATGGGTGCAGTGTGTGAACTGCAAATGGGCCCCTGGGGTCCAGAGGGAGCCCACACCACACACCCTGCACCCATTTTTAAATACTCACCTCTCTGGAGTCCCCCGCTGGCAGCCGGCAGCAGCATCTTTTAGCAAATCTCCGGTAAATGGCACAGCAGCCATTTTTCCAGAGATTCCACGTACGCCATACGGAAATGTCTGGGAAAATGGCCAATGTGCCATTTTCCTGGAGATCTAGTAACCCTAGTGCCTAAAGCCTACAGGGCTGCTGGCTAGAGAGGCGAGGGCCCAGATGGAGTCTGCACATGAGCCTCCTCCTCTCTAGCAGCGCCCCTGCCCACAGACCACTTGCCACCACCTTGACCTAGGCTCCCGGCTGGGGAGGCGGCTCTAGGAATGGGAGAAGATGGCAATAGGAATGGGAGCAGGAACACCAGCAGCTTTCAGCAACAGCATCTGGTGGGTTCTTCCATTTATAGTTATTGTGCACCATTGTAGTAAGCAGAGTAACCTTTACTCAGCCACCTGTGTATCTCTGCTCCATCACTGTGGGTTACACCACATGGAGCAGAAGTACTTTGGATTACATTTTTTACATATTTTTAAATATTTACATACTATAATGAGATATCCTGGGCATTGGACCCAAGTCTAACACAAAAGGCATTTATGTCTCATATGCACCTTATACACATAGCCTGAAGGTAATTGTATTCAATATTTTTAATAATTTTGTGCATGAAACAAAGTTTGTTTTGTTTAAACACTCTCACGGCGCATACACATGGTGCGATTTTGGCTATGAACTATTTTGGCTTAACAATTTCCCTTGAATTTCCCCGGAGTCCAGAACCAAAGATATTGACTATATACAGGGAACTATTTTGGCTATGAATGATTTTGACTATGTATATTCTAGTCATGTTTCTAGCCAAAATTGTATGCGCATGCACAGTCTATTTACCAACGATGATGATCTGCAGGAGCGTGCATCATTCATCGCTGGTTCTATACACATGGAATGATATAAACTAGTTTTCTAATGATATAGACTATCTACTATATATATAGATATAGACTTGCTCTGTGTGTATGCCCCTCCAGTCGTGTTAAAAAAAATTAATTTTGGAATATTTTGGAAATCAAATGTTTGAATTTTGGAGACTTAACCTCTATTGCCCTCTACATACTCTACATACTCAGATGGAGTACTATGGAGGTTTCTACAACAGACAGATTTAAAAAAAATTACTGGAGTTACTGGATACTACCTCACAACAGATAAGCAGATTTTACCGTTACCTGTGGTACGTGAGCATTTCTTACTATTTACACTACAATTCCAAAACATATTACTCTTTTAGGTGTCTGTCTTTTTATATCCTCTACAGGATTCTTCATCTGACCACCTTTCAGATCATTAAGACCTCAGCCACATACACTATGGGGGGAATTTAATTATCCGCTGGAATTTACCACAGACTAATTGAGCTCGTTGGCAGCACTTTGCAAAAAATATCTCCACTAACTAGGGGGATAACACGTCCTGCGACCCTGTTAATGCATGAATCCATGAACTTTTCACAGATTATGTGTGCTAACACCCGTTAACGTATGTTAATGCTCATTAACACGTTAAGTTAATGGGTGTTAGAAAAGGGTTAGGATGAAAAAAGGGCTGGAATTGAATAGCCTGAGGTGACAAACCCCAAGGCTACTACCTTTTTTAACCCCCATCAACTTAACAGGGCAATTGAGTTCAGCTCTATGGGAGAATGTCTGGGATAAAAAGACTTTTTTTCGCATTGCACTTTATTTTTGCCACATTTATTTGTGTTGTTGTTAATCACTATGAGAACTAACAAGAATTAGAGTGTGTTTAGTGAATGTCGTGTCATAGTTACAGTTACATAGTAGTTGTTGAGGTTGAAAAAAGACAAATGTCCATCGAGTTCAACCTGTATAATAAAAATGTTTTTATTTTTTTTTAATCATAATTAAATGCTGTGTCCTTGGATATTTTTTTCCGCTAGGAATTTATCTAATCCATTTTTAAACTTATTGATTGAGTCCACCATTTACTACCTTCTCTGGCAAAGAATTCCAAATCTTTACTGTTCTTACTGTGAAGAACCCTTTTCTCCGTTGTGTATGGAATTTTTTTTCTTCTAACCTCAGGGGGTGTCCTCGTGTCCTATTGTAGTGTTTTTTTGATAAACAAATCATTTGATACATCCTTGTATTGTCCCTTAATGTGTTTAAAAATATTAATAATGTCTCCTCTCAGTCGCCTCTTTTCCAGTGTAAACAAATCTAACCTTTTAAGCCTTTCCTCATAATTCAGTGTTTCTAACCCCTTAACCAGGTTGGTGGCTCGCCTCTGGACCTTTTCGAGTTCCAAGATATCTTTTTTATAGGGAGGTGCCCAGAACTGTACACAATATTCCAGGTGTGGCCGCACCAATGATTTATATAGTGGCAGGATTACACTCTCATCCCTAGTCTCCATTCCCCGTTTAATGCATGCTAACACCTTACTTGCTTTTGTTGCTGCATTTTGACATTGCGTTCTGTTACCAAGTTTATTGTCGATGAACACTCCCAAATCTTCACTTCAGCAACAATCAATTGGTTTGATTCATGTGTATCTATCTATCTATCTATCTATCTATCTATCTATCTCCATCCACATGTATCACATTTTCCACTGGCATGAAATGTGACACTACAAATGCTTTGAAGCATTGTACAGTATTGTAATATATTGTATTGTATGTCTTAATTGCTTAGCAACAACCACACTATCTCTTCCTTAGTGACACTCCTTCCTCTGAAGCCAAAAGTGTTGTCTCCAGCCACGGAACATTAATACTGGAGAGATCCATTTCCAGTGTCTCTTTGATATATGATGGTTACATGAACAAGAAGTGTTAAAAATTTATCAGGATAAGAAAGATCAAAAGAACCATCTAAGTTTTGCCTTGAACTATGAATTTTAATGCTGTCTGAATAATTAAGACAGAATGTCATTCATTCAGAGACAACATTGTTCAACATTTGCCATTAAAGCAAAAATTCAGGCAAGTTTCAAATGTACAATCTAAAAAAGAACTGTATCATGATATAATTAAAATTAAGTATTTAATTATAGCATTGCATAGACAAACTAATGCATTGTTTCAGCATACTGTACTAGTTGATTACTGATATTAAGAAAATTATAGAAGCTGCAAATTATAGAACTGGATTGATGCAAGTGAGCAACCTTCAAGTTACTGTACATTAATATCTTATCTCTGTCCTATATCTCAGAAAACATAAGTGACTTGCCCATCAGATTTACTGTATAGGTAATATGGAAAATATTTGCATATTTGGCTAGCTAAGTCTCATAACTTTGCTGATGAAGGAACTGCATATCAGAAGTATTAGTAAAATACAGTGTTATTGCTAGTGACCTACGCATACTTCTGTGCCAAATCCCTACTTACAGTCCTGGACACAAAGCAAATGGCTTCATTTGTAATACTGTTTAAACTCTGTCTTGACAGTTTCTTGCAATGTTTCCACAATAGCAACAAACACAACCTATAAAGGTTAACGTCTCTGCCTGTGCATATGCCACCCTTCCTTCCTCTGTGCTGAAATTACAGTTTCCATCTTTAAAAAAATGGAGTTTCCTCTCACACTTTCTACTGATAAAAGCTCCCAGCTTGCTTTATCATTTAACTGGCAACAAGCAGAAATGAAAGTATGAAAGATATTTACATTATGTGCAGATAAAAGGAAAGATGAGTTAAAAGGACATTACACAGAAACCAGTGAATCTAAATTACAAGTCAGTTTATAAGGTTACCCACTAGTTTTACAATAACACCAGTGGCATCACACAGTATGTCAAACCCGATCGTACAAGACCTGCTGGGATAACCAGCGCTTACAGTCAGGGTGGCTTAAAGGAGGACAGCAAAAGGAAGGTCAAAATGTTTCATTCCCATTATTTTACCAGTATTTCAATGCTAGTCAAAGTAAAATGTCTGCTACCAGTGAAAGAGGCCTATTCATTAATAATAGTTATTAATAATATTCGGAAATATATGTGTAAATGTCAAGAATGCATCAGAATTGAATACGTGATAAGGTCCTGATTGTGAGGGAAGATATGTTTCTAGGCAACGCTGACTTACTGTTACCATTAGCACTGAGAGACGCTGCATGCAACACATGGAAGACAACATAACACAAGAGCTTGCATTCAGCTACAGTGGGAATGGAAGTGTAATTCAAAAGAATATCAACTTGTATAAAGGTATGGTGACTTTCACTTACAGTATATGTATGTAAATGTTGGTAGTATACCTGTTGTCTAAAGCAAACTGTATTTTAAGCCACCAGTCCAAATTATAAGACAAGACAATTTTATTAGGTCTTCCACACAGTTAATGAAAGGAGAAAAAAATATATATACTTTAAGTGGGAGCAAGACCTAACAGCAGAAGTGAGGGTCATACTGTACATATTAATACATAAAACCATGATGTTTTCATTCTTAAGGGTATTGGTCCCAATTACTAATTTTGACAGAGTTCATGCAATACAGTGGTTGTATATCCATACTGCTTTTAAATGGCTTCCACATGGTGGTCATTG
Organism: Pseudophryne corroboree; assembly: GCF_028390025.1. NCBI lineage: Eukaryota > Metazoa > Chordata > Amphibia > Anura > Myobatrachidae > Pseudophryne > Pseudophryne corroboree. The sequence continues at coordinate 538,865,581 of NC_086449.1, forward strand.
GATATTCCTCCTCTTGGGTTCCATCTGTGCAGGATTTCCAGGGACTGTAAAAGAGGCTACAGGAGCGACTGAAGATGTTGCTAGATAACTAAGACAAGACAGGATGTGCTAGTGTTCTCAGAGGCCAATAAAGTGGGACTTTTCACTTTCAGACAGCATCGCCTGACGAGACCTTCATTTACACTAACTACATTAGTCTGTATCAGCAGAAAGGTAAATATGGTAGCATACAGGCTATGCCTACCATCTGCCTTCCGGATCCAGAGAGGATCTATTTCCAAGACAAATGATGGTACCTGTTGCATTTAAAGGCTTTGATCCTGAAAACTGCTTTTGGATAAAAGTGATTAATACTCATGGTCACTCTGCTCACCAAAATTCTTCACGGTTCACCTAGTCACGCCGGGAGCGCTCGTATGCGATGGAGCCGCACTAGGTGAGTGCGGCACCATCTGTAGATGCTGTTGCCATCCCCTCCTCACCCTCAAACAGCATCAAACTGTCAATCACTGACAGTCTGATGCCGTACTGAGACCGCCATCGCAGACCCATGCTTCACTTGCACATTAGGGTTCTGCTGCATTCACAAAGTGCAGCTGAGAACAAGAAAACACTGAGAAGGCAGACAAGGGGTTAAACACAAGAGAACAAAATGTAGGTGTGGTCTAGGCAAGGACTTGACTTCAGGCAGGCAGGGAATCTGGCAAAGCATCGACAGGATGAGTACTAGGTGCAGGCACCTGGAACACAGACCAGCACAAACTCTGACCAGCATGGTATAGCTGGTCTGACTGCCTTATAAGAGCAGGGTGCACCAATGAGGAGTGTCAAGGTAATTATAGATTCTGTGCAGCTGCAGCGCTGCATGTACATCACAATGCACTGATTTGCTAGGGAACAGTGGACCCAGCATTCACCGTTGCCACCCAGCGTCCTGGTTGCCTAGCAACAAGCAGGGATCGCCAGGCAAAAGTACTATGATGTCACAGTCACTTAGCAATGACCAGGACCCGGGGAAACAAGCCACGGTGGCTCGTAACAATGTCCAGTCCAAAGGGTGAAAAATAACATGGGCCATATACAGTACTTCCCATTGCTACAGCACCTTACCAATTTTGTTGTCTTATGTACACCAGCTAGGGTACAAAATAATAATAAAAACAATTTCTCCTTTTAAGTTATTTATTTTATACAGGGAAAATGCATACAACTCCACTGTGATAGTGATAGTGGGGAGGAGAAAGAAACATTACTAATTTAAGACAACAGGTTAAATGTATATCTAGAAATGTCTCCTAAAATTAATTCATCTAGACTACTTGGCCCTTATAGAGTGTAATTTATGAATATCCTTTACATTTGAAATTTATATTTTTTTTTGTTTTCATCTATTAAGTTCTGGGGAAATGATAGAGAACAGTCTAGTTTAAATTGAAAATGTAATGCTACAGTAGACTGGGCTAGAGAGACAGGCTGAGAGAAATCATCATCAATCCCTACTTGTGCTTTGTCTAGCACCGAAGCTGCTTGATTTTATATAGGGTAAATGGATTTTGGAATTGCCGTTAATATACCTGACAAAATGAATCTAATGCAGAGCTCTGAAATGAAGGAGAGGGCTTTCAAATTGATGTAGAACAGATGTCACTTTTAAGCATTTCTGCTCCCTAGGGTTGCAATGGAAATAGAATTATTCCCATGCTTTAAGAAAAACCTCCAAACACCATAAGTAGTATACTATAAAACTTTGTCATCACTATTATGCCTATGTGGAAAATAGGTCACACTTATTTACACTTTTGCTTCCAAACATTCTTACATTTAAAGTTAATATCCTATACTATACCCCATAACCTTCTACCTGAGAAAGCTGTATACTCTTGTTTCACAAGGTTATACTGTACTTAACACATATTGTATATACAGTAGGCCCTGATTAAGGTCGCGTCGCAAATGCAATGCTACCGCAATTTCAGTGACGGGCTGACAGGCAGAGATGTTCGCGGGGATGGCGGGGGGACGGCAACCGCATGTTTTCAGGGCAGCGCCGGGGAAACGGGGATGTGTCAGCTGCATTTCCAGAGTGGTTGCATGTCATCACATGCAGCCGCTCTGATAGAGAAAATGGCAGCGGGACTCCCGCTGTCGCATCTAGGCAGTGCCCCCAGGAGGCTTCCATAGTTTCTGCGACCGTGCTCTAATTGCAGCGCGATTGCAATTAGCGCATGATCGCAATTGTTGAGCGGGTGGTAGCATGCTAGGCGGCCTTGCCCTGTGATTGGCGGCTCACAGCAAGCAATTGAAAGGATTGCAGATTCTGCTTTTGCAATTCCACCCAATCTGGTGAGTCCATTGTCTACCACAGTCCAGCAATACTCTCTTTACTTGCTAGACTACACACTGTGAATATGGAATAACACACTTCCATGACTGCTGAGGGAGCCGCGCTGGACTGCAGCTGGCTTGGGGGGACCAGTCTAGTGAGATGTACAGTCCATCCGGTAATTAATAATATTTTGGATTAATGTACAGTATATTTTATTGAATTGTACTCAAAACCGATTTTCCCTTTTGGATGGAACGAGTCTTTCATGTTTACTAAGTGCTTGTTTAAAATGCAATAAAGTATCTCTTTCAGTAAAATTAAATTGAATGAAAGCATTCAGCACTTATAATTAAACAAAATAACATTTATTAAAACACATGTATTAGGAGACGGTCTGTGCAACATTTTAATTATATAACTACACTCTTTTAGGTATTCTTTTTTTTCATGATGGATACGTCTTTTAAAACAGTTATTTCTATTATGACAACAGAATAATGTTTAGGTAGAAATCAATTGTTTGACTCAATAAAAGAGTGGAAATAAAAAGGCCACTGAGATCAGGAAAGAACACAAGGAGAACACTTAATATATACCTACATACTTTATTACTCTCATTGTTTCAGGAGAACGGCAACAGTTATTTAAACCAGAATTTAATTAAATGTCATATAATTAAGACAGCATTTATTTAAAAAAATTCTGTTTAATGCATGGGTGATCATGGTTACAAAATTGGTTTCATTCAGTACGGTAACTTTGTAATTTACTTTTGTGGAACATGTTCATTGTGTAATTATGTTGATCCTACTGATAATATGGTATGATTTCTTTGATTGCAAGGTTAAAATAAAACCAATAAAAAAGAATGTAGTTAATTCTTGAGTCTTTATGTTTTTTGCATTAGACTGTTCTGACATGTTGTGCTTGGACTGCACAGTGATTAGATAAAACAGGGCAGTTTGCAAAGAGAGCTGCTTAAACTGCAGCACATTATAACAGTGTGTGTGAGGTAGACCAGCTGAGGACTCAGCTTTTCCTTTCCCTGTCAAACTGTGACATTGTATGTGAGGCACTGTTTTAGTCTGCTTCCAATAAGCTTACCAAATTTGGCTAAAACAGAAGCACATGAACGACATTGTTTAATCAAATACCCAGATAGGCAATATGTTTATACACTATTTTCATTTGTTTTGTTATACAAATGTAACAATTACATTGTACAGTGCTTTAAAGAGATTGCAGTCTGCTTGTCTTTGACTTGCACTAAACACACAGTGGAATTTAGCTGCTTCTTTGTCCAAGGCAAAAGAAACAGTGTGGAGACAGACAAATATATATATTTTTACGCTTGTAAATGAAATGGGTGTAGTACGGGTCACCTTACCGATGCCGGGATCCCGGCAGCATACCGACGCCGGGATCCCGGCGGGGAGGGGCGAGTGCAGCAAGCCCCTTGCGGGCTCGCTGCGCTCGCCACGCTGCGGGCTCGGTGGCGACCTGCGGTCGCCACGGGTTCTATTCCCACTCTATGGGTGTCGTGGACACCCACGAGTGGAAATAGTCCCTGTTGGTCGGCATGCCGACCATCGGGATAGTGAGCCGTCGGGCTCACGGAGGAGGTCATGTGACTGTCGGTCAGCCGACCGGCGGTCACATGACTACCACCCAATGAAATAAGTAGTTTACCACAAAACAGGCTTAGCTAGTTGCACTGGATAAATGTCTACTGACCATTTACTGTTGATCAGGACAGCTGTGAGCTGGGCAAGTGAGAGGGGGCAGTGGTGGTGGTGGTGGGGGATGATGGTTGATTCTGGTAGGCTATGATCCTCACAGGAGTGCTATGGGATAAATGATGAGATATCTGTTGGGCACAGGAAACAGCAGTGCAGGGGCAGCTATCACAGCAATTAGTAAGCTCTAATAATAATTGTATGAGAGTGGCTCAATAAATAAGGTAAAAAGACCTCTCATTTCATAAATCTATTCAACTTGTACATATACAGATGGAGCCACGCTAATCGTGGCTCCGTCTGCGACTCAGTGTGCCCACGCTAATCATGACTACCGGGAACAAATGGGACGCGCATGCATCCTGGGAACAAATGGGACATGCACACGCCCCATTCAGAATGAATGGGAGCATCTCTTTATGCTGGCCAGCGAGGCCAGGTGCACACGTGCCTAGGCACACCACGCGGCCCAGTCTGCGATGCAGCCACGCTCAATGAGCATGGCTCCATCTGTACATGTAATCATTAGTATGGCCTTTGTACAGATTATTTTTCCACATAGGCCCCATACTTGCATTTGTTCCAATGGTACACTAAGGCATCTATCCCGGCATAGAAGGAATCAGTGTCAATTGGCTGAAGCCAGGACATGACAGTTTGCTGAACTGCACAGTCGGTTTCAAATCACCTTCCGCCCAGTTGCTTCTTCAATGGTTCAAAGAGATGGAAATTCCTCAGTGCCAGGTCAGGTCTAATTAGTCTAGCAATGTCTGAATGTACTGAAGAGGGGCAGAGCTTAAAGTGGTCCTGGAGAGGTGATGGAACTCACCCCTCCACCCTCCTTTAGTCAGAGCCAGGGCTGGTGTTAGGGTTTTAGGCGCCCCCCAGCAAACTATAAATTTGTGCCCTACCATCCATACTCTACAAAGGTACAGTGAGCCAAAAAAGGGGTTTGGTCTCACAAGGAAGGGGAGTACCCTAATTCAAATTACGCCACACAGTAGCACAATATTATTTACATTACACTGCATGTAGTGTCCCTGGTTCATATAACATCACATAGTAGTACCCCTTATTCACATATCATCACACAGAAGTGCCCCTTATTCAGTCATGCTGGCAGCGGGGTGAGCGCAAAAGAGCCCCTTTGCCGGCTCACTGCACTCACCATGCTGCAATCACGGTGGTGCGTGTATTCTCCCTCCAAGGGTGTCATGGACCCCCTCTTACTTTGCACCCCCAGGCGGGCAGCCTCCGGGTCAGAGTCCTTGCACCTATGCTTCTTACTGCTTCACCAGAAAAACATGGGGCTTCTGACTATAGGTGATGGGGCGCGGCTCCACCTGAGCCTTCCTCCGCCTGGTCTCCAGCAGTCCTCCAGCCACATGATGCTTGCAGTGGGCAAAGAAGTCGTGACTTGCATCCATGCCATGGTGTCTGCTACCCGGTAATGAACTCACCCCAGTAGTGTTCATTATATGTTCTGCACAAACACAGTTCCATCCTGGTCCGGTCCACTTTAACCTCTGTTCAGACCACATTCATGCTCTGATCCTGTGACACAGATGGGAATGAGTCTAAAGCTAGGTACACACTGTTAGATATATAGGCTGTTCAACTGAATGGCCGATACATATATTGCACTCCTGTCAGTAGTTGTGTATCCATTATATGTGTTAGGTTCCTGGTGCTCAGAACAAGGGAGATGTTCATGAAGTGAGTCCAGAGCACCAGGACGTAACGCTGGGAAAGGGGAATGGAAAGGGAATAGCCCCTGGCGCCCTAACTCTGTTGTCTCACCCATGCTGTCAGAAATCCCTTGCGAGACTATGGTTTCTTGAGCCCTTGGCAGCCGCGTTTGAAGGGCGGATTATGTCTGCCCAACTCCGATGCCCCCCGGTCTTAGTGAGAGACAAAGGGAAATCCGAGACAGGATGATAACAAGACGCCCTCTAACTAAGCAAACAGGCCAGGGGCTACAAGCTAACTAAAAACCTAAAGTATGTGCGGAGAAACCGCCAAAGGAAAATAACAACAAAGGAAATGCTGATCACACGCCGACACAATACCTTTGTGTACCGGCGGTGACAGCATAAGCAGAACCCTCTGCAAAACACCAGGGACAGAAACAATAATGAAATACAGTGGCCTAGGCCAACGGAAGCGGCAGAGCCGCTACTCACGGAACCGGTACGAATACTGGCAAACGGACAGGAACCCTCAATGATGCCGACACACACTCTCAGAACTGGAGGACAGGCAGAATCCCAAACAACAGACCGGTGGACACCAGGAAACCAGGAACTTGGCCAGGGATAGGCAAAGCCACTGGACCTCAGGGCAGGAACGCCTAACAGCAGGACACGGGATCAGACACAGGAATCGACACAGGGACTGACACAGGAATCAACACAGGAAGCAGCTAGTCAGACACTGCTATACAAGAGCTCAGGGACTGGCAGGAACCAGGTCAGACTTCAAGCAGACTGAAAACCAAGAAATATCACCAGCATCTGTGAATTGCAGTCAGCCAGCATATAACAGAGAGGCCTAATTAATAATCTCGTGCAGCTGCCCTCTAGCATGACTCCAAACTGACAAGATACAATTAGCAGCCAGGTGAGGCTGAACACATGGGAACAAGCTGCAATTACACAGACCCACCAGCGGCAGCAGACAAGAGTATTCTAAAACAGAGCAACGGGAAATCCTGGCATGCAAGACAACTTTATAAACATAAAATAGGAATGAACCACTACCTGTGGTTCATAACAGTATCCCCTCCTTAAGGGTGAGCTCCGAGCACCCCATGACACCCACGGGGAACATAAACAGAAGTATAACATAAAATACAGAACAAAAATGCAAAACAGGAATGAGCCACAGCCGTGGCTCATAACATTACACCCCCCCCCCCCTTGAGGAGGGGTCAAAAGACCCCAAAATTCAGACTATCCAGAACAAGGGATAAAAAAAAAAAAACTGACACACTGGTCTAACAGACAAGAAAACAAAAAACAAGCTGTAGCAACAACTTGTAACAGTGCCCTCCCCTTGATGGTGGCCACTGGACACAAGACAAGGGGAAAAAAAATCTTTCTTTTTTTTTTTATCAAGGCAAGAGTCAAAAATTATTTCTTTTTCTTCTTCTTCTTTTTACAAAGCTCTTTAGGTCTGACCAAGGTAATTCCCCAAACATTGTCTGAGCTGATGGTACCACCCAGCAAGGCTGCGTTCAAATCAGAGACAGGTCTCTTACCCTTGGGAGCTGAACTTTCTGGTAAAGTACTATTATTAGAAGAAGAAGTCAGAAAAGCACATCCTGCAGTCAAAACAACGGGCTGGGACTCCTGTGCCGAGTTTACAGTATTTGGTGGACTCTCAGCAGACAAGACGAGTGACTTAGAGGAACCTGAACCAATTTCTTTGGAACCATATCTTTTAATAATTGCATCACAGAATGCTAGGGGATCCTGAAGAATGGGATCTTCAGCTTTCATTAGGCTGGTCGCCCACTCAAAAGGCTCTCCTCTAAAAGAATAAATCAGATAGGGCCCAAGGTTTTCTGAAGTGATGCCCAGAAATGGTCTAGACAACATAATAGTGTAATAGTGTTTGAAAAGCGCCAGAAATTGGGCTAAGTCCCCATCAAAGGTTATGGATGTTGAGATATCAGAGTCAGGATCTGTTTCCTTCTCATCTGACTGACTGGAGTGCTTTGCTAGGACCTGGTCACTATTGACCTTACTCGAGGCTGAGACTCTCTGAACCCCACCCGGGGCTGAGACTTTCTGAACCCCACCCGGGGCAGTGACTTTCTGAACCCCACCCGGGGCAGTGACTTTCTGAACCCCACCCGGGGCAGTGACTTTCTGAACCCCACCCGGGGCAGTGACTTTCTGAATCCCAACCGGGGCAGTGACTTTCTGAACCCCACCCGGGTCAGTGGCCTCCGGGAACCCCGCTGGGGCAGTGGCCTCCGGGAACCCCGCTGGGGCAATGGCCTCCGGGAACCCCGCTGGGGCAGTGGCCTCCGGGAACCCCGCTGGGGTCAGCACCTCGGATTCTTTTACTGGGACCGGGCCGTTGGCCTCCCTGACTGGGATCGGGCCATCGGCCTCCCTCTCTGAGTCGATAATTATCGAAAGTTCTCCCGGGACTATGACTTCCGGGACTTTTGCTGAAGCAATAACGTTCAGATCCTCCACTAATGCTATGCTTCTTAAGTTCTTTCCTGGGGAAGCGACTTCTAGACCCTTCTTTGGGGCTGCGTCTCTCGAGACCCCACTTGGGGATATTACTTCAAAGATCCCTTCTGGGGTTTTGCTTCACGAGTTCCCTTCAAGAACTATGGTTTTAGAGACCCTTTCTAGGGTTGCGCTCTTCAAGTCCCTACCTGGGGTAACAGCTTCTGAGACCCCTTCTGGTATGGACACCTGAACTACAATATTTTATGTCCCTCTATAAGCTTGGGCATCGGGTACCGCACCAGCACTCTGGGCATCGGGTACCGCACCAGCACTCTGGGCATCGGGTACCGCACCAGCACTCTGGGCATCGGGTACCGCACCAGCACTCTGGGCATCGGTACCGCACCAAGATACTGAGCTACGGGCACCACTCCAGGACCCTGGGCTACGGGCACCACTCCAGGACCCTGGGCTACGGGCACCACTCCAGGACCATGGGCTACGGGCACCACTCCAGGACCCTGGGCTACAGGCACCACTCCAGGACCCTGGGCTACAGGCACCACTCCAGGACCCTGGGCATCGGGCACCACTCCAGAAACCTGGGCATCGGGCACCACTCCAGGAACCTGGGCATCGGGCACCACTCCATGAACCTGGGCATCGGGCACCACTCCAGGGGCTTGCAACTCCGCTTCCACAGGAACCTCAAGAGAGGAGAGAAACATTCTCTTTTGATTCCTGAATCTATAATGGGCTCCCTTGCCCAAGGACCCCAATTATAGGACAGAGAGCTTTTTAGTGTGGGTTGTGTGACAAGTACCTCTGCCACAGTAGAGACAGGAGTAGGTCTTGTATCCTGACTCAACTTGGCCAGAGGGCAAGACTCGTCACCACACTTTGGCTTGCGCAACTCACAGGTCTGCAGATAGTGGCCTAAACCCCCACAATATAGGCACAAGTTTAAGTTTCTGCGACGCAGACGCTCCTCTTCTGAGAGCCTGGGCCGCAAAAAACTTTTAAACTTTTCTCTTCAATTAAACCAGAGGATTCTCTTATCAACATACTGTGAACAAGAGTCTCTTTAGAGATAGATGTACTCTCAACGACTTCTGGCAAGATGAGCAAGATTTTAGTCAGAAGGTTTTGCAGTTGCTTTAGGGATTGCTGCAAAACTTCTAGTCGCTCTGGTCTCAAAGCACTGAAAACAGAGTTCAGGGCTGCGAGAGATGCCTGCAGGGCTTGCATAGTAGACATAGGAGGATTTAAAACTAGACAAGACAAGGCAAGACTAAATTTTTGCTAAACAAAACAAGACTTTTTTTTTTTCTTTTTTTTTAAACACCGGACTGGATTCTAAACAGCGGACTGGATTCTAAACACCGGACTGGATTCTACACACTGAATTCTAGACAAGACTGGATTCTAAACACCGGATTGGATTCTGCACACTGAATTCTAGACAGGACTGGATTCTAGACTAGACACTGGACTGGGCCAAAAAAGAAAAAAAGTTTTATTTCTTTTTTGTGGTATGGCTGGTGATAATGTTAGGTTCCTGGTGCTCAGAACAAGGGAGATGTTCATGAAGTGAGTCCAGAGCACCAGGACGTAACGCTGGGAAAGGGGAATGGAAAGGGAATAGCCCCTGGCGCCCTAACTCTGTTGTCTCACCCGTGCTGTCAGAAATCCCTTGCGAGACTATGGTTTCTTGAGCCCTTGGCAGCCGCGTTTGAAGGGCGGATTATGTCTGCCCAACTCCGATGCCCCCCGGTCTTAGTGAGAGACAAAGGGAAATCCGAGATAGGATGATAACAAGAGGCCCTCTAACTAAGCAAACAGGCCAGGGGCTACAAGCTAACTAAAAACCTAAAGTATGTGCGGAGAAACCGCCAAAGGAAAATAACAACAAAGGAAATGCTGATCACACGCCGACACAATACCTTTGTGTACCGGCGGTGACAGCATAAGCAGAACCCTCTGCAAAACACCAGGGACAGAAACAATAATGAAATACAGCGGCCTAGGCCAACGGAAGCGGCAGAGCCGCTACTCACGGAACCGGTACGAATACTGGCAAATGGACAGGAACCCTCAATGATGCCGACACACACTCTCAGAACTGGAGGACAGGCAGAATCCCAAACGACAGACCGGTGGACACCAGGAAACCAGGAACTTAGCCAGGGATAGGCAAAGCCACTGGACCTCAGGGCAGGAACGCCTAACAGCAGGACACGGGATCAGACACAGGAATCGACACAGGGACTGACACAGGAATCAACACAGGAAGCAGCTAGTCAGACACTGCTATACAAGAGCTCAGGGACTGGCAGGAACCAGGTCAGACTTCAAGCAGACTGAAAACCAAGAAATATCACCAGCATCTGTGAATTGCAGTCAGCCAGCATATAACAGAGAGGCCTAATTAATAATCTCGTGCAGCTGCCCTCTAGCATGACTCCAAACTGACAAGATACAATTAGCAGCCAGGTGAGGCTGAACACATGGGAACAAGCTGCAATTACACAGACCCACCAGCGGCAGCAGACAAGAGTATTCTAAAACAGAGCAACGGGAAATCCTGGCATGCAAGACAACTTTATAAACATAAAATAGGAATGAACCACTACCTGTGGTTCATAACAATATGTCTGTAAATCATGTCACTCATAGACATATTGCATCAGCCCTGCAGCACAGCCAATGCCCAATATATCCACAGATATAATGGTGTATCTGGTTGTGTGTACGGACTTGCTGCATGGACCGCCAGTGACTGATATCTCAACTGGTAGGATACATTTAAATGCCTACCTAGTTGTGATGCCAGGAACAACACATCGGGCAGACGATTGGATAAGTGTGTATGCACTTACCAATCATTAGGTCCACCAGGTGAGTTCTCAATTTAGATATATGCTCTGAGCAGAGAGTAAGCCTCCCGGGAGGAGTATTTTCTATGGAATGGGGAGTGAGGGGGTGTGGAAACAAAGTCAGAGAGACACTTGGGTGTACGAGATGTGGATAAGACAGAAACATGGAGGAGAAATATGTGTAGTGGAGACAGAGAGAGGCATGGGGAGAGCAACAGATGGGATGTGGAGAAGAGCGAGAGATGAAACGTGAGGGAGAGCAAGAGACATGTGGGAGAGTGAGAAATTGAATAGAGTGAGACATGGAAGAGTGGGACAGATGTTGTGGTGGGAGAGCGAGATGGGAAGAGAGGTGTGGGTGGGGAGAGATGTGGGTTAGATAGAGACATGGAAGACAAAGAGATGAGTAGGGGAGAGAGCAAGGAGATGAGACATGGGGTGAACAAGAGATGTGGGAGAGAGTGAAAGATGAGATGTGAGGGAGAGAAGAGACATGGGAAGAGCGGAAGAGAAGATATGTGGGAGAAAGTGAGATGGGCAGAGTGAGACGAGACATGGGGGAGAGTGAGAGAGATGAGATTGGGGGAGAGTGAGAGAGATGAGACGTAGGGAGCGCTATAGTCAAGATGTGTGTTAAAGTGAGAGAGACGAGACGTGGGGGTGAGTGAGAGAGATGAGACTTGGGGAGAGCAAGAGAGATGAGACGTGGGGGAGAGCGAGAGATGAGATGTGGGAGACAGCGAGAGATGAGACGTAGAGGAGTGCGAGAGACAAGATGTGGGTGAGAACAAGAGACATGTGGGAGAGTGAGACATGGGGAGTGGGTGAGATATTGGGGGAGAGAGCAATATGGAGGAGAGAGAGGGAGGGATAGCACCACAGAAAAAATCCTGCAATCTAAAATAACCCCCATTTCCGTGTTTACCTCCCAATAACATCCCTGCCAGTCTGCAGCCTTCCCACAGGGTCACTGCAATTACCTGCAGCTTGGTGCTCTCACAGTCACTGTGTGGTGGAGGAGAAGGAGCAGATCCCACAGCCAGCTTCCACAGCATTGTAGCGTGAGGAAGAGCCACCAGTAAAGAAAAGGGCTGTGCGACTGTGGCCACTGCCGGCTATATATGCTGCAGTGCACTACTAACTAGGAAGTAATGGAAGGTGCAAAGAAAGGGTGTAGTGGTATTGAGAGTTGGCGGTACAGTTAAAAGACAGGGGCACATTAAGGAGGAGGCATGTAATGAATACAAGCACGGCAGGCTGGTGAGGAGTAGACAGCACAGATAGGAGGAGGTTTCATGCATTAGGCAATGAGGGATAGGGCAGAGAGGGCTGGACAGAGGGGCTGGTGATGCTGCTGTGGCTGGGCAAGGTGGGCGGGCGGAGGCGGAATGCGTTCTGCCTCCATTTACAACTGACAGAATGCAGTTCCACCCCATTCAGATCCACTTTAACCCCTGAAGAGGGGGAAGGAACACCATTTTTCCACAAGAAAGTTACTCAGCTGACACCAGTTGATGGTGGTGGAAAATGATGTCTCAATCCTTGTTCCAGATAATTTTTTACATTTTAGGCTGGGATGATATCTGAGAAGATCAATATATATGGATAACATTAGTGTTGTGCTCATTAAGCCATTGGGTAAAAATATGTGCTCTATAGATGAGAAGATTGCCACCCTTGATGTTGCCTCTCTCATCAGAAAAGGAGATGATCACTTTGTATCCTACTGGGTGGGATGTATTAACATACATCGCCGCCCATTGCAGCGATGTTGATCGCATATGTACTAACATATGCGATTAACGTCACAATGCGGTGACAGAGGCCCCCCGCGATACCTGTGAGGTGGTGTGCAGGGGGTCTCCGTCACATCCCTGGGGTCTCGACCTGATCACCTGCTGGGAAGCAGGCAGCAGGCTGTCCCTGGTACCTCCTCCTCCCCCCTGCAGCCGGAGTTTAGCTTCCGAGACCAGGGCTTCCTGGAAGAAGGTATGCTGGGGGGAGGGCAGGCTGCATCTGCGGCGGGTAAGGGGGTCGACGGGTGGCGGCGTCTGTCATTACGAAGCTCATAGGCTTCTATAGGGTATCGCCATACCCTCAGGGGCAAAAATGCGGCGGACGGGGGTTAGTGCACATGAAAATGCGATAAAACCCCCCAAAATGGGGGTTTTATTGCATTTTCCCTTTAGTACATCCCGCCCTAAGTACCAATGTGAATTTCTAATTATTTTAAATAAACATTTCAAATGCCATTGTTAATATATACTGCGGACGCAAAGCACATCTTATATCCATATACGATAAAAGTGCGCTGAATGTCGCAACACTATGTCCCTTAAGAGAAAGCAAGCAGTCGCACACATTTGTATGCTGAGGTCCAATGCTCAGAGATATATATATTTGATATTAAAAGGGTATGCCTACAAAATAACATATGTACAGTATATCATTCAGTTATAATATATATAAATATGGTTACAGAGTTACAGTTATAAAAGAAGCAGTTGTAGTTACATATGAATCAGTTATAGCCAATATACATACTCTTAGTTTCACTGGTCCCAGGCAGCCAGTCATCAGGTTGGAGACTTCTGATAAGTGTGTGTGTGTGTGTGTGTGTGTGTGTGTGTGTGTGTGTGTGTGTGTGTGTGTGTGTGTGTGTGTGTGTATCAGAGTGACCTTGCCTTATCCTGAGTCCCTCTTTTTATTCAGTAAAATAATGGGTGTATACAATGGTGAGTTTCTTCTTCTTCCATTGGTCCAGAGGCCAGACCTCTCAAGAACTCGATGGCTCATAGGTCAGTGTGAGGGCTTTTGTCCAATGTTGCAAACACATGTGTTTGCCCCCAGGGTCATGCAGTGAGGCCAGTTTCAAGTCTCAGAAAGTCCTTTGTATTCATACATTTGGTCATAACTAATCGTTGCAATGTGCTACAATCTACCCATAGCTATCAAATGAATCCACACATTCTCCTGATCATTTTGACACTAAGCATGATATAAGTAACTTGTTCTGTTCCAATAATACATATATATCTGATGTTACATTTTATTATATAAATACATTATAATGTCTGGTGCTTGACATGTTTTGTCTATGTGTCATTTACGTGTTGTACGAAATATGTGTTGAATATAGCTTTGTGGCTTGTCTGTGTAAATGCGTATGCTACCGTATATCCTGTGCACGCTGCGTGTATGCGCACGAACAGAGACCTCTCTGTTTGGAGTTTGTATTTTGTGTGTATGTAAATTTTTTACTTCAACACCAATAAGCACTGACCTTATAATGGGGGTGGAATAAAGAGGGAGCACTGTACTAACCAGATTGGGCTCAGTTAATGTATGTGCAATAATCTCTAAATTGGATCCATTTGTAAACTGATCACTGGATTTGGATAAGAACTCTACACTGCCCACAAGAAAGGGCTCAGATTTGTACACAGTTCCCAGAGTGTGGATCAGCTTTCTATACTAGTCACTAGATTTGGATTGGTTTTGTATACTGGTTATCAGCCTGAGTTTGGCTTTCTCTCCTTACAACCAGATCAATGTAATATTTTCTGAGCCAAACGTCTGCTCTGTGAATGCTTTAGTTTTATCATCCTTCCTCCTACACAGCATTTAAGACATCAGTAAATATCACAAGACAGACTTAAGGAATGGAAAGAACAGAATCCAGGCACTAGTCATGTGTGTAACAATGAAGCTAATTTTCCACTACATCAGGAATGGTCACTTCTGTTTCCTGCAAGTAATATTCACACGGTGCAATAAAAGCATGACATTAATAATATCCACTGTTTCACAAAAAGCAATCCAATCTCCATTAGAAACATGAACATAAAAATATGATTTACATGCTTTGTAGAATTTCTAAGAAAATATAAATGACTCATTATAGACACAAATATTTACAAAGGAGCCAAAGACTATAGACAAATGTACCTCCTGTGCCATTACTGTATATTTGTATGTTCAGTGGTCTCTTGTGTAACGTGTGCCTGTGACCATAAGGCACAGGCATCTTCTAACTGCTCTAATTTATTGGCTTTTACATGCCCTCCTGATCTTGTACAGTATATGTTACAGGCAAAGTAAGAAACTAGGCATTGCACACAGTGCCTTATATAACAGACTCCTGGCTTTGGTCGCATTACATGTGACCATGCCAGTTAAGTGGTTAGATAAGCCACAAATCATCATCATCATCATTATTTACTTGTATAGATCCACATAATTCTGTAGTGACTCACAGTGGGTATAACGGATCTTACATAACACAAATAATACGTAAACCAAACACATCAAAACAGGTAATACATAAACCACAGAACAAGTACATACTAGGATGTCACAGAAAGTGTGGATGTTAGACGCAGTGTTGGAAGGGCCCTGCTTGTAAACGTATAAAATCTGGAAGATGTCAAAGCTGAGAGAATGTCACGGCTAGGGTTGTTTGTGAATCCGGACTAGGTTGAGCTGCTGAGTTTTGGCTTGGGACCTTAGGACGGAATTGGGCTGGCTTAATATAGGATCTACTCATTCATAGACGTGGCAATTTGGCAAAGCTGGAACACCTGACTGGATGTTATATCAGGTGAATTGAGTTGGTGATGTGGTACCAACTATATGGGAAACTGGAACACTGGGGTGATGAGTTACCAGTGCAATAGAATAGCTGGGAAGTTCATAACACTGAAGGTTTACAATCACTGGGATGAGATAAACCAATGAATCTGGAAATGCTGTAATGGATTTGCAGTGTACACAAACTTTGTTTAATGCACAAATTATTGTATAAAATTATCTTCAGGCTGTGTGCATCAGGTGTATATGCAACATAATTGGATTTTGTGTATGTGCACAAACTTTGTTTCTTGCACAAAATTATTTAAAAAAATTGCATAAAATGACCTCCAGGCTGTGTGTTTAGTGTGTATATGAAGCATAAATGCATTCTGTGTATAGACTTGTAGGTAACGTCCCCAAGATATCTCATTAGGGTATACAAATATTTCAATATACAGAAAAATCGTAGGTTTTGAGAGAGGACTTGAAAGATTGAAGCCTGTGAAAGTGTTGGGTTTGGAGGGGTAGGGAGTTCTCGGGGCTAGGCTGTTGGCATAACCCCAATGTGGCACAGCAATGCTATGGATAGCTTCTGCTAAGTACATCCTGTCAAAGTCGAAAAATAACATGATTCATATGCCTTGTACTAACCCCATGCACATGCCCGCTGCGCTTGCACACGCTCTGCCGTGCGTACGCATATTCGAACTTTAAGTAATGGAGCTTCTACGGCCGTGCGCTTTGGCGCGTGGTATGCGCATTTACGGTAGAGTTTGTGAGCATGTAGCGTGCGACTCGATCGTAGCATATTTAACCCAAATAGCGTATATTATAGTTAATATTCCCCTAGACAATGTCAGCAAGTATGTTTAGTTTAAACGGTTCCTGGACAGAGAGATTCCTCTTTGCATGATAGGAAGGGTCAGATAAAGGTTGAACGGTGGTGTCTAGTATCCAGCTGTAGGGTATTTTATGGGTAATATTCCGATGCTAGTTAGGAAAGGATCGCTCGCACCTGCGTATAGTTATGTACAAAAGTAGATTATGGACATTTATTGTATTTGCAGTTTATTACACATGCGGCGGGAATCCTGAGGATATCTCCTACCTGAGCAGTTGGGGAAAGACACAGCCCACCTGTTCAAATCCACCTATGACCTTTGCTATAATGTGGAGACACATTCCTGTGTCCAATGAACAATGAGATTATAGGGACCATTGTATTGTGAATGTATGTTGTGTATATAAAGACCACCATTGCCTGGCCAGTCACTCACTCTCTCTGAAGGCTTTCTCTCTGAATGCTGAAGGCTGGAATCCAGGACGCGCTTGCGAATCATCCCCACGTATGTATTATTCTCTGTAGCCATTTTGTTATCCTTTCTGTTTGCCATCTGTTCTCATTCTGTTTGCTCGTGTTTGCGATCGTTCGCTATTGTTCATATTATTCTTTGTTATTCTGTTTAGATTTCCCTGTTAGTTTGTAGTGTATAACTTGTATTGTGTTTTTTCCCTTTTTCTCTAAATCATCCACGGCGGTGTTAGAGCTGTTGTGGTTTTTAAATCCAAATCAGGTCTTGTGTTTTCACTCCTACGCAAAGGGCTCTTTTAGCATCTTAATCGCTCATACAGTATAACGTTGTTAAAGGTTTTAATCGTTACATCATTACAGTACTTGGTTATTAAGGATTAGAGTGTAAGCATATTCTTACTGTGTTTAAGGTTTAAAAGGTTATCGACTGTGTGTGCGCTCACTGCGTGTATTCCATACACTCAGCGCAGCGTGTGTACGCCAAGTGCATACCACGTACGGTACTCCGTACGCAATTAGCGTGCAAAGTGCGTAGCACGTGCACGTGGCCTAGCGGCCATTGCGGCTCAACGGTAATCGTATATAAATATAAATAATATATAAATATATATATATAATAGTATAATATATATATAATAGTATAATAATAATAATAATAATAATATAATAATATATATATATAATAGTATATAAATATATATAAGTATTTAAAGGTAATATTTGGCATTATCAATCCATTAGGGCATAGCCCCACCCCTCCACTTTACTATGCTCTCACTAGAACCTGATCCGTCTGTCAATGGCCTTGTATATAGTTTATATATATTCATACTACAGTATATAGTCCATATATGCCATTTCCCAGAATGATATATAAAAGCTTAAACATTCTCATCCTTATGCCTTGCCACTAGTTTTCATACAAGGTTTACATCATGTTACACAAATAACCATTCACAGTCAAGTTACAAAGGTTAAGAATTAATTGTGCCTAGTATGTTAGAAATTAACTTGCCATATAATATGTGTGCACGGGATGCAGTCAGGATCCCGCCTGTCGGAAACCCGGCAGTCAGATTACCAAGGCCAGAATCCTGATACTATTTGGAATGCCAATACCAGCATCCCGAATAGGTAGACATCCCGGCATCGGAATCCCGACAGATGGGATGCTGAACATTCTGACACCATGTCACTGAAGAGGTGAGCCACGGTAGGGGGGGGGGGAGTTTAGGTTTAGGCTGCAGGGTGAGAGTTATGGTTAGGCTGCGCCCCAGGAGGGTTAGGGTGCAGAGAGGGGGGTTAGGGTTAGGCACCCCCCTCCAAGGGTTAAGGTTAGGCTGCTGGCCAGGAGGGTTAGGTTTAGGCAGCCGGGACGGGAACTTAGGTTTAGCCACTTACGGGTGTGATGGTTAGGGTTAGTCATTAAGGGGAAGGTTAGGGTTAGGCAGCGAGTAGGGAGGTTTAGGGCGGTAGGGGAGAGCACCCCTAACTTACCCCTCTTAGGATCCCGACATTGCTATTTCAAACGTAAGGATCCTACTGGCCGACTTTCCATACTGATCCCATATGCACTATATAAATAATAAATAAATAAATAAACTCTGGCATGTCTAAATTAACTTTGGTGAAGGAGAAACGCTGTATATGTTAAAATATATAATATTTTACCCATTAATAGATTGAAATCTCCTTCAAAGAACTTTTTAAAATAATTGGGGTTGTTCACATTGTTTTCACACCCCCGAATAAATTAAAAGAACCATATATAGACAGACTGCACCCACAGCAAACAGACAACAGTCTCATATGTTTAGGCACTTATTTGAAACAAATGCTCTTGTGCACAAAACTGTAGTTGACACAGCGTCCTTTGGTAACCTGTGAAGATATGTGATATACTGTACATAGGAAACATAAAGGCATGCAGTTATTTCATTCCACACCTGTTTTTCTACTTTGTACATAGAATAGTTTGTGTTTGACTGTGTTTTGCAACATTTTTCACATTTTTGCTAGTACTTCATTTATGTATGTACTCAAAACAGTAAGGGAAACATCAGAGTACTCTTTATTGATACATTCAGTGTCACATTCAGCTCCAGCTTCTTCAATATTAGACTAAACTACTAAGGCATGGGTTCCCTGGGCTGGCAACAGAAATTTTGGGGCCCGGTACAATGATATCTCTGGGACCCCCTCAGATAGACTGACTGACTGACTGACTGACTGACTGACTGACTGACTGACTGACTGTCTGTCTACCTAGATATAACATGTGCAGAGAGAGTTAGATTTGGGTGGGTTATTTTGTGTCTATGCAGGGTAAATACTGGCTGCTTTATTTTTACACTGCAATCTAGATTTCAGTTTGAACACACCCCACCCAAATCTAACTCTCTCTGCACATGTTATATCTGCCCCCCCTGCAGTGCACGTGGTTTTGCCCATTAGCTAACAAATTTGCTGCTGCGATCAGGTCTGAATTAGAACCTATATTACAGATGTGTCTCACAATACGTGTATGAGTGAGAAATGGTAGTCGAACACTGTGGTTGACCTTCACCAACAGCATTGCACAATACATGTATGAGTGAGAAATGGTAGTCAAACATGGCGGATGACCTTCACCAATAGCATTGCACAATATGTGTATGTCGCACAATGGGCCTAATTCAGACCTGATTGGTGCTGTGCATTTTCGCACAGCAGCCAATCAGGTCTGAACTGCCGACGGCTGTCTCAGCCCTGTGATCGCTTGTGCCTGATTGATAGGCAGAGACGGTTGCTGGGCGGGAGGGGGCGGGCAGGTGGCGTATCCATTTAGGGGGCACGGTCCGGACAATGCTGGCATACCCGGACCATTGGAGGGGGTGGACGGCGGCTGCATGACATCACACGCAGCTGCTGCGACCCTCACAGTGACAAGTAACTCCTGCCAGCACGCAAGAGCTACGCTGGCAGGGAGCTAATCCTAAAGTACAAAAGCATTGCTGCTGTGCGATGCTTTTGTACTTGTGCGGGGGGGTTGGTTCTGACATGCGGGGAGGACTAGCCCTGTGCTGGGCGTCCCCCCACATGTCTGTGTGACTGATCGTAGATGTGCTAAATTTAGCACATCTATGATCAGGTCTCAATTAGGCCCAATATGTGTAGTCGAACACTCAGGGCCGTATTTTCATATGGGCTCAATAGGCAGTTGCCCAAGGGCCCTAGGAGTATAAGGGCACTAGGCTGATAGCTGAGGGTCCCCTTTTTCCAGTGGTATTAGATTTTTTTTAAATCAGTCCTGGGGAACCGAAGATATCAGACTTCAAAGCAGTGGTCCCCAGCCAAGCATGTTAATTCCCAGCCAGATATCTTGGGTTCTCTCTGACATTGAGTTTGATACTCCAAAAGCTGGGACTCTCTCCTTTCATTAGGTCCTGGCAGCTTGTCTCTACAATGCCCAGAACCAGATATATCAGCCTTCCAGCAACTTTATCGAAGGGGAGTGGCAGATGTGGAGCGGCGGGAGCAGAAGATAAGTCTAGCTGCAGAGTTGAGAACAGCTTGGAGTAGAGCGAGATGGGAGAGTGAGAGGCCAGTGAGGAGAATGTTGCAATAGTCAAGCCATGAAATGACTAGTGAGTGGATAATAAATTTAGTCGCACTCTGAGAGAGTAACGGACTGACGCAGGCGATGATGCATAGCTGTAACTGATGGGATTGAGCCAGAAATTGGACGTGGGTGGTGAAGAAGAGGGGGAAGTCAAGAGTGACACCAAAGCAGCAGAGTTGGGGAACAGGGAGGTCATAGTGTTGTCAGCAGTGATAGAGATATTGGGGTGGGTGGAGACTCTGGATAAGAAAAAGAGGATGAGTTCAGTTTTGTCCAAGTTGAGCTTCAGTGAGCCATCAGACATCCAGGAGGAGATGGCAGAGATGCAGATGGATACCCGAAAGAAGACAGAGGGGGAGAGGTCAGTAGAGTAGAAGTATAGCTGAATATCATCAGCATAGAGGTGGTATTGAAATCCAAAGGAGCTTATGAGCGTTTCAACCCGTGTGCACCTCCGGGTGGGCCTCCTCCTCTGTATGACACTGTAGACTCCAGCATTGTGCCAGAGTCTACTGTGCATGCGCAGGTCTCTGGAAACATGGCACCTGCCATGATCGGAGACCAATTTGGCTACTGTGCATGCGCAGCGGGCATTTTGGTGGCAATTTCTGCTGTGACCGCAGCACCCGATGCTGGACTCTGGAAAGGTAAGTATTAAAATGGGTGCAATGTGTGTGGTGTGGGTCCCCGTCCCCCCCCTGGACCCAGGGGCCCATGTGCACCACACACATTGCACCAATTATAGAAACGC
This sequence comes from Pseudophryne corroboree, assembly GCF_028390025.1. Classification (NCBI taxonomy): domain Eukaryota; kingdom Metazoa; phylum Chordata; class Amphibia; order Anura; family Myobatrachidae; genus Pseudophryne; species Pseudophryne corroboree. The sequence continues at coordinate 538,886,945 of NC_086449.1, forward strand.
CAATGCATGGAAGAGGTGTACAGGCAAAAGAGAAGGGGACCAAGGACAGAACCCCGGGGGGAAACCAAAGGGGGAGGATGGAAGGGGGTAAGGTTGAGCCGGAGGTAGACACAGAGAAGGAGCAATTAGCGAGGTAAGAGGTGAACTAGGAAAAAACAGTGCGAGAGAGGCCAATGGATTGGAGTGTGCATAGCAGGAGAGGATGATCCGCAGTGTTGAAGGCAGCAGAGAGATCCAGGAGGATGAACAGAGAGAAGTGAGCACAGTGCCAGAGTGTCAGTCTTACCTTTTTGATTCCTGATTGCTACTCCGTGTTCTAATACTGTACATCTTATTTCCTGACCTCACTACCCTGTTGCTCCTGTAATATTTTATGCTGTGGATATCAGCATTTGACTTCTGGCTTGTTTGATAATTCTTCTGCAGGCTCCTCTGATACAATACTTCTTACAATATATTGGATTCTGATCCACAACTAGTCTGACTACTGTCCTATGTTTGCTCCACTTACTAGCCTGTCACATTAGGTACCCACTCAGAGGGACACGGGCTGCATGACACAGCAAAGCCTAAATCCCCTTACAACAATGGCATCACTATGGGGGGTGCAGGGGGTGTGGACTGCACAGCAAAGGAAAACACTGCTTTTTCTACACTTTTCCAGTACAAGGCTCTACCCTTGGTTTTCATGGGGTGCTGACCACTTTCCAAAGGGCGATGAACAAAGTACTGAGATCCCATACTGTATATACCACAGTATATATAGATGATATATTGTATACTCTCAAGACTAGGAATTACATCCTAAGGTTGAGGTGGTATTGGCCTCATTAAGGTCTGCAATTTTCAAGGCTAAGCCTGGGAAATGTGCAGTGGTCCTAAGAGAAGCTAAGTATTTCAGGGTGCGGACCGCACTTGGCTATCACTCTCGGACGGAGTGCCACCAAAATGCCGACTCCACCACAGTGACAGGGAGCTGGGTGCTGCACTGTGACATTATTGTGCAAAGCCTGGCTCCTGTCAATGAGAATGAGCTGGCAGTGGAAACAGAGTCTCTGGGGCAGCCCAGAATCTCCAGGAATGCTGGGTATACCACCTGAATGATGTAATGGGGGTCTCCAATAAGATCACTCCCCATTCCAGTGAGGCCAAACCCCTGATTGAGACAGACTGGGGATTCCTGCAATGTCACGCCCATTTATACAAGGACACACCCCATTTTCAGACGCTATATTGTGTGCACCAGGTGTCATCAGGCCCTATGATGCCTCTGCCTTGCAGTGGTGCATGGCAAAGACCACTGGCACTTTAAACTACATGCCTTTGTCCTGGGTAGTATCAAATTTCGTTGGCAGTATTCATCCATTAAAAATCCCTCATCCATTGAAATCCCTCAGTTTATGACATGCTGCTATGTTTGACTATGTTTGTGGTACATTATGTTTGATGCAAGTCTACCATGGAGACATATCTTTCAGGAAAACCTACTGCATTCTGCAAGAGACCTAGGACAGAAGAAGATTCTAGGTGCACATTAACACAAAGTATAAAAAAACAGTACCCTGGAGTAGTCTGGTAAAATCCAATCAATAATTAGATTGAAAATCTGTTAAATTAGTTGAAAATTTTCATTCATCAACAGTCCCCGTCCACAGTGGAGAATTCCCAATTAGACACATGAGGCACATGCCTACGGGCAGCACTTGTTTGGGGGCCTCACTTGGATGCTTGTGTTGATACTGTCAGCCCAAAAAGTACCAGTAACTGCAAAATATTTCCAAATTAGTTTACCATATGCCATCTTGAATTAAGTATGAATGTGTAGGACATGAACATACTCCCCCTGTAAGCTTTTCTACTTAGTAAATATGTACACATAATTAAAAATAGAAAAATCTCATGGTTAGTAGCTTTTTCTTCACTAATCTATTAAATTGGCTATCATCAATTGAGGGTTTATAACCAATCAATTAAAAATAATAAAATTAGGCAGGTGGGGGCAGCCATTACTGTTGTGCCTAGGGTGCCCTCAGCCCTTAATTAGTCACTGTCCATCCAGATTTATGCAACTTGAGCGATATTCAGGTGTCCAGCTGTTAAAGCCATTGATGACCTATAGGGAGCTAGAACAGTAATTGTAACTGAAGAAGCACCTAACAAGATGGTGAATGTATGTATAATCAGTTATTAGCTGTTCTGTGTTTATAACTAAAGCTGGGAACACACTGGCAGATATATCTGCAGTTCAATTGATCTGCAGACATATCTGCCGATGGTGGTTGTTCATACACGCAGAAAGATGCGCCAATATATCTTAAAGATATATTATTATTATTTATTACCAGTTATTTATATAGCGCAAACATATTCCGCAGCGCTTTACAGAGAATATTTGGCCATTCACATCAGTCCCTGCCCCAGTGGAGCTTACAATCTATATTCCCTATCACATGCACACGCACACACATTCAAGCTAGGGTTAATTTTGTTGGGAGCCAATTAACCTACCAGTATATTTTTGGATTGTGGGAGGAAACCGGAGTACCCGGAGGAAACCCACGCAAGTACGGGGAGAATATACAAACTCCACACAGTTAGGGCCATGTTGGGAATCGAACCCATGACCTCAGTGCTGTGAGGCAGTAATGCTAACCATTACACCATCCGTACTGCCCATCTATATCTGATGTTCAATCGCTCTGCAGCTATATCTGCAGATGGTGGTTGTTCATACACACAGAAAGATGCACCAATATATCTGCAGAGTGCAGATATATTGACCGGGTGGTATTCATGTGACCGCCGGTCAGCTGACCGACAGTCACATGACCTCCTCTACCAGCCCGACGGGTCACTATCCCGACGGTCGGCATGCCGACCAACAGGGACTATTTCCACTCGTGGGTGTCCATGACACCCATAGAGTGGGAATAGAACCCGTGGCGACCGCAGGTCGCCACCGAGCCCGCAAGGGGCTTGCTGCACTCGCCCCTCCCCGCCGGGATCCCGGCGTCGGTATGCTGCCGGGATCCCGGCGTCGGTAAGCTGACCGGCGGTCAGGAGACCGCCGGTCAGCAGTACTACACCCATATTGACCATCTGCTGAGCTGTACAGCAGATGCAATATATTTGTGAAAGACGTTTTTCACAGACATATTGCTTGTACACACCTGCAGATCAGCAAAAGATATATTGGCCAATCAATTAATTGGCCAATATATCTGTCAGTGTGTACCAAAAATTAGATATTTTTTTTAACTAATCATAATAATTTACATTGATCCATGGAAATTTCAAATTAATTTGTTTTTATTTCATGATGTAACAAAGTTTTGTAAGAAAAATTCCATAAGGCTTTACATTTTTATAGTCACTACTACAAATTGATAAATCCCATTAGTATTACCTATATTTTGCTTCTGAAGAATCCAATTCCAAGTGTGATATGTAAAAAACTGAAGTCCTTCTATTTCCAAAAGCAAAGCAGCTGCCATTGGTTTTTATCGGGCTGCTAAGCACCGTATTTGGATTTACCAAGATCCAGAATGCTTCTTGGCAAACCTGACTGCAAACCAGTTTATTAATGGATTCTAGCAGTCGGATTGCACAGCAGTCTCTCTCACTCTGGGGGTAAATTCAGAGTTGATCACAGCAGCAAATATGTTAGCAGTTGGGCAAAACCATGTGCACTGCAGGGGGGGCAGATATAACATGTACAGAGAGAGTTAGATTTGGGTGCGTTATATTGTTTCTGTGCAGGGTAAATACTGGCTGCTTTATTCTTACACTACAATTTAGACTTCAGTTTGAACACACCCCACCCAAATTAAAAGGGGGGTACTCACGGAGCAATCGCTGCTTAAAATCTAAGCAATCTGACTAGATTACTTAGATTTTAAGCAGCGATCACTTCGTGTGTACCCCTCACAGCGATAGCGATGCGCAGCCCCGCGCATTGCTATCGCTGGTACTAGATTGGCCTGCATTTCGCCTGCTGGGTGAAATGAGCGCCCCCCCACCCCCACCCCCCGCACGCTCAGCACACATCACGTTTTGCTGAGTGGGGGGAGAGATGTGTGCTGAGCGGTTCGCTCAGCACACATCTCTCTCTAGATCTGCCCGTGAATACGGGCCTTAACTCTCTCTGCACATGTTATATCTGACCCCCCCCCCCCCCTGCAGTGCAAATGGTTTTGCACAACTGCTAACAAATTTGCTGTTGCGATCAACTCTGAATTACCCCCTCTCTCTCTTGTGTTTATTGCACAGCTTCAGAAAATGATCAGTTAAAATACTGGAGAATATATTTTTTCTATTACAGCATAAATAGAATCACGACATATTTCTATTTGTCTTCTCTTCTCATGCAAATTAGTTCAGTCATTTCAAACAAAGAAAATAACTTTGTTACAATTTGAAGATCTCTATGTGTTATAAATAGTTCAAGAAACTGCACTGCACCTGGCTGTCAGAAGATAGCAGACATGTACACTGCGGGCACTGTTTACAGTATGTGATAGAAATGAACTTAGAAACACAACATTTCTTAGTATTATAATAACGATTTTTAAGCAAATTAATATAAATTGTTAATGGCAAAAACAATTGTTTCCACGGGAACATCTTAAAAGCAAACTAAAATAAAAAAAATCTGAATACTTTTCACCAATTTCCGAATCATAGTAGTGGTGAGGTTAATGTATATGAACCTGTTTCTGAAGATCCACAGGTCCATATGGAAATACCTATGATGGAAAGAGAAAAAAAAATCACTTAAACGTTCAGCCTATATCACTTTGTAAATCCTCCTGTATAGAAGCTATCCTACACTGTTTGTTCAAGACTTTGGGTCTAATTCTGATTTGGAAATAAGGCAAGAAAAAAAGCAAGGAACTGTGCACCTTGGCAAAACCATGCTGTACTGCAGGTGGGGCAGATGTAAGATGCGCAGAAAGAGTAAGATATGGGTGAGGTGTGTCCAAACTGAAATATAAATTGCAGTGTAAAAATAAAGCTGTCTAACATTTGTGGGCTACATGCAAAAGCAGCCAGTATTTACCCTGCACAGAAACAATATACATGTATGTGCTCCAGTTGCCTGGCAAAACTATTTGTTCCAGACTCAAACCTACAGTACTTCCTTTTTTTCTACTTTCAAATCAGAATCAGGCCTTTTATGTCAATCTAATCTAGAGACTGAGGATATCAGCACCCTCATTATATGTGACAATATTATACAGATTATTGTTTATGTACACTGAAATAATTGCTCCTATAAATGTGTATTCCCATATAAAGTGTACCTGGAAGGTGCAAAAGGTGTCCCCTTCTCATGTGGTATAGTTATGCACTGTGTCACTATTTACCATACAGCATAGTTTTATACTGTATTATTGTTTGCCTGCCATGCTGCATAATTGTGTGATTGTGTACAATATCATTGTCTATTAGCCAAATGGCATTGTTGTGTGCTAGTCATGTTGCATAGTGCTTGTACATTGTATTATTTTCTCACTATTCAGCATACAGGGGGTAATTCTGAGTTGATCGCAGCAGGATTTTGGTTAGCAGTTGGGCAAAACCATGTGCACCGCAGGGGAGGCAGATATAACATGTGCAGAGAGAGTTAGATTTGGGTGTGGTGTGTTCAATCTGCAATCTAAATTGCAGTGTAAAAATAAAGCAGCCATTATTTACCCTGCACAGAAATAAAATAACCCACCCAAATCTAACTCTTTCTGCACGTTATATCTGCCTCCCCTGCAGTGCACATGGTTTTGCCCAACTGCTAAAAAATTTCCTGCTGCGATCAACTTGGAATTACCCCCACAGTGCCTTGCTAAAGTATTCACCCCCCTCCCCCACCTTTGCTTTTTACCCATTTTGTTACATTACAACCTGTAATTTATTTATTTTTTTAATCTGAATTTTATGTGATAGATCTGCACAAAACAATCTAAATTGGTGAAGTGAAATGAGATAGATGTATATAAAAAACTGTCATGTGCATATGTATTCACCCCCTTTGCTATGAAGCCCCTCAAAGGTATTGGTGTAACCAATAACCTTCAGAAGTCACATAATTAGTGAAATGAAGTCCACCTGTGGGCAATCTAAATGTCACATGATCTGTCAGTATAAACACACCTTTTCTGAAAGGTCCCAGAGGCTGCAACACCACTAAGCAAGAGACATCACACCATGAAGACCAAGGAGCTCTCCAAACAAGTCAGGGACAAAGTTGTTGAGAAGTACAAGTCAGGGTTGGATTATAAAAAAATATCCAAATCTTTGATTATCCCCCGGGACACCACCAAATCCATCATCTTCAAATGGAAAGAACATGGTACCACAACAAACCTGCCAAGAGAGGGCCGGCCACCAAAACTCACAGACTGGGCAAGGAGGGCTTTAATCAGAGAGGCAGCATAGAGACCAAAGGTAACCCTGCAGAGTTCCACAGCAGAGACTGGTGTATCTGTGTATGTGACCGCAATAAGTAGTACACTCCATAGAGCTGGGATTTATGGAAGAGTGGCCAGAAAAAAAGTGATTACTTAGTGTTAAAACTAAGAAGGCACATTTTAAGTTTGCCAAAAGGCATGTGGACGACTCCCCAAATGTATGGAGGAAAGTGCTCTGGTCAGATGAGAATAAAATTGAACTTTTCGGCCACCAAGGAAAACGCTATGTCTGGTGCAAAACCAACACATCCCATCTCCTCAAGAACACCATCCCCACAGTGAAACATGGTGGTGGCAGCATCAAGCTGAGCTCTCAATCCAATTGAGAATCTGTGGTCAGAATTGAAGATTGCTATTCACAAGCGGAAACCCGCCTTGAGGAATGGGCAAAAATCCCAGTGGCAAGATGTAGAAAGCTCATAGAGACTTATCCAAAGCGACTTGCAGCTGTGATTGCCGCAAAAGGTGCATCTACTAAGTGCTGACTTTAGAGGGGTGAATAGTTATGCACACTGAAGTTTTCTGTTATTTTGCCCTATTTGTTGTTTGCTTCACAATAAAAGAAAATAACATCTTCAAAGTTGTAGGCATGTCCTGTGAATGAAATGATGCAAACCTTCAAACAATCCATTTTAATTCCAGGTTGTGAGGCAACAAAACATGAAAAATGCAAAGGGGGGTGAATATTTTAGGAAGTCACTGTGAGTGTTTACAGTTTCATCATTGCTCACCTAGAGGCATAGTTGTGTACCATATCATGGGCGGCTTGTCATGCAGGGCTTCCGAGAGGGGGGAGTGGGTACTAATTACCCGAACCGGGGACTGATGAAGGGGCATGGCAGAGCCTGATTCTGCCACACCCCTCTCCCATGAGCAGCATGAGCTCTTGTCAGCACAGCACACTCTGCACTGTGCTGGGCTGCAGAGAGGCTGTTGCTGAGGCTCTGTCTGTTGCTGTGCAGGTGGGGGTGGTGATCCCCCTGATCGCGATCCCCCCTTCTATTGCATGGCTCTACAAATACTTTTTTTGACATTTTTCCCTGATGGGGGAGAGGCCATACATTCCACAATTAGGCCACACCCACTACATTTTACCAGGTCCCGGCAGACCTCTCACCAGCACTGTTGTTATGTAGCATAGTTGTATACTGTATCATTGTCTTCACACAATGTTGTATAGTTGTGTACCATATCATTGTCTTCTCACAATGTGACAAAGTTGTGTACCATATATTTATCTTCTTACCATATGGCAAAGTTGTGTGCTGTATGATTGCCTGTTAATCAAGTGGTCTATTCATGAAGCAGTGAATAAGTGGAGAAGTGTGTCAGTTGAGAAGTTGCCCATGGCAACCAATCAGCATTAAAGTGACATTTATCAAATGCATTCTATATAATTATATGTAGCAGCTGATTGGTTGCCATGATGGCCAACTTCTCCAATGGCTCACTTCTCCACTTTTTTCACTGCTGCATGAATGGACCCTTTGTGTAATAGTATCATTGTCTGCTTGTCGTGTGGCATGGCTGTATACTGTATCATTGTCGGTTTGCCAAGTGGTATAGTTCCTATTGTCACTGTCGTGCTTAGGTCTAAATGCGGATCCGGGTTTGAGTCTCTGACTGGACTGGGTTCTGGAATCAGTATCTGGAAGCTGGCTGGCCTGATCCTCTTCATGGGATATGGTAAGATTATTGGCTAGAACCCGGGAGTTGAAGGTAACCCAGGGCAGATGCTCAGATTCTAACATGCTGGTGGCTTTGAGTTTGGGCTTATCTGCATCTAACGTGCAGGTCAGACCTCTGACCGGGTCTCCCAGTACTAGTGCCAGAATATCACAGATGAATGGAATAGCAGGAACCAGGGTGGTACTGGATATCAGATTGGATCCGATGGTACAGTATATGGGACTGGAAACAATGATACAGGATATCAGACTGGAACTTATGGAGCAGGATATCGGACTGGAACCGATTAGAGAGCAAGGAGTGCAGCGAGATGGTGATCTGCACTAGAGATGATGAATAAGATTAGTATTCGCAAGTACTCTCACAGAATTGCTCAGCTAGGCTGTGGACAATATTGCTCTGACCCCTTCTGTCTCTCAAGGAAGTCACTTTATACCCCTGGCTGATAAGAGATTGGCTGTGTGTGTCATATGACTGCAGACTGGTCTCTAGTTGGTGCTTGAGCAGTCATCTGATACAGACTGTCATGGCTGCACCCAGCAGCCAGCACTTGAGGGATACTGCACGTGAGTATGTTGGAAGCCACAATGAATCCTAGAAGGTCTGCCACGGAATAGCAGCATGGAGCAGGGAAGCAAGTAGGCTGTTGGCTGCACAGAATGGTGTGAGTTGTAATACATATCGCTTATAAAATACACCCAGGATTAGATTAACCAAAAAGGGAAAAGTGGAAATCCACAGTGGGACCCACTGTATGATGCGATTCAGTATGATATCCCGGCTGTGAGCGCAGTGTGTCCACTCGTGTGTTCGCTCCGCTCATCTTGCTTTGGGCCTGATGATGACCCAGGGTTATATTCCCTATCGGGGGTGGCGTGGACCACGACCCGAGTGGGGATTCTAGCCGGCGGTCAGGATTCTGACTGCCGGCATTTCACCGGGTGTCGGGATTCCGGCGTCGGTCTTCTGACAGCCGGGATCCAGAGATCCGGCAAACTGAATGCCTCCCGCATGATGGCCTTATTCCTTCCTCTAATGTCAGGTTCAAATTATATATTGTTAATCTATTAGTGGGTAAGATACATGGTCTCTATTGGCTAAGTCTCTGTGCGGGCTGTTCTCAGCATGCGGTAACTGGCCACACCCCGTAAGCATGGACAGCTACAACCAAAATCCCCTGTTGTGCCCTTCACACCCTATTCTAAGACTGAATACACCGTTTGCAAGTTAAATTCATTAATTAGTTTAAAACACATACAGTACATTAAGACTGCTTAGACAATCACTCTAAAACACAGGTTCTCAAACTCGGTCCTCAGGACCCCACACGGTTCATGTTTTGCAGGTCACCTGTAGATTTTTCAAATGTGACAGTTGGTGATACACAGTGCACCTTCTGAGTGACATGGAAAACGTGAACCGTGTGGGGTTCTGAGAACCGAGTTTGAGAACCACTGCTCGAAAACAAACAAACAAACAAATAAATAAATAAATAAATATTGCCTACTGTAGTTAAACTGAAAAAATGTCTAATGGTTTTGGGTTCTGTATTTTTTTTCAACAAATTCTTTAAAAGATGCAGCACATTTACAGAATTTCAAGACTTCACTTTATTTTGTCAAGAGCCCAGATTCCAAAAAACTGGTTTGTGTTTAATTAGCTGATCTTTCACTTAGACTTAACTTCCCTATAACATAGCTCTGGGTTAAAGTATTAATTCTTGAAGTTTAGGATATGCTTCTGTGAATATTATTAGTGATTTAGAAGAACAACCTTCACCTTGTCGTTTTACCTTCAGGGGACAGGTAAAGTACAATCTAGGACAGTGTAGAACTAAATAAGGAAGGAGCAATGGGTCTAGTTAAGAGATATACACAAACACAATTGTTTACTGTACTTTACATACATCTCCAATACATACTTGCCGACATTCTAGCTGCGTGGTGCGGCATGGAGGGTGCGTGGCAAGGGGAACGTGATGCTGAACAGGGGGTATGACCATGCGACCATGTCATTGTGGCCTCGCCCCCACAACACAATGCCAAGATTACCAATATTGTGAGGCAGGACGCGGGCCACGATTCAGTGCGAATTGCATCATTGGACCCCCCTCAACCACTAACTTGTGGACAACTGCAGGGGAAGGGGTGCTGGCAGATACAGGGTTCTGCGTGCATGTGGCGTTCATCCGGGAGACTTGCCCACTATTCTGGGAGGCCAGGAGCGCCACCCATTTTTTGGGCACCTTCTGGCTATTCTGGGAGAGTAGTCAAGTATGCTCGAATGATTGGAAAGCTGCTCAGGTACAGGATTTACAGTTACAGTGCCTCTAAGCAGCAGCATGATTGACATGCTGCCGCCATTTGGGGCACGGGAAGTGGTGTTTGTATTGCCATCCCAGATCCTGGGGCTCCAGCTCCTAGGGCTGGGGGGAGTTTTTCTTCTTGTTCAGATGTGGTTTCGGTTCTGTCTCAGATCTGTGCATAGTCTACTCCTCTTTTCAGAGCCGTGTCTGGGTCCTCAGGTGAGCACTTTGCGAGTTGCTGTGTTTGATGATAGTTCTTCCTTGGCCAGCAGCCTGTGGTCGCACTGCACATGTCCTGTTGCGATAACAATCCCGCATGTTGTTTTTGTATGGCCCTTGCGGTGTTGAAGCTGGCGGCATTGTTGTAGTTTTGTGGAGACTCTTTGGTCAGCTTGGGCATTGTGCACTCTGCCACTATGGTGCTGTTGTTTTTTTTGTGTGTTTACCATCATCTAATGCGGTCTCCTTTCGTACAAGTGAGGATCGCGCCAAACCTCTGGAATGGTGTTTTGGAGATGTTTGCCCACATTTGATACTATTTCATCCTGACCCCCGTGTGGTATGTCGTGGTTGGTGGCAGTGGCTTGCATATAGCAAGGTGTTAGTTCGCATGCGTTATTTATTTTGATAAACTGGACAGGCCCCAGATTACTCTACTTTACAGTTCCTTGCGTTAATCTGGGATTTGACTGACTGCAGTTCACTTTTCTACAAAGGGGATAATGTTCAGCTTCCGAGGTCAGGTGGTATGTGACGTTTGTTGGTAGCTTGCATATAGCACAGCGTTAGTCCACATTAATTACTTATTATGCTAACTGGATGCCTGAATTAGCCCCAGTTTCAGATATGATGCAATCCACAGAGCATCACTTTAATCTAGGTTTGACACACTACTTTCTGGAATGTTCTCCCTGGAGAGTTAGGAATTCTCCTGGATGGCTCTAGAGCTACATAAGACCCCTCTCTTTTACTAAGCGCCTGCATGAGCAGTGTAGCAAAGCATACCCTTCCTCTATCCTTGTATATTTTATTTGGTTTTGGCAATTATAGTCAATTAGTTTTCTAATTATGTGTACTGCTCAATCAGCTTGCCTTTGTTATTGGCCTTTCGCAGGTCCTTTAAAAAATGTGGCCATTTATGCGAAAGAATGTTACTGACTGCAGTCTACTTTCCTACAAAGGGTATCACTCTGGCCTCTGAGGTAGCATGATTTGTCATGATTGCTGATGGTAGCTTGATATAGAGTGGAGATTGTACCCATTCATTATTTCTTATGCTATTTAGACTCCTCCACGGACCCCAGATTTATCTACAGAATAGTCTACAGTTCATTGATCTGAGCTGGATTTTGCTACAGTGCCTTTTGCTATGCTCTCCCTGGAGTAAATGGAACTCTCCCAGTTGGATCTAATCCAAGAACCTACATAATATATCTCCCATTTTATTGTGCACCTGCATGGGACTTTGGTTTTTGGTTTGATTATACATTGCAGTTTGGGCACTGCTACTGCCATTGCCTGAGAGTCACAGACATACCCTGGTCCTATTATGGCTTGTGTCATTTGGTGGCTCTTAAAGCTATTTGGTTTTTCTGCTATTGAGGACTGTTCATTTCAGCCTGACCTGGTGATTGGCCTTTCACAGGTCCTTTCGCATTGGATAGCTTGTTGTCGCTGTTCGATTGTGCTGTCACACCTTTGCTTAATCTCATGCCCTAATTTCCAATGCAGTTTGTGCTGATTGCAACACTTGAAGACTGTGTTGTGGTTTTTGGGTTCCTCTGCATCCCAGTGCTGACTCCCGGATTTGCCTGGTGACACTGTCCTGGGCCTCTGCCCAGTGATGCTGTCCCGGGCTTTTTGGTTGTCTGGATGTCTGGTTGAGGGTACATGGCTGATGCATTTTGATGGTACCCCAGTGATTGTTTTTTCATTTTGTTGGGTCTTCCAGTGATGTTTTTCTCTTACCCTGTTACTGCTGTACCCTTAAAGCCACTTGTTTCCCCTTCCAAGTACTGTTCATTTTGGCTCACCTTTGCAAAGACCTTTCCTGTGGCCTGTCACATTGGTGAGTTTGTTGCAGAGAAGAAGAATATCACCCCACCTTTGTTGGAGTGTTAAGTCCTGATGCCATTGCAGTTGTGACACTCAAGGTCAGATCAGTTAAGCCATGGGGCTCCTCTACATACCTGTACTGACTCCTGGTCTTGCCCGATGGTGCTTTACCGGTCTGTTTGTCTGGTTTTCTGGTTGATGATGCATGGTTGATGCATTTAATTTGTTTCAGTTGGAACTTTCAATGTTGTATTCTGTCAATCAGGTTTGTTCCTTGAAAATGTTGGGCCCACTTGTTTGCAGTGGGGCTGTCATGGCCATTAACAGTGGGAGCCTTGAGGGATTTTGCCTTGCTTTTATTCCCAATCCATAGAGGCTGTTGTACTCTTGGTGCGTTTTTTCAGGTATTTACCGCAGGACAAGTTATACCCACCTCCCTCTTTCATTCCTCCCTCCTGTGTTAGCTGCCTGTGTTTCTTTCTTCACTGGTTTGTTTGGAATAACCCCCTTTTGGAACATAGGGCATACCTTTATTACTGGACTTTCTGGTCCCCTATTGGTTGCAATTCCTCCTTGTTTGTAGCAAGTCACAGCTTTCTGCAGTTGGGATGTCATCCACTTTCATAAGGTGTCATGGAACACCCAAGAAACTGCATCAGGCCCTTAGAATCATGCTACAGAAGCCTTTACCTATATAACAGCCGCCCTTTCCCCATTGAGAGAGACACTCTCACCGGTACTGAGATGCTGCCATTACTGACTCATGCTATTAAGGACTTACACAAGTAACCAGATGACCGCAGTAGGTAGGCTGATGTAGATATAGTAAAAATGCAGTATAAAATTAAGATGGACTGGAGCTGTATTGTTTTGCAGATAACAGGCAATGGAACAATACTTGGAAAGAACAGGAGATGTAGAGGGCAGGAGACTGTAGACCAGACTGGAAAGGCAAAGTGAAACCAGGACTGCAGCAGCATAGTTTTCACCAGGAACCTGGATCAGCAAACTAAATACCAGGTCATGAACTGACCTTTTATCACACACAGCAACCAATCAGTATGCTGCAGGTGTAAAGCTGCACATAGGAGAGCAGTAATGAGTTTCCCAGGTAATTAGATCCAGATGGGAACTTGCACAGTGCAGCTACTGCTCTCAGTATTCCTGCATCCCAGCTTCCTAGCAATGGCCGGGCCGGCATACCAGAGGTCCACACTCTGACATGCCAGTCTCCTACTGATGGCCAGGACCTTGAAGAAGGTGGGGAGCTGCTGCGATTCCTGCAGCAGCTCCCAAAATAAGGAGCGTCTGTTGATTTTCTTGAGCAAAATTATGAGGTTTTGAAATATCTAGTTTGAGTCATGGTGCAGGCTCTCCTCCAGGACGGCACTTTGCATGGAAGCCTAGGGACTAATAAGTTTGTTGATAGATGCGCTCTTTTTCAGTACACTGATTTGGTGGATTTCCCTACTACACAGCGACCTCAGTTTTCTAACTGGACCTGTGGTGTATTTGGTAGGGGAGTTGGAGACCTTTGTACTTGCCTTTGAATAAGGGCAATTGACCCTGCAAGTATTTTGTTGTCATCTGATAGTAGGCCTTGGCCGGGTCAGCTGCCTGTTTCTGTCGCTACGATTATATATACTGTAGTTTATTCATGATAATTTTACATAAAGGCAGACCATTTTATTAATGCCACAATCTGCTGTCCATGTGTTTACTTTAGATAAGTGAATTATGTTTCATCCATCTGTCTTGTGCCACTAGGTAATTTATCGGGAATTAAGCACATTTTAAAAGGTTGTGTAGACACAACTGAACTAAGCAGACTTGGAGATAACATATTTCTAGGTGTACCTTTTACATCTAGCTAAAGGGATAATGCAAGAATGCGTTGATGATTATGATGACTTGCACCAAATCACGTGTAACTATAAGGAGCCAATGCAATACAAGATGCATATAACACTGCAGATGGACAAATATAATTTTGTTTTACATGCATGTAGTATGGGAGTAAATGGACACATTTCTGTCCAAATCAGTTTCAGGTCTTTGAACTTTAGTTACTGAAGCAAGCTACAAACTGACTGATTTTGAGGCATTCCCGTAAATGTGGTCAACAGGGCCTATCTGCCTGTCTATGCAGTCATCTGCCCACTGTTCACACGATTCGTTGCCCTGTAGAATGACCTGAGCTTCAAATGAGTCCAATTACATGTAGCACTCAGGTCAAACTTGATAATAAGGAAATCAAGTAGATGAATAGAGGGTTCATTATCAGAGATCTACATGCACGTCAGATAGCAGTCATGTGATTTATCTGCACACATTAAAGTGATTGAATTGCTGCAATACCAGACCAGCTTACTAGTATTGCTAGTGGAGTCATCAACATAGCCTAATGCCTGCACAAGCAATGTTATCATAAAATAAATAGATAGCTACCCCATTAACAATGGACTTATTGTCTAAAATATGCTTGTGCAGGTAGATGAACCATGATAGGGAATGTTAATGAGAACTAGTTCAGTGGAAAATTGATGGAGTCTATAGCAACAAAATTTTCTTTCATTTTGTAACTGTAGTAGAAATTTGACACAATCTAGATGATGTATGTTACATCGCATTTTTGATTCATGTCACTTTTCAGAAATATTCTCCATTGTGCAGGAGTGGATTTAGGGGTCAAGCCACCCCTAGCACTATATTAATGGGCATCCGCTCCCCTACCCCCTCGTTATTGTGTTAAGACTCCGCCTCCTCCAGCTACAGTGTATCTGGTTTATTTTGGCCTTTTGCAGGTGTCTATCATGGGTTAATAACTTTCTCTTCCAGGTTCCCGGGTTGTGGAAAAGGGGGGGGAGGGGGGGGGGGGGGGGGGGCTGGATTGCACATCCTATTACTAAAGATATCAAGAGGTGCTATCATGCTGAGGCTTCTAATACTATGCTGGAGTAAGAGAGATGCAGATGCACACTCCTAGCACTAAGAACACTGATAGTACAAATAATGTATACACCCTCACAATTAACATGGAGTATAATTGAAGTTCTTAGCACACATTTGCGCAAATATGCGGGCCCATGTACCGCGGCCAGGTGACTTCATCACATGGGTCCCTAACATTCCTAATACTATCACATTCTATAAATGTATCCAGGACTTACCTCTAAATAGTGACCTTATCAATATCTGATCTGAAATGCAGGAACCTAGCTAATTAAAACACCTGAGGGTGAATGGGAGGAGTGCCAATCCAAAGGAAGGAAGCCTTGCCTTCCAGTGTACAATATATACACAAATATAGTGGAAAAGGGGGGAACCTGGATTGCACATCCTATTACTAAAGATATCAGAGGTGCTATCATGCTGAGGCTTCTAATCCTCTAATACTATGCAGGTTCCCGGGTTGTACATGCTAGCTCTCCTGAGACCTTCCCGGCCACAAATCTAATTTTCCCCTTGATGCACCATGCGGGATGTATTCTATGATTTGTGTCCCAGTAGTCACAGCTAAATTGGGGTACTGGAGAGCTCTGATGTAGGGTAACTGCTGTGCCGCCTGCACCTAGTGGTGGCTCTAGGCACGTGCCTAGTGGGAAAGCCAGCACTGCCATTTCTTAATGCTGCTGTCATTATATGTAATCAGAATATTGAAATTTAAAGTCCATGACATCGATGTGACTTGTAGTTCCTCAAATCCGCCCTTCAGTTTTTTTATGACCCTAATAGTAAAACATTAACGGAGCCCTACTCCCGTCTATCCTGTTAATTCTAGTACATCAGAAGTCTGATTTATTGGTATATCAGTATTGTGAGATTAATATTTCGGGTGGGTAAACATTGGGACATTGGAAAACAAGAGCCCTGATCATGTGGTACATCATGAATTAGAATCAAAACTATTAATTCCAATTCCAGTGTAGATATACCGTTACATGTATTTGTGCAACTGATTTGATTGCTCAATAATACATATGCATATGAGTATTTTGCAGGCACATGTTGTAAAATATATATCTATTTATGGTACTGAAAACAAGTTAGGAGTAAAGCAGAAAAGGCGTAACTTTGCACCTTTGTAAAACCATGTTACATTGGAGGTGGGGCAGATGTACTGTAACGTGCAGAGAGAGTAAAGGCAATAATAAAAATACAGTATGCAGATTCTGAGATTTTTACCCCAAATTTAAAGATTCCCCAATCCACCATTCTGCGCCCATACATTACAGATATTTTTCAGTGATTTGCAGTTCATATTCAGCAAATACAGATCTGCCAATCTTGAAAGTCTCATCAGTTTACTAGAAATGGTCTGCAAATCTGTTGATTGCTACCATACACTAGCAATCTACAGCCCCAATTGATCTGTGAAATTCAGCATGTTGGACAACTTGATTTAACAATCTCGATTTAATTGGTCTGAAATCACAATATGTGAACCCCATATACAGTATTGTAGATTTATTTGTACAATCAACTGCAAAATGGCAAATTGCCCCAATCGATTGCTGATGGATGGGGCCTTTAGATTTGGGAGGGGCATGTCCACACTGAAATCTAAAATGCAGTGTTAAAATAAAGCTGTCCAGCATTTGTGTGCTTCATGCTAAATGTATTTACACTTGGTGCACAGTTACTTTCTTTTTTTGCTTGACTTCCACCTCACAATCAGGTCCAAAATGTACAATTTACATACTGTATTTTTAAATACAAAAATGCAAATCTTTGTTGCAAAACTAAGATAAAGGAAGGTGACTTTAATAAATGACCTATTAAATAACAAAATAAATCAGTTGTTTATTTTGAAAACTTAAGGTGTGTACACACGGCGAGATCCTTGCTATGCCGATTTTGACTATGTGATTTCCCTTGAACTCCCCCAGAGCCCAGATAATAATATAAGGCTTAATATGAGTTTGGGTGTCTGTCATTTTTTGGTCACACTATAGGTTGAGCAGATCATTTTTTGGTCACACTATGGGTTGAGCAGATCATATTCAATTTCACATGCTAATGAGCAGCCATATTGTTAGGGTATATAAACCCTTAACAGCAGCACTGATAACACCTTGAAAAAGTTGCATAAACGCAACGAAACGTGTTGGTGATTGCTGCTGCACGTACCTACTCCCATGGACATACATTAACAGAGGACCGAGAGACCTGGACCAAGTCCCCCTACCATCATTGTTGGACTTTGCTAAAGGGATTTCCCTACTGTGACCATCTTTTGCACCTTTTCATCAAGGGACTGCCACTTGCGGGAAGCTGGACCGCTTAAACGCCTTGAATACATCGATGGTAATTATCATTCATGGTTGTCAACTACTTAAGTCCAAACAAGACTTTCAAGGGGACTGTATATAAGGAACAGGTCACGTGCTTCATTCCTGGTCCTCACATTTCTCCAGTTGGAAGCAGTACTACATGCAGTTATTTTTTATTTTAGGCTGAACCTCTGTGAATACCCTGCAGGTTGTTGCCTGAGGCTCCTTTTCTGATTACACTAACACATTGAACATATTTAATGATGTGAATTTTCTCTGCCCAAGTCCTACCTACAGCCAAACCCCTGCAACAGTTGTGATATTATTATGGTTGCAGAGTGTGCATGTCACAACTGTCGCTGGGATTGTATAGATGCTGATCATACAGTTAGGACTGGCATAAATCCAGAAAAGAGAGTCTAACGTTCCAGTGGACTTCACCAGGGACCCCAGCAAGATGGTCCTCTGACTGGGTTTCTAGGTGGATATGAAGACTGGCAGTAAGGGGAAAATGTACTAAGCAGTGATAAACATGGATAAATGTGCCAGTGGAGAAGTTGTCCATGGCAACCAATCAGCTGCTCTGTATAATTTTAAAGTATGCAAATTATAAATGTTACTTCAATACTGATTGGTTGCCATGAATAGCTTCTCCACTGGCTCACTTCTCCGCTCTTTTCACTGCTTAGTACATATCCCCCAAAGACCAGTTGCTGTGCAGTATACTGTAGTGTAGTCAACAGAAATGGGTCAAAACAGGTAGGCAATGTGGTACCAGGGGACAGAAAGAAACAAGTAAGGGAGTAGCCAAGGTCAGTACTTGAAAGTCACAAGGAGCAGAAGCAAAGGAGCAGGCGAGGAGAATCGTCAGACTGAATCAGATCGGAATACAGATAATCACACTCGGAGCTCTAACATACCGGATGCTGGAGTACAGGATGCTGGCACTGAACACAGTGCCCAGAAACTGCATTTTATAGGGAGTCAAAACGAATCTCGCACCAAATGTGATGTCATGTTTGTCACGCTTGGTCCCTTTAAACATCAAAGAGAGCTTTGCATATGCCCCTAGGACTATGACATCACCTGTCGGAAGATCTTTGGCATAGGTCTGCAAACTCGGTCCTCAGGACCCCACACAGTGCATATTTTGCAGGTCTCCTCACAGAAACACAAGTGAAATAATTAACTCCACCTGTGGACCTTTTAAAATGTGTCTGTGAGTAATGAATACACCTGTGCACCTGCTGGGTTGCCTGCAAAACATGCACTGTGTGGGGTCCTGAGGACCGAGTTTGCAGACCTATGATCTATGCCACAGGTTCTCAAACTCGGTCCTCAGGACCCCACACAGTGCATGTTTTGCGGGTCTCCTCACAGAATCACAAGTGAAATAATTAGCTCCACCTGTGCACCTGCTGGGTTACCTGCAAAACATGCACTGTGTGGGGTCTTGAGAACCTGTGATCTATGCGATACCAATACAATTGAGAGTTAATAGAGAAATAATAAAGCACATAATTATTAGCAGTAAGCATTCCTAGAACAAGTCATTAAATTGATATAGAGCTATTTTTGCTACACTACTGATTAAATAAAGTAATCAATTATAAAAAGTTTTTTTAAACCAATAAATCCACAAATACTATGCAAATACTGTTATCTAGTACTGAACTGTAAACTAAGGCATTGGTGTCCGGGACACCTCACACAACTCCTTCTGACAGTCTTCTATTGCACTGTGTTATACAGTGGATGTGAAAGGGATATGGCTCGCTCGTAACATGCTAATTCTTCAGGTTTCTTAATTTACTTGTCAGTTTGCCCCATTAATTTGCAGCTGTGCAGTTGAATAAGGAATTGGTGGCAAGACGAGAGTTTAAACTCATTACCTTCAGTTGCTTCCAGGGTATTTCTGTTACAATCCTCATTAATCATTTGCAAGATTCATTAATTAAACATGCAAGACAGAAAAATACTTACCGTACTTGAAGAAGTTGTCTCTGTAATATTCAAAGATGACCAGCTTAGTGAGCAGACAATGTGTTTTATTATGTACACTATAAAAATTATATACTTTACAGAGATATACAGTACATTAGTCAGAGAGATTAATGTTTTTACATTTCTAAGTTTTTTTCTTTAAATCCTACTCAGTGAGGAAATTGTAATCTGCTCATGTTAGCATTTATATAGTTTAGGGCAATGAAAATAATTACATTGTATTCATTTCACATTTTTCACCCCATAAAAGAATACTATAATGATTAATATGGGACTTATGAAGAGTATAATGCAAGCAGTGGCGCTGAGAGGGGGAGGGGGGTACTCTTTACCCGAGCCTGGGCCTGGTGGTGGGGCCAAGCAGGGTCCCGGGGCCCACTGCTCCCAACCCCAGTGGGCAGTCATGGAAAAAGGACTGACTGCTGTTGCTTCAGTAGCCTCTCTCCCCCCCCCCCCCCCCCCCCGTACAGCACATGCTGCTGTGTGCTGGGCTAAGGAGAGAGGCAGCAGTCAGCCTCTCTCATATGTGCAGTGTGGAGGCAATTGCACCTGCCCCTTGCCGTCCACCAAATCTAACATAGACACCTCACCCCCCCTCGACGCGTGGGGCCGCACTTAAAGAATTTATTTTCTTACTTTCTAAGGAGGGAGCCTGGCCACACTTCCCCCTTGGCCACGCTCCATCCCATTATCGATGCCCAGCAGAGCTGTCGGCACCACTGAATGCAGGTCGGCAGTAATACTTACTATATTATGTATTTTATGTACACAGATACATTGTATGTAGTTACTGCATGTGCTACATCTATCCGCATGCTTGCCTTCTTAGCAGTCATGATTATCAGTGGAAACTTGTACAAGCTTTATGCTTGATAACATATAACAGATCTGTCTGAAAACAGTCCTATCTACAGGGTTGGACTGGCCCACAGGGGTACAGGGGAAAACCACCGATGGGCCCTACTGCCTGGGGGCCTACCCCCTCCTCTAGGGATCAGGTTCCAGACTGTGCTGTTACTAATATAGTACATTATATTGCATGCACTACAGTATTTACTGTATATATATTTCTAGGGGACCAACACTTGCAAAATGGTTAGGCAAACCAATGTGGTGGCTGGGCAGACCCCCTCTAGAGACTAGCCACACCCCTAAACATGGGCCCCTACCACTGCATCCCCCCGGTGGTCCCTACATGCTCCAGTCCGACACTGCCTATCTACAGTATGTTTATTAACAAGTCTGCATAATCTGCAATTCCATCACCCTACTAAACTTGCTGTATCTTACTTGTGAGGGCCCTGTTACCTCCCGGTTACATGCAATGTGAGTAATTTGCGTATACCTTTGAATCTGTCATAGATGTGTGTGTATGGCTCCAACACATAAGCAGTGTAAAAAACACACAAGATCTGTCCCGGCAACTGACTTGCATTAAACTCTGTATTAGTCCCGATTACAGTCCATGTTTTAAGAATATCCATACTTGAGTTCAGATGGTTAAATCAAATTGACCTAGGTACTAATTAAGTCACCTTTGTTCGATCATGAATATCCGTAAAACCTGGACTGTAATGGTGGAATTTTGGAAACTCTGGTTTAAGTCATAATCTTTACAATTTATATGCATGTTGGTGTTAATCCCTTCATATCCACAAGTGATTTGCACATAAATACTGGATAAGGGTATGTTTTGCTAATCTGAGAGAATGTAATATACTGCATATCTCCCAAATGTCCCAATTTTAGCGGGACAGTACCTCTGGGCATGCCCCAACAGTGATGAAAATGAGGGCAATGCTCACGATCGCAGCATTACCCACAAAGCCATGCCACCTGACACAAGGTTGTGCCCCTTCTAGTTGGAAGAAGTTGGGAAGTATACAGAGCTGGCCTGACCATTAAAAGCTCCCCCTCTCTGCTCCCTTCTCTCTCTCTGTCAAGGTGCCCCTTTCTCTCCCTCCCTCCCCATGCCTCTCTCTCTTTCCCCCTCCCCATGCCTCTCCCTCCCTCTTCAAGCCTCCCTCTCTCCCCATGCCTCTCCTCTCTTTTCTGCTCTCCCCATGCCTTTCCTCTCATGCCTCTACTCTCTCTCCTGACCTCCCGATGTCTCTCACTCTCCATATGCTCCCCCCTCTCTCTCTCAACATGTCCCTCTCTCTCTCTCAACATGCCCCTCTCTCCCTTTCACATGCCCCTCTCTCTCTCCCTCAACATGCCCCTCTCTCTTAACATGTCCCTCTCTCTCAACATGCCCCCCTCTCTCAACATGCCCCCCCCTCTCTCTCTCTCTCTCTCTCTCTCTCTCTCTCTCTCTCTCTCTCTCTCTCTCTTTCAACATGCCTCCCTCTCTCTCTCTTTCTCAACATTCCTCTCTCTTTCTCTCTCTCTACATGTCATTCTCTCTCTCTCTCTCTCTCTCTCTCTCTCTCTCTCTCTCTCTCTCTCTCTATCTCTCTCAACATGCCTTTCTCTGTGTGTAAAAGGGACTGTACTGTGGTGTAACATGTAAAAGTGACTCTACTGTGTGGTGTACCATGTATAAGGAATAGAACTGTGTGGTGTAATGTGACTAACGGACACTACTGTGTGGTGTAATGTGCATTTATACTATTATGTGGCCATGTCTTTCTCATGTTCCACAAAGGGGTGCCAAAATATATATTTGCCTAGCAAAAAAGGGCCGGCCCTGGTGGTATGATACTGTATCTCCCCTATTTTCATTATTCAGAGCATAGTACAGTGGTTCTCAAACTGTGTGCTGTGGCATCCTGGGGTGCCTCTGGGTACTTGCAGGGATGCCCTGGGTTGGTGTCCAGGACCAATTCTAAATGTTTACAGTCAATGTAATGGACAAAACCAGTGCTTTTTGCTGCCAATCATGAAATATGTGGACAAACAGAAGCGAATCCTGTCCCTCACCACATAACTGATCCTAAGGATGACATATAAACACACTTAATTAAAAAAAAAAAATAGGAAACTTTTGGCCTAGAGGTACCATGGAAAAATCCTAATAGTCTAGGGTGCCGTGACTCATAAAAGTTTGGAAACCATTGCCTAGTATCTTAAACTCTGTCCTCAGGACCCCAAACATTTTAAGGTCACAGAATCACAAGTGAAATAATAAGCTCCACCTGTGTGGTAATGACTTGAGGACCAAGTTTAAGATCCCATGATTTACAGAACCACTGGAAACTGGATCTACTATCAACTAACTGCTAATTCTATTAGATCATATTCAGCATGATCATAAAAAAAAGGTTCAGGGAGGCTTATAATATGAAAAATAAAATATGATCCAGAAAGGAAAAAGTGAAGAAATCCTATATAATAAAACGCTGCTCCTCACCTCTGTCCCCACAGGAATTGAAGTGTTTTGCATGCCAGCAACCACTAGATGGGGTTCGACAAAGCAATTCAAGTGTTGCTCCATTCGGGCGAACTGACTTTACTGTTATAGTGTTAACTAGATAATATATCTGATATATATTTATTGTGCAAGCTATGAGCAAACTCAGAACCTGGATATGAGCTGGTAAGCATACCTCCCAACAAGACCCTCTCCAGGAGGGACAAAATGCTCGGCTTCTGGACTTTTCTCATAATTTATGATTGCCAGCACCTGTGTTCAATAGGTTAATGGATAAGAAAGGTGTTTCCACACAGGTGATGGCAATCATACATTAAGAGGGAAGTCCAATAGCAGAGCATTCTGTCCCTCCTGGAAAGGGTCATGTTGGGAGGTATGTGGTAAGTGAAGCTCCTACTCTAAAGGTGTGTACACACGGTAAGATTTTTTCTCCCGATTTTGACTATACAGTCAAAATCGCAAGAAAAGTTAGTGTAGATCGCAAGGTGAAAGTCACCTTGCGATCCCATTGCGATACCGACGTGCAGTCCCGCAGGGTCTGTATCACAAGCCTAGATGACTATCTAGTATAAAAGTATGGTCAAAATTGACACTCAGCCAAAATCGTACATAGTCAGTTTTGCAAGCACAGTCATCTAGGCTTGCAATACTGACTTAGGGGGTCATTCCGACGTGTTCGCACGCTGCCGTTTTTCGCAGCACAGCAATCAGGTCACTACTGCGCATGCGTATGCACCGCAATGCGCAGGCTCGTCGTACGGATACAAAGCGGATCGTTGCTGAGCGATGGATTTTACAAAGAATCCATCGCAAGGAGATTGACAGGAAAAAGGCATTTATGGGTGTCAACTGACCGTTTTCTGGGAGTGTTTGGAAAAATGCAGGCGTGTCCAAGCGTTTGCAGGGCGGGTGTCTGACGTAAATTCCGGGACCAGACAGGCTGAAGTGATCGCAAGGGCTGAGTAAGTTCTGAGCTACTCAGAGACTGCACAAAATGTTTTGCAGAGTTCGGCTGCACAGGCGTTCTCACACTTGCAAAGTGAAAATACACACCCCTATAGGCAGGGACTATCTGATCGCAGCTCTACAAAAAGTAGCTAGCGAGCGATCAACTCGGAATGACCCCCTTAGTCCATATCGCACAGTGAGAATCGTGGTAAGCCCGAATCTCACCATGTGTACACACCTTGACTGAAGTCAAATGCTACATAATGAGAAGGTGTACAGTGCTGGCTGAGCCTTTCAGCAGCTGAAGGTCTAGCCGTGCACGTGCAAATGCATTGCAGCAGCTATGAGGGGGCTGGGGGCCTCATCTGTATTTAATTTCCACTATACAGAAGAAGCATAAGTGACCTCTCCAAGGAAAAAAAAACACTTACCAATCTGAATAAAGTATAGGAACAATCCTCCTACGCAGTTAATATCATTTATGTGTAGCCCATAAAATATATATATATATATATAGATCCCTCTATAGGTATATATATATATATATATATATATATATATATGGTCTAAGAGTGTAGTTGTACACAGGCAGGCAATGTTTATGTATATATTTATATTTTATCAATGTATTTTGTATGTATATAAATGTGCCCCAATACATTGTACATTGTACATAGAGGCGCCTTGGAGCGTGAGCAGGGTGGAATCTTCTAGCGCCAGCACTAGCAACCCTGGAGGGAGGTAAGGGGACAGTTAAGAGTGCGAGGGAAAAAAACAGAGCGAGCCGCCGGAGAAGGAGGGTAGGATGAGCGGGTGTACCTGTGGCGGAGGAAGGAGGCATTGAGAGCTCCAATCCGCTACCGCTAGCCGCTGTGTATGGTGCCGAGCTGGTCCGGAGGGATTACTGCTGCGGCCGCTGGTGGAGAGATGGGACGGGAGGCGCTTGCCATTTGCGAGGGACGAAGAGGACGGAGGAGCCACCGTTGCTGCCACAGGGAGCCTAGCTGGACAGTAGGTGCAGCCGCACAGGCAGATGGTGGAGAGGAATGTCAAGACCACATTGAGGTCCCACGGAGCCATGGGAGGGACAAAGGGTGGTTGAATGTGAAAAACCCCCTTAAGAAAAGTTTGTACTTCTGGAAGTACCACCAGTTGTTTCTGGAAGAAGATGGAGAGAGCCAGAATCTGAACCTTGATGGAGCCTAATCTTAGGCCCTTATCCACGCCTGCTTGCAGGAACAGTACAAACCAGCCCAGACGATATTCCACAGGGGAATATTTTCTACCCTTGCACCAAGAAACATATTTCTTCCAAATACGGTGGTAATCTTTGGATGTAACCACCTTATGGGCCTAGACCAAAGTGGAAATAACCTTGGATGGGATTCCCTTTCTAGTTAAAATCTCCCTCTCAACTTCCAAGCCATTAAACGTAGCCGCTGTAAGTCTGGATAGACAAATGGTCCTTGTTGAGGAAAGTCCTTGCGTAGCAGCAGAGGCCAGGGTTCCTCCTGAGCAAGAGTGAGGAGGTCCGCATACCAGGCCCGTCATGGTCAATCTGGGGCAACCAGAATTGCCTGAACTCTTTCCTTTTTTTATTCTATTTAAAACTCTTGGTATGAGAGGAAGCGGAGGAAACAGGTACACAAACTGGTAACTTCATTGTGTCGACAGAGCATCTACCACTATCGCTTGTGGATCCCTGGAGCAGTAACAACTGAGCTTCTTGTTGAGATGAGAAGCCATCAGGTCTATTTGTGGACAGCCCCACCAGTGAATCAGTTGTTGACACACCTGAGGGTGAAGGCCCCATTCCCCCGGATGGAGGTTGTGCCTGCTGAGGAAGTCCGCTTCCCAGTTGTTCACTCCTGGAATGTATATGGCTGAGATGGCCCTTGCGTTTGCTTCCACCCAGAGAAGCATTCTTGACACATCTCGCATTGCAACCCTGCTTCTTGTTCCACCCTGTCAATTGATGTACGCCACTGCCGTGGTGTTGTCCGACTGCACCTGGATGGTCTGATTCCGAAGGAGGTATGAGGCTTGCAGGAGAGCATTTTAAATTGCTCTGAGTTTCAGGATGTTGATTGAAAGTGCAGAGTCCTGACATGACCATTTCCTCTGGAACTGCACCCCCTGGGTCACAGCCACCCAACCCCGGAGGCTGGCATCCATTGTTAACAGAGTCCAAGACTGGATATTGAAACCCTGACCCTTCACCAGATGGGAGACTTGTAGCCACCATATTAGGGATAGCCTTGCTTTCAGCGACAGAGTTATAGTCTGATGCAAGTGCAGATGAGAACCCGACCATTTGTCCAACAGATCCAGTTGGAATGGCCGTGCATGAAACCTGCCATACTGTATCGCCTCATAAGAGACTACCATCTTGCCCAGCAAGCGAATGCAAAGATGAATTGAGATCCTGCATGGTTTTAAAACCAAGCGGACCATAGACTTGAATGAATTGTCAATGGACAACCTTCTGAGACACCATATCTAGGATCATTCCAAGGAACTGAATTCTCTGCAATGTTTCCAGGTGAGATTTCTTGAAATTGTGAACCCATACTGTAAGCAAACTAGTAGTCAAGTTGATGCCTCGCAGCAGTTGTTCCTGGGACATAGATTTATCAGGAGATCGTCCAGGCACAGGATTATGTTGACACCCATCATACGCAATTGCAGCACCATCTCTGCCATGACTTTCATGAATACCCTTGGGGCTGTGGAGAGACCAAACTGTAAGGCCTGAAACTGGAAGTGTTGGTCCAGTACAGCGAACCGTAGGAATGCCTGATGAGGTGGCCATATAGGGATATGCAGGTATGCATCCTTGACATCCAGGGATACCAGCAACTCCCCCTCCTCCAGACTTGCTATCACTGCTCTCAGTGATTGCATCTTGAATTTGAACACTCGAAGATAAGGGTTCAGGGATTTGAGATTCAGGATCGGCCGTACAGAGCCGTCCGGTTTCGGGACTACAAAGAGGCTTGAATAAAACCCCTTTGTGTGGAGTTGAGGAGGTACTGGAACAATAACTCCTGCTGAAAACAGTTTTTGAACTGCCTCTTGCAAGGTAACCCTTGCTGTAGGTGAAGCTGGTAAGCCCGACCTGAAGAATCTGAGAGGAGGGAGTTCCTGGAATTCGTGCCAGTACCCTTGGGATACGAGATCCCTCACCCAAGGAACCCGGCAGGATTCTGCCCATATGTGGGTGAAGTGTTGAAGGCGAGCACCTACCTGAAAATCACCTTGCTGCTGGGTCCACCCGTTATGCAGAGGGCTTTGTGTAAGAGGATTCGGAGGCCTGGTCCGAAGTTCCAGCAGTCGCTGGTTTACGGGCCTTACTGCGAGTTCCTCTAGCAGCATTGGATGCACCTCTGGCTCTGCCTTTAAATATGGCCACACGATGGCCCAGGATAGGGACATCTAGCAGCTGACGCAGCAGATGCAGATATGTAGATGTACCTGCAGCCACCTGAGATATCCACTTGTTCAGTTCTTCCCAAAACAAGGCATCACCTGTAAAAGGAAGGTTCTCTACCCCTTTCTTAGACTCAGCATCTGCTGACCATTGTCGCAGCCACAGGGCTCTGCGAGCCGATACCGCCGTAGCCGAGGTACGGCCGTTAATGATACACAGTTCCTTAATAGACTCACTCATGAAGTTTGCAGCATCTTGGATATGTTGAAGTAGTGTAACTATCTCCTCCCTAGGTAGTGTATGCAACCGTTTTAAAATAATATCAGACCATTTGACCATGGCTCTGGAATTCCAGCCGCACACTAAGGTAGGGCGTTGGGCTACACCTGCTGCAGAATAAATAGACTTAAGAGCAGGGCCAGCGACAGGGGGGTCAAAGGGGACACCTGTACTGGGTCCAAAGACTAGGAGGGGCCCCAACGATACACCACTTAGTAGCCGGCAGTGATGTAAGCCATCAAATAGGGTAGTGAGCTTTAAGCGGAGTGACAGGAGAATCTCACACACAGTGACTGTGCGGCATGAGTGTGCACCTGCTTTTCCCAGTCCAGCTCAGTTATGGGACATGGCAGCTCCCCTGGCCAGGATTCCCGTTCCCTGCGCCGGCCTCTTCTGGTGGGGTGTCAGGGCTGCATGGTACCTGCTGTGCGCTGTTCGTGTCTAAGTACTGGGGAGTGCAGCGCAGGTGAGTCTTTCCCCATGTTAAGAGTGGCATATATATAATCTGGGGGGCCCCAAAGATATCACTGTACCAGGCCCCAAGATTTCTGTTGCCGGCCCTGCTTAAGAGTGCTCTCCATTTTGCGATCGGCAGGCTCTTTGAGAGAAATGGCCCCAGGTACAGGAAGTACAATTTTACGTGACAACCTGGACACAGATGTATACACAATCAGGGGGGTTTTCCCGGCTTTTCCCATCCTCTATAGGAAATGGGAAGGAATTTAGTAGTTAGGAGTGACAAATTTTTTTGTCAGGATTTAACCACGCAGCCTTAGAGACTGGGAAAGTTGCAGAGGATTTTGGTTTCACATTAAAATGCAATTATTGAGAACCTCCCTAATAGCAAAAAGTAGGGCCTCAACTCCTGGGGACAGGGAATTATCCTTGTCCGCCCCTAATTCATCCTCATCTAATTCTGGTAATTCAGAATCAGAGTCAGACAGCAATATCTGTGGGAGAGTACATTTATGAGAGACCAACAGGGGGGACTGAGGCGCCCGTCTGTGGTCAGTTTTGGTTAACATGAATGTGTTGATTGGCTGTTTCAGGGTTTACCTCTCTTGTTTAGCCATGGTCAACTCTGACTTTATGTTTGTAATCATAGTTTTAAAGGAATCCATCCACTCAGGTTCCTTCCCATTACTTTCCTGTGAAGGTAGTGAACATTGGGTACACATTAGAGACCCTTGTGAGGAAGTTGTGAATCTAGCCTTGCATGCAGTACACACAGACTTATTTGTAGACATGCTTTTATAGAAAACACAGAGTTAAGAGAGAAAAACACAGTGCAGTATTATAGAGACAGCACACTTATTCTAGACAACCATGAATGGAGTGACACAGAGAGAAGGTTGGACCAGCACACGATACCTCAGGCAGAGCAGCGCACCGCCGGGTATATATATTATGTGTAATTTACCTCACGGTTGTGAAACCGCTGATACTGCGCTCCCCCCTAACCAGGACACTGGTGTATAACTCACCGCACCGTGTCTTCGGCATCTGTTAGGGGTATGAGAATATCATCTCAGGAGCTCAGTGTCCTGTCAGCGGGGACACAAGCAATTAACTCTAAGAAAGTTGGTTCGGTCCCCCCCTAAGTCCCACGATGCAGGCAGACTGGCTGCCAACCAGTGCTGCCTGAAAATAATAAACTAAAATAAATTTCTGAAGATAACTCTCTGGAGAGCAACAGAATGCACCCGCTCCTTGGGCACATTTTTCTAAACTGAGTCTGCTAGGAGGGGCATAGAGGGGAGGAGCCAGCACGCACTATTAATTTCTTAAAGTGCCATGCTCCAGTGGACCCGATCTATGCCCATGGAAATCTTCAATTCCCAGTATCCACTAGGACATTAGAGAAAATAATAATAATAATAATAATAATAAAGCTACAAAGAAAAGCATGTTATATCCCAAATCATACTTGCCTACCTGACCTTCTTCATGAGGGAGAAAAGAAAATGCTGTGTTCCTGGACTTTCCTGGTAATGTATGACTATGATTGCCATCACCTGTGGTGAGCTAGTTAATTGATAAGAAAGGTGTTTCACCACAGGTGATGGCAATCATACATTACAGGAAAGTCCAGGAACAGAGCATTTTCTCCCTCATGAAGAGGGTCAGGTAGGCAAGTATGTCCCAAATACCTGTTGTTCAAGCACTAGAGCAGGCATTCCCAACCACGGTCCTCAAGGCACACCAACAGTGCAGGTTTTAGTGATATCCAGGCTGCAGCGCAGGTGGTTAAATCAAAATAACTGAGCTACTAATTAAGTCACCTGTGCTGAAGCCTGGATATCGCTAAAACCTGCACTGTTAGTGTGCCTTGAGGACCATGGTTGGGAATGCCTGCACTAGAGTATACACTGGGTAGTGCTTAGGTTTGTCCAATCATCCCTATAATAAGGGACACATGAATTTACAAAGGTTCTGTGGCTGGTTAAAAACAGATGAAATGAAGACTTGATGCCAGCCAGCCACATAACCTGTGTAATTTATATTATATATATTTATTAAAGGGATGATCTGGCACCCCTAGGACTTGTGCTTGTAAACATGACACCTAAACACACACACACACACACACAAGAACTGAAGGCATGCAGGCATGTGCCAATAATGACAGTTCAGAGTCACTGCTAAAAGTGACATGTTACTCTATGCCACAGATATAACCAGTTTTAACTAGAGGTGTGCAGTTCGGTTATCCAGAAATACGAACCCACCTCAATTTTATGAACCAAAACTCGATCCAGGGGTTATATTTACTAAAAGTTGACGTTGATCGATTTTTTTTGTCTATGTTAGGTTGATTTTTGATCGATTATGTGTTTCAGGGCCTAAATCACACATTTACTAACTGATCATTTTTGACATCCTTTAAAAAAAATGCAAAAATCATCTGTTAGTAAATGTGGAATTTAGGGGTATATTTTCTAAAAATCAATCTAGGACGATTTGAACGATGTTTGATCGATGATTGGCTGATTTTGTATTTCAGGTTCTAAATTCCACATTTACTAACGAATGATTTTTGACATTTTTTTTTACACGAACACAAAATCAATCAAACATTGACCATTCATCGACTAAAATCATCTTTTAGCAAATATACCCCCAGATCTCCTGAGGAGATTAGATCTGAACCAAATCCCTGGATCTGATCTCCCATGGTTTGGAATTTGGAATTTAAATTTGAAATTTGGGATTTGGATTGCAAAAATGATGTGATTTTAGCTGTTTTCATAGATTTTTATCGCTATATATATATTTATGGTTTTTCCATCAATGATTAACATTTTTTTTATTGATTTATAACCAAAACAAAAAATAAATCTGAACCACTTGGTCATCGTGTCTTGGTTTTGGCAAAACAGACCTTGGGTATTTTGGTCTGGATTTGGTTTTTGGCTTGGTTAATAATCAATAAAAAAAAACTGATAATCCTTGATAAAAAGTTGATAAAAAAACATCTAAAAGCATGTCATTTTTGCAATCCAAACCCAAACATTCAGATCTAGAATCCCAATTCAGAACCACGGGAAGATCCAAACTGGGACTTGATCGAATGGGATCTCCTCAGGAGATCCGGACAGGGTTTTAGTTTGGTTCGGAACAACAAAATTCAGGTGGGTTCGGATTTCTGGAGAACTGAACCAATTATCTCTAGCAGATCTGATGTAACGTTAGGCTCAGTTATGGCCAGTTGATGCCAAGATGAAACACAGCAGTGGCAGCTCCAGAGGTGGGGCTGCAGCGCAGTCCAAAGTTCAAATAGGGAAGCCACACTTACTGCCAGAGAGTCAGTTTGGGATGACAGTTGGTGGCAGTTGGTGTACCTCCCCATTTGAAATTTGAACTGCACTGCAGTCTCCACTGAACCCAGTAACCCCCATTTTATGGATGTAGAGAAGCTCTGAATGGCTGGAGAGACACAAAGCTTTGCAGTCTGCAAAAAAAAATGCTTCTGAACTCGGTCTTGTGTGCCACACAGAGCTGGGTGCAATTGCATCTGTTACTGCATCTTTATGCTAATACCGTGGCTGATGGTTTTCTTAATGAGACACCCACAGGCTGCGGTGCAAATCAGTCACTGCGTATTAAGAATAAGATGCACCATTGAAGATTGCACCAGCCCTATGGAGGTGTACATTCTCCATCTGAACATGGCCACCATTGTCAGTGCAACTGCGTGTTTAAATACAGTTGCAGACCACGACATGCCTGCGTCTGACATAACCACTGCTTCCACTTCTGAATCATTCTGCAGTCTCTAACATTGAGAGTGTATAGCCAATAAACACATTGAGCCTGACTCTGAGTTGGATGCAAAGAGCCAGCATATGAGGACTCCCACAGCTGCCAGATGTAAATATCTGTCCATCTTCATGTGTTTGCAGATCTCTCTGTTTTCTCGGCCACAGTCGTAACTTTCATATTAATATAAGCACCTACAACTACCCCTTGCTGAGTACAAGGATGCATCTGAAAAGGGCATCCCACGGCTGCACACACACCTCAAGGGACCACTGAAGACTGGGACACATCCACAATAATCCCATGCAATTGATCTTTCTGCACACCCCCTCCTTATATAGAGTGTGCAAGTATGCACACAAATTGACTTATGTCGAACTCTAAATGAAGCCCTTATTGTGTGCAACTAGTCTTTCATTATTTATTATGGTATCAGAAATAAATGCCATTCTATAAAAAAAAAATCATATGTTGGTATTGGCCCTCATTCCGAGTTGTTCGCTCGCTAGCTGCTTTTAGCAGCTTTGCACACGCTAAGCCACCGCCTACTGGGAGTGAATCTTAGCTTATCAAAATTGCGAACGAAAGATTAGCAAAATTGCGAATAGACACTTCTTAGCAGTTTCTGAGTAGCTCAACACTTACTCGGCAACTGCAATCAGTTCAGTCAGTTTCGTTCCTGGTTTGACGTCACAAACACTCCAAGCGTTCAGCCAGACAATCCTCCGTTTCTCCAGCCACTCCCGCGTTTTTCCCAGAAACAGTAGCGTTTTTTCGCACACACCCATAAAACGGCCAGTTTCCGCCCAGAAACACCCACTTCCTGTCAATCACATTACGATCACCAGAACGAAGAAAAAACCTCGTAATGCCGTGAGTAAAATACCTAACTGCATAGCAAATTTACTTGGCGCAGTCACACTGCGGACATTGCGCATGCGCATTAGCGACTAATCGCTCCGTTGCGAGAAAAATATAACGAGCGAACAACTCGGAATGACCCCCATTGTCATTAAATACAAGAGTTATTGTTTCTGCTATCCAGTTTCCTCTTCTTAGGACTGTTACAAGAATTATAAATGATACACAGTATCTGTCTTTCAGCTTGTGCGGTGTGTTAGCGTAATGATGTACGGGAACAGCTGATATTGGCCGGTGAATTAAAGTCTCCTGCAGAATTAACAAACTGCATTTATTAAATCTGTGTTTCTGTTTTCACAACATCTAAAGTCTCTGCCAATGTGATATTTTGTGCTCTTGCCAACTAATTACTGCAGGAAGGCATCTGTGCCATAGTTTTGCAGGTACATGAATGTTTGCAGTCTCTGTTTTCACTGCCTAATGAAAATGAGCATGTTTACGTGTGGCCTCTGGTTGATGATAAAAGAGTATTTTCCTTTTCTGAGTCTGATGTCTAAGCTTTCAGTAGATGTGCATAACATAGAGCCTGCAAAGTTTCTGTGTGTTACTGTACATCAGGGCTGTTTCTAGCCAATTTGGCTCCCAGTGCGAGATTTAAAAATGCGCCCCCCCATGACAAAAAAATGTGCCCCCCCCCCCCCCCACACACACACACACACACACACCTAGCTCGCCTGCCCCAAGAAACGGCCCTGCTGTACATCATTCTCTGGTGGCAAAAAATGCAATACATGAGTCTAAAGTACAGTATATTAACCATACCTCCCAACATGACCCTTCCCAGGGGGGCCACAAAGCTCTGCTCCTGGACTTCCCTCTTAATTTATGCTATCACCTAGCATTATGTCCCTCCTGGAGAGGGTCATATTGGGAGGTATGTATTTACTATTGGAAAATACAAACACATACTCTGGTAGCTCGAAAATAATACAGATTCCATTGTATGAAGACTAGTGGACATTACAGGCCACATTCTCTTTTAGTTAATGAACAATACATATTCAATTCTCTGGCTGTTAGTTTTATTTCAGACCCCATTTTTGTGACGATCCCCACTGCACCATCTCCCTCCTGGCCTGGTAGGTGGCCATAGGCTACCACTAAATATTAATAACCTTCCCTAGAGCACTAGGGGTTTGGGCATTGGCCCTCATTACGATTTGTTCGCTCGCTAGCTGCTTTTAGCAGCAGTGCACACGCTAAGCCGCCGCCCTCTGGGAGTGTATCTTAGCTTAGCAGAAGTGCGAACGAAAGATCAACAGAACTGCGCGTGAAAAATTTCATGCCGTTTCTGAGTAGCTCCAGACCTACTCCTATCTTGCGATGAATGCAGTCTGTTTAGTTCCTGGTTTGACGTCACAAACATGCCCTCCGTTCGGCCAGCCACTCCCCCGTTTATCCAGCCACTCCTGCGTTTTTGCCTGGCATGCCTGCGTTTTTTAGCACACTCCCTGAAAACGCTGAGTTGCCGCCCAGAAACACCCACTACCCGTCAATCATACTACGATCACTCGAGCGACTGAAAAACATCGCTCGAGCTTGGGTAAAACTACAACGTTTTGTGTGAAAGTACTTAGCGCATGCGCGCTGCGTACCAAGCGCATGCGCGCTGCGTACCATGCGCATGCGCAGAATTGCTGCTTTTTCACTTGATCGCTGCGCTGCGAAAAACAGCAGCGAGCGAACAACTCGGAATGATGGCCATTAAGCCCATGAGGCAATTATAGTTTCAGGCACTTGGGGCAACTATTATTTTGGGTATTAGGCTTGTGGGCAATTATAATTTTGGGCACTAGGCCTGTGGGCATTAGGCCCCTGCAGCATTTGGAACTTAAGCAGTATGCCCATGGCACCGTTCCTCTCTCTGTAGGGCACTGGTGGTAGGGATTTACATTCCCTTCTCCATGAAAACACAAAAAAAGCCATTTCCTGCCAGATGAGGGCAGAGGGCAACATTTATATAAATAAATCAAATAAGGCCCTGTCCATAAAAATAAACCAAAGAAGGCCATGAAGTATTGGGTTCAATTCACATTAAGGCCTGCGTGAGTTTCCTCTGGATACTCCTATTTCCTCCCTTAATCCAAAAAACGTACTGTAGGTTAATTGGCTCTTGACAAAAAATAACTGTAGTGTGCGTGTGTGTGTGTGTGTGTGTGTGTGTGTGTGTGTGTGTGTGTGTGTGTGTGTGTGTGTGTGTGTGTGTGCGTGTGTGCGCGTGTGTGTGTGTGTGTGTGTGTGTGTGTGTATGTAGGAACCATAGAGGCAGGGACTGATGGTAATGGTCAAATATTCTCTGTAAAGCACTGTGGAATATTTATGCTCTACATTAATAACTGGTAATACATCATTTAAAGGGTGCCAGGCCCTAACAACACAAGTAACTAATTAAGATGTGTTAAGAAACATGTATCTAAATTACAGTATGATATAGGACAACAGGAATTCAAAGGATTTCTGGCTGCTGTCTTGACACTGTAACATCTGTATTTTGATCATTCTGTTACTCCATGTCTGCAGTGTTGTGGAAGTTTAATAGGTTGATGCTTAGAGATAATGCTCTACACCCTAAAAGTTATCATTACTTGTTTGTTTTGACATTAGGCCTGTTAACTTGTGGTCTGGAGCCAAAAGTGCCATTGATGATCTTCCATTTAACCCCATGAAGGATTTCTATGTTCTTCTACAGAGGTGTTACAGCTGCAAAGAGGGACTGTATTAACCCTTTCTCTTTTCAGAAACCTTCTTGTTGCTTGACCTTGAGAGTGTAAAGTGTCGCACTTTAATTACGTAATTCAATGCCGTAATTTAATAATGGGGACAAGCCATGATTTGTGGTTTAATTCTCAGTTGACTAAGAAGTATGCTTTGGTTTCCCACTTCCAACCAGCAATGATTGAGCTCCATGGATGCTCAGATAGACTATGGTCATGCATAGTGTGGACTTCAATATACAATACATGTCCTCAAAACTATTCAAAAAGGCAGTAATACTCAGTCTCAATAAGAAACCTAATGTTTATTCATTCATTTTGCAAGAGCTAACACTACAGTGTTGGGAAATGGATTATTATCACGTGATATTGTTTAGGATTACCTTCTTTCCTTCTCATTACCCTTCCTGCATACTTTCCTTAACCCGGACTTTCTGTATTTCTAATAAATTATCTGGATTGTCCATAAACTCCACAAATGTTGCCTTTGCTGCTCTGTAAGTCTACATTTTTGCTCACAGTGATCAGGGAACTACTTGTCACCCTTCAACTGGCTGACCTTACTGTCTGCTTGGTACAGAAGATGAGGTTGCAGCACAGACAGCTGTGCTGACAGGAACAAACAACTCTGTTTATTTTGGCATTGTAGCATTCCATTACTGTATTTTTAACATGGCTAGTGAGTGTCAGAGGAGGACGGTGATGTGGTGGAGCAAGAAAGACGTTGGATCTTGTTTTAAACATTTTGGCAAATGGGTTTTTTCTTGTGTAGTCAGAATATATAAAGTCATATCTTCAAAATGGGCTGACCATATACAAATCATATTTAATTCTTAGTACTTATGGGATATACTCGTAGCATTCCAGCTCCAGTCTCTTAAATCTCAAACATTTTCTGCAAGCATTAAGAACCTGAAGAAGATTGTGAGATGTTATTACTTTTCCTACCTACTCATTTACATTATTTTTACTTTGCAGTATGCGTTCTCTTTACACTTCC
The DNA here is from genome assembly GCF_028390025.1 of Pseudophryne corroboree. Classification (NCBI taxonomy): domain Eukaryota; kingdom Metazoa; phylum Chordata; class Amphibia; order Anura; family Myobatrachidae; genus Pseudophryne; species Pseudophryne corroboree. Next base: position 538,923,660 of record NC_086449.1, read on the forward strand.
CTAGCCTCTTGTCTCTCACGTTGCTTAGTATTTTAAAATGGATCAAAGGATGATCATCATATTACACTTCCAAGCTACTCTTTTCATTCATTTTAAAAGTGTCTCATTTATAATTAGCTGTCCTGTTAAAGTGCTCAGTTAGAATAAATCATTTTTTACTGCATAACCTAAAAGTGTCACAGGAATTTCACTCCTACAGATTTCATTAAAAATAGCATTTTACTTCTGAGCTTGGGGATTTTAATATTCACACAGAGTTCTGCAGATAGTCTATAAAACAAGGTGTTCCTAAGGAGTGACATGTGTATCCACTGACAAATAGAAATTAGCAGTATTGTAGTTTCATATGCCCAATCAAATGGTTTAACCCATATTTCATCATAAGAAATATATTAAGTCCTGCATACTGTATATATTGCATTTGTTTTCCAGGTATATGAAATGATGATTCTCTGTGTACACTACCTCTCTGTACTGTTTGTAAAAGTAATTATATCATAGCAATTTTTTTGGGTGGTGTCTTAGTTTATTAGTATAAGAACATTGTAACATTTGCAGAGCATCACTCATGAAAAAGGCCCAGATTTATCAAGCCTCGGAGAGTGATAAATAGCACGGTGATAAAAGTACCAACCAATCAGCTCATTACTGTCATTCTTCAAACACAGCCTGTAACATGGCAGTTAGAAGCTGGTTGGGTTTTTATCACTCTGCTATTTATAACTCTCCAAGGCTTGATAAATGGGGGCCAAAGTGCTGGACTGTTTTGACCCCAAATGCTGTCTTTACTGTATGTGGCAAGTTAAACCTATATCAGGCACTTATTTTGGTAACTGTTGTCCACTTGACTCACCTGCTTCACTGTCAATCAAACTTAAGCTGTATGTGTAAAACGTGGGAAAAACAACAGCAATTTACATCAGGCAATGACAGCTGTCTCCACCACATAGTAGACACAACTAGATTGGCTGCCACTATAGATATCATCTATCTTCATGCAAAACATGACCTCTGCACTTACTAAGAGAGGAATGCTCCTGAAATGCAGCATATACTATTTTAGCCATATCCTGTTATTTGGTGAGTATAGAGGTCGCATTACTTTGAGGTCTTTGGTGAGAATGGAGGTTGCCTTTAGAATTTAGTTTAATGAACTCTATAAACCTTCGTGGTGGATGCACCTGATTTTGTCTGAGCTATAACCTTTTTGTCATACTCGGTACATACAATTCCCCAGCCAATTGTTTAGGAATGTCCTGCACTTGTTCTTTTTTCGTCAAAAGGCACTTGTTTAATCATTGTGACTTTTAATTTTTTCCAAAGGTATGGACATCAATGTATTGTTAGGATTGCAATCACTTTTTCTTAGACAAATTAAAATGTGGAGCATTACCTACAGTATGTTACCATATAGTTAGGTTTGCCATACTATTCCTTTTAACCGGGACACTCATGAATTACACAGATTCTGTGGCTGTCTTATTTCAAGCCGGCATTTCACCTGGTTTTAATCAGCCGTATAACCTGTGTAATTTATAAGTGTCCAGTTTAAAGGGATAGTATAGTAAGTCTATATATAGTATATTGCAAGAATTCTGTTAGCAGGTATCTGTACCTAAGGTTACTGCAAGCATTGGCAAATCAATAGTGCTATAAAATAAAGAAGACAATTTAGCGACTTTCAAAACCTTTAGGATAGGGGTTCCCAATAGAGATGAGCGGGTTCGGTTTCTCTGAATCCGAACCCGCCCGAACTTCATGGTTTTTTTCACGGGTCCGAGCAGACTCGGATCCTCCCGCCTTGCTCGGTTAACCCGAGCGCGCCCGAACGTCATCATGACGCTGTCGGATTCTCGCGAGACTCGGATTCTATATAAGGAGCCGCGCGTCGCCGCCATTTTCACACGTGCATTGAGATTGATAGTGAGAGGACGTGGCTGGCGTCCTCTCCATTTAGATTATAAGAGAGAGAGATTTACTGGAGTTTAGGACTAGGAGGAGTACTGTAGAAGTGTAGAGAGTGCAGAGAGTTTACTAGTGAGTGACCACCAGACAGTGCAGTTTATTTAATATATCCGTTCTCTGCCTGAAAAAAGCGATACACACAGTGACTCAGTCACATACCATATCTGTGTGCACTGCTCAGGCTCAGCCCAGTGTGCTGCATCATCTATATATATTATATATCTGTCTGACTGCTCAGCTCACACAGCTTATAATTGTGGGGGAGACTGGGGAGCACTGCAGTGCCAGTTATAGGTTATAGCAGGAGCCAGGAGTACATAATATTATATAGTGAGTGACCACCAGACAGTGCAGTTTATTTAATATATCCGTTCTCTGCCTGAAAAAAGCGATACACACAGTGACTCAGTCACATACCATATCTGTGTGCATTGCTCAGGCTCAGCCCAGTGTGCTGCATCATCTATATATATTATATATCTGTCTGACTGCTCAGCTCACACAGCTTATAATTGTGGGGGAGACTGGGGAGCACTGCAGTGCCAGTTATAGGTTATAGCAGGAGCCAGGAGTACATAATATTATATAGTGAGTGACCACCAGACAGTGCAGTTTATTTAATATATCCGTTCTCTGCCTGAAAAAAGCGATACACACAGTGACTCAGTCACATACCATATCTGTGTGCACTGCTCAGGCTCAGCCCAGTGTGCTGCATCATCTATATATATTATATATCTGTCTGACTGCTCAGCTCACACAGCTTATAATTGTGGGGGAGACTGGGGAGCACTGCAGTGCCAGTTATAGGTTATAGCAGGAGCCAGGAGTACATAATATTATATTAAAATTAAACAGTGCACACTTTTGCTGCAGGAGTGCCACTGCCAGTGTGACTGACCAGTGACCTGACCACACTGACCACCAGTATAGTTAGTAGTATACTTATATTGTGATTGCCTGAAAAAGTTAAACACTCGTCGTGTGACTTCACTTGTGTGTTGTTGTTTTTTTTATTCTATAAAAATAAAACTCATTCTGCTGACAGACAGTGTCCAGCAGGTCCGTCATTATATAATATATAATATATACCTGTCCGGCTGCAGTAGTGATATATATATATATTTTTTATATCATTTATCATCCAGTCGCAGCAGACACAGTACGGTAGTTCACGGCTGTGGCTACCTCTGTGTCTGCACTCGGCAGGCAGTCCGTCCATAATTGTATACCACCTAACCGTGGTTTTTTTTTCTTCTTTATACATACATACTACTACGACATCTCTTTATCAACCAGTCTATGGCCCTCATTCCGAGTTGATCGGTCGCAAGGCGAATTTAGCAGAGTTACACACGCTAAGCCGCCGCCTACTGGGAGTGAATCTTAGCTTCTTAAAATTGCGACCGATGTATTCGCAATATTGCGATTACTAACTACTTAGCAGTTTCAGAGTAGCTCCAGACTTACTCTGCCTGTGCGATCATTTCAGTGCTTGTCGTTCCTGGTTGACGTCACAAACACACCCAGCGTTCGCCCAGGCACTCCCACCGTTTCCCCGGCCACTCCTGCGTTTTTTCCGGAAACGGTAGCGTTTTCAGCCACACGCCCCTGAAACGCCGTGTTTCCGCCCAGTAACACCCATTTCCTGTCAATCACATTACGATCGCCGGAGCGAAGAAAAAGCCGTGAGTAAAATTACTTTCTTCATAGTAAAGTTACTTGGCGCAGTCGCAGTGCGAACATTGCGCATGCGTACTAAGCAGATTTTCACTGCGATGCGATGAAAAATACCGAGCGAACAACTCGGAATGAGGGCCTATATTAGCAGCAGACACAGTACAGTACGGTAGTTCACGGCTGTGGCTACCTCTGTGTTTGCACTCGGCAGGCAGTCCGTCCATAATTGTATACCACCTAACCTTTTTCTTTGCATCATGTGCTGATTGGGGAGGGTTTTTTGGAAGGGACATCCTGCGTGACACTGCAGTGCCACTCCTAAATGGGCCCGGTGTTTGTGTCGGCCACTAGGGTCGCTAATCTTACTCACACAGTCAGCTACCTCATTGCGCCTCTTTTTTTCTTTGCGTCATGTGCTGTTTGGGGAGGGTTTTTTGGAAGGGACATCCTGCGTGACACTGCAGTGCCACTCCTAGATGGGCCCGGTGTTTGTGTCGGCCACTAGGGTCGCTAATCTTACTCACACAGCTACCTCATTGCGCCTCTTTTTTTCTTTGCGTCATGTGCTGTTTGGGGAGGGTTTTTTGGAAGGGACATCCTGCTTGACACTGCAGTGCCACTCCTAGATGGGCCCGGTGTTTGTGTCGGCCACTAGGGTCGCTAATCTTACTCACACAGCTACCTCATTGCGCCTCTTTTTTTCTTTGCGTCATGTGCTGTTTGGGGAGGGTTTTTTGGAAGGGCCATCCTGCGTGACACTGCAGTGCCACTCCTAGATGGGCCCGGTGTTTGTGTCGGCCACTAGGGTCGCTAATCTTACTCACACAGCTACCTCATTGCGCCTCTTTTTTTCTTTGCGTCATGTGCTGTTTGGGGAGGGTTTTTTGGAAGGGCCATCCTGCGTGACACTGCAGTGCCACTCCTAGATGGGCCCGGTGTTTGTGTCGGCCACTAGGGTCGCTAATCTTACTCACACAGCTACCTCATTGCGCCTCTTTTTTTCTTTGCGTCATGTGCTGTTTGGGGAGGGTTTTTTGGAAGGGACATCCTGCGTGACACTGCAGTGCCACTCCTAGATGGGCCCGGTGTTTGTGTCGGCCACTAGGGTCGCTTATCTTACTCACACAGTGACTTCGGTGCAAATTTTAGGATTAAAAATAATATTGTGAGGTGTGAGGTATTCAGAATAGACTGAAAATGAGTGTAAATTATGGTTTTTGAGGTTAATAATACTTTGGGATCAAAATGACCCCCAAATTCTATGATTTAAGCTGTTTTTTAGTGTTTTTTGAAAAAAACACCCGAATCCAAAACACACCCGAATCCGACAAAAAAAATTCGGTGAGGTTTTGCCAAAACGCGTTCGAACCCAAAACACGGCCGCGGAACCGAACCCAAAACCAAAACACAAAACCCGAAAAATTTCAGGCGCTCATCTCTAGTTCCCAATCACGGTCCTCAAGGCACACTAAAGGGGCCTACACACTGGTCAATATCTTTGAAAGATATGAATGATAAATCGTTCATATCTTTCAGTGTGGATGCTTCGAAGATGAATGATGCGCATACCTGCAATCATTCATCGTTGAACGATCATCGTTTAAACATGCCAGTCAGTTTGGACGATATAGATGTCTGTACTCTCAAATCGTCCAAATTGGCCATCGAAATAGTCCAGTGTGTAGGCTTTAAATCGTTGGCAGAAAAATCATCCATCGATTATATTGATGGTTGATAATATCGCCAACATCGCCCAGTGTGTAGGGCCCTTAACAGTCTGGCTTTTTAAGGATAGTCATACTTGAGCACAGGTATTAGTACCTCAGTTATTTTGAGTTAACCATCTGTGTTCACATAATTAACCATCTGTGTTCACGTATTGATATCACTGAAACCTGTACTGTTGGTGTGCCTTGACCCCTGCTTTAGGAGACCCAAGCACATATCAGTTATACCAGCCCTATTTCTTTGAGGTTTCTCCTGAGTGTTAACATACTGTATGGGCAGCACCGACCACACTTTGCAGGACGGAGAAGGCCAGCATGTATAAACATACATGCTGTGATGTATGTAATATATGTGCTGGCTGCCTTATCCGGGGATCAGCACTGCAGCTCCGCTGTGTTTCACTGACCTGCCGCAGAATGGGACACCGCGCTCAGTTTGTTTATCTACTGTAAGCCCACCCCTATACTCCTGTGAAACTAGCCAATAGGAGTCTGGGAGCGGGATTATAGGTGATAGACAAGCTGAGTTGCTGTGCTGTGGCAAGTCAGTGAAACATAGCGGAGCTACTGTGCTGACCCCCAGGTAAGGCAGCTAGCACATATAATGTTCGTTTATGTGTGCTGAACGGCTTCCCCTATAATGTGTGTTCAGCACTGCAGTTCAGGGGCAACAGCCACCACTAGTATGGACTCGGCCACAGAGCCGGCTCTAGCCAATTTGATGCCCTAGGCAAAATTTTGTCTGGTGCCTCCTAGCTCCGCCGCTAGTTCTGCATCTGTACCTGCAACGCTCAGGTAGTGTGGCCCACCGGGGGGTTACCCTGTGGGCCAGTTCAACTCTGCACAATGCCACACAGTAATGACCATAATACATATAATTCCACACAGTAAAGGAACCTTACACACATGCCCCACATTAGTAATGCCCATAATACACATAATGCCACACAGTAATGCACCTTACACATATGCCCCACATTAGTAATGCCCATAATACACATATACTGCCACAGATACTGCCACACTTGCTGGTTATACAAAAAGATCAGTATCAAACATGTAGAAACTGTCCATTCTCTTCACTATTCAGTGTGTTTGCTGGTGTCTGTTACTCCTGTTAACTGCATGCACTTTACTTTATACTGTGGGAGCGATATGCTCTGCCCTCCAGTCTGATGTGTCCGAAAGTCACGCTGCACTGATGTTTCATATAGAAATAGCACAACGCAACTTACTGACCTGGTTACAGTGCTAGATGGCAGGGGAATTTTACGGTATGGACTGACTAGGAAATAAAGTGTGGGGAGAACACTGCCCATGTTATGTCCCTGCAGACACCTGGGGTTTGCACAGGGATAAGGGACACACGCAGGATGGCAGGGTCCCCCTCCCCCCTGTGTACAAGCAGTATAGGTGATGTCAGGTTTCTGTGAAGCAGTCTTCCAAAATACACATGTGTTATCATAAGAAGCCATCCAGTAATAACCTTATATAGTCAGTAAAAATGTCACAGGTCCAGGAATTGCATTTACTTGGCTTCTGCTGTCTGTCTGAGGTCTCACAAGTCAGGGGCATTCAAGCATGTCAGAGGAAGTTTAAGGCACAGTGTGCGTTTTTTTTTACAAATGTAAACAGCAGTGTATACAAGTACTGATTGAATACATTTGGAAAGTAACAGTTAGTTTGCGGACTGTCCCTCTCAGCAAGAGATGCTGCAGGGACATGCTTGGATGCCCCTAGACATGCTTGAATGCCCTAGGCAAATGCCTAGCCCGCCTATAGCTAAGGCCGGCTCTGCTCGGCCAAGACCATTAGTTATGTTAGATATAAATTTGGATCAGACATCGATGTGTGTGTGTGTGTGTGGCGGATTTGCATTGAGAATAAACAAAGTCTCGAGTATTCCTAATGCTTCTACTCTTGCACATTTAATATTTAAAAATATTCGAATCTATGATGTGTAGCCCATCTCCAACTTTAGGGATCCATTTCATTTATAGTAAGCGAGACATTACAAAGATATAACATTCAGTTAAATGAAAGGTGACTTTCTAAAGATCAAGAAAAGGCAGATTTTCTTTCTTAGGCCAAGTTTGCCCCCAAACAATCCTATGTGTAAATCTATTTGTGAATCATTTCCCTATGTTTCATCTTCATCCATTTCAGTCTTTATCAACCTCCCATTCCTCTGACTTCCACATAGTGATTGTTTTGCAATAAACACCTTTAGGAAGTCTGGTGCTAAGTTCAACAAGTTCTAAAGACAACTGAAAAATAAAAATAAAAACTTTCTGACCTTCAGTCCAAAAGAAAAAGGTTTGGTAAACTATGAAATTATATCAATTACAAAATTTCATCTCTAAAACTGGAGCACAAATATATGAAAGTATTCAGCAAATTAATGTAGTATCATATTTAAACTTAAAAAGTTTATTTGTGTTCCATGTTTCTCTTCTCAAGCCATTCACTGTCAATGTATTCTTCTCTAAATTCCCAAACTGTATCAGTATCCATGGATAATAACATTTTGAAGGATTCTGGGCTGTAAGTGACTTAGAAATAATATGAAATGTCTGGTTCACTGGAAGGAGCAAGTGCCAGAACAAAGAAGGCAGGCTATCTTTAAGGACAGTCATGCATCAAGGATTATTAAATTATTTAATTACAAAATTCTCAGGAAGCCTGGCCCTAGGGTTTTAGGTGGAGAGGGGCTGTTATAGTGGGTACATACTTGCAGATATATCATTCGTACAGGCAATAGATGATATATATCGACTGGACCATGGTTCGTGTGTGCATTCGGTATGTATGTAAATGATGTCATTCACAGACATATCACACTGGCTGTGTAGCATGGCTGACCCCTATATATATTTTGCATATATACTGGTACATCTGCCTGTATGTATGGGCAACCTGCTTACCAACCCATATCCTGGATGCAAGCACCACTGACAATGATGTCACTACTGGTTCCTGTAGCCAGACATGTCAGGCGGTGAATTGGTAAGTGCGTATGCACAAGATCGTTCATGCATAAACCTTACAAATCATTAGATCAGTCAACAGATCTGCCAGAAGGTAAATCCTTCAGCCTTGTGTGTACCCAGCTTGCAACTGTTATCTCATCATCTGCACTCTGTATCGCTGCCCAGACTCTGTAAATACTACAGAGACATGAACAAAAAACAAAACCATATAAAAACACTAAAACACCATTGCCTATCCAATGACAATGCTCTGTAAAAAAAATGGTGGTTGTACATGCAGAACATAATCCACAATGTTTCAGCAATTGTAACTCATATACTATATTTTGCCACTTTGGTTGTTCTGACATTTTGATTTACACCCTGCACCCATTCTTTTCAGTACTTACCCTCCAAAGTCCCACGCTGGTAGTAGCAGCGCTGCAAAAATCACCAGGAAACTGGCATCCTGCCATTTCGCTAGTGCACAGTAAAGAAATCACTGGGAAAATGGCCAACGTGCCATTTTCCCAGAGATCTGCGCATGCACACTAGACTCTGGGACAGTGCTATGGTTCCCTAGTGACCCTAGTGCCCAGAGCTACAGCTCTACCAGCTACAGAGGGGGGCCTATATGGAGCCCGCACACAGGCCTCCTCCTCTCTAGATGCACCCCTGGATGCCAACCACATCCCCTCCACCATACTATATGCTACTTTTAATAAAGCTGCAGATGAAAGTTCACCTTTCTGTCATCCTTAAAACAAATGAAAGTTTTGAATTTGGGGTGCAATATTGTATAGCTGGGCTCCATAGCAAATATTGGGGGATGACACGGCATATCCAGACCACCCATCTTGTGAGGAAGCTAGCGCATCTTCAGTGAAACATGGCATTACAGGACTTTGGCTCCACTGTACCTCCACCAGTCATACACATGACCAGAAGAACTGACATTCTACACAATGAATCTACTGTATTTTTTTAGGCTTCATCTCCTGAGGAGCACTTACTGTAACTTTCTGAAGAAGAAAAAAATCAAATGTACAAACTACTAGAAATAAAGAATAAATATACTATAACAGAGTTTCCTAAGTTGCCATTACAGTTCAGGTTTTAAGGTTAACCATGCAGATCCAGATCAAATTGACTGAGGTACTAATTAAGGGGTCTATTCAGACCCAAACTCAGCCGTACGCGACCCTACCAAGGTGATTGACACTGGACGCATTGCGGGATGGGGCCACAAATATTCTGGTCGTCCCTGCCTTTGTGCTGGGTGGCCCCCAGCATGTGAGTAGACTGACACAAATCTTGCTGCAGGAAACCTGGATTGTACTGGCTGCGTTTGGGAATCCACACTATAATCTAATTTGATTTGCATGAGGTGATTGCTGCTCTTGGCAATTGCTTTTAGTTCTACTGTTAATACTGCATAGAGAGAGACACAACTGTCATATGCTGATAATTTACTCTACAAATTCATGAAAATCAAAGATTTCCAAAGTCAAGGCAGATGTTTCCTATGGCTTATTATGCATTGCTTCTGTCTGCCAGAGTTTTCACCGTAATATATTCAGTTAACTACTGACTTTTTAATTGGAAGAGATTGAAAAAGTACAGTGTTAACAAAATATTGGTCAAACAGTCATCTGAGTAATTTATGTGATATTACAATATTTGTTTAAAAGACATTTACACACATGTTAAAAAAAAAAATTTTTCCAGGGATGGAAGCAGTGTATTTATTACTTCACAGATTTACGAATTTATAATGCTTGCTTATATCTAGGACCCTTTTCATTAGCTATTTGGTGGGGAACCATTCTATGGGATTCTTGTTTCTGCACTTTAGGAACCCTGACAAAATCAGGTCTGCATTAATAAAACTTGATCTACAAGTAGGCGACAGTATGTCAGATTCACCTCTAGCACATTTAGGTTTGCCAACAACATATATGTCAAAGCCCCAGCTTTGTTACTACTGGTGCTGTGAAAATCTCACTTCAGGAAAAATGAAGCAGGTTAGGGACTGCTTCAGAAATAAGGACTAAGCATGTGATGGAGTGTGTGCACCGTGTCCTGAATTAAAAATAATACTAGTTGGGATGCACAGTATGGATTTATCATGCAGTGCCTGGTACTGAAGATGACGTTTTCCTTGTAAAGGCCTGATATTACAGTATCAGTGGTCTCACAGAACAAAGAAGGGTGTTGCCTCTTCTATCAGGCAGGTACTAAATAGGTCAGGCTGTTACTAGACAGTCCTTGAGGCGAGGAAATACTTAAAAAATTGATTAATGATCAAGTTTGTTGTATGAAGCATAAAATGTTCTAGCGTGCAGTATTCTGAGAAATATTAACTGATGAAATAATGTCATAGTACTTAGGATTTCCAGGTACTGTAAGTGTGGAATAAGTTGACAGTTGAATAAATCTCACCTCTGTTGAGCAGTGCTTCCAAGCAAGAATTTCTTTAGGTATATAGGGGCATGGAATTAAGCATGGTATTAAGCATGGAAAAGTGATAAAGCAGTGATAAGTGGAAGGTTATTATAACACACCAGCCAATTTGCTCCTGTCAAACAGTAATGATTGGCTTGTGCATTATCACTTTCCGCTTATTACTTCTTTATCACTGCTCTATCACTTCTGCAGGCTTAATACATCTGGCATTTGTTCTTGGCAAGGTCTACCAGGATTTTATTTGTAAACCCCCCACCTGACTCATAGTAAATGACTATGGATGACTCCCCTGCACATACTGGGTAAAAAGGGGAAAGCATCTTGGCACATTAGTTAAATGGCCTAACCCAGGAAGGTCAGTATGTCAGTGGATAATGAATAGAGTAAGAGGAAATTGTCCTAAAATACGATAAAGTAACTTGCTTGTGATTAGTGGGAGAACCCCTTTGATGGAGGATGAAGTAAGTATTGTGACAGCAGTTGTCACATGGGTACTAGAGATGAAGCTCACACTATTTACCCTAACACCTAGTAACACTAAAAGTGAAAATATGTAAGTATGTATGTTTGTTCTTCATAGGCATCTACATGGCATGATGGATCTGGACCGAACTTGGTACACATACCCTTTATTATACAACTTAAAATACTGGGAGGGTATAAACTAGAAAAAATCCACCCCTTTTGGGTCCAGGGACACATATATATCTCTTATAAACTTAATTGGTTTGTTTGATTGATTGTTTGTTTGTTTGTTTGTTCAGTTATGCATTCGGGCCGCCCTGCACTGATTGGGATGAAACTAATGCGAGGTGGTTCAGTTGGATCCCGGACAGGTTTTAGGGAGGTAAGGTTTCCATTCGGACCTCACAGTGGAATGTGCCTGGCAGAACTTTGACCCAGGGAGTCTGTTCTGACCTTTCCACTGGAGGGATTTGGAAGAAAACATCATAGAGTGGTAACATTGGATCCCAGAAGACATACTAGGGGGTTGGGATCCCAGTCGGACCTCCCGTTGGGGTATGCTGGGCAGAACTTTGACACAAGGAACCCGTTCTGGGTCTTTCTCTAAATAGATTTGGATGAAAACTTCACAGAGTGGTAACATCGGATCCCAGAAGACATACTAGGGGGTTGGGGTCCCAGTCAGACTTCCTGGTTGGACCTCCCATTGGTGTACGCTGAGCAAAACTTTGACACAAGGAACATGGGCCTTCAACTGGATGGATTTAGAAGAAAACCTCACAGTGAAGTATAAAACAGGAGAGGTTGTGATGTTGAACACTGAGCAAAATAGTAAATTAAATGTAATAAATTAAATAGAAATTAACATGAGAACAATTATAAATGCAATTGATTTATACGACAGTTACAAATAGCTCCCAGAAGCATCCATTACACATAGAAAACAAATACACACACATTCTAAATTCATTTAAAAAAATATCTAAAAATATATGAAAAATGTGTTAATATACACTATAGCAGAGTAGGTAACAAGTTTCAAAAAAACTGTACATATGGTCACCACTATTTTAAATCTCCAGTTAGTTGGAAAATGTTTTAACAGAAGTCTGATGGAATTAGTAAAGAACCAAGAGGGGAATTGAGATTCTGGCTCAAATAGATCCATGTGTACCATCAAAATTTCATAAGGCAAATTGGCACATCAGAGTATAGGTGGTAGATAGGACATGCACTGAATGCAAAGTCAGGCTGATGAAGTTGCTCTCAGGTTTCTACCCACTGTTAACTCACTTTGTCCTCACTGTGTTGCATCTCCATTCTTCCGATACCTGACCAAAAGGAATAATACTATGGGATATCTGCCTGCTGGTGGGTACATTTCCAAACTTGGAAACAAAGTGAAGAGCATCAAAGTCCAGAATGCATTCTCCGACACAGCATCTGTTTTTTCAAAAGGCTGCAGCGAGCTGGCTGATTACTAAGTGACAGAGCAGTAGCACAAACACACGGCAGCTTATACCACATCTAAGAAACATTAACACACAGCAGTGGCAGAAATAAAAAGTGGTGCAAGATGGAATTGTCTTTGAACAAAGTTAAGAAAGCACACTAGGTTTAAGCGCACAAAACAGTACAAACAATAGAACTTAACTGTATATTTTCTTCTGTTTTTGAGCTTGCAGCTCAGTTCAAACTATGTGACATCACAGGGCTCATACAAACACATGAACAAAGCATACTACGGTAAAACGCACCAAACAGTACAAACAATAGAACTTAACTATATATATATATATATATATATATATATATATATACACATATATATATATATATATATATATATATTTATATATTTAGACAGATTTATAAGGGAGCTAATAGATATTGTGTCTGTTTAGGTGTCACACCACCTGTAGATCCAAACTTCTACACATTGGCCATAAACATTTCAATAAAATGAACGTTATGGTAAGAACTTACCGTTGATAACGTGATTTCTCTTATGTCCACAGGTATCCACAGGATAACATTGGGATATTGTCGAGCGACAGCGAAAATGGCACCAACATGGTCACGAGCTTTCTGTCCTCCCAGGATGCATTGGGGCCTCCCCTATATAGTCCTGCCCACTGACTCAGTCAGATCAGTTCTTTCCACAGCGATTTTAGGCAGGAACATTAGGTAGAGACCTGTACAGGCGATAAGAACACACATGCACACCCTTCCATACAAGAAGGAAGAGGTTTTAGTGATTGTCTAGATCCTCAAATCAGATGCGTCAGGGTGGGATCCCTGTGAATACCTGTGGACATAAGAGAAATCACGTTCATTTCTCTGGCTGGGTCCACAGGATTATCCACAGGATAACATTGGGATTCCCAAAGCCATTTTAGTGGTGGGGACGCTCCTGATTGCACAGAAGGACCTTTCGCCCGAAGTCTGCGTCATGAGAGGCAAAAGTATCCAAGGCATAATGTCTGATGAATGTGTTTATGGAAGACCATGTGGCTGCCCTACATATCTGTTCTGCTGAAGCACCCTGTTGTGCTGCCCAAGAAGGACCTACCTTACGTGTAGAGTGTGCAGAGACATTAGCCGGAATAGGGAGATCTGCATGAGAATAAGCTTCTGATATTACCATTCGGAGCCATCTCGCCAGCGTCTGTTTACTAGCAGGCCATCCTCTTCTATGGAATCCATATAGGATGAAGATAGAATCCGTTTTCCTGATGGCACTAGTACGATCTATGTAGATTCTCAAAGCTCGGACCACGTCCAGCGACGCTTCTCCCGCAGATAGTCCCGATACCTGAAAAGCTGGGACTACAATCTCTTCGTTCAGGTGAAATTTTGATACCACCTTTGGAAGATAACTAGATCTCGTTCTGAGAACTGCTCTGTCTGGAAAAAAAACTTAGGAAAGGAGACGTACATGATAATGCTCCTAAATCTGACACTCTTCTGGCTGACGCCATTGCCAGTAAAAAAAGAACTTTAACCGTTAACCACTTAAGATCTGCTCTCTCAAGTGGTTCAAACAGAGGACCCTGGAGAAATTTAAGAACTAAATTCAAATCCCAGGGAGCTGCAGGAGGAACAAATGGAGGTTGAATATGTACTACTCCTTGGAAAAACGTACGTACATCCTGTAGGTCAGCAATCTTCTGCTGAAACCATACAGTCAACGCTGAGACTTGCACCCTCAAGGAAGCAACCTTCAACCCTTTATCCAATCCTGCCTGCAGGAAATCCAAAATCCTAGCTACTTTAAAAGATCTCGGATTGTAATTTTTTCCAGAACACCAATGAATATAGGCTTGCCATATTCTATGATACACACAGGCCAAAGAAGGCTTTCTTGCTCTAAGCATGGTTTGGATTACTTGCTTTGAAAATCCTTTAGCCTCTAAGATAGAGGTTTCAACAGCCACACCGTCAAAGACAGGCGATCCAGATGACTGTGACAACAAGGACCCTGCATTAATAGATCTGGACGTTGAGGGAGCAGTATCGGTGCTTCCACGGACATTCTCAACAGATCTGTGTACCAATGCCTTCTTGGCCAAGCTGGAGCTATTAGAATGATTGCTCCTTTTGCCTGTTTTATCTTTCTCACTACTCTGGGTAACAGAGATATTGGAGGGAACAGATACGCCAGCTGAAACCTCCATTCTACTGACAGTGCGTCCACCAGAACCGCTTCTGGGTCCCTTGTTCTTGATCCGTACATCGGAACTTTGTTGTTTAGACGAGATGCCATAAGGTCCATCTCCGGTAGACCCCATCTGTTCACCAGTGTCTGAAACACTACTGGGTGTAGTGCCCATTCGGTTTCCTGAATGGTGTGCCGACTGAGAAAATCTGCTTCCCAGTTTAGTACACCCGGGACAAATACTGCTGACAATGCCGGGAGATGGAGTTCTGCCCATTGTAGAATGGGAGTTACTTCTTCCATCAGACTCCTGCTGTGAGTTCCTCCTTGATGATTGAGGTATGCTACTGCCGTCGCATTGTCTGAGCGAATCTGGACTGGTCTTCCTTGTAGACTGTCCTTTGCCTGAACTAGAGCCAAGTAAATGGCCCTTATCTCCAACAGATTTATTGGCAGGCGACTTTCCCTTGCGGTCCATTTTCCCTGGAACCATAGGCTTCCGAGTACCGCCCCCCAGCCTTGCAGGCTGGCATCTGTTGTCAGGACTTGCCACTCTTTTATCCAAAAGGGTCTCCCCTTGTTTAAATGGTCTGTCTGTAGCCACCACGCTAGAGACCTTTTTACATTTATTGGAATCTTTATCATCTGCTTCTTTATCGTCTGATGATTTCCGTTCCATTTGGTCAGAATAAGGTGCTGCAATGGTCTGGAGTGGAATTGCGCATATTCCACCATGTCGAAGGTTGATACCATCAGACCCAACAGTCGCATTGCTGCATGGACTGACATTGTCTGGGCTTGCAACGCTTCCTGAGCCATGACCTGCACCTTGACTATCTTTTTCTCTGGTAAGAGAACTTTCTGTAGGTCTGAATCCAATATAGCCCCCAAATGAACCATCCGCTGTGACCGATTCAGGGACGACTTCTCCCAATTTATGAGCCACCCGTGTCTCTGTAAACAAACTATCGTCTGTTGAAGATGGCTCAACAGTATATCTTGCGATTGTGCTAAGATTAACAGGTCGTCGAAGTATGGGAATATTCTTATCCCTTGTTTGCGCAGACAAGCTGCCATAACCACCATAATCTTGGTAAACACCCTGGGTGCTGTAGCTAGCCCGAAGGGCAGAGCTTGGAACTGGAAATGTTCCTTGAGGATGGCAAACCTGAGGTAACACTGATGTGATAGTGCTATAGGCACATGTAGGTAAGCATCCCATACATCCAGAGATACCATGTAATCTCCCGGTTCCATACCCAACATTATGGAGCGTAACGTCTCCATGTGGAACTTCGGGATCCATATGTATCTGTTCAACATTTTCAGATTTAGAATTGGTCGATATGACCCATTTGGTTTCTGGATTAGAAATAGATTGGAGTAATACCCCTGTCCCTTTTGTGATGGAGGTATTGGGACAATCACACCTGACTGCAGTAATTTTTGGACTGCTTCTTGCAGGGCATTGGCCTTCGACTCTATACGAGACGGGCTGGTGCAAAAAAATCTTTGAGGAGGCTGCCTCCTGAATGGGAACCCATACCCCTGAGATACTACCTTCTGCACCCAGGCATCTTACTGTTGCCATATGTGTGCAAATTGAAGGAGTCGGCCCCCAACCCTGGAATCCTCCAGGCGGAAGCCCGTCTCTTCAGGCTGAGGGTTTCTGTTCAGGTTTGGAAGCTGTCTTTTTGCTAGCCCACTGCTTCCTACCCCTGGCTTTAAACTGGGGTTGCTTAGGCTCCTCTTTAGCTTTCGCTTTTCTTTGCCAACGAAAGGAGCGAAATTTTAAACCCTTGGACTTAGGGTTATAGGTAGTCGGAAATCTGACCTTTTTCGATTCAGCCTCTGATTCTAGGATATCCGATAACGGTTTTTCAAATAATATATTACCTACAAAAGGCAATGCTTCCAATTTCTTCCTGGATTCCGCATCTGCCTTCCAGGTACGTAGCCAGACTGCTCTGCGAGTGACTACTGACAAGGCTGAAGCTTTAGAAGCAACTGTACCTATATCAATTGCTGCTTCTTCCAAATACTGGGCAGATTGTCTTAAACGGCAAAAATGATCCACTTGCTCCCTAGTAGGAGAAGTGATGTCATTCTCTAGTTCCTCTATCCATTCGCCCATTGCCTTTGCTACCCAGGCCGAAGCCATAGCAGGTCTTACCACTGCTCCTACTAGAGAAAATATATTTTTCAAAAGGCTATCTACCCTTCTGTCTGTGACATCATTTAGTGAGGTAGATGACAGTGGTAAAGCAGATTTATGCACGAGTCGCAGAACATGTGCATCTACTTTCGGAGGAACTTCTCTTTTTGAACAATCCACAGCTGGAAATGGATAATAAGAATCCCATCTTTTAGGAATCTTATACTTTTTACTAGGCGCCGCCCAAGACTCATCCATCATTTCCGTCAGCTCATCTGACCCTGGGAATACAGCTTTCACTGCCTTTGTTCGTTTAAATACAGGTGCTTTAGTTTCTAACACTGTCTTGGCTGGCTCTTCTAACGAGAGAACAGCCTTTACAGCATTAATAAGTTCAGCAACATCATCTGAACTAAAACTCTGCGACTGATCATCATACGGAGTCGAGTCTACTGTATCATCATCCGTTGTATCATCTTGTGTTGTCTGCCACATAGACGTATCTGTCTTAGTCTTATCTGTCTCTTGGTTGCTAGTAGAGGCTATTGGAACAAGGCCATAGGAAGGGAGCTGCATGTATGGGTTCATAGTGTAACCTAACCCCTGAGGTGGTGCTACTGGAGCCAACTTGTCCACAATAGAGGACAGAGTCTTTGCAAACATATTCCATGGTGGCTCTGTTGGTGGTTGAACCAACTCCTGTCTTTTACTTCGCTGAAAAGCGAAACAGTTTGCACACAAACCCTCATAAGTGACCAATTGATTCATATCAATTACCCCTGACTTACAAGATAAGCATTTTAGGGCTATGGGGGTGCTTGACAAATTCTCCTCATCACTTTTGCCGCTCACAGACATTTTATCTGATATTGACTACACAATTTTGTGACTGAAAAACACCCTATAATCAGTATATAGAGGTGAAATCAATCTGACCACAGTGCACCTGATTTGAGGGTCAGAACAGGACTGACATTACACAGAAAAGTCAGCACGCATACTAGCAGTCAGTCACATGTTAAAGCATTAGACATTGTCATATGAGAATACAACCTCCATAACAACTTATACATAAGTAGGAAAATTGTACTTCTGTTTAACTGGTTCTTTTTTCAACATAACATGCAGAAAACACAGTAATATACAGGTCTCATATGCAATAGGTACTAAAAATGAACAATGCATACTAAGAAGTAGAAGGAATTTTTAGTACTGTATACCCTGCCTCCGGAGAGCGGGATACAGGGAGACTCACCACACTTCCATATCCAAGCAAAGACGCTCGTAAGACGCTGAGTGGATTCAGACGCTACTGATGTACACTGCCGCTCTTGATAACTGATAACGGACATGGACGCTCACTGACGGACACGGACGCTGAGTGATTTCCACGTGTACGCAGACGCTAAGGCCTGCGACTCGGTCTGGCGGGTTTTATCTCCAGTGTACACAACCCCAGCGTCTAAGCTGTGACCGAGTACCCTCGTGGTAGCGTCTGAGCCGGAAGTGAGGTCATTCAGTTCATGAAACGAGAGACACGCGGGAACTGGCCATGAACTCGGAGGAGGGACGGCCAGGAGAGCGTCTGAAACCCCCTGTTGACTTACACTCCCAGGATCGCGGCCTCACCTAGTCCTGGCGCCTATGATTCCCAGAGCGTAGCGCTGTCACACCGGGATGTTCAGCGCATCAACACACTGTTTGTAGTCTCCACCAAATCAGTGTAGCTGTGTCCTGACCTCTCTAGTAAGAGGAAGTCCATAGACTCACCGTCTCCCCATGCTCCGGCCACAGCCTGGTTACGTCTGCTGGACCTGCTAGAACATCCGACACAGACGCCCGTCAAGACAGCACTGAAACCCGAAGGTAAGCGTTGTTGCGACCCAGTGGGGAGTTGTTGGAGCGACTCTTTCTAATATGCATTTAAGACGCTGTTAAGAGAAGTCGCTCAAAAAACCAAAACAGTAAGTCTATAAAAATAAATTAATGAAAACTTAAGGCTGCTTTCACAGCAGCCCTGTGACCATGCAGCTTCCTGCCGCACCAAGCAAAAAACTGATCTGACTGAGTCAGTGGGCGGGACTATATAGGGGAGGCCCCAATGCATCCTGGGAGGCCAGAAAGCTCGTGACCGTGTTGGTGCCATTTTCGCTGTCGCTCGACAATATCCCAATGTTATCCTGTGGATAATTCTGTGGACCCAGCCAGAGAAATATTATTTTCAGATAAAAATGTATTCACATTATTAACAGTGAATTAACATAAAGAAGATTTTCCAGCTTTTATAATGTCAACAATACATAGTCCATCACAATAAAAATTTTAACATAAAAAGCAATTGTACTGATATTACAGAATTGTAGACAATAGTTGCTTCTGGTTCGATCTCTTTATAAGATCAACAAGACCTGTAGATAACAAACCAAAGTGTTTCGTCCAAAGGACTTCTTCAGGGGTCTAGTATCTAGATGGTAGATTAAAAAAAAAATCAATATCTAATATTTAAATGGTTTAATGATTAACTGTGTCCACAGAAGGAAACCTCTGAAAAAATACATACATATGGAAGAACCAACATATAACTATGGGTATGACATGATAATATTACCAAGAAATCTATCCTAATTGGGATAGACCTTTTTTACATGGTAATTACCTATCTGATGTTTAGGACTTGATGGGGATGGAGGGGTTAAAAAAATTTGGATCAAAATATGTCTATACCAATATAATGGCACATAGCAGAAATGAGTTTTTCACAAATTATTATACATATCGCAAAGGGAATGGCAATAATCTATCTTTATTGGAATAGACCATTCATAACTGATAATTCCCCATCTCATGTTTAAGACTTCATAGAGATGAATGGATTTAAAAATGTAGATCAAGAAGTATACATACCAGTACAAAAACTTCAGTGGCACATAGCAGAAAAAAGTTGTTGTACAGAATTTTTTTTTTTTGCCTATAACAGGAAATAGATTGTAATATAATATGTACAGTATAATCATTATCATGACAAATACAGTAAATATAAGTATATACTCATTGGACTGGACATATTACTTCTATAATGTATTCAAAACTGGGGTCCATTCAATCCTGATGATATTATTTAGAGTAAGTCAATTTAACCATATGTTACCTGGTTACAATGATAGTATGATAGAAGGAAGCAATCCCGATTTAATATAATAATATATGGATACTATAATCTACAACAGTGATAGAATTTTTACAATAATCATATGTCATCAGAATGGTACTGAAACAGGACATACAAAATGTCTGTTAGACAACTTGACATGTTGGACCATAAATATGAAAAAGAACTTACTTGTCTGTAGCAATTATGTTTCATACAGCAGTGAGATAGAGTCTGGATGGGAGGGTTTTTATACCCACGCTCTCCTTCTCGAGTGGTGGTGTGGACCACCACCTGAGTGGGAATATCGTGCATCTGTCGGGATTCAGACAACCAGCATTTCACCAGCTGACAGGATTCCGACATTGGTGTCCTAACACTGGGAACCCGACAGCTGGTAAATTAACGGGTGTGGTTCATCAAATCGACAGTATCTAGGTCAACAATGTTTAGGTCGACCACTATAGGTCGACAGTCACTAGGTCGACGTGGATGGAAGGTCGACAGGGTTTCTAGGTCGACATGTGCTAGTAGGTCGACAGGTCTAAAGGTCGACATGAGGTTTAATTTTTTTTTGTGTTGTTTTGTTCGTAGAGTGACCGGGAACCCCAATTAGTGCACCGCTTCGCTCGCCATGCTTCGGGCATGGTGCCTTCGCTCCGCTACCGCTTCGCTCGGCACAGATTACCGTTCCAATCGTAGTCCACGTGGATCGTTAAGTATGAAAAAAATCAAAAAAAGAAAAAAAATGTGAAAAACTAATTGTCGACCTTTAGACCTGTCGACCTACAAACCCTGTCGACCTTCCATCCATGTCGACCTAGTGACTGTCGACCTATAGTGGTCGACCTAAACATTGTCGACCTAGACAGTGTCGACCTTCAGACGGGATCCCAAATTAACTGCATCCTATATACATATACAGTATATATATTTTTTATTTATTTTTCCTGTTTTTGAACTTTCAGCTCAGTTCAAACTGCGTGGAATCACAAAGATTAAAGATGTACGTGAACAAAGCGCACTAAGGTAACGCGCACCAAACAGTACAATTTACAGCCGAGTACATCGTAGCATACAGCAGCATGCCCCTATACACATCGACTGCACAGCCACCATATCAGTCTGAATTCCTTGGACACAGCACAGCCAATACAGCAGAGTACAGCACGGCATACAGCAGTGTGCACCATGCCCCTATACACAGTCACTTAAGAAAGCACAGCCGCTTTTGTGCAGAGTACAGAGCAGCATTCAGCAGTGTGTCTGAAAGTGAAATGGCACAGAGTACCTGGTATGTCGCCTTATACAGAATCCGAAACCGGTAAGAATCCTCAAAGTAGAATCCCAGTCGTCATTTGGATTGACTCGGATACCGGAACTTCAGGTGTGTTCGGATTACAGGTAATCTGAGCCACTCATCTAAACAAAGGTATTAAAAAAGGGTCTGAAATATGCCCCAGGCCACTCACATTAATAACGTTGATCTGCTTGTGGATTTAAACACTGTAACTTTATACATACAGTAATATAAGATTATAGCATAATATTAAAAATCCACAAACAAATGAATGTATGTTCTTTGAGACAAACCTCCGGTATTATCTAGTAGAATCTAGGGAGAGCTATATTGATTTATTATATGATGTTCTAAGAGAGCACTCTATAAAAATGTAAAGTAAGCAGTATAATATTTTTTTATTATTATTATTATTATTATTATTATTATATTTTATTTATAAGGCGCCACAAGTGTTTTGCAGCTCCGTACAAAGGACAGTACAGGGAGACAAAATTTAGCATTACAGTAAATAAATAACAAAAATAGAGTACAGGTAACAAAGAGCACCACAATTCTCAAAACTTAGGTGATCATTCCGAGTTGATCGCTCGCTGCCGATTTTCGCAGCGCAGCGATCAGGTGAAAAAATGGCATTTATGCACATGCATATGCACCGCAATGCGCACGCGCGACGTACGGGTTTGTAGTTGTGCTCAGGTTCTAGCGAGGTTTTCAGTCGCACTGACGGCCGCAAGAAGATTGACAGGGGACGTTTCTGGGTGTCAACTGACCGTTTTCAGGGAGTGTTTGCAAAAATGCAGGCGTGTCTGAAAAAACGCAGGCGTGGCTGGGTGTTCGCTGGGCGGGTGTATGACGTCAAATCCAGACACGAATAGGCTGAAGTGATCGCAAGCACTGAGTAGGTTCAGAGCTACTCAGAAACTGCACAAACTGTTTTTGCAGAGCTCGGCTGCACATGCGTTCACACTTCTGCTAAGCTAAAATACACTCCCAAGTGGGCGGCGGCATAGCGTTTGCATGGCTGCTAAAAACTGCTAGCGAGCAATCAACTCAGAATGACCCCCTTAATACAGCTTAGATGTAAGTAGCGAGGGAGTAATCATTGCACTACTTGGGGCTGGTGGCCATAGATAGAGATGAGCCTTTACCAGTAGGAGAGAAAGCAGGTAAAGATGGTCGCTGAGTAGGAGAGAGCTGCGAGTGAAATGTGTAGAGAAGAGGGCTTTGAAAACGAGAGGAAAGAGCGCCCTGCTCTGAAGAGCTAACAATCTAGTGGGGAGGGGCGATAGACAGATGACATGAGGTGCAAGCAAGCGGGAGGAAGCCTGATGGTAGTATGCAAGCAAAGCAGAGATGTACCAGGCATGGGGAAGGGGGATGGAGGAGCAGCCTAAGGACTAGGTTATGCATCAGAGGGGTACGCTTTGATAAATAGGTGGGTTTTCAGTGCCTATTTGAAACTTTGCAAGGTCGGGGAGAGTCTAATGGAGCGGGGGAGCGCGTTCCACTGAAGGGGTGCAGCACGGGCAAAATCTTGAACTCGTGCATGGGAAGCAGTGACCAGGGCAGAGGAGAGGTGACGGTCATTGGCCGACTGTAGTGGGCGGGAGGGAGTATGAAGGGAGAGGAAGTTGGAGATGTGGAATTAGAGATGGCCTTGTATGTGAGGGTGAGGAGTTTGAAGAGGATTATTTAGGGGAATGGGAGCCAGTGTAGATTTTGTCAAAGGGGAGTGGCAGATGTGGTGCAGCGGGAGAGGAAGATGAGCCTAGCTGCGGAGTTGAGGACAGAATGGAGGGGGGCGAGATGGGAGCAAGCGAGGCCAGTGAAGAGAACATTGCAGTAGTCGAGTCGTGAGATGACCAGTGAGTGGATGATAAGTTTAGTTGCACTTTGGGAGAGAAATGGCCTGATGCGAGCAATGTTGCGTAGCTGGAACCGACAGGATTGCACCATAGCTTGGATGTGGGGTGCAAAGGAGAGGGAGGAGTCAAGAGTGACGCCCAGGCAGCGGAGTTGGGGAACGGGGGAGATGATTGTGTTGTCAACAGTGATAGAGATATTTGTGGGGGGTTTTGCTCTGGATGGGGGAAAGATAATGAGTTCAGTTTTGTCCATGTTGAGCTTCAGAGAGCGCTCAGACATCCAGGAGGAGATGGCAGAGAGGCAGCTGGAGACCTGAGAGAGGACAGAGGGGCACAGATCAGGATATGAGAGGTAGAGTTGTGTGTCATCACCATAGAGGTGGTATTGAAGGCCAAAGGAGTTAATGAGCGCACCCAGAGAAGAGGTGTACAGGGAGAACAGAAGGGGACCTAGGACAGAACCCTGAGGGACACCACCAGGAAGGATGGAAGGGTGTGAGGTGGTTCTGGAGGCAGACACAGAGAAGGAGCGGTTAGTGAGGTAAAAGGTAAACCAGTCAAGGACGGTGCTAGAGAGGCCAACGTTTTGGAGTGTGCGGAGGAGGAGAGTGTGCTCCACTGTGTCAAAGGCAGCAGAGAGGTCCAGAAAGATGAGCAGAGAGAAGTGGCCCTTGGATTTGTCCGAAAACAGGTCATTGGTGACTTTCACCAGGGCAGTCTCGGTGGAGTGGAGTGGGCGAAAGCAAGATTGTAGTGGATCAAGGATGGAGTTGTCAGAGAGGTAGCTTGTTAGACGGCTGTAGACCAGTCATTCAAGTAGTTTGGAGGCGAATGGGAGAAGAGAGATGGGGTGGTAGCTAGTGAGTGATGAAGGGTCGAGGTTGGTTTTTTTGAGAATAGTGGAGACCAGAGCATGTTTGAATGATGAGGGAAAGATGCCAGTAAAGAGCGATAGGTTAAAGAGTTGAGCAAGGTGGGAGCAGGCAGTGGGGGGGGAGTGGAGAAGACAGGAGGGGAGGAGGTCCAAGGGGCAGGTTGAGGGGGAGGGGGGATAAGATGAGGGAGTGGACTTTCTTTTCTGGGGTAGGACGGAAGCAGGACAGGGACTGGGTGGGATAGATGGAAGGGAGGGATGATGGGGGCAGGGGGCAGCAAAGGGGTGACGGGAGGAGATGTCATTTTTGATATCCTCAATTTTGGAGATGAAGAAGGAGACAAAGTCAGTGGCAGTGAGGGAGGAGGGGAAGAGGAGGGGGGCAAATGAGAGTGTTGAAAGTTTCAAAGAGACGGCGTGGACTGGAGGACTGAGAAGAGATGAGTGCTTGGAAAAAGGAATGGTTGGCGAGAGAAAGAGCAGAGCTGTAGGAGGAGAGAATAAATTTGAAATTGAGGAAGTCCACCAGAGAGTGAGATCTCCTCCAGGAGCATTCTGCAGAGCGTGAACATCTTTGTAGGAATATTGTTAGTTTGGTGTGCCAGGGTTGGGGTTTGGAGCGGCGGAGGGGGACAGAGGAGAGGCCAGGCAGCAAAGTTGTCAAAGAAAGGTGAACAGTGGCCCGGGGGGTGGTAGATCACTGCCACATGGAGGTGAATGGGGTAGAAGAGGCAGATAGTGTGGACCTCAAAGGTGGAGAAGGTGAGGGAGGGCTCAAGTGGGATGACACAAAAGGTGCAGTTTGGGGAGAGAAGGATGCCCATGCCTCCACCTTGGCGGCCATCAGGTCTGACCGTGTGGGTGAAGGAGAGGCCTCTGTAGGAGAGGGCAGCAGGGGAGGTGGTGTCAGAGGAGGAGAGCCAGGTTTCAGTGATGGCGAGAAGGTTAAAAGAGTGGGAGATGAAGAGGTTGTGGATAGGTGCCAGCTTGTTGCAGATTGATCTAGCATTCCAGAGTGCACAGGAGAAGGGAAGGGACAGGGGAGATGGGGATCAGGTTGGCTGGGACAGGATCGAGGAGCCATAATTCCAGTACAGTAGTGTTGTTCAGAGGAATAATATAGAATGGGGTGGGTGTAATATAGAATGAACAATGAGAAGGGGGTGTAGTAAAAGCAGAGACAGTGCAAACCATTTTTTTGGTAAATAATGGAAGGAACGGAAAGGCTGAGAATGTTACACAGTGGTTGTAGAGAGTATAAATGAGCAGAAAGCAATGTGTGAGAGCAGTATGGCTGTTACCTAATCAGACAGGGAGGTCATTGTCCTGGCTGTGCAGACTGCAGGCATTGGTGGTACTGGATTAGGTTACTCTCTGTAGTATGTTGATTGCAGGTCTTTTTGCAGGTGGGGAAGATAGTCTGCTATCCTTCTGTTTCTCTCATGTTTATCTCCGAGTATCTCCAAGGTCATATCCTCATACTTAACACTAACATACTTTGCAGCTAAGATGCATTGCAGTCAGTGGCTTTGCAGCCAAATATGTACTGATTAAATATAAATGCATACATTGATACACGCTTGATTGCTAACAGCACCCACCCTCTGAGACCCCACCCACAACAAAAGGTTAGCTATAGGTGTGAATAACAACAGACCAATACATCCCCTACTAGTACACAGTGATTTCCTACTTTAGTAGGAAATATGACCAATATAGAAAAACAGGTAGATAAAGGAGAAGGAATAGTTGTTCAAGACAGAAATTTTTATTTACAAGAAAAATCCAAAATTTGGATGATATTACTACAAAAAAATAGACGGTAATCCAACATAGGATTATAAAAATTAATTGTATAGTACAATCTTCTTTCTAGGGAAAAAACAGATGGGATCATCTGTCAGAAAGAATTTGATTATTATTTGTCAAAGAACCCCACATTCACCTGTTCTGTTATCCCAAAGTTCATAAAAGCAATACATCTTGCTGTCTAATTATTTCAGGGAAGATTCATATGGACAATCTATCACATTTTATTGATTTTTTTTCCCTCCAGCTCTATGTAAAGCAATTAGCATCAAATCAGAAGGACTTGACTACAATATTGTATGGGACTCCTCATTTCAGCAGCTTACTATATATATATATATATATATATATATATACACATACACACATAGAAACAAAAGAAGAGGGGCACTCTCCAGGCTTATTCAAAAAGTATACAATTTCATTTATTAATGATATACTTTACATAGTCCTCAGGATGCTAGGAGGCACTGTTTTCAAGTGCTTTTGGCCCACAATGGGCCTTCTTCAGGAGCACAAAGCAGCAGCGGTGTAGCAAAGAATAAAACCGTGTGTAGTCACAGGTATCAAGCAGCAAAGCTGGTCCTGCCTGATTGGCTCTATATATACCCAAACTCATTTACAAATGGCGCCAAAATGCCCACTTATGACATCATAGGGCGACACATGATATCAATCATATGTAGAAAACTACCTGATCATATAGCATATAAACCTAAGAGTAAAAGCTCAAAGATCATAAGCTGCAACCTACATCCACAGCAGGACATCCACACCGCACCCACAGTGATCCAACTTAATGAAACCCGATAATCACAAACCGTCCACAACAGCGCGCTCCACTGCCGGTGCATGGAACGCAAGCGTCATGTACCCGGAAGTCGAGACGCGCTACATGGAACGCAAAACAGGAAGAACGGCCACGATCTCCGCACAATGCCTGAGATCACCCTTATAGAGGTGATGTCACAAACAGACACACTGGGGTATATTTATTAAAAATCGTATTTTCCCGTTTGAGGTCAAAGTTCAATCACGAATGACATCGAAAGTGTAAATATGCAACTTTTTGAATTTAGTACGACTAATTTACTAAGCTGCCGTATTCTGCATTTTCGGTTTTACCGATGTCGATGTCATTCGTTTTTTTAGGCAGTATTTTACGTGAGTGACTTGTAAAACACTGCCGACTTTAATACAATGAATCTCGGCCGGATCTGAGAGAGCCGTGCTGGGCTTCATTGTGCACCTTGTAAAAAAAAAAAAAACATGGTTAAAATTTAAAAAAAAATTGCGTGGGGTCCCCCCTCCTAAGCCAAACCAGCCTCGGGCTCTTTGAGCCGGTCCTGGTTGCAAAAATATGGGGGGAAAAATGATAGAGGTTCCCCCATATTTAAACAACCAGCACCGGGCTCTGCGCCTGGTCCTGGTTCCAAAAATACGGGGGACAAAAAGCGTAGGGGTCCCCCGTATTTCTGAAACCAGCACCAGGCTCCACTAGCCAGATACATAATGCCACAGCCGGGGGACACTTTTATATAGCTCCCGGCGGCCCTGGCATTACATAACCAACTAGTCGCCCCTGGCCGGGGTACCCTGGAGGAGTGGGGACCCCTTCAATCAATCCATGGGGTACCTGTGGAAAAAATTATACTCACAAAATCCAGGGTAGAAGGCTCTTCTTCTTGTAATCCATTTGGTAACTTTGTGGTCAGCGGGTGACCGAAAGTAACCTCACCGCTGACCACAAAGTTTCCACCATTGGTTACAATGGAGCGCATAGGCGCTACATTGTAACACTGCCGTGTGCCGCCTGTCATACAGTACAGGAGCACACAGCCGATCAGGAGGATGCCACAACATGGCGTTCCCTGATTGGCTGATGTAACCCTCTTAGACATAAGTCAGAGGGGGTTTCTGGCATTCGGGGAAAGGGGTCCCATGTGAAAACATGGGTCCCCTTTCAGTGTGAGGTCGGGTGTCCGTTTTTTTATTTTGACAAGTACCTGGATTACAAATGGATTACAAGAAGAAGAGCCTTCTACCCTGGACTTTGTGAGTATAATTTTTTCCACAGGTACCCCATGGATTCTACATGGAGAAGAGGACCGACCCTCGTGTGAACATAAGGTAAGTATGTGTATATGGAGGTGTGTATGTATGCATTCAAGTTATACTTTCAAGGTGTGTGTCTTATGTTTAAATTGGGGTATTTTTTTAGTAGTAGTACTACAGGTACCAGCGGGCCCGGTTTTCCTCCGCATGCTGGTACTTGTGGTTCTCCAAGTACCAGCTTGCGGGGGAGGCTTGCTGGGACTTGTAGTACTGCTACTAAAAACAATATTCATTTTTTTACACAACGGCTATCAGCCTCCCATCCGCAGCCCTTGGATGGGGGGGACAGCCTCGGGCTTCACCCCTGGTCCTTGGGTGGCTGGAGGGGGGGGACCCCTTGATTGAAGGGGTCCCCACTCCTCCAGGGTACCCCGACCAGGGGTGACTAGTTGGTTATGTAATGCCAGGGCCGCCGGGAGCTATATAAAAGTGTCCCCTGGCTGTGGCATTATGTATCTGGCTAGTGGAGCCCTGTGCTGGTTTCAGAAATACGGGGGACCCCTACGCTTTTTGTCCCCCGTATTTTTGGAACCAGGACCAGGCGCAAAGCCCGGTGCTGGTTGTTTAAATATGGGGAAACCTCTATCATTTTTTCCCCCATATTTTTGCAACCAGGACCGGCTCAAAGAGCCCGAGGCTGGTTTTGCTTAGGAGGGGGGACCCCACGCAATTTTTTTTCAAAAAATAAACACTTTCCCATCCCCTTCCCACTGATAAACATGCACGGATCTCATGGATCCGTGCATGCCTATCCAAACACGGGATAAAAAAGCAGGTCTGGTTTTTTTTAGCACTTTTTCACGAATTGTATTTCTGCACGGCAGTGTTTGGCTATTGTCGGCAGTGTTTGTGATTTGCACTTTTTAGTAAATTACCGATTTCTACCAAATTGCAGGCGTATTTGACCGATGGTGTATTGATTCGTGATTTTTTCCTAAGACTTCCAAAATATTACGGATGCCCTCATCACTGCCGAGATTTTTGCTTAGTAAATTACCGAAATGACACTTTGAAGAAAAAACGGCATCTCGGTCAAAATCGGGACCTTAGTAAATATACCCCACTGTGTTCCCAGCTTACAGGCATAGATACAGATGCTGCTACTTCATTTCATACTGCACCTGCCGCCCACTACCCAAAATGCAACTAAATAAGAAAGAGTCACCTATTGGGTATATAGATGTGGATCATCATGCTATGGATGTGCACAGCACAAGGGTACACAAGGGTATTAGAGCCAATCGTCACAATAAAAACATCCCCAAAAGTGCACATAAACACATCAAAGATGCTATTGGTGTGCCAAGGAGGGCGAGGTACATATTGTTATATATATGGAAAAATCAGACAACTCCCATCTCCATAATACAGCAACCCCACTGTAGAACCCAAAGAGTCCCCACCAGTCCTGTTCACACCATACCATTAATATACAAAAATGTACAAAAAATAATAATAAACCCAAAACAACAACATAGCACATTTAAAAAAAACAACGCACACACAAAAAAGACAAAAAGAAAAACATGAGTGTATAGGTCAGACATCCTCTGGGAGTTCCCTACTCCCAAGGGGAAAAAAAGGACAAAAGAGCAAAGCGGAGCTAATGCTCCCAACTTGATTGTAACACAATCAAAAAAAGTTGTTCTTTAGCATAAGAAGAAGTTGAGTGGGTTTGACTCATTTAGTCCATTTGGCACAACTGACTCCAATCTATGGATACATCTGGCTTCCAGTTTCTTTAACAGGAGTGTTCGATCGCCTCCTCTTTTCGGGACCGGGACCCAATCAATTATTCTGCACTTAAGGGATGCCACTTGATGTCCTGCATCCAGGCAATGTTGGGCAACTGGCTTGTCAGTGCGTCCCTTAAGGAGTGCTTGATGGATCGAGCTATGATGGTTCGCCATCCTCTCTCTAAACATACAGGTAGTCATCCCCACATAGGGTAGACCACATGGACACAATAGCATATAAATCATGTGATCTAACCGACAATGTAGCCATAATGGGTGGATGTTCAATCATGCCCTTAAATTTTAAATCAGACTTTAATAGTGGCCAGTGCCTCCTCAATGAATTTCGGATACCAGGTGATTTTGCATCAAATTGAGTAACATATATCATGCACACTTCTTTTGCTGGTTTCGCCTCTTCAAGCTTAGAGCATTCCCTCTTTAGACAGGTGTTAATAGTACTCATTTTGTACCCTCTTTCCTGAAAGCGGGTAATCAGTTCCAAAATCTGTACTTCAGCGTTTACTGGATCCGTGTTGTTCCTCAACACTCGCATGAACTGAGAGATAGGCAAACTGGATCTAAGAGATGGTGGAGTTGTCTGTCGTTGTTCAGGCATCAAATTCCTAAAACCATTAATGGTTTATGGAATTTGACGCCTGAACAATGGAAGACCTTAAGATCTCTACGAGACAATGATAAGATTGTCATCAGGCCCGCCGATAAAGGCGGTGCCGTAGAGATTCAAAACTCAGAGGATTATGATAAGGAGGTCAGGCGTCAACTTTACGACCCCATTGTAAACATGAAATGTGGATATAATCCGATGACTCTTGTGAAAAGAAAGGTGGACTCCCTTATCGATAGCTCTTCAAATCAGGGGTGGCTCACTGAACAGATATTACACTTCTTGAAAGTTGATTGACTGATTTGCCCTATGTTATACACACTTCCCAAGGTTCATAAGACCTTAGTCAATCCCCCTGGCAGACCTATTATATCTGCCAGGGGGGTCCCTGTTACAACCATTAGCCATGTTTGTGGATGGTTTTTTGCAATAACTTATACCACATATACCTAGTTATTTGAAGGACATGGGGAACTTTTTGACTAAGATCTTGACCCTGGGAGACATCAAGGAAGAAGTGCTGTTGGTGACACTTGATGTATCATCCCTCTATACCATCATTCCTCATGACCTAGGTCTTGAGGCGGTTAGGAAACTATTAGTATCTACCGGGAGAGCCACCATCCCGACTGAGTGCATTTTGGATTTTTTGGAGTTAATTCTGACTAACAATCACTTTATGTACCAAGGAGAATATTACATGCAATGCTTGGGGACAGCAATGGGCTCGAACGTGGCCCCCGGCATATGCAGGTATATTCATGCATGAGTACGAAACTACCAACATCCTGCCTGTGTATGGTAGTAAGATTGTTTACTACAAATGCTTTATAGATGATATCTTCATACTGTGGGATGGCACTGAACGTGATTTTTGTTGTATGCTGGATGATCTAAACAACTTGGATTCTACTGTGCGACTCACGGGACATTCAAATACTGTGTTTATTAATTTTTTTAGATCTAACGATTTTTCGTGATGGCACTAAGTTGGGCACAACTCTATATAGGAAAGAGACGGATCGCAATACAATCTTACATGCTATGAGTAACCACCCACCATCTCTTAGATCCAGTTTGCCTATCTCTCAGTTCATGCGAGTGTTGAGGAACAACATGGATCCATTAAACGCTGAAGTACAGATTTTGGAAATGATTACCCGCTTTCAGGAAAGAGGGTACAAAATGAGTACTATTAACACCTGTCTAAAGAGGGAACGCTCTAGTCTTGAAGAGGCGAAACCAGCAAAAGAAGCGTGCATGATATATGTTACTCAATTTGATGCAAAATCACCTGGTATCCGAAATTCATTGAGGAGGCACTGGCCACTATTAAAGTCTGATTTAAAATTTAAGGGCATGATTGAACATCCACCCATGATGGCCTATAGACGTGGACGCAACTTGAAGCAATTGCTGATGCACCCAACAAGACACAATGTGTGTGATGATAACAGCTGGCTGAGCACATAGAGGAAGGGTTGTATCAAGTGCCTTGGGTGTGTGAAGTGTCGGTCTTTACTAGTGGGTGATAAGTTCCCACAACCTTTGAGTGGAAAATCAATTAGCATTCGTTACCGGCTACATTGTCAGTTAGATCACATGATTTATATGCTATTGTGTCCATGTGGTCTACCCTATGTGGGGATGACCACCTGTACGTTTAGAGAGAGAGGATGGCGAACCATCGTAGCTCGATCCATCAAGCACTCCTTACGGGATGCACTGACAAGCCAGTTGCACAACATTTCCTGGATGCAGGACATCAAGTGGCATCCCTTAAGTGCAGAATTATTGATTGGGTCCCTGGAAACTGGAAGCCAGATGGATCCATAGGGGGAGATTCAAATGTTTGAAAAGTCAGTTAGGAGTCTGTTTTTTCCTATCTAATAGACAGGAAAAAAAACAGACACCCAACAGACTTTTCAAACATTTGAATATCCCCCATAGATTGGACTCAGTTGTGCCAAATGGACTAAATGAGTCAAACCCACTCAACTTCTTCTTACGCTAAAGAACAACTTTTTTTTGATTGAGTTACAATCAAGTTGGGAGCATTAGCTCCGCTTTGCTCTTTTGTCTTTTTTTTTTCCTTGGGAGGAGGGAACTCCCAGAGGATGTCTGACCGATACACTCATGTTTTTTTTTTGGTCTTTTTTTTGTGAGCGTTGTTTTTTTAAATGTGCTATGTTGTTGTTTTAGGTTTATTATTATTTTTTGTATATTTTTGTATATTGATGGTATGGTGTGAACAGGACTGGTGGGGACTCTTTGGGTTCTACAGTGGGGTTGCTGTATTATGGAGATGGGAGCTGTCTGATTTTTCCATATATATAACAATATGTACCTCGCCCTCCTTGGCACACCAGTAGCATCTTTGTTGTGTTTATGTGCACTTTTGGGGATGTTTTTATTGTGACGATTGGCTCTAATACCCTTGTGCACCCTTGTGCTGTGCACATCCATAGCATGATGATCCACATCTATATACCCAATAGGTGACTCTTTCTTATTTAGTTGCATTTTGGGTAGTGGGCGGCAGGTGCAGTATGAAATGAAGTAGCAGCCTCTGTATCTATGCCTGTAAGCTGGGAACACAGTGTGTCTGTTTGTGACATCACCTCTATAGGGGTGATCTTGGGAACTGTACAGAGATCGTGGCCGTTCTTCCTGTTTTGCGTTCCATGTATCGCGTCTTGACTTCCGGGTACATGACGCTTGCATTCCATGCACCGGCAGTGGAGCGCGCTGTTGTGGATGGTTTGTGATTATCGGGTTTCATTAAGTTAGATCACTGTGGGTGCGGTGTGGATGTCCTGCTGTGGATGTAGGTTGCAGCTTATGATCTTTGAGCTTTTACTCTTAGGTTTATATGCTATATGATCAGGTAGTTTTCTACATATGATTGATATCATGTGTCGCCCTATGATGTTGTCATAAGTGGACGTTTTGGCGCCATTTGTAAATGAGTTTGGGTATATATAGAGCCAATCAGGCAGAACCAGCTTTGCTGCTGGATACCTGTACCTACACACGGTTTTATTCTTTGCTACACTGCTGCTACTTTGTGCCTCCTGAAGAAGGCCCATTGTGGGCCGAAAGCACTTGAGAACAGTGCCTCCTAGCATGTAAAGTATATCATGTAAAGTATATCATTAATAAATTAAATTGTATACTTTTTGAATAAGCCTGGAGAGTGCCCCTCTTCTTTTGTTTCTTTAATTACAAAACCTTGGTTTTGGAGTGGACACCCCAGTGTTTGGCTATCATGAAGATGAGAGTGCGACCTTCTGTACATTATATATATATATATATATATATATATATATATATATTATATATGTACAAGCTACATTTTCCAGTTATTAAGTTATCAACGATTTCGATGTACAGTAACTGTCAAAATATTTAAAATAATTAGTAGCTTAGTAGCTCTTCCAACACACCAATGATGTGGTTGCCAGCTGCTTGCAGTGTAGGTGTCACGGTCCTGACTCTGCCAGTTCCTTGAGTTGTACAGCTCAGTGTGAGCCTTGTAGCTGAGCTCCCTAGTGTTTACACTTTTTACCTTAGTACCTGCAAGCCTTAATTCTTTTGCTTTCCAGTCCGGTTGCTCTCAAGTCCGGTTTCAGTCCGGTTGCTCTCAAGTCCGGGTTCCTGTCTGGTTGCTCTCAAGTCTTGTTCCAGTCCGTTTGCTCTTAAGTCCGGTTCCAGCCCAGTTGCTCTCAAGTCCGGTTCCGGTCCGGTTGCTCTCAAGTCTTGTTCCAATCCGGTTGCCCTCAAGTCTGGTTCCAGTATGGGCCAGCTTATCCTCAGCCGGAAGCCAGTCTGGTCCAGCTTATCCTCAGCCGGAGGCCAGTCTGGTCCAGCTTATCCTGAGCCAGAAGCCAGTCTAGTCCAGCTTATCCTCAGCTGGTAGTCAGTCTGGTCCAGTAGCGTATCTCCAGCTGAACTCCGTTCTTCATTGATTCCAGTCGAACCTTTATAAACATTGATCTTGCTCATTCTCCCCAAGTAAGGAGAGTGTAATACTGTTATTTACAATATTCATCCAGTGCTCAGCTGGTTAATTCTCTGCTACACTCCTCCCTACTACAGTACATTAACCATCCTGTCATCAACACCAAAGTCTGACTCCCGGTTAGGGATTGCTCCTTACCTCCACATCTCACTGTTTCCTTCAGACCAGCCAACTCTACACATAGTCCCCCAGTTACCTGCACAGATTTCACAGAGACTTAAGGTTCACAAAACAAAAAGTCATGACAGTAGGCTGAGCAGTACTGGGCGGGAGCAGTCCTGTCCCCTATTGCAGGTGCAAGCAGGGCTCCTGGGACAGAGCCAATTAAATCTGATAGTGTGCTGCAAAGCTCCAGTGGAAGAGCAGTGGGCACACTTGGATCCAACTTGAACCACAAAGGTGCTGCTGAAAATGCAGGTGCCCCTTCAGGGCTTGGAGCCCAGAGGCAGGCATCTCCATTGCCTCTGGAAGATACGCCCCTGGATTCCAAGGCTTTTGGGTACACAACATTTATTGTCTGCCCACATACATTTCTGTCAGTTATATTAGTTCATTGATTTATGGATATTTCAGTCAGTTATCTCAGGTTATTGAATTATGTAAATTTCTGTCAGTCAATAAAGGTCATTAAAGTTTCCTCATGGTCCATCCAGTGGAAAGCCCAAAACAGGCTCCCTGTGTCAAAGTTCTGCACAGTGTACCACAATGGGAGGTGTGACCAGGACTCCAAACCCATAGTATGTCGTCTGAGATCCAATGTTACTACTCTGTGAAGTTTTCTTCCAAATTCATCCAGTGGAAGGCCCAGAACAGGCTCCCTGGATCACAGTACTTGCCGGCACATTCCGCCTTGAGGTCTGACCGACCCCAATCCCCTAGTATGTCTTCTGGGATGCAAGGGGAGAGTCAAAGGCACAAAAGGGGAAAGAATAGGGGTAGGAGGCCCAGGTAGGGAGGGAAGATGCACACGTAGGGAATGCAGGGGAAACAGAAGCAAATATGGGAAGTTGATTTATAAGCTTTATCAGTGCTCCACTTCATATCCATCAGGACCTGTTTCTTCAACCATCCGGTCCAGCACCTTCATGGATTTTAACACATAGACTACCATAACCATCAGAACCTACCATACTGCAAGATCATTTTGCTAAAAAGTCTGTATGGACACCATCTAAATAGATAGTACTCATCCTACAGCTTTATAGTTAACTGGATTTATAAATTTGTGCACAATACAGACTTATATTTATGGTCCAAAGTTATGGAACTACATTAATATTTATTTATACAATACTAACTTTCAGATATTCTCATGGTGTTTCAGTTTGCCTCAATTGAAGTGCATTTTTATTTTTAGAGACTGTTTTCACTAAACATAAGGGTGCTATTAATATTCATTGATGTCTAGTAATAAAGTGTCTTTATTTTCGATCAATCAAGCCATTCTATGCCAATTTTTATACCATAATATTTCTATATAATATTTCTAATATCATTGGCGCTGTTCTTTTTTTATCTTCTTCTGGGGATACAAAGACAGACAGAAGCATAAAGCTGCAGACTAATGGGGTGAGATTCCCGTGCAACATACCCATTGCTTACTTCTGTTCCATGACTGTGTGGTACACAAGAGGCCAGACCAGAGAGGAAGTCCAGGAGGAGAGGAAGGAAAGCATTGGAAGGGGTGGACACCATGGGCAAAAGCACATATTTAAGTTTAGCGGCTGCCTCTTTAAGGCAGTGCATGCACGTGGTCCAGCAGGACCACTAGTGAAGGGGACAAGAAAGAAACAGCAGTGCTCATGGGAGCAGATAATTCAAAATTAATGGAGAGCTGACATGAATATATAAATTAATTATTTAATATATTCAATAATTAAACATGTTAACATCACACAATAAAAACATAGTTAAAAACATAGTAAATTATTTAATTATAATGTGTAAAAGTAATGGTATAAATGAGATATGCTTGTTCACTAGAAAACCACAGTAGTAAATCAGCTGCTAATGACAATAAACAGTTACCAATCTACAGAGTCTTGGAGTTGTAGTAATCAGCTGGTTTGCAGTTGATGACCTCATTGTAGAGACAAGCTAGATACAATGTTCATGTAGCAACTGAAACATAAACCGTTTGTAGGTTGATGAAGAATGTTACAGAGTATCTCAGCAAAGTTACTATGTACGTATTGTACCTGATTATGAATTAGATAGCAGAACTCCAAGTAACCGTTGTGAATAGCGGTCATTTATCCACTGAGTGACCGGTGTCTGTCGCGGCACATTACAGATGAAATAGAAAGCAGGTATTTAGATTACCTCTCCCGTGGGCTGGTTGACCCGAGCATCCTCGGGTAAAGTCCACTGTTGTGCCCACTCTTATGTTGTAGGGGAGAGATGAACATGCGGCAGGCTTGCCAGGGTGCGCCAGAAGACAAGACAGTGGTCCGCTCTCAATGTGGTGGAGAGGCCGCTTCAGTGTTGGAGGGAGAGCAAGTAATTAGGGCTGCAGGTGCTGTGCAGTAAACCCAGTCGGCCTGCACTGTCCAGAATGGAGCTGGGTGATGCTTGGAGCTGCTGAGGGTGCCACTGGTAAAATATGTGCACATTTTCAGTGAAAATAACAAAAAAAGAGATTTTTTTTTTTATATATTACATGAAAGATACTATGGGGTCCCTTTGACCCCAAACGGAAACAAACATAAATAAAAAATAAACAGAAAGACACTGTGAACATTTGCCACATTGTTAGGAAGGTCTTACGAAAACATATGTGAATGGTGAGGTCAATAATTGTAATAGTTTAAAAAAAATTGGGTCAAAGAGATGTGTGGTCAAATAGATCCCATGGTACCACACCAGGGTTAAAAAGATATGTGATGTTGTGGGGATTTACAGTATCACCAAATACATACACTTTATTCAATACAGTCAAATGGGAAAGTTGAGAGGCTCAAATGAACTAATAAATTAAACTTGACAAAACATGTCATGGTACAGGTCTTTAGTGGGCAGAAGTAATATCAATAGGGTTAAATTCAATTAGAATGACCCTAGGGGAGAATTGAGCATTTTACTCTATGAGATATGGGGTCATATGTATTAAGCCTGGAAAAGTGATAAAGTGGAAGGTTATAGCGCACAGCCTGTCTGCTCCTAATTGTCATTTTGCAGACCCAGTCTGTAACTTGACAGTTAGGAGCTGATTGACTGGTGAATTATCACCTTCTGCTTTATCACTTCTCCAGGCTTAATACATATTCCCCATGGTTTGACATTATCTAATGTTATCAGTGCAACCCTGGCAGATAGACAGGTGGGGCCATATCAAGTACTACAGCCTGAAAACACAGCTGAAAAGATAAAGGAGACATTAAAATGGATTCATACCTATCATTCCAAACAGTAAAATTCTCCTAAAATTCTGAAACCAGAGGACATATTCTGCAGCTAAATTTATGAGGTGAGTGTTTTTGTATCTGCACCATTGTCCTGGGTCATTTGCCAATGAAAGCGTATGTAGCTGTAAAAGAACAAGCCAGTCACAGTACAACGCATGTCAGACAACTCGGACTCTGGCTGTGCACACCAAGATCACTCGTTGGTCCTTAGCAGGATCTGCAATTATTATACAGGTATTTCTCTATCCTTTGTTTACTGTACTCTCATCAGCTACTGAGCATATACTGTGAGATTGGGCATCTTTCCATTTTCCATTGGGCATCTTTCCACAAAAGCAGAAAGAGCTTTCTCTCTGGGACATGTATTGCCTGCTTACTATGCTTCAGTTAGATTATTTCTCATTTCTCATTGAGTTGTAGACTCTGAGACTTATTAAGGCTACCCAGTGGCGGAACTAGCGAGCGGTGGGCCCAGGTGCGACAAAATGCTTTGGGCCTCCCTCCCCCCCATCCCATCCAAGTCCACCCCCTCACCCCTGGAGAGGATCTGGTGAGGGGGACCTGCTCAGGGCCAGAGAAATGGATACCTAGCAACAGTGCCGTAACTAGACATTTTAGCACTGTGTACAAGAAACGGCATTGGAGCCCCACCCCTGCATGCAAAACAGGGGCAGTGCGCGCCGTAGGCGCGCGCAAAAATACATAGTGGCGTGGCTTCGTGGGGAAGGGGTGTGGCCACAAAATAATACCAATTCATAAAACGGTGCACAGTAGTCTCCATTATTCAAATTACGCCGCACAGTAGCACCACTACACCAGGTAGAGACCCATTTACACCTTACGGCGGACAGATTCCTCTTTTTACACATTACGGCAGACAGCGTCCCCTTTTTACACATTACGGCAGACAGCGTCCCCTTTTTACACATTACGGCAGACAGCGTCCCCTTTTTACACATTACGGCAGACAGCATGCACTTTTTACACATAACGGCAGACAGCGTGCACTTTTTACACATAATGGCAGACAGCGTGCCCTTGTTACACATAGCGGCAGACAGCGTACACTTTTTACACATAACGGCAGATAGCGTGCCCTTGTTAAACATAGCGACAGACAACATACACTTTTTACACATAACGGCAGACAGCATGCCCTTTTTACACATAACGGCAGACAGCGTCCCCTTTTTACACATTACAGCAGACAGCGTGCCCTTGTTACACATTACGGCAGACAGCGTCCCCCTTTTTACACATTACGGCAGGCAGACTCCCCCTTTTTACACATTGCGGCAGGCAGATTCCCCCTTTTTACACATTGCGGCAGAAAGAAAGAAAGAAAGAAAGAAAGAAAGAAAGAAAGAAAGAAAGAAAGAAAGAAAGAAAGAAAGAAAGAAAGAAAGAAAGAAGAAAAGAAAAGAATTATACTTACCCTCTCCGCTGGCTCAGGCTCCTCGGTGCAGCTTCTGACGATTCCCGGG
Organism: Pseudophryne corroboree; assembly: GCF_028390025.1. Lineage (NCBI taxonomy): Eukaryota > Metazoa > Chordata > Amphibia > Anura > Myobatrachidae > Pseudophryne > Pseudophryne corroboree. The sequence goes on from NC_086449.1 coordinate 538,963,132, forward strand.
CAGGAGAGAAGGAGGAGGAGGGAGGTGGAGAAGGGAGCCGCAGCAGCGCTGTGTCATTGGTGGAGGCGCTGCTGCCCCTCTGCTTCACTATAGGCTGTTCTCGGAAAAGACAGCCTATAGTGAAGCAGAGGGACAGCAGCAGCAGCGCCTCAACCAGTAACAAAGCGCTGCTGCGGCTCCCTCCTCCACCTCCCTCCTCCTCCTTCTCCCCCGTGCCGCTGCAGTGCGCTCCTCTCCTCTCTGTGCGGCTGTGTGCTGCGGGCAGCGGTTGCCCGCAGCACACAGCGGCATGTAATGAGTCAGTTTGACTCATTACATGCTTTGGGCCCCTGGACAGAGGCGGGCCCCAGTGCAACGCACTGGTTGCACTGGTGGTAGTTCCGCCTCTGAGGCTACCTAATTAATGAAAGTAATATAACTGTATTAAGATCCAGAGATTACATATTAATACAGCTATGCTTATAATTGTTATACATTGATTTTATTTTGCCTCATCCTTTTTCTCTGTTTATGATATTGTATGCATTGTATGATACTGATATGATAGGAGTCATATAGAAAAGGATTCACCTCATTCAATACGGTAGGTTTTCTAGTTTAAAAAATTTTTAGGCCTTGTTATACTACCATATAATTACTAAGGGATGTATCCTATTAGCAGCGGTACTTTACCACTGCTAAAACAAATGTCGCATGCTCCTCCCCACTATGCTAAAAATGATCAGGGATTATTCTTATGGTGCCTCTGGCACCCAAAGCAAAATCCGGGATAAGCGGGCTGCCGGCACTGCATTATTGCTTTCCATTTTCTCTGATGAAAAAGGCCTCTAATTGGATACCGCGATAATGACTATTGTTCATTAATCGTGATATCTGGCTTTTTTATCAGCCTTAAAACAGATCAGGGCTAATTGGATACTGCCCATAGTGGGGAATTCATTTACCAGCAAAGGGTGTGAATGCCGTGGCTGCAGCAGTTTAATGCTGGTAATGGCAATCTATGTGGCCTTCGTCCAGCTTGCTGATTGCCCGATTTGCACAAAAGTGAACGCTACTCTATTGGGTAGCAAATAGTTTTATGCATGATCCCACTGCCGTAAAGAACAGTGGCTGCCACATTGATTTGGAATGGTGAATACAGTCGCTCAACAACTGAATTCTCCCTAAAGAGTGTTTAAATAGAGATGGTGTAAATCAGCAAAAAAAAAAACATTGTTATTTTCATGAGCAGATTTTTGTTTCAATAAACCTCTGCATAGAATCCTTTTGCAATATAGTTATAGCGGATTAATGCCAAAGTGTTTCTATGTGGTGGAAAAAAAACGTTAAAAATTTCAATTAATAAAACACTTTTCGGGCATTTTGGTAACATTTTATTTGATGTGTTAGAAGAAGCAAAATGACTAATGGCATTTTCAGTAATGCAATGCCATCTGAAAACAATCAGGTTTAATTTTCTGTATACTGAATAAAAAGCAGCACAAACATTGAAAATAAAATGGCCTCCGCACAGGACTGCGAAAACCTCAGCAGTCTCCCTAAATATGTAAAAGTATATAAATTTCATCATTTTGAGAAAAAATATAAATATAATTGTAATCTTTTTTTTAATTCAATAATTTTTATTTAATTTTATGAATTTTTTTCAGATTGCTTAAGACAAACAGAAAAAAAGAAATAATACATAGAAGACAAAAGAAGAAAAAATGATGTGCGAGAAAATAGATGCAGTGATTTCTATGGAAATCACTATGTCCAATTTTCTGGGTTCTAATTTAATACTAAATGGAATTTATCATGTGCAACTGGATTCCCCATTAAGAATTTTACCCCAAAACCCCCTAATTTGGGTACAGTTCCAAAGTAGATGCCAAAAGTTTGCTACATCTGCACCCCATTTAATTAGAGATGTGCACCGGAAATTTTTTCGGGTTTTGGTTTTGGATTCGGACGCGTTTTGCCAAAACCTCCCTGAAAATTTTTTGTCGGATTCGAGTGTGTTTTGGATTCGGGTGGTTTTTTACAAAAAAACCTCAAAAACAGCTTTAATCATAGAATTTGGGGGTCATTTTGATCCCATAGTATTATTAACCTCAATAACCATAATTTCCACTCATTTTCAGTCTATTCTGAACACCTCACACCTCACAATATTATTTTTAGTCCTAAAATTTGCACCGAGGTCGCTGGATGGCTAAGCTAAGCGACACAAGTGGCCGACACAAACACCTGGCCCATCTAGGAGTGGCACTGCAGTGTCAGGCAGGATGGCACTTCAAAAAAATAGTCCCCAAACAGCACATGATGCAAAGAAAAAAAGAGGCGCACCAAGGTCGCTGTGTGACTAAGCTAAGCGACACAAGTGGCCGACACAAACACCTGGTCCACCTAGGAGTGGCACTGCAGTGTCAGGCAGGATGGCACTTCAAAAAAATAGTCCCCAAACAGCACATGATGCAAAGAAAAAAAGAGGCGCACCAAGGTCGCTGTGTGACTAAGCTAAGCGACACAAGTGGCCGACACAAACACCTGGCCCATCTAGGAGTGGCACTGCAGTGTCAGACAGGATGGCACTTAAAAAAATAGTCCCCAAACAGCACATGATGCAAAGAAAAATGAAAGAAAAAAGAGGTGCAAGATGGAATTGTCCTTGGGCCCTCCCACCCACCCTTATGTTGTATAAAGAGGACATGCACACTTTAACGAACCCATCATTTCAGCGACAGGGTCTGCCACACGACTGTGACTGAAATGACTGGTTGGTTTGGGCCCCCACCAAAAAAGAAGCAATCAATCTCTCCTTGCACAAACTGGCTCTTCAGAGGCAAGATGTCCACCTCATCATCATCCTCCGATTCCTCACCCCTTTCACTGTGTACATCCCCCTCCTCACAGATTATTAATTCGTCCCTACTGGAATCCACCATCTCAGATCCTTGTGTACTTTCTGGAGGCAATTGCTGCTGGTGAATGTCTCCACGGAGGAATTGATTATAATTCATTTTGATGAACATCATCTTCTCCACATTTTCTGGAAGTAACCTCGTACGCCGATTGCTGACAAGGTGAGCGGCTGCACTAAACACTCTTTCGGAGTACACACTGGAGGGAGGGCAACTTAGGTAGAATAAAGCCAGTTTGTGCAAGGACCTCCAAATTGCTTCTTTTTCCTGCCAGTATACGTACGGACTGTCTGACGTGCCTACTTGGATGCGGTCACTCATATAATCCTCCACCATTCTTTCAATGGTGAGAGAATCATATGCAGTGACAGTAGACGACATGTCAGTAATCATTGGCAGGTCCTTCAGTCCGGACCAGATGTCAGCACTCGCTCCAGACTGCTCTGCATCACCGCCAGCGGGTGGGCTCGGAATTCTTAGCCTTTTCCTCGCACCCCCAGTTGCGGGAGAATGTGAAGGAGGAGCTGTTGACGGGTCACGTTCCGCTTGACTTGACAATTTTCTCACCAGCAGGTCTTTGAACCTCTGCAGACTTGTGTCTGCTGGAAAGAGAGATACAACGTAGGTTTTAAATCTAGGATCGAGCACGGTGGCCAAAATGTAGTGCTCTGATTTCAACAGATTGACCACCCGTGAATCCTGGTTAAGCGAATTAAGGGCTCCATCCACAAGTCCCACATGCCTAGCGGAATCGCTCTGTTTTAGCTCCTCCTTCAATGTCTCCAGCTTCTTCTGCAAAAGCCTGATGAGGGGAATGACCTGACTCAGGCTGGCAGTGTCTGAACTGACTTCACGTGTGGCAAGTTCAAAGGGTTGCAGAACCTTGCACAACGTTGAAATCATTCTCCACTGCGCTTGAGTCAGGTGCATTCCCCCTCCTTTGCCTATATCGTGGGCAGATGTATAGGCTTGAATGGCCTTTTGCTGCTCCTCCAGCCTCTGAAGCATATAGAGGGTTGAATTCAACCTCGTTACCACCTCTTGCTTCAGATGATGGCAGGGCAGGTTCAGGACTGTTTGCTGGTGCACCAGTCTTCGGCACGCAGTGGCTGAATGCCGAAAGTGGCCCGCAATTCTTCGGGCCACCGACAGCATCTCTTGCACGCCCCTGTCGTTTTTTATATAATTCTGCACCACCAAATTCAATGTATGTGCAAAACATGGGACGTGCTGGAATTTGCCCACATATAATGCACGCACAATATTGCTGGCGTTGTCCGATGTCACAAATCCCCAGGAGAGTCCAATTGGGGTAAGCCATTCTGCGATGATGTTCCTCAGTTTCCGTAAGAGGTTGTCAGCTGTGTGCCTCTTCTGGAAAGCGGTGATACAAAGCGTAGCCTGCCTAGGAACGAGTTGGCGTTTGCGAGATGCTGCTACTGGTGCCGCCGCTGCTGTTCTTGCTGCGGGAGGCAATACATCTACACAGTGGGCTGTCACAGTCATATAGTCCTGAGTCTGCCCTGCTCCACTTGTCCACATGTCCGTGGTTAAGTGGACATTGGGTACAACTGCATTTTTTAGGACACCTGTGACTCTTTTTCTGACGTCTGTGTACATTTTCGGTATCGCCTGCCTAGAGAAATGGAACCTAGATGGTATTTGGTACCGGGGACACAGTACCTCAATCAAGTCTCTAGTTGCCTCTGAATTAACGGTGGATACCGGACACACGTTTCTCACCACCCAGGCAGACAAGACCTGAGTTATCCGCTTTGCAGCAGGATGACTGCTGTGATATTTCATCTTCCTCGCAGAGGACTGTTGGACAGTCAATTGCTTACTGGAAGTAGTACAAGTGGTCTTCCGACTTCCCCTCTGGGATGACGATCGACTCCCAGCAGCAACAACAGCAGCGCCAGCAGCAGTAGGCGTTACACTCAAGGATGCATCGGAGGAATCCCAGGCAGGAGAGGACTCGTCATACTTGCCAGTGACATGGCCTGCAGGACTATTGGCTTTCCTGTGTAAGGTGGAAATTGACACTGAGGGAGTTGGTGGTGTGGTTTGCAGGAGCTTGGTTACAAGAGGAAGGGATTTAGTGGTCAGTGGACTGCTTCCGCTGTCATCCAAAGTTTTTGAACTTGTCACTGACTTATGATGAATGCGGACCAGGTGACGTATAAGGGAGGATGTTCCTAGGTGGTTAACGTCCTTACCCCTACTTATTACAGCTTGACAAAGGCAACACAGGGCTTGACACCTGTTGTCCGCATTTGTGTTGAAATAATTCCACACCGAAGAGGTGATTTTTTTTGTATTTTGACCAGGCATGTCAATGGCCATATTCGTCCCACGGACAACAGGTGTCTCCCCGGGTGCCTGACTTAAACAAACCACTTCCCCATCAGAATCCTCCTTGTCAATTTCCTCCCCATCGCCAGCAACACCCATATCCTCATCCTGGTGTACTTCAACAGTGACATCTTCAATTTGACTATCAGGAACTGGACTGCGGGTGCTCCTTCCAGCAAGTGCAAATGGTGGAAGGCTCAAGCTCTTCCCGTCCACTGTTTGGAAGGTCAGGCATCGCAACCGACACAATTGGACTCTCCTTGGGGATTTGTGATTTAGAAGAACGCCAAGTACTTTGCTGTGCTTTTGCCAGTTTAAGTCTTTTCATTTTTCTAGCGAGAGGATGAGTGCTTCCATCCTCATGTGAATCTGAACCACTAGCCATGATCATAGGCCAGGGCCTCAGCCGTTCCTTGCCACTCCGTGTCGTAAATGGCATATTGGCAAGTTTACGCTTCTCATCAGACGCTCTCAATTTTGATTTTTGGGTCATTTTACTGAACTTTTGTTTTTTGGATTTTACATGCTCTCTACTATGACATTGGGCATCGGCGTTGGCAGGCGACGTTGATGGCATTTCATCATCTCGGCCATGACTAGTGGCAGCAGCTTCAGCACGAGGTGGAAGTGGATCTTGATCTTTCCCTATTTTAACCTCCACATTTTTGTTCTCCATTTTTTAATGTGTGGAATTACATGCCAGTATCAATAGCAATGGCCTACTACTATATATACTGCGCACAACTGAAATGCACCACAGGTATGGATGGATAGTATACTTGACGACACAGAGGTAGGTAGAGCAGTGGCCTTCCGTACCGTACTGCTATATATACTGGTGGTCACTGTCAGCAAACTGCAAAACTAAAATGCACCACAGGTATAGAATCTAGATGGATAGTATACTTGATGACACAGAGGTAGGTAGAGCAGTGGCCTTCCGTACCGTACTGCTATATATACTGGTGGTCACTGTCAGCAAACTGCAAAACTAAAAGGCACCACAGGTATAGAATCTAGATGGATAGTATACTTGACGACACAGAGGTAGGTAGAGCAGTGGCCTTCCGTACCGTACTGCTATATATACTGGTGGTCACTGTCAGCAAACTTCAAAACTAAAATGCACCACAGGTACAGAATCTAGATGGATAGTATACTTGACGACACAGAGGTAGGTAGAGCAGTGGCCTTCCGTACCGTACTGCTATATATACTGGTGGTCACTGTCAGCAAACTGCAAAACTAAAATGCACCACAGGTGTAGGATCTAGATGGATAGTATACTTGACGACACAAAGATAGGTAGAGCTGTGGCCTTCCGTACCGTACTGCTATATATACTGGTGGTCACTGTCAGCAAACTGCAAAACTAAAATGCACCACAGGTATAGAATCTAGATGGATAGTATACTTGACGACACAGAGGTAGGTAGAGCAGTGGCCTTCCGTACCGTACTGCTATATATACTGGTGGTCACTGTCAGCAAACTTCAAAACTAAAATGCACCACAGGTATAGAATCTAGATGGATAGTATACTTGACGACACAGAGGTAGGTCAAGTAGGTAGGTAGAGCAGTGGCCTTCCGTACCGTACTACTATATATACTGGTGGTCACTGTCAGCAAACTGCAAAACTAAAATGCACCACAGGTGTAGAATCTAGATGGATAGTATACTTGATAACACAGAGGTAGGTAGAGCAGTGGCCTTCCGTACCGTACTGCTATATATACTGGTGGTCACTGTCAGCAAACAGCAAAACTAAAACGCACCACAGGTATAGAATCTAGATGGATAGTATATTTGACGACACAGAGGTAGGTAGAGCAGTGGCCTTCCGTACCGTACTGCTATATATACTGGTGGTCACTGTCAGCAAACTGCAAAACTAAAATGCACCACAGGTATAGAATCTAGATGGATAGTACACTTGACGACACAGAGGTAGGTAGAGCAGTGGCCTTCCGTACCGTACTGCTATATATACTGGTGGTCACTGTCAGCACACTGCAAAACTAAAATGCACCACAGGTATAGAACCTAGATGGATAGTATACTTGATGACACAAAGGTAGGTAGAGCAGTGGCCCTCCGTACCGTACTGCTATATATACTGGTGGTCACTGTCAGCAAACTGCAAAACTAAAATGCACCACAGGTATAGAATCTAGATGGATAGCATACTTGACGACACAGAGGTAGTTAGCGCAGTGGCCTTCCGTACCGTACTGCTATATATACTGGTGGTCACTGTCAGCAAACTGCAAAACTAAAATGCACCACAGGTATAGAATCTAGATGGATAGTATACTTGACGACACAGAGGTAGGTAGAGCAGTGGCCTTCCGTACCGTACTGCTATATATACTGGTGGTCACTGTCAGCAAACTTCAAAACTAAAATGCACCACAGGTATAGAATCTAGATGGATAGTATACTTGACGACACAGAGGTAGGTAGAGCAGTGGCCTTCCGTACCGTACTGCTATATATACTGGTGGTCACTGTCAGCAAACTGCAAAACTAAAATGCACCACAGGTGTAGAATCTAGATGGATAGTATACTTGACGACACAGAGGTAGGTAGAGCAGTGGCCTTCCGTACCGTACTGCTATATATACTGGTGGTCACTTTCAGCAAACTGCAAAACTAAAATGCACCACAGGTATAGAATCTAGATGGATAGTACACTTGACGACACAGAGGTAGGTAGAGCAGTTGCCTTCCGTACCGTACTGCTATATATACTGGTGGTCACTGTCAGCACACTGCAAAACTAAAATGCACCACAGGTATAGAACCTAGATGGATAGTATACTTGATGACACAGAGGTAGGTAGAGCAGTGGCCTTCCGTACCGTACTGCTATATATACTGGTGGTCACTGTCAGCAAACTGCAAAACTAAAATGCACCACAGGTATAGAATCTAGATGGATAGTATACTTGACGACACAGAGGTAGGTAGAGCAGTGGCCTTCCATACCGTATACTGGTGGTCACTGTCAGCAAACTGCAAAACTAAAATGCACCACAGGTGTAGGATCTAGATGGATAGTATACTTGACGACACAAAGGTAGGTAGAGCAGTGGCCTTCCGTACCGTACTGCTATATATACTGGTGGTCACTGTCAGCAAACTGCAAAACTAAAATGCACCACAGGTATAGAATCTAGATGGATAGTATACTTGACGACACAGAGGTAGGTAGAGCAGTGGCCTTCCGTACCGTACTGCTATATATACTGGTGGTCACTGGTCAGCAAAACTCTGCACTGTACTCCTCCTATATAATATACTGGTGGCCCCCAGTACCCACAATAAAGCAGTGTGAGCACAGATATATGCAGCACACTGAGCACAGTTATAGAGCGTTTTTCAGGCAGACAACGTATACTGGTGGTCACTGTCAGCAAAACTCTGCACTGTACTCCTCCTATATAATACTGCTGGTCCCCAGTCCCCACAATAAAGCAGTGTGAGCACAGATATATGCAGCACACTGAGCACAGATATGGAGCGTTTTTCAGGCAGAGAATGGATAAAACTGGTGGTCACTGATCAGCAAAACTCTGCACAGTACTCCTCCTATATAATACAGCTGCTCCCCAGTCCCCACAATTAAGCAATAAGCACAAATATTTGCAGCAACATTAATAAACGGAGAGGACGCCAGCCACGTCCTCTCCCTAACATTTCCAATGCACGAGTGAAAATGGCGGCGACGCGCGGCTCCTTATATAGAATCCGAATCTCGCGAGAATCCGACAGCGGGATGATGACGTTCGGGCGCGCTCGGGTTAACCGAGCCATAGGGGAGAATCCGAGTATGCCATGGACCCGTGTAAAATGGGTGAAGTTCGGGGGGGTTCGGTTTCCGAGGAACCGAACCCGCTCATCAATACATTTAATACACTTTGAGTTAGTTCTGCCTCGATATTACATCATTTCTCTGGTGTAAAATAAACCCAATGTAACAAATATAGTTGTATTTGCTGGTAGTGGATGGAGGTAGCAGATATACATGGACTTCCCTATGCAGCTCGCCATATCTCACCAGGAATCGGTACCATATCATTTTACCACTTCTGCTACAGAAAAGGGCAAGTCTGTACAGTGGTAGGTCTGGAGTTGTGCTAAGAATATTCCCAAGATTAAATGCCTTGGGCCAACTGAGCTCAATAATTGTTTTGTAGGAGAATCCTTTATTACTGGGGGAGATTCTTAAACTGAGATTGCAGGGCATGTCGTAGCTGGAAATATCTATAAAAATGGGTTCTAGGGATATTAAATTCTAATTGAAATTGATAAACTGATTTAAATATTCCAGATGTATACAGTTGCCCTTGAGATATCACTCCCCAAGCCTTCCATACTTCTTTTACCTGGAGTTTTAACAATTCAGAAGCCCCTATGTGCACCTGCACCACAAGGGGATTTCAGGGTCCCACCCCTCCGTATGGAATATTCTACTAGATTATTTCCAAATGCAAAGGGCTTGCTACACTATTAATATATTTTTCCCTTTGGCACTAATGCTTAACAACAATTGCAAAGGAGTATGTCCTAAGGATATCTGTAAAACCATTTGAGTGCATATGTCATCATCTTGTATTTCTCTAAACCAATACCACAGGTTTGCCAATTGAGAAGCGTCATAGTAAAGTTTAAAATGATTGAGTGCAAGGCTTCCTAAGCTATGGGGCCAACTTGTAAGTGTAGCACTCTAGATATGAGCACGCCCATCCCCCCCCCCCAAATCAAATTTGCTGGAAAATCCTCTGTGCAATATAATTTGGAGATTGCTGTAGTATTTCAGGTTGTAGTATTTCAGGTTGTATAACCATTTTAACTAAATTAATCCTACCACGGATACAGTAGTTGGTGGAAGCCTTCCCCAGACTCTTACTCAAGATTTAACATATTCCATCTGTGGTTTTAGATTTAATGGAACATATCTTTTGATTCTTTGTGGATCTTTAGTCACCCATATTCCTAGATATTTAAAGGAATCGACCCATTGCAGAGGAAATTAAATAAGTGGAGTAGCAGGACATTGACCTCTAAGAAGAAGAATGCATGATTATTTCCAATTTATTAACAAGTCCGGGAATTTGCCAAAATGATGAATTAGTTCCAACACTCTAGGCATAGACGTGGCATAATCAGATAAAATAAAAGCAACATGCTATCTGCATATAGTGCAATTTTATCTATTCTAGACCCCATACAAAGGCACTTAACATCACCTTAAACTCTAATAATACAGACCAGGGGCCAGGGGTTCTATAGCTAAGGCATAATAGGGCTGGTGACAGGGGGCACCCCTGCATAGTGCCTCTTGACAGAGGAAAAGTAGAGGAGATAAAACCATTCACTGAGACCCTGGCTACCGGAGCTTAATAAATTACTTGATCCCACTTGAAGAATTGTGAGCCTATTCCAAATTGCCTCATAGTCTCCCATAAGTACTGGCATTCCACTGAATCAAATGCCTTTACTGCATCTAGTGAAACAACAACAGAAGTAGATTCATTATTAAGGGGGAACTATAATTGCCAAGCCTAGTTGCCAAAACGGGTCCTGTATGTAATACCGGTGGTCGAGATGCTGGCAGTCAGGAGACCGCCGCCGGAATCCCGACTGCAGGAATCCCAATGGCAGGCACAGCATATCCCCTCGCAGGCTTGCTGCATTTGCCATGCTTTGGGCCCAGTGGTACGATTATATTCCCCCTCGGGTGGTGGTGTGGACCACCACCCGAGTGGGAATTGTGGGCTCTGGTCGGGAGTCTGACCAGCGGCATTTCATCTGCTGTCAGGATTCTGGAGTTGGTCTCCTGGCCTGCCAGGATCCTGACAGCTGGTAAATTAACTGCATCCACCAAAACATTAGCAAGAATCTTAACATCTGTTGAGAGTTATGAAATAGGACGTTATGAGTCAACTAATTTGGGGTCCTTCCCTGGCTTTGGTAGTATAATTATTAAAGCTTCAAGAATAGAGTGTGGTAAAGATTCAGCCTCATACAGACTGTTAAAAATGCTTAGAAGAAAGGCTTAGAAGACATGGAACATAACATTTATGATGTTTTTATATAGTTCTACTGGGATCCCATCTACCACAAGGACTTTACCTAATGGAAATGATTTTATTGCCACATCAACATCCTTGGCAGTCAATGAGGAATCCAGATATTCTTTGTCCTCATCAGTCAAAGTGCAGATATCAATGGTATCCATATAGAAGCACATCTCCAAAGTACTGTAGTTCTAATTAGTACTATATAAATGTTGATAAAAAGTAGTAAATTCTGCTGCAATGTCCAGAATGTTTGTATCCACTCCAGTGATCTCCATCACTGCCTCCAAGGAGCATTCAGCCCTTGTTAAGTTAGCGAGATAGCTCCCTGATCTATCCCCAGTTACATATTATGAATGAGCTTTAAATATTGCTCTAAACTAAGTTTTTATCAAACAGATAATCAGTCCAGTCCTTCTCAGAGGATAATCTGGCTATTTTAGAGGATTCTAATCCTGATCTAAATATGCCAGTACGAGCGACCTACACAAGGTCTCAAGCTCTGCTACCCGCTTAATCATTGTTCCCCTTCAAAAGGCTTTAGAAACATCACCATAGTACTTGTTCCGAAACTGATTCTTGATTTATATTAAATAAACTCCTGCCAGGCAGTTTATAGCTCTAAAACACGGTCCCATATAGAATGATCAGATATGCCCCTGGTTTTATATTGCATTAGATGAACCCTAGGCAGCAATTAAGGAGAAACCAAGGCCCTATCCTGGAGAATGAGTGATGAGTTTGCAAAAAGCATGAAAATTGTCTTGGATTTGGATATCTGGCTCTCCAGTACCAGCTCCCTCACTATTTTTGCAAACAGTACTTGGGTGCAATACATTTTTGTCATTGTAGTTTTAGCAGCAGTGCCTAGTCCAGCTATTACCAACCTTGGTCCTCAAGGCACACTAACAGTGCAGGTTTTAGAGATATCAAGCTTCAGCACAGATGGTTAAATCAAAATAATTGAGGTACTAATTAAGTCACCTGTGTTCAAGCATGTATATCTCCAAAATCTGGACTATTAGTGTGCCTTGAGAACAGAGGTTTAGAATACATGGCCTAGTGCCAAAACAAGTATCTTATTTGAATTGAAACACTTGTTACAATTACATACAGCAAGCAGTTTCTAGAATGGGTTCTATGTTAACAAATGTGACAATTATTATAGTAATAATCTCAAATTAAATTGACACCCCCTTTAAGTATCATAATAAATTGAATCTTCATTGACGGAGACAACTGTCAACGTGTTTTAAAGTATTTTACATAGCCCTTCCTTTGCAGTTTTTTTCCCTTCTTAGATTAATTGAAGGGAGAGGTAATTTTGAAGCCAGTTTATCTGCAAATGTCTTTGATATAGTACTATGTAATTTTCTAGAAAATTGCTTTTATGTAGTCCATTTTTACTAGGTAGCAGCTATAATTGTATGTTGCCTGTGCTGCCTACAACTTGCAAAGTGCAGTTGAGTCTAGGTGTAACTAAGACATGGATCTTAAAGTATACAAAGAAAGATATCCATGATACAGTATGTCTGTACATAATGTTCTCTAATTTGTATCATAATAAATTGAATCTTCATTGACTGAGACAACTGTCAACGTGTTTTAAAGTATTTTACATAGCCCTTCCTTTGCAGTTTTATTCCCTTCTTAGATTAATTGAAGGGAGAGGTAATTTTGAAGCCAGTTTATCTGCAAATGTCTTTGATATAGTACTATGTAATTCTCTAGAAAATTGCTTTTATGTAGTTCATTTTTACTAGGTAGCAGCTATAATTTTATGTTGCCTGTGCTGCCTACAACTTGCCAAGTGCAGTTGAGTCTAGGTGTAACTAAGACATGGATCTTAAAGTATACAAAGAAAGATATCCATGATACAGTATGTCTGTACATAATGTTCTCTAATTTGAAATGTATTCATAAATTTAACATCTGTCTCAGCGCACCAATATGTGGGGCAATGTATGAACGGTCAGTAGTACTGACTGTTCTGACACCTACAGCTATAGATTTCGACAGCTGAAGGTGTCATTGCTCATTCAACAGGTGTCTCTCCCCCGGCCGGTTCTCACTATTATCATGTTATCGTGAGATCTCCTATGCAGCATAGGAGATCTCATGATGCACATGCCCAGTGAGCCGGCCGGGGAGAGAGACACAGCGCATCAGCACTAGGCTGATGCGCTGTGTGGCTCTAGTGGGAATTACAGGAGGGGGAGGTCACTCCCCCACTTCAGCATCTGAGATGTTTACACATCTCAGTGCTACAGCTCTCTGCTTTGCCTCGGTAAAGAGGTGAAGCAGAAAACCCTATACCCGCACATAATTTTGGCCAAAGGTATGGGCCTACCAACCGCATCCAGGTGACCTCACCATCAGGTAGGTCCCTAACATTCTAAAGGTTCAAGTCCACAGGCATGAGACACCTCCAGGCCAGTCTAAGCAAACCACCCCCAGGCACTACTCTAGTTAGAGATAGCAAGTAAAGTGTTAGAGGTTATTACATAGGTAAAAGCAGCTGCTATGTCACTTTATAATGCCGTGAAGCAGCCCAGCCAAACCAACTCAAAGGGCCCCACACCCCAAACTCTTTCCACTACTGACATATTATATAAATGGATATCCAGTCTCTAGGTCAACCACACTTAGGTCGACAGTCATTAGGTCAACCACTATTGGCCAGCATGCATTAGATCGACATGGTTTCTAGGTTGACATCATTAGTAGGTAGACGTGACAAAAGGTCGACATGAGTTTTTCACAATTTTTTACATTTTTTGAACTTTTTCATACTTTATGATCCACGTGGACTACAATTGGGTATGATAACCTGCCCAAAGCTTTGCTCACCATGACAGGGGACACTGTGCACTAATTGGAGTTCCTGCACAAAGAAGGAATTTTTTGCACCCCCTTTAGGGCACTGGATCCTTAACACCCTGTTGCTAGGTGTCTAATCAGTAGTTGTGATAATGTAGAATATAAAATCACTTTTAATCCATGTAAAACATGATAAACATAATAAAATAATTCAGATACGAGTATAGGGTAATGAAATAAAATAGTTAAAAAAATTATTAAGAAATGCAGTGGTTCAGAAACACTTTTGGTGGCTGGAATAAAATCATACCGGTGAAAATATATAGAGCCGCAGGTGTTGAATAATGCAGAGTACCCCGGGAAATACCCTGCTTGTTGGCTCCTGTGATTAAATTCCCACTGACTGTCTGTGTCGTCCTATGCGTCCAAAGAGTCTATCAGGTGGTAAAGGCACAGTAGGGCAATGTCAACGCACTTCGGGGCTATTATTCCCTTTTTCAGGGCTGGAGTTCCTGGTCACTCTACGAAGAAAACAACACCACAAATATTAAAAAACTCATGTCGACCTTTTGTCATATTGACCTTGCTCATGTCGACCTAATGCTTGTGTTGACCTATTTTAGCTGTCTACTTAGTTACTGTCGACCAATAGTGGTCAACCTAGACACTGTTGACCTAAGTGTGGTCGACCCTTTGAACCACACCCATTTAAAAGTACTATGGTCTTCCTATTGATAGTGCCTTGTTCTATATGTAGTCTGCAAATGCAAGGGTTTCTAATTAAAAAAAAATTAGGGGCAGGTGGGTAGATTGCCAATCTGATTATGTGGTTACCTTGACATGGTGGGTAGGCCTATACTTTTGGCCAAAAATTATGCATAGAATCTCACTTTTACTTTGCAAAATTATTACAATTCTGATTAGTAAAGTTTGGAGTGTGCACCTGCATTCTTTTTTCTGTGTGCACCACAGTACATAGTAAGCACAAACCTTCGTATGGTAGTTAAATGTTAAGAAGAAAAGTAGGACAGTGAAATGCATGCTCCTTCAAAATGACATGACAATCAAAGGTTCAGCCTTCAAGTCTGTGATTCTTCAACCATGAAATGACTTTTTCTACAAAAGTATAGTCGTAACAGAAGGAACAGAAATTAAAAATTGATGTACCAAGCTTCTAGTGGGTCCATTTGTTTGTTTATAAAGTTTAGTAGGAGATATAAAACTAAAATGTTTAATTAAGTGAATTCTATTAAAGCGAATATGAAAAGTTTGGAGTATGGTGTGATTTTGCATCATTCATTTCATTTTTCTTTTCAAAGAAAATTATTGCGTCTGCCTAAAGGATCTGAGCAGTGTCATTAAATGTTTCCCTAGGCTTTCTCAATCTCTTATAATGATGTTGCTGTGTTATTAGAGCTGCAGATTGCTGGCACAATTCATTGGCTTGGCAGTGAGAGGAAAGTCAAATATGGACACCCTGCACTGTGGAAATAGAATCATTGATATTATATTGGCATGTCAGCAGGAAACAGAGCATTCCTTTTGTGGGAGGTTTTTGAGAAACACAATTTATGAGGAAGAGTAGTATACTTAATCGTGTCTACAAGCCGCTATGGATGCCGCAGGTGGGCCTTCACTTGCATGGAATAAGGTACTAGATAATTATAGCAGCAAGGTTCACTGTAATACACATCTGTTATTCAATCTATATACTGTACATGAGACTCCATGTAAAATGGCAAAGGTTTTTTGTTTTGTTTTTACATTTTATTTTTAACTCAGTAAATATCACAAAATACAAAAATTAGGGGCATTTTTTAATCTGAGTAATGAAATTCAGAACTAATCAGCATACTGAAAATTGTTGTTAATAATCACAGCCAGCCATATTGCTGGAACACTGCGCTCTGAAAAGTGAAGGGACTCTTCCTTGCATCCTTGGTGTCTCTGTTCCTTAGGAAAAATAATAGATCCCACATAAGTGGCAACAACCCATTAGAGTGGTTCAACTGTTATATAAAGCAATGGGGGGCATAAACTTCCTTATCATTTCCATACCCAATCCCTGGATATTACTAACCCAGACAGGATGACAAATCAAATCAGATTGATTAGATTTCAGTTGAGCTAGACAGAAAACCCCCTTAGCCTATTAAATTATTGGCATGTGTGTCTTACATAGAAGCAGCTCCATAAGGTTGATCCACCCTCTGTCCAGTGTAACATTAATAAGTTGTGACCAAGCTGATAATAAAAACCCAAACAGATAAGGTCAGGTGATTGGCAGCATGATTAGATCTATGGGGGAGATTCAATTTTCCTCAGTGGCTTCAAAGTGCCTGTATAACAATAAGCCAAATCTACATTGTGACCAGTAGCACTGCTAATATTCCCTAGAGGTGCACAGGAAAGAGTGATGTTTGGCTACCGTAATGATATAGCCAGCCGATGACCATGTTGGCATGTTACATGAATGTCCCCCTAATGTTGCTTTTAATTGGATTAGTGACTGTTACCAGCTACTGATTAGCCAGTGTACTTCTTAGCCTACAAAAAAATTAGTTAACTTTATCTTGTATATGGTCAGCATTCAGAATGTTAAAATTATGGCAATCCTACTACATTTTCACAGGGTTGCCTTATAAAATACAACAAAAACTCAAATGAGAAATCTGTGAGTCATATCCCCAAGAGGAGTCCCAGAATTTACTTTGGGAGGTGTCTTATCTCAGGTATGCAGTACATTATTTTCAGAACTACTGTACCTTATCTTGCGAGTCCCAGAACAAAAGCTCATTACAACTTGCAGGGTGAACAATGGAATACTGATGCTTGGGATACAGATAAAACAAATGTAGTGTGTAAAAGACATTATTTATATGTATTTACATATGTATTATATACACATAGAATATAATCAGCTTTACATGGTTAATGTAAGAAACATAATGGGCACATACTAGGTCAATACTAGACTCTTTGTACACAGAAGTGGAAACAATGTCTGCTTTGCATGTACATTCAGAGTGCTTGCCTACCAAGGCAGACTAGTAGAGTAGGTTATACACAGAGATTGAACATATACTGTATGCAGTCATTCTTTCATGACTATGGTACATTGTAGAAGACTATTAGAGTTACTGCAAGTTGAACATACTGTACAGTAGTAATTAAGAACAACTAAACCTAGAGAGCACAAAAATCATAATTCAGGGTTTTTGCAAGCATTTTGGGTAATAACTTTTACAGGTTCTATATTCTATCCATGAAAGGTACCAAGTAAGGCAGCCATCTTGAGCGCTTGTAGGATTACCCTGGGTGGAATAGGTCATGTCCAGAAGAGATAACACAAAATGGGTGGTTGCAGCATCCTAGCACTAGAGGCAGTATCCCAACATAACCTTCAGATACATGTAATTTTTCATCCCATCCACGAGCATACCAGGTGAGGCAACCATGTTGGGTGCACTATGAAGGTTATGCTGTGGGAGTCATACAAGAACCTGAGGTGTATATGGGAAACTGCCATGAATGTAATAGAGTAGTATGATATACCATGTATCAATAGGTCCATGCAAGGTTTGCAATGCTTAAGTTGCAGTATGCATTGCCGCAAAACTGAATTTAGAAAGCCAAGTGGGATTGTGCGAGGCTTACAGGAGAAGTTGATGACTGTACTGTACACATACAGATTCAGTAAGATTTAGTAGGCTATTAAGACTAATATCTCAGTCCATGGGCCGGATGTAATGACGCCTGAGATCGCTGGAGGTGCGAGATGCCAGACGATCTCAGACGTTTTTTTAAAGGGGCAATCACTTACAAGGCACGGTTATGCCTTTTAAGTGATTGGACCTTTAAAAAACATCCGAGATCAGCCGTCATTTTGCACCTCCGGCGATTTTGGGCGTCATTACATCTGGCCAAATATTTCAAATGATCAAATTCATATAATTTGATCCTTTAAATGCAAGGAAAGGTCTTCCAGCAAATATGCCCTACATGGAAAACAGCTTTAGCAAATTGTTGATGTTCCACATTCTCAGCAAAATTGACAAGCCGCTTACATAAGGGCGAAAAGTAACATATTATACAGTATCTGCCAGCATCTTGCTCCATACAAGTTGTAGAACTATAGCATTGTATGCAAATGTTTATCAACTCACAGTAACTCTCCTCTTCTTTTTCTTTTCCTTTTCTTTGTCATCATTTCTTCCTATGTATGAGTTAAGGGCTGTATTCACGGGCCGATTTGGGGAGAGATGTGTGCTGAGCGGTTCACTCAGCACACATCTCTCCCCCGCTCAGCACAGCGCGATGTGTGCTGAGCGTGCGAGGGGAGACGGGGGGGGCCGCTCATTTCACCCAGCGGGTGAAGTGAGCGACCTGCTAGATTGGCCTGCATGCGCAACGCTATCGCTGTGAGGGGTACACACGGAGTGATTGCTGCTTAAAATCTAAGCAATCTAGTCAGATTGCTTAGATTTTAAGCAGCGATCGCTCCGTGAGAGTACCCCCCTTAAGAGTTGTGATCCTGTTCAATGCCATGAACTGCAATTAGAAAAATACGTTTTAAACACTAAATCACATTTAGTGTTATATATCTCTTTAAATGTGTTACAAAATAATATTAAAATGCATATAATTAAATGGTATAAATAAATTTAGAATTTGCATAACAATTGCTGTTTACTTGCTGTAGGATATATTCTTTAATCTTTCAGTGATAGAGCTGAGCTGCTAATTGCAATAGATGTGAAAAGGCATTTTTCTCCAGGTCTTCATGTGGTTATTCTTTGATCTAGGACATGTTTAATGTTGAAAGCAGTACAAGGCTGCTCGTTCCCCCATTCTTAATTTTTAGATTACAATACGGTGGAATTTTATCTTTAACAAAATTATTTCCATTCCATTTCATGCTAAGCAGAAATGCCATCACATGGAGATCCCAGATCTAGATATGTGTGGCTTGGATTTGACTCAGAATTTCCCTCCAAAATCAGATCTCAAAACAAGGCAAAATGTCATCTTTTACCGCCAAAACATCATCTTTGTAGAAGATAACGTTTTGGCAGGAAAACGTCATCTTCCATGGACAAACATGACATTGTGGTGGGAAAAGATTACTTTTTTCCTCGTTTTGAAATCCAATTTTGGCAGGAAAATCTGAGTCATAACTACTGTAAAGGTGTGTACACACGGTGAGATTCTTGCTATGGCCGATTTTCACTTGCGATTTCCCTTGAACTCCCCGGAGCCCAGATAGTACAGATTTTGACTAACTTTTCTTGAGATATGGACTGTGTGTGCTTACGATTTTGGCTTATGTGAGATTTTGGTTTATGTGAGATGTCATTGACATGTGAGATGAACTAGATAGTACACCGATCTAGTAAGGATTGACTTGCCTGCACAGTCTATCTTTTCTTGCGATGCCGACCTGGCGGGACCGCGCATCGGGATCGAATCGGGATCGCAAGGTGACTTTCACCTTGCGATCTGCACTAACTTTTCTTGCGATTTTGACTATATCGTCAAAATCAAAAGAAAATATCTCACCGTGTGTACACACCCTTAGGTACACAGAGGCTGATTCTGAGATGGTAGCAAAGCAAAAACAGCAAGTAACTTTGTATCTGAGACAAACCATGTTGCAATGCAAAAAAAATGTCTGCATGCAGGGTAAATACTGACTGTTTTTTGTTTGTATCCTCCAAATGCTTTATTTAAACATTGCAATTGAGATATGAGTTTGGACATGCTCCTCCCAAATCTAAATCTCTCTGCGCAATGTAGATCTGTCCAACTGCAGTGCAACATGGGTTGTAAAATTACTTGCTCTTTTTTGCTTTGCTTCCAACTCAGAATCAGCACCACAATGGGGGTTATTCAGATGTGGAAGCAAACTGGGCAAACCATGCTGCACTGCAGTTGGTTCAGATGTAACATGTGCAGAAATTTAGATTTGGGAGGGATGTGTCCAAAGTGAAATCTATATGGCAGTGTAAAAATAAAGCAGTCTAACACTTGTGGGTTAAATACAAAAGCAGACAGTATTTATCCTGCACTGAAAAAATATAAATGTATTTCCTCCCCTTGAATTGCAAAATGGTTTGTTCCATATACAAAGTTACGTGCTTTTTCTGCCTTGGGGCCTAATTCAGACCTGGTCGCAAGCAGGCGATTTTCGCACTGCTGCCACCAGGTAGTCGCCGCCTACAGGGGGAGGGGGTAATCGCTGTGCAGGTGTGCGAATGTATGTCCAGAGAGCTGCACAAACAAAAGTTTGTGCAGTCTCTGCACAGCTCAGGACTTACTCAGCCGCTGTGATGATCCGGCCTGGAGCTGACCTCAGGAACCCTCCCTTCAAACGGCAGGACACGCCTGCGACACTCCTAGGAAACAGTAATTTGACACCCACAAACGGCCTCTTCCTGTCAATCTTCTTGCAATCGCCGGTGTGATCACTTTCTTCGGCCATCCTGTCGCTGTCCTGCAATTCCCGTCGCTGGGGGGACCTCGCGCCTGCGCATTGCAGTGCATACGCATGCGCAGTTCAGACCCGATCGCTGCTGAGCAAAAACGCACAGCAGCGATCGGGTCTGAATGACCCCCTTGCTTCCAAATCCGAATAAGAGTCAATGTGCTATAATCTGGCCAATCAGCCAATTCCCAGCCGGTCAGTTTGATTACTGCAGTGTGTACACAGCACCCACAACCAGTTGTCTTCCACAAATCCATCAGATCGGCTCCCATCATCAGGTGTGCTGCACGACGTTTGTTGGTGCTGATAATCTGATTTTGTGCAGCAAAAGCAATAGAGATTTCATCTGACAAACTGCATGTGAATCATCAACCATAATCATAGGCGTGCACAGAACATTTTATTAGGGGGTGCACCGTCGCAGGGATGTGTTTAGCACCACCTACTGGGCGTGTCTAGCACCGCCTATTGGGCATGTCTAGCACCACCTACTGGCACTCAAAGCAATATAAATCACATACCACAAGGGGCGTGACCACTGCAAATGTGAGCGTGTCAACATGACACACCACCTGTTTCTCATCACTCTGGGAGCATTCCTTTCCATTTCATATGCACCTTACTTACAGTATATGGTGGTTTCTCACAACGGGGAACCTCTGAAGAAATGTCCTCCCAGGGCAGACGGCATCTTCTATCATTAATCACTATTCATGTAGGAAATGACATGGTCCAAAAGATGTAGAAGAAGATGAAGATCATCATAATGTCACAGAGGTTCAACCAGACTCAAGTCACCTCCTACCCCCTGCGTCTCTCAGCCACACCATCATCTCCTCCCTGTGTCTCTCAGCCACACCATCATCTCCTCCCTGTGTCTCTCAGCCACACCATCATCTCCTCCCTGTGTCTCTCAGCCATACCCTCATCTACTCCCTGCGTCTCTCAGGCACACCCTCACCTCCCCTCCCTGCGTTGTCTTTCACCCCAACCATCATCCCCTCCCAGCGTTGTCTGTCATCCACATTCATCTCCCGCCTGCGTCTCCCTGTCACACATCTCTTCCAATCTGCCTCACTTGTGTCTCTCAGTCTTCCCTTCACTCTGTGCCTCTCAGCCTCCCACCCTGCACTCTGCCTATCAGCCTGCCCCCTGCACTCTGTGTCTATTAGCCTTCACCTCCCTTCATGCTGTGTCTAGTGCCCCTTACACATATGCCCCCAGTAATGCCAGACACATATATGCCCCCCAGTAATGCCCCTTACTCAATGCCATCAGTGGTGCCAAATACACATATGCCCCCAGTGGTGCCAGATAAGCATATGCCCTCATAGTGCCAGATACACATATGCCCCCAGTGGTGCCAGATACATATATGCCAGATACATAAATGCCCCCAGCGGTGCCAGATACACATATGCCCCCAGTGGTGCCAGATAAACACATATGCCCTAATAGTGCCAGATACACATATGCCCCCAGTGGTGCCAGATACATATATGCCCCCAGCGGTGCCAGATACATAAATGCCCCCAGCGGTGCCAGATACATAAATGCCCCCAGCGGTGCCAGATACACATATGCCCCCAACGGTGCCAGATACATAAATGGCCCCAGCGGTGCCAGATACACATATCCCCCCAGCGGTGACAGATACACATATGCCCCCAGCAGTGCCAGATATATATATATGCCCCCAGCAGTGCCAGATACACAAATGCCCCCAGCGGTGCCAGATACACATATGCCCCCAGCGGTGACAGATACACATATGCCCCCAGCAGTGCCAGATATATATATATGCCCCCAGCAGTGCCAGATACACAAATGCCCCCAGCGGTGGTGCAAAATACAAATGCCCCCAGCGGTGCTGCAAAATACATATATGCCCCCAAGCTGCCAGATACATAAATGCCCCCAGTGGTGCCAGATAATATGCCCCCAGTGCTGCCAGATACATATGCCCCCAGTGCTGCCAGATACATATATGCCCCCATGCTGCCAGATACATATGCCCCCAGTGCTGCAAAATACATATATGCCCCCAAGCTGCCAGATACATAAATGCCCCCAGTGGTGCCAGATAATATGCCCCCAGTGCTGCCAGATACATATGCCCCCAGTGCTGCCAGATACATATATGCCCCCATGC
Source organism: Pseudophryne corroboree (assembly GCF_028390025.1). Taxonomy (NCBI): domain Eukaryota; kingdom Metazoa; phylum Chordata; class Amphibia; order Anura; family Myobatrachidae; genus Pseudophryne; species Pseudophryne corroboree. The sequence continues at coordinate 538,985,932 of NC_086449.1, forward strand.
TGCCAGATACATAAATGTCCCCAAGCTGCCAGTTACATAAATGTCCCCAAGCTGCTAGATACATAAATGCCCCCCAGCGGGGACCAAATAATATGCCCCCAGTGCTGCCAGATACATAAATGCCCCCTGCGGTGCTCACCCTCCTCTGCTGACGCCAGTTCCCGTCTCTGATGCTGAGGGGAGGAGAACGCACCATGCGTCTCTCACTGTGTCCCTGGCTGTCAGCCAATCAAAGCTCACGGGCCGGCAGCCAATCAAGAGCCGGTCCGCGAGCTCTGATTGGCTGACAGCAGAGAGACATTTTAAATGACAGCCGGAGATGGGGACTCAGTGAGGGGCAGGAGAGACGCGCGCTGCGCTCTCCTCCCTTCAGCGTCAGAAACGGGAATTGCCGGCGGCAGCAGCAGCAGAAGGCGGCGTGTGTGCGGGGGTGCCGTACATTAGGGGGTGCCTGTGCGCACCAGGCACCCCCCGTGCGCACGCCTATGACCTTAATGATCTTTAGATACATTTACCATTCATATGTGAATGATAATTGTGTAGTGTATACACAGGAAATTCAGCTGTCAGAGAAAACAATTGTAGATCTTGTTATTGTAATTCTTAGCTTTAAGATGTGTACAGTATCTAGCTTAAATCTCATGGGCCAAATATCACACTGCAACATTACTGCTTCTGCTGCATCAAGCTCTGTGCTTTGTACAAGGGTAGTTCAATAAGAAATATAACAAGACCTCTCACTTGTGTAATGTTCTCCATTTCATTCTAATTTCCCACCAGAGCAGGTAGACCACTGCTTCCCCTCACACCCATTATGCTGCGCCTCATATTAATCATACTGTCCCAACATCAGTAGTAAGCTGGCGGGACTGGAGGAAACATGGTCAAGTATTGAAGTGTGTAGTGTGATCAGATTCCTGAATCTAAAGGGCACATCATCAGCTGAAACCGAACTTGACGAGGTATACTGTGATAATGTCATGTCACTGACAAGCAGACACATTTGGGGGGCGGGCAGGGGGCGGAGATGGGGCATTGCGGGGGCGGCAGGGGGAAAACGTGGGCGGGTCAGCAGTGTTTTGGGGGTGATGTGATGTCACACGCAGCCGCTTGGCCGCAGTCACTGAGCAGGACATATATCATGCTGGTCGGCCTTGCCCTGGATGGGAGGCCCCCAGCATTTGATAGAAACGATTGCGGATTCTACTTTTTAGCAGCATCTGCAATCCTTACTGAATAACCCCCTATGGGAACAATTGAAAAACACAGACCAGACTCAAAACCAGCCATTTACGGGAGTGTTTGATGATTCTCGCCGAAACACGCCTATAAAATACATACACCATCGGAAAACACGATCACCAAAAACACGGGAGCATAGTACATTTATGTATTTAATTTTAAAAAGCTCTCCCGCCCATGTGTAATCTCAGAAACATGTGTGAGATACGATTTTTTGTAAATTTACCCCATTATCTTCCAAGTAGCAACACAAGAAAGTTGATATGTAGAACAAGTATGTATCCCTTGACATGTGAGCAGCTGGAGATATATCTGAGTCAGAGACTTTCAGTGTGGATGTTCAACCATAGAGGTCGGTAAATCACCTAGTAGGTATAATGACGAAGTGCAAACTTTACAGTCAGTGAGCCCCTAGATATCCAGAAACCAAAGCTAAATTTTGATTGGTGTGAATTAATCCAAGATTGGCAAAGACACCTTGTAAGATTTAAAAACCAGAAGAGTGAAAAGCATGAATAATGGTGATAGTGACAGCAGTCCTAGGTTTGTGAGTTAAGAGACTGTTGTTATGGCCTATGCTGTCAGTGAAGGAGCTTTTACTAATGTATTTTCCAAGAAGGCTAAGCTAAAGTTGATGCCTTTTCATGAGTCTAACCCAATTCATTTTACAGGTCATTACAGTAAAGCTGAAATAAAATATTTGGGTGTTGAAAGAGGCAGGGGCGTTTTAAGAGAGGAGGGGACCCGCATTCAGCCTCCATCCCGGGCCCCCTCCTCTCCAGCAGCAGTCGTCTCTAGCATAATGCCAGAGTCTACTGCACATGCGCAGGTCTCCGGGAACATAGTGCCCGTGCATTGTTCCCGAGGACACCTCCAGTGCACATGCGCAAATCACTCGGAGATGGACGCGGCGACCATTTTCCGAGTGATCTGTGCCTCACAGCAGGGCCTCCGTTACGGGACTCCAGAGGGTTAAGTATATTCTATGGGTGCAGTGTGTGCGGTGTGAGCCCCCCAGGACCCAGGGGCACGTGTGCACCACACACACTATACACCCATTATAGAAACACCGATGGAAAGAGGTATGTGCTACTAAGCAGACTCCTATGAAGCTTGGAGTCTGCATAGTAGTGAATACCTCTTTCCATCCCCCCAAACCACCTGTGCTCGCTACAAGCTTCTCCAGGAAGGCTTCATGCTCTAAACCAAGATGACCAAGAGATCTATACTGAGCATGTGCAGGGACCATGTTATCGTTACTGTTAGGAGTGACAAAGTAGGAGACAGAAGTCTTCTGCTTAGTTCCTATGAAAGCCCTGGTTAATACCTGCACATAAAGCTGTTCCAGCATCCCCGCGCCGCTACCCGTTTGCAGTGTACACTCACTGGCTAGTGAGCTATATGAAACCTAAATCCACTAAAGCTTTGCTCCATCACTGATGTACATGTAACAATGAGCACAGCTGAACCTGTTATCTAATAACAACACCACTGATTAAGTAACTGGGTTGTTCATAGTTTGAGTCACTTGCTGGTGTGCGCCCATGGAGTAAATGCAAGATTTCTGGAAGGGGGTTTCCAAATGCAATCCACAATCTCCCACTCTGCGGAACATTGGAGTAAGCGCAGGAGTTTAGGGAAGCGGTAGAAGAACCTAATAGCGTCCCTGGACATTAATGTACAAATTGGTCTTTTTATACACTTGATACTGTATTTATATTTAATACTATAGATATAGTCTGTATTATAGGCTGTATCAAACATATTTAAATAATATAAATAAAATAAGTGGTCAGAAAAAGGTTAAACATCCCATAATAAATAAATACAGAAACATAAGAGAACCAGTAGGAAACAGAACTGCCATTTCTAAGCACACATTCTCCCACCTCATAGTATGGCTAGTTTCTCTTCTTCCGGGCAGCTTCACTTTGGTCCAGTGCACTGATTTAGGGTTCAGATCCACACACACAACAAACTTGGTAGAAGAAGCTGCTACCACTGGGCATGTGTAGCAGATCTGCTCTGTCCCTTAAACGGCATGTTGTGACAGCAGCTCTAGAAATCATATTATAGACTATTGCTATTGTTGTCATAATCTGAGCTGCTGGCCAAGAGGAGGGGGGTTTCTGAGCAACTGGAAACCCCCCTGCATTTGCCTATGGTGCATATATAACTCTACAATATAAACACCTGAACACAAATCATTTCCAACTAAACACATACTGTACAAGTTGCAGGCCCTACAGCAAATGTCTTTAACTCAACATCAATTGTTTTGTTTTTGCTCACAAAGCTGAATAATTTTGAAAGAAGGCTGACGGAGTTTCGCAAGATCTTCAGTGACAAATACAGCTCAACTTGCCAATGTTTTACAAGCAGTGGTGGCTATGGCCATGTCAGGAACAACAGTTAGTGGCAGTCCATAGAATCTTGGCATGAGCAGACCATTTAATCAAACATTGTCTTCTGAGAACTCCACTAATGGTCTGCTGAGAGCTCATCACATCTAGCTGTGTGCCACTGGCTTTAACACTCTGCAGCTCAGAGTGCTTGTTTCCAAAGTTGAAGGTTTGCGGTAGTTCCATAATGTTGTGTGTTCCAATTCCCTGACCTTGTTTTTCCTAATGGGAGGTGTGCGCACCTACCCCTTAGAGAATGTGGGAACCCAATGGTTTGATGTTTTCCATCACGATCAATCAAGTGATCAGAATATTGCATCCTATCAGCACAGTTGGAGTCATTGGTAGGCTCCCTGCCATGGCACATACAGACTTCACTGGTCGTAATTGTCGGGTCAGTTCCCCACTAATTAACTTTATAATAGTTTTCTATTGATTTGTCAGCTACCTGATGTGCAGCATTATGCTCTGTTGGAGGGTGTGAGGAAGTGCAAATGTTCATTGACCCCTCATTATCATTCTTGGTGTATTAATTAGCTAGCACATCAGAAAACACCTCTGCAATGCTCTGCCATAATCTGGTTTTAAGAACTGTTATAACAATAGATTTATAGACATGTAAATATCCCTTCAACCCTTAAATGCTGGCTAGCTGAAGATATATATTCACATAGCCATCATCGACAACTTAATTCTTTTGGATGGCAACATGCATTTTTTTGCAATAGACTTTTTAGAATGTTCCATGCTAACCTGTGTGAGAACATAGATCATTCAGTTCAAACACAGTTACAGATTCAGCATACAATAGATATAGCAACAGCTTGTTTTTTCTGGATGTGGCTGGTCTGAACTTTTCTAACTTGCTGAAGGCATGCCTTAGACATTTAAAAGTATGCAAAAATAATACATTTAAAATGAGTGAAATGCATTGATTTTAGTGGCGATATCACAGATAGCAGGTGATGCTTAGGGTTAAAGACAAACATAGCTTTATATAATGTCACTATTTGTTTTTTACCCACATTAGTTCTAATACTATTTTGGCTGCCAGTACACAGCCAGGGGTGAATTCCTATAGAATGAATAAGCAAAACCCATATGTCATTTCCTTAATTACTTCTATCTTGACAACTTTATGATGCCCCATCTCTTGTTCTTCATGCTGGTATATGTAAAGGGGGTATACACGTAGAGAACCGTGCTTAAATTCTAAGCAATCTGGCTAAATTAGAAATTAAGCACGGATCTCTCCGTGTGTATGCCCCATAGCGATAGCGTGCATGCCAAATCTAGTAGATCGCTCACTTCACCGCTGTGTGAAGTGAGCGCCCCCCCCCCCCTTCCCCCCCTCCGCTTGGCACACATCGCGCTGAGTGCTGAGCGGGGGAGAGGTGTGTGCTGAGTGGTCTGTATTAGATCGCTCAGCACACATCTCCCCGTGTGTACGGGGCTTAACAGTACTATGCTTCATTCTTGTTTATAAGTTTATGTTTTTATCGATATGAACATTTGAACATATGAGCATTTCCATTATTTTATTTCACAGTATATTTACACTAAATTAAACCACAGCCATAAATTATTATGGCTAAACCAATCTTTTTGAATTACTGCTCATGCTATTTCTCTCACATAGCGCTTTGGGGTCTTTTCATGAAGCAGTGAAAACTGTGGAGAAGTGAACCAGTGGAGAAGTTGCCCATGGCAACCAATCAGCATTGATTGAAGTAACATTTATCATTTGCATACTATACAATTATACAGAACAGCTGACTTCTCTACTGGCTCACTTCTCCGCTGTTTTCACTGCTTCATAAATAGACCCCTTTGTGTATTCCAATATAATATGCTTACCTTCATCAGCCTCAGGACATTTGTATTATTGTTTTTTAATAAAGCACAACACACTGATTCTATCATGGTTGTAACTAGGGCTGGCCATTAGCTCTGTTCAGCGGTATCTGTATTCTTGACAAGAAAAGGAAGGAAACAGATCATCCTCCTCCTTCAAAGCACACATTCAGTACCTATTCAACTCCTGCTGTTTCTATGTCAAAAAAAATTCCAGGACCTGACTTTTTCTCACCCTGGATGCTAAGATCCTCATCCACTCACTGGATTGGGCTACTGTAGCTTCCTCCTGCAGATGTGTCCCTGTAGGGATGTGAAAGCATCACAGGTAAATAATTTCAGCATGCATGGCCTTTGCATGTGCATGCGTATACAGGAAGGTGGTGTTAACGACATGGTCTGGGCTCAGGTAGTGCACCCATTACCCATTGTTACAGCTGACTTTGCACGTCAGCATTAGCGTAAGCCCATGATTAATAGCAAGACTTGCAAAATTTCCAGGAGATTATAATGCTGCACCTATGTATAATACCCAGATATACCCTTTGGCTCATATATTGCGTGTAAATCTGGCTCTGGCGCTAGCCAGAGCCTCCTGAGCCATTTAGCTAACCACACGTCCCTGGTGTACACACTATGGGTGGGATGTAATGCCTTCTAAGTTATTGCGCCGTTAAAAAAAATATCCAAGATCGGCTGTCATCCCGTGTCATGCTTGTATTTATTAGTGAACCCGGGTCTGGATATTTATGAATTATAATCAATTCCTCCGTGGAGACATTCACCAGCAGCAATTGCCTCCAGAGAGTACACAGGTACCTGAGATGGTGGATTCCAGTGGGGACGAATTAATAATCTGTGAGGAGGGGGATGTACACATACTATGGGATCAAAATGACCCCCAAATTCTATGATTTAAGCTGTTTTTGAGGGTTTTTTGTAAAAAAAACACCCGAATCCAAAACACACCCGAATCCGACAAAAAATTTTCAGGGAGGTTTTGCCAAAACGCGTCTGAATCCAAAACACGGCCGCGGAACCGAATCCAAAACCAAAACACAAAACCCGAAAAATGTCCGGTGCACATCACTAGTTATTTTATTTCTGTGCAGGGTAAATACTGGCTGCTTTATTTTTACACTGCAATTTAGATTGCAGATTGAACACACCCCACCCAAATCTAACTCTCTCTGCACATGTTATATCTGCCTCCCCTGCAGTGCACATGGTTTTGCCCAATTGCTAACAAAAATCCTGCTGCGATCAACTTGGAATTACCCCCATGTTTCGCTAAAATGGATGTCTGTAAACAAAGAGCAAAATGCCAGTAACAAGGTAGTTTTTAGCTTTGCAAGACTTTACATTTACTGTGGAACATAGACCCGAGACACAACTAGCCAAGGCAGATGCATGGTCTTGCATCCTCTGTTTAGGAGCTACAAGTGTTGCACCACAGCAACTGACTTGTGTAATCTCTCAGATGCTGCACACTGCCATTATCCCCATGGGGCTATAGCCAGGACTCGACACAATTTCACTCCAGTCCAGGCATGCTGCTGTATGCTGTGCTCTGCTCAGTTTAACTGCTTGTGCAGTGTCCAGACTGTAATCAGACTCCATACACGTGGCGGTACTGTATCCATACAAGTGGCTGTGCTGTATCCAGACTCCAGACAAGTGGCTGTGCTGTGTCCAGACTCCATATATAGGTGACTGTGCTTCCCATGTCCATCTAAAGTGGCTATGCTGGGTTCATTAAGTGGCTGTGTTGTGTCCATCCAGAAGTGGCTGTACTGTGCCCATTAAGTGGCTATCCAGTGTTTATCAACTCCAGTGCTGTTGATGCACCTGTCCAGAGTGCATCCGCTCCAGTGCTACCAATGCACCTGTACAGTTTCCAACCATTCCTGTGCTGCCAATGCACCTGTCTAGTGTCCATCCGCTCTAGTGCTGCCAATGCACCTGTCTAGTGTCATCTGCTCCAGTGCTGCTGATGCACCTGTCTAGTGTACATCTGCTCCAGTGCTGCTGATGCACCTGTCTAGTGTACATCTGCTCCAGCGCTGCCGATGCACCTGTCCAGTGTCCATCTGCTCCAGTGCTGCCTATCTGTCTGACACTTCTCACATGTCCTCATAGAGAAGCCTCTTTTACCTTCTTCCACTATTTCTGCAAGTTCTGCACATGTGAGAAGCATTACAAATAAAGATGGTGATGAGGACATAATAGAAATTGAGGATGTTTGTGTAGAAGTGGAACAGGATGATGTGAATACAGATGTATCCACATTTACCTTGACGGTTAATAGGATTAACTGTGACTGGCCAGTCAGACTTAATCCCCTGCTGTAATGACTTAATCCCCTGCTGTATTGTTCTCTGTATTGTATTGCAGTTGAGAACAATAGATGAAGGGCTTATGCTAATAAATCATGTTGTGACTAGGCACAGAAAACTACTCAAGATAACGGTGGACACATCTGTATGTGTGTACTACTTCTATTTGACACTAAATATGAGGATGTTTATGATGTTGTTTGTGTAAGTCAGCCACCAGTGGCTGCAGTTCTTGCCCATGATAAAAAGAAAGTAGTTGTGATACCTGGGCATAAGACTAAAAGAGCAACCTCTTGGGTGTGGAATTATTTTTACCCAATACCTGGCAATGTTTGTGAAGGCATCTGTTCCATTTGTGGGGACAAAATTAGTAGAGGTAGTGATGTTAGCCATCTAGGTACCTCCTCCATGTTACGTAATTTCTGGTCAGTACATGAAATTTGTTTTACAAGATTATAATGTATTTAACACCCTCGTCATCAATCTTCTCATTAGTGATCAGAGGAAGTCCTGCCAAAGAATTGTTGTGGGGGGGCCAAAAAAACCAAGCACTTCAGCTACAAAAGTGTCAGTCCATGTTGCAGAAGTGCTTAGTTTGTTAAACTGTGCATGGTATTTGGGATGATATTTTTTGCAAAGATAGTTTTATTGATTACATTTAGCTCTTGTTTTCATTATTGGCTGTCATTTTGGGGGGCATTAAGGATGGTCTTTTTTGCATATATATTTTTAATGGTTATATGTAGCTTAATTTTGATTATGGGCTGCATTTTGGGGAGCCTCACCTCACAGAGAATAGGGACCATAAATTTGCCAGTGCCACAATCAATCAATCAATCAATCAATCATTCAGTTAATTAATCAATTTTTTTTTAATCTTCTTTTATTGTCTTTTTTCTTCTAGGCATCACAGAGATAAGATAATTCAGTGTCTTCCCTAGTGGACCATACAGTTGCTAATGCCTACCACAATCAATCAATCAATCTTTTTTCTTCTTTTATTGTTGACATAATAAATAAAAGCTGGGTGATTCGCTGTTGTGAGTTATTTGTGAAAAAAGTAAAAAATATTTGCTACTTTTAATTGTACAATTTATGTATGTTGAATTAATCAATATGGATAACATGAGCCATACAATTGCCTACCATAATCAATTAATTAATCAATTCTTCTTTTATTGTCTTTTTGCCACTAGGCCTTACCTCACTGTCACTTAGCTTGCTCAGCCAACTAGCTCTGTGGCTTGATAAACTTGATAAAAACAATATTGTGAGCTGTGAGATGGTTACAATAGAGTGGGAATGACTGGAAATTAATGTTACTGAGGTTAATAATACTCTTGGAACCAAAAAAGGGATTTAAGCTTTTTTGGCAATATTGAGGATAAAAAATGTCTGTCTTACCTGCAGTGCACCTCTCCCCTGCAGTTTGGTACAACTGAAAGCATGTCAGTGATCAACCAAAACACCTCTAAAGATCTCCCTTTATAAATGCAGGGTGGGTGTGTTGCTTGCCTGTCATTCAGGGAGAGAGAGGAGGAGTCTAAGGTATAAAATGCTGCCTGGGCTATTTATCTCTAAGACCAAAGTCAAGAAAGCTGGGCAGTGACTAGAGATCTTTGTTAGATAGTGACAGGGGCATGACCATTTACTGTCTGATGGTTACAGGTCTGTGGTCATCCTAACAAAAGAAACCACAGTGGACAAGATCTGAGTCAATATGTGATTATAATATATATATATATATATATAGTAGTAAGAGGGCTTGTGTCTCACCTCAATTGCCCACATCCTTGTGGGATCAGCTTCCTCCAAGGGAGATGAAAACCAGACCTTCATATTCTGCACAGTGGCAACTGGAGAAACAGAGGTCCGGTTTTTCTAACTCATCCACAGACAACAGGAAGTCAACTGCAGGAGAGGGGGTTTAAAAATCCCAAACACAAAGTGCACTGTGCGCTGATGCCTGCTAGAGGCCAGTGAGCAGGGAACAGTTTGTAGCTCCAGGGACTGTGTACATTGGCCATGCCAGGAGAATATGGCATGTATGGCTGCAAGCCACTGCAGCAGAATGGCTTTTGAGCACGGGAAGTGCTAGGACTTTTTCTGTTTGTGTTTTTATTTTTCTGTTTGTACCTGTGTGATCAGGTCCAAGCCTGTTTAATCTACTCTACAGTGTCTGATGCCAGTAAAGACACTGTTTTGCTACCGGAAAACTTGCCTCAGAGTCCTTATTTCAAATACCTGTGTTACTATATATACATACAGTATATATATAAATCTGGCAATACACAACAGTCTAATAAATTGTAGAGTAGCTGATTTATTATTGGTTGTACAGTGAGCAATATGCTATATATACAATATGTGTTTGAAATGTAGTAAATGTAGTAAATGTGGTAAAGCTCAAGAGATCAGTCCAATTTTACTGTAACTGTAAAGGATATTAATCCACCTATGTCCTTCCATGAGACAGCAGAGCAAGAGTAGCTTCCTAATGCAGTTTTATGTATACATAATGCATGTATTTCTCATCTCCCATATGATAATTGGATTGGATCAAACCAATATGTGTTATTTCTATACTGAATTTATTGTCAGTAGCCTGAATCCTTGGGACGTCATTCGGCTCTCACTTGTTTTCTACAGTGTGGGCTGAATATTAATGACACAGTCAGGAGTCACAAGTCAAAGTCGGTTTTCTGGCATTCTCAGTAAGCCTCAAAGTGAGTCAGTGACGACTGCAATGAAATGTGCATTAGCCTGGTTGCTGATAGAACAAAAATAACATCATTAGTCATTACATAAAGGGTGCTTTTAAAAAAAATGCTGTGCATTTTAGTTATACTCTGAGCCTGAGGAAACCTTAAATGTTCTGTTTTTGATCATTTTAAACAATAGATTATTTCAAACGGTTTGGTGCCGCTGCAATGTAGTCACTGCTAAACTTTAGCCATGGTGTATTCACGTTATTATTAGTAAGTGTTTAAAAGGCACCTCCTAGCAAGGTGTTACTAATACCCCTTTTACACTCGCACACCCTGGTCACTCCCGGGATGCTTCCCGGGATGCGTCCCAGGATGCATTCCCGGGACTGACCCCTTTCACACTGCACTAAGACCTGGGATCGACCCGGGACAGCCCCATTTACACTGATCCCGGGATATCCCTGCAAATGCATATGTATGTCATTAGAAATGGCCTTTTTCTGGCTCACATAGATGAGGTCACAGTAGTCAACAAAGGAAGGGGTGGTGCCTGCTCACACCATTGCTGCAGTCATGGCCGACGGAGTACCAGTGTGTATGCCTGAGCTCATGATTCTTTCTGCTTTGCAGATGTTTCATACAGCCAGTGACAGCATGATGCAGCTTGTCACACTGTGTAGTATATTGCACATATATTTTATGAGGAGGAGGAGGGCGCAATTTATGGTGGATAGGGCTACTAGTCGCCGCCAATATTTGCGCAGGAGGAGAGCCCTCATATCATCCAGGATGAGTACCATCCTGAGCGTGAGTATGGGGCCTAACCGGTCATTTTGGTCCAGAGATCGCCGGATGGGAGAAGCCTTTATGAGGAGCGTGGAAGCTTACCAGGATGAGGAGTGGATGGCTAACTTCCGTGTGTCTCGTGCAACCTTTAACTACATCCTGGAATTACTTACCCCAGCACTTGACATGCAGACCACCAGGCTTAGGAGACCCATCGAGGCACGCAGGAGGCTAGCTATTGTATTGTGGTGGTATGCTACACCAGGAGAGTACCGCTCAGTCTCATGCTTGTTCGGTGTTGCAATCTCCACCTGCTGTGTCATAGTCCACCAGGTGACTAAAGCAATTGTATCTACCTTATACAAGCGCTTCATATCTCTACCACAAGGACAGCGCTTACAGGATACCATCAAAGGATTTGTGAAGCGAGGCTATCCGCAGTGTGGAGGAGCGATTGATGGGACACACATCCCCATTATTGCCCCACGTGACAACCATGCTGACTATTTTAATAGGAAGGGCTGGCACTCCATCATATTACAGGCTGTTGTGGACCACAAATATTGGTAAGTGTTTATTTTTGGGGTGGTGGGATGAGTTGCATGTGTGAGTTTTACATTCTAACTTTTTTAAATTTTACTGTTCTTTAGTTTCCTAGATGTGTTTATTGGCTGGCCAGGCCGATCTCATGACTCCCGAGTTCTTGCCAATTCTGACCTGTACAACATCGTAGAGGAGAACCAGGGAGGCTGGCTGTACCCCAAAGAGTGTGCAAAGATTGTGAATGGGGTGGAGATCCCTGTCCACATCATCGGGGATGCTGCATACCCTTTACGCCCCTGGATTATGAAAGGCTACACCCAACAGGTCCAGTTAACCCCAGAGCAACAAACCTATACTCACACCCTGAGTTCAGCAAGGATGTTGGTTGAGAACGCCTTTGGCAGGTTAAAAGGAAGATGGCGTTGTTTGATGAAGCGCAATGATGTGGACCTAAAGAATATGCCTAATGTAGTAGCTGCGTGCTGTATACTGCACAACATCTGTGAACTGAAAAATGAGGTATTCCTTCCTGAGTGGACTGTGCTGGACCCTGAGGTTATGAACCCACATGTGGAAGGTGCTTTGTTTGGGACTGCCTCAAACTCCGCTGCAGAACAAATACGCCACACTATTACGTCCAACCTTGCAGCACTGGTACAATAGTGTTTAAGAATCAGCACAACATGTTTGGTGAATTACATTTTTTTTATTTTGTATTCCACCTTTGATCTTTGGTTTCAATATTTATGATTTTCAAAAAAAAACACATTGCCAGCAACTGTGTATATATGGAGAAACAATGTAGAAAATACTGAAAACATGGTCTACTGTTACGCACAAGTGGGAATGTTATGCATAGATTTGCAATCAAGTTTTGATTGGCATAAAAAAAAAAACACTGGTAGGCTTGTAGATACAACACCATAAACCACAGTGTCCCTGCAGTATATTATTACTGTGTAGAAAATAAATAAAAAGTGCTTTAATGTAGACACTATACAAAACAGAACATAGAAAAAAAAATTAAAGAATGCATAAATAGTTGTGCATAAACACTGTCCACACTGTGGTTATTTAACAACAAATAACAACAATAAGAAATTCACTGTGTTTCACGGCAAATTGCGCAATACAGTAAACTCTGTGCTTTGCGCGCTAGATGGTGCAGTATTTGGGGCATAGTATGGGCCAGGATTAAATGATGAAAAACCCTGCTCAGGGTATTGTGAGTTGTGGTGTTGGATTGGTGCTCTTGAGGTATTGCTCATACGCTCATAGAACGCCATGTTCATTTGGTGCAATTCCCTGTGCCGGTCATACTGCTCTCTACTCATGCGTTCCTGCATTGTCATGACTTGGGAAAGAAATGCATCATGCATTTGGCGTTCTGCCTCTAGAAACCTGTCGAGCCTTGCATTCTCCTGTGCGGACATTGTAGCGTCCATCTCTCGGAGTTGGTCGACAAGGACATTTGACATGGCTTTAGCCACTTGCTCCGCTCTGCTCAGTTTCTTCCTTCTAGACGGTACGGTGTAAACTGTGAAGAGAAGAAATACAAAATGAGAGTATATAAAAATAGCAGCGTTAGCAAACATGTGTTTGTGGCATTAATCCACCTACACACTAGCTACTCTGCAACATTGAACTATTTATAAAAATGCAAAGCCCCCCTGGGTGGGGGCAGAAATTGCAAAGAGTGCCACCAGCGTGATGAGCGCAGTGATCCTGCAAGGGGCTCATTTGCGCTCGCCACGCTGCCGCCACACTGGCCACTCATACTACACACATAACCGGATGATTAACAATTGTGGATTTGTGCTATGAGTGTTAATTTCTAAACATGTACTTACTGTTTTTCTGTAAAGTTGGGGTGACGGTGACGGCACTTTGTACAGTCCCACTGTCACTGGTCTGAGCATCCACGACGTCTTCAATGGTTGCAGTTATGCTGTCGTCGTTTCTGGATGTGTTTATGGACGGCTGGGAGGATGTGTCGCTGTCCTCAGGTGTGTCGTCAATTAACAACGGTGATGACGGACAGACGTCACTGCTTGTCTGTGTCTCTTCTGGAGTGCCTTCTGTAGCTGTGTACTGTGAACTGGAAGACAGACTCACCGGACTGCATATAGCTGTGTTTCCAAAGATATTGGCGCAGATGTCATAGTACTGCCAGTCGATACGGCCAACACCGCTCTTTTTCCTGTTGTTGTCATGCACCTTCAGGAACTGCTTTTTAAGAGTTTTCATTTTGTTTAACACTTGCTGCTGTGTGCGGATGATTCCTCTGGCTTCCATCATCTTGGAGATGTTTTTATAAATCACTGCATCTTTAACTGTGCCTGTGATCTCCCTCATTATTTCCTCCTCTCCCCTAATGCTCAGCAACTCTCTAACCTCCTGGTCTGTCCAGGTCGCCATGCTGCCATGCTGCCTTCTTCACACGCATCCAGGACGCTCCCCAGGGCTCTGGAAGATGACATCATCTTTTCTGAGCCCATGAAAGCTCAAATTGGAGGCCTTTTAACAGTCCCGGGTAGTGAATCCCGGGTCGGGCCCTTTCACACTACCCAGCTTCCCGGGACGGTCCCGGATTCAACCCTGGTCGAGACCTGGGTTGAAATCCCGGGATGCTCGACCCGGGAAATTGTCCCTGTACCCTTTCACACTGACAAAAAACCCGGGATGATGCGTGTTCACGTGCAATATCCCGGGATTTTCATGCGAGTGTAAAAGGGGTGTTAATGTTCTCAATGACCTTTCACAGAGCATGTTCAAAACTATTCTTGTGCCCCTGTATGTCTATTTACCTATATATTTAAAGGACCCATTATGTATATCTTTGTGTTCAAAGTAGATAAATTTACTGAGACTACATTTAAGTAAGCCTCTATTTTCATTTAGACTTTCAGAAATGACTTGCGTATGTTATGCAACAGAAGACAGTGCAGGGAGTGTGGCTGTTCCAGTGCATGATGAAAAGGAGTGAAGAGAAATATATCAGTCACTTTGTCACAGTCCAGGCAGCATTGCATTACTAAACATTGTCATGAAGTAGACATATAGAAATGTATATATTCTGTTTGTAAGGGCTGATAAAGTATTTTATACATTATATATGTATATAGTATGTTGCCGTAGATATTAGCTAAATTTTATTATGTTAAAATGATTTAATATTCTGTCAAAAGAAACCCAGAAAGGTGTTTTCTCCTTTATGACTTTTACAGAAGGTAATGTAACAATGGATATTTTATTTTTACATCGATAGCATGCTTATTGATACTGTCTCCATGATTTCACATGGAATGACAACGGATATGGAGTAAGATCCAAACTACGCTATTAGCTACTGTTTGTACAGTCATGCAACTTGGCAAATAGTCACTTTGTGATATGCTCCTGGATTACAAAGGTTAATTAGTGGTGATAGGTCTATTTTATTACCCACCATGGAGCCAATGCTGAGTTTCAGTGCATTTGTATTCAAAATGTTTATGTAAATTGTGTTCACTTAAAAAAAAACAATTGCATGTATATATGCATAAATCACTAATAGTCTAAAGGTTTGCACTAATAGAATGTGTGTTAGGCTGACATCATGATACATTAGATACACTTACACCTATTTTTTTAAACATTTGTTTTGATAGCAATATGTGCCTTCGCTATTATAGGCGGTATCCTATTAGCAGTCGTACTTTAGAGCTGCCAATAGGATCTCTGGGGGCTATCCTATTAGCCGCGATACTGGCATCCTTTTACCCCAATGCTGGCACTTATCAGGGATTATGCTTCGGGTGCCTCAGGCACCCTAAGCATAATCAGCGATAAGGGGTCACCGACGCTGCGATAACACATGGGATCGGGGACTTATCCCCGATCCCATGTGTTCTCATGCAGTCGCTGGTCCAATTTCAGCCTCTAATTGGATACCACAATAATGACCATCTGCAGTTTTAATTGGCCAAAATGGCATTGAGGTTAATAGGATACAGCTCTATGTTTGAATAACATTAAATGGACCACTAGCTCAAGTATGGTTTCAGGGGGTAGGTGCAGCAGGGAGAGATAAGTACTCCCATGCCATTACCTTGTTGGTGACAGGACGAGGGAGGTGAAAGAGAGAAGCCGCCTTCTGAAAGAATTGTTTTGATGGGTAATGCCAAATTTTGAAGGAGGCGGTTAAAGGGGATTCCTATGTCAGGGAAATAAGTAAAGGTAGTCTATCAGTGCGGAAATTCCAAATAGAAATAAACGTGCATCTTAATATGGTGTAACATAGCTGACATTCATGGCCAGTGTGTTTTCTGAAATCTACACTCATCAGCTAGAATCTGAAGCCAATGGGGGAATGTAATAGGTTGTGAGAATTAGAAAGTAAGAGATTTTGGGAGAGTTCTCCTGGTTTTTTTTTAAAGTAGCAATCATTTAGATGGCGAAATCAACCTGGCTTTGCCATGTACTGTAAAGGAGGGTACTCACGGAGCGATCGCTGCTTAAAATCTAAGCAATCTGACCAGATTGCTTAGATTTTAAGCATGATCGCTCCGTGTGTACCCCCCACAGCGATAGCGATGCGCAGCCCTGCGCATTGCTATCGCTGGTGCTAGATTGGGCTGCCATGCAGGCCAATCTAGCAGGTCGCTCATTTCACCCGCTGGGTGAAATGAGCGCCCCCCCCCCCCTCCCCATCTCCCCCCGCATGCTCAGCACACATCGCGCTGTGCTGAGTGGTGGGAGAGATGTGTGCTGAGCGGTTCGCTCAGCACACATCTCTCCCACATCGGCCCATGAATACGGGCCTTTAAAGATTGCCACTTTAAAAAAAACAGGAGAACTCTCACAATGGGCCTAATTCAGAGTTGATTGCAGCAGCAAATTTGTTAGCAGTTGGGCAAAACCGTGTGCACTGCAGGAGGAGTAGATATAAAATGTGCAGAGAGTTAGATTTGGGTGGGGTGTGTTCAAACTGAAATCTAAATTGCAGTGTAAAAATAAAGCAGCCAGTATTTACCCTGCACAGAAACAAAATAACTCACCCAAATTTAACTCCCTCTGCACATTTTATATCTGCTCCCCTGTAGTGCACATGGTTTTGCCCAACTGCTAACAAATTTGCTGCTGCGACCAACTCTGAATTACCCCCAATATCTCTCACTTTCTCATTCTCACACCCTATTACATTCCCCCCATTGTCTCTTTCCTCCGATGGTTTCAAGCAGTTGCTCTTTACAATTGGGAACAAGACAGTAATAAAGTAAGATTAGTTAATAGTGACAACAGAATAAGAGGTAAGAGGGCACTGCTTGCATAAACTATATACCTTTGTCACCTATACCAACTGCATATTTGTACTATCTGCAATAAGTCCTGGGATCAACTGAGTAACGTGAAGGCTACAGGAAAGGCAGCTGCTATAGGTGAACACTGGAAACTCATTGTATAGGTTTACGCATAGTTGCATATACTGTAGTTATTATACTTGCCAAAGGGGAAACTATGTAAAATACTATGTTAAAGCAAATATAAATGAAGCTCTATCGCAAATGTAAATGAGTTATTTTGCCTTGTGGGTACACTGTACTTCTATACTGTAAATAATAAATGACACTTGAGAAAAAACACAGCTCTGGCATTGGAAAATATTTGATGATCTCCTCTAAAGGTATCTGACTCGTTGCTGACATTGGCCTGTGTGAGAGAGATTTATATGCCAGTGTGTCTTATACCAAATTTGAATCAGTGTTATTTTTATCCTTCAAGACCTTATGTGGCATCTTAAAAATACTCCAAGGATTATGTGAATGGTCTGTTAAGTACCAGTCACATGACTCTCTGCTTATTAACAAGGAGCCATTGCTAATGTGTTCAGAGAAAGCCTGCTCTGTAAGATATATGGACATGTTATTTTTCATAGACTTATTTTTCTTTTCAACCAGTGAACATATCTACATATTCTGTTTGGTGTAAAATTCCATCATTACAATGAACCTCTTCATGAAGTAGTCACTCATAGGAAAATCAAGAATGATCCACAAATAGATTGGCTTATTGAATTTTCTCCAGCATGGAAAAATAATTTTGCTTTGCAATGGAAAATTGCAAAATGTGTTGCCTACTCAAAATAAGAGAGATAGAGGGTTGTCTACAGCGACAAGAAGTGCACAGAGTTTATATCCTCAACAAAACAAGCTACCATTTCTAAAATTGTTACTCCCGTATGTTCACAGTGACTTATAGTGGTAAATTCCATTGACCTCTCCAAGTCAAACAAACCCAGCCCAGTCGTTTCAGGTTGTTATTGCTGTTGATCTGCAGCAGTGTTCCACTTTTCTCACAAACTCCATCTATTTAAAGTGGAACTAAAACAAAGTTAAGAAAATACATATACAAAAAAAAAACTTGTAGCAGTAATGTATTTATGACTGGAATAAAATAGTAATATGAACTGGATTAAGTCAAACTAGCCGGTGATCTGCCTTTGGAGCAAGACCCCTCCTCTGGCACTTTGTCTTCTTTCCATCTTCTTTGACGCAAACTGGAATGTGACTTTATAGCCCATTACTAAATTTTCAGACAATCAAGATTCAGGCTTTCACTTCCACAAATGTTGAAAAAAATAAAAAATTATTTTAAAAAAACTAAAAAAAAAAACAACCTAAAACTAAAGTATTAAAAACAAATTAATTAAAATAAAAAAGCACAACTTTTAATGCATTTGTCATCCTGAGATGGTGTTATCAGTTGTTATCACAGTGATAAAAAAAAAACATGGCGGAGCTTTCCCCAGTAAAAGTAGATGCATCTTACTATCAACGGAGTTATTACCATCTACAATCTCTTTCATGTATTAAGCAATGTGATAATGAGCCAAAAAGGATCTTTTCCTTAGATTTCATAATTTAGGTAAGCGATACAAATTATATAATTATTAACTGTTGTGTCACTTAGTGCAAAGCCATAAATAGGGTGGTGCAGCTTGAATCACTGCCCAGCATTCAAGGCTAAGCAGGGTGCCAGATGTGAGGAGTGATTAAAGCTAATCTGACTGTTACACTGATATTTAAAGCACTCCGAATAACTCAGGACTCAATCATCATGGTGTCCCTGGGTCCTAAAATATGGGAGGCACTATATGGCAGCAGGGCCATCGAGAGTTGAGACGGAACCAGGTACACAGGGGGTGGCCATTCTAATAGGCAGGGCAACACCACCTCCCAAAAATTTAGTAACAAATATTAAGAGAGGGTGATGCACATACAGCACAGATTCTCAAACTACAAGGGTGATGTAAATATACACATCCTCGGGGGGGCATTGAAGAACAATGAAGAATTCCTCAGTGTCTATGTCAGATGAGATGGCCAGGGCAGGGTACAGTAAAGGCCTCAGTGAGATATTTTCTTGGACACTGACAAGGCTGACATACAGTCTACATGTCGCCATTGCTGTTGCTAACCGGCTGGGCCAGGGGGGGTGCTCTTACAGACGGTGGGGTATCATGAGATTACTGCACACGTATGGCTTAGGAGAGATGAAGCGCTGTCATTTTTTTCACATTCCCATTTTCCTCACAGTCATTGCTGTCATTTTGGTGACTGACTGCCCCTTCAGAATCAGCCACCTTGGTCTATGTGCTAATGATCGAAGATCCATTTCTCCACTTTCTTTATAATTTCCTATTCTCTCTCCTCCACTTTATCCCACTCCCTTTCGCTCTCTCACACCTTTTTTTCCATCTCCTTCCTTCCTATCCCTTCCTATCTATGTCTTCTTTCTCCTCTTCTCTGTTCCTCCAGCCAGTCAGCTCCTAATTGCCATGTTACAGGCTGTGTTTGAAAAACATCATTTAAGAGCTGGTTGGTTGGTACTTTATCTCTCTCTACTTCATCTCTCTCCAAGGGGGATATTTCATAAACATAATTATCTAAATAAAATCAGGAAATTGGGATATTTATGTTTTCTGGAGATGGACATACGTTTGCATCTTCTCCAGTGGAAGTTACAGTACAGTCCAAAATTCAAATAGGGAAGCCACCCCAACTGCCAGTGAGACTCGGAGAGTGATGTTTGGCAGTGTTTGGGTGGCAGTTGGTGTGAATCCCCTATTTGAATTTTGAACTGCACTGCAACTGCCACCTGAGAAGAGGCCAACTCATCTCCATCTCCAGAAAACATAAATATCACAATTTCCTGATTTTACTTTGATAATTATGCTTATTAAATATCCTCCTAAGGCTTAGTAAATAAACCGCTATATCTTATACATTTAATTTGCCAGCTGTCGGGATCCCGGTATTCAGGATACCGATGCCGGAATCCCGACAGCTGCCAATGCCAGCAACCGGAATACCAGCTCCACAGGACTATTCCCACTCCTGAATGTCCCTGACTCCCATAGAGTGGGAATAGAACCTGTGGCTGCGAGTCCGCAAGGGGACTCTTTGCGCTCGCCCCGCTGCTGGCATACTGGTAGCCAGGATGCAGCTGTCAACAGTAAATCATACTGAACCCTTCTAAACTACCCTACCTTTGTATGGTGACACTCCTTGTCACTAACATGTACAGTAGTTTCCTGTTGCCTTCCCAACTGCTTTAACAGTTTTATATGAGTAAGTCGATGATTATGTGGAGGTAAGGCACAGAACACAGCTGATCTAAAGCACACCTATCAATACCTGCCATCCTATAAGTAACTCTGACTAACACTAACCCCATTCACATTTTACTATATTACAATCACTTATACATATAAAAGAGAAAACAAAGTTGAACCAGTATTTCGGGACAATGCTGTCTGTAGAGAAAGGTCATACCAATATAAAAGCTATTAAAGAAACAGATTTGCTTTACATAGATACAATAGAATTATATGAAAGAAATGGAAGCAAGTTAATATTTTTCATTTTGTCATAAAAAGTAATCTGATAGGCACAGCACAAGATACTTGCCAAACGTGTTACATTTCCTCAAAGTAATGTAGCAACTCCATGGCTTTGTTCCAGATGATTTTTGTAGAAATATATGTAATGCATTTTAACTCGTCCAAAGGCAAAGGCAGAAATGTGTTCATTGTCTATTTCAACAAATCCAAGCTACCAGTTTTTCACTCTCTCAAGTATACAGTGGCTTGCAAAAGTATTCAATCCCCTAACAGTTTACAGATTTCTGTGAATCACAAATGACACACAGATTGCATTACTATTGTATTGTAAACCAGTAGGCTCTTTAAGACCCATAAATTCATTATTTGCCTGCAAATCGAAGAAATTATAATAATAACAAAATACAAACTGCACAAAGCTGCTTGCATAAGTATTCAATGCCTGTGTTGTGGAAGGTCCAAGTTTACACTAATGAAAGATCAAGCGCATGCTAAAAAAAATGAAAGAGTTTTAGACATGTATAAGATAGGAAGAAGCTATAAAACAATATGCAAGTGCTTGGATATCCCAGTGATAGGGAAACCGAATCATATCACCATGTATCTCCAAGGCACTACTTAGACAAGGCCACCCCTCAAACTTCAGTGTCAGTGCAAGAAGATGAATTGCAAGGCAAGAAAGACCAACTATCACTTTGAGAAGCCTATTCATGATCACTAATGGGCTTGTAACACATGCAGGTCCATTTTATCATTAGGGGCCCAAAGTAATAATTCAGAAAGTACTGAAAACTTCAGATTGTGTTGGTTCCAGGAGCCCCGCTCCTCTCTGCCTCCTTCCTGCCTATATACTGTATACGGGGGTACACACGTAGCGATTTTTGCTTAATTTCTAAACAATCTGACTAGATTGCTTAGAAATGAAGCACACATCGCTCTGTGTGTATGCCCCATAGCGATGCACGGCCCCGTGCGTCGCTATGGCTGGTTCTAGGTTGGTCTGCATGCAGGCACAATCTAATCAGATCACTCAGTTCACCGCTGGGTGAAGTGAGCACACACCCCCCCCCCCTTCCTCGCTCAGCATACATTGCGCTGTGCTGAGCGGGGGGAGAGATGTGTGCTGAGCATTCGGTGATAGATCGCTCGGCACACACCTCCCCGTGTGTACCTCCTTTATGTCTCCCATATCATTCCCTGTCTCTTTATTCTTACTATATAATGATAGCTCTTCATATTAATACTCCCCTTTTATGCAACTCATGTCCACCCCTCAAATAATTCTCACTGTATCAGTAGACATTGTTCCTGCAGATCAAGTGCAGTGAATGTCTTATTTGCAGTTAAGTTGGCAATACATGAACTTTCTCATCTTAGAGCTCCATGTCCTGCACTATGCACCAAGAGACAGCCTGGCAACAAATATCCTATGCAGCTGTGTCCTTCTAATTTGCTGCTAGGCTGCCTGTCATCATTGCATGCTCACTGCTTGTGCTGCTATATCCAGATTTACTACTAGGGCCTGTATACCCCACTGTAGATCTGATTATATATTAATCTCTAGGTAAAAAAAAAAAATTGAAATTTGAAATCTAATGTGAAAACGTAGACAGTTTCCATCCATTTTCATCATTTTCACCCTAGTAACATAGAATATGTTACAATAACCTGGCTAATACAGTGAAACATTGGAGCCTGTTTCCCAGACAACACCAAAGAATAAATTAGGTACTGTAGCCGGAAAATAAAACAAATCTCTCTGCTATACAGTATCTTAAAATATTAATTTTTCTTTTGCAAAATAATGCATCAGCCAACAACATAGCACAAACATTTGTAACACATCTATACATAAGTGACAAATGTGCAAAATAATTCAGTGGTTACAATACGGTCACAAGAAGACCAATAGGAAAATGCAAAAATGTATCACATTGGCCTAAAGTGACCATGCAGACAGTTTGCATGATATACTGTAGATGTAAAAAAGCAGAGTTGGATCAGATAATACTTTGGAAATATGGCTGAAAGAACCTGGGAGGGAGATGCTGGTCATATAATAATTATCAACTTAAGGATATCCTGGTAAGGTACCAGGGAAACTGTATAACGAAAAGGCTGTGGTGAATTTGTTCTCTGGTTGTTAGTGGGAGGATGTCTATATCAGTGACGTGTGGTGAGGTTAGGCAGGTGAGGCAGAGGCTTTCCTGTCATACTAACGTTTGTGCCAGAGTTTTGACTGTATAAAGTATATGAAAAATAGAAAGAATATGTTACAAATATCTTCTTTGTATTATTCTAATCATTTTTTGAGTCAAAACTCTGAAGTAAAAAGTTTGTGACAGGTGATACAGTGCCTCACCTGCCTATCTTTTCCAGACATCTCTGAGCAAACCTCACCAAACTTCCAGGAGTTTATACTACTGCACCTGTGTACAATGCCCACATGTTCCCTTTGGCTCATATATTGTATGTAAATTCCTCACCACACCTCTCTGGTTTTTATACAGTAAGAGTCTCATCATGTGAAAAAGCGTTCACCTGTTAGAATTAGAATATTAATTTTCAATCATTTTGTACAGTGCTGGAATTAATGTAACTGATAATTGGTATCACATTGAGAGTTCAGCCATAGTGCCAGTGGCACAGTGCATATGTATGAAATTAATACAGTATAAAAATGGTGATGTAGCTGTATGCTAAACTGATTCTAAATCTCATTTCAAATACAGTTTTAGAATATGCCTGACATATTGCCATGGTGCCATGGTGCAGTTTTTTATACATTTTACCCATTGCATTTTGTTCTGTATTATGCACTCTTGCACAGGATGGTAAGTTATGACTGAAAAGGAGAGTAAGGTATATTTGTTATGCATGAGCCAGGTTACACCCTGAGTTTGGAGGAGCAGTGTCCCTTTAAGAGTTAAGTTAAACCTCTTTTTTCCTGGAGTTGATTTGGTTATAACCTATAGGGCTTCTAGGGGTGTGTTTAGAGTTTTATATTAGTGTCTGTCACCGATACCCCTTTTCAGACTTACAGAGCCGTGTCGCACCCGGAAATTTGTACACGGATGCTTCCCAGGTGCGACCCGGCTTGAGACCCCTTTCAGACTTGCGGCCCGACTTAGGTTGGTGACATCACCGTCAATGCTGCAGAAAACGGTTGCCGGGTAGCCTTAACCCGGCTTACTCGTTCACACTGCACGCATCCCGGGTCGATTCCAGCTTCAACCCAGGTCTGGACCTGGGATGAAATGCCGGGACGCTAGACCTGGGATATTGCTTTAGGAACCTATCAGACTAAGCAAAATCCTGGGTTGATGCGCGTTCACATGCAATAACCCTGGAAATGTTGCTAGTCTGAAAGGGGTATGAGTGACAGCCTCTCTTTCTTCTGGAAACTTTTAGTCTACAAGGAAGTGATCCTATTATGTTAGTAGTTTGAAGTGAATTCTGTCATATTGCTTTTCTGTATTTTCTATTTTTTTTTTTTCCAAATTCTTTTTTTATTTCAATTGAAGCATATCAAAGAATCACATCAAAGTACAATGATAAACATGTTCGATAAAGTTCGTCACATGAACACTGATCTGTTATATATTTTCGAGACAGATTAACAAAGTAGTCTATTGTTAGGACCAGAGTACATATATATGTCACAGCGAAGTTTCCTTCAAGTATTGGCAAGTATTAAAAATAAATGAGATAGAATGAGTCCGGATCCATGCCCACCCACGCACCTACACCCACCTCCCCCTATGGCAAAGTGTTACAGTCCCTTTTGGGCTTAGCCGGTCATAAACGAGATCGGGGGGTCTTGTTCATAAACTCTAGTTTCGTACCATAAAGTATTGCGGAAACATTTCCATACTTGTTCCTTTAGTGGGTGGGATAGAGTTTCTATGTAGCTTTCCCATGTTTCGAAAAAAAATTCAGTGAACTTTTCCTTTCGTAGGGAAGCCTCCAGCCATTCCATTCTGAAAATGTGGAAGATCTTCCCTAAAAAAAGTGATAATGGTGGGGCTGTGGGTTGTATCCACATTTGTAGAATGCATTTTTTGGCAGCTGCAGAGATCATCATCAATAGTTTTTTAACACCCCGTGCCATCTTAGTGCCTTCCGGCATCATACCGAATATTGCCCATTCAGGGGAAAGCGGTAGATAGTTGACTAGGTGTTGGGTAACATATCTCCATATTTGGACCCAGAACCTCCGGATTATAGGGCACTCCCATAGGCAGTGAAACAGCTCAGCTTGTTGATTACCGCATCTAAGACAGGACGCGTCTTCCAATAAACCCATTAAATGTCTACGGTGTGGTGACAGATATGTTCTGTGCCATATATTTAAAAAGAGTTCGGTGTATGATGCGGAAGGTATCAGCCTGATGGATAATTCAAGGTGTTTCAGCAAATTTGTTACTGAAAGGGATGGGAAATGTTCTGTCCATTGTGCTAATCCCGTTGTTGTATCATTATATTGTAAGGGCGTGTGTAAGAATGAGTACAGGGTAGAAATAGCCTTGGAAGAGGGGTTCCCAGCCAGCAGTAATTTATCTAACGGGTTGTCATAATCCTGTGGGGATAATGTTCTAGAGATAGTAGCCACATAATGCTGAGCTTGTAGGTATGCCAAGGGGAACATGTTCAGTATTGGAAAAAGTTCCACTGCCTGTGCCAGCGTAAGTGGTTTTTGCGATTCCCTATGTATGATTTGACGTATAGAAGTAATACCGTACCGCTCCCAAAGCGTGAAAGGGTGACTCGCATTACCATCCTGAAAACGATTATTGCGGACTAGGGGGAGGAAGAGGGATGCATGCGGATTTAGGGAGCATTTACGTCGTAAGATATGCCAGACCTTCCGAGTGGACATTAGCAATGGGTTCGCTCGGACCGAGATAGGTATCTCTTCTTCGTGTAAATGCAAGAAGGAAGTTATACTACCACCACCCAGGAAGGCAGACTCCAAGGTCGTATTGGAGTACATATTCCCTCCATGCAGCCAATCTCTCAGATAGCGTAAGTGGGAGGCGTAACTATACTCCAACACGTTGGGGAGATTTACACCTCCATTTTGCCTATGCTGTTGTAATTTTACCAAACTAATTCGTGCTCGTTTACCATTCCAGATGAATGTGCGTATTATTTTGTTGATTTCTGTCGTGGCATTTCTAGAGAGTAAAATAGGGAGGGATTGCAATGGGTATAGAAGTCTAGGAAATAGGATCATTTTCACCAGGCTCACTCTGCCCAAGAACGATACTTTGAGATGTTTCCAGCGTTCAGTATCCTCCCTCATACTGCGTATGATTTGTTTTAAGTTAAGACTGTATAGGTTTGTTAAATTTTTTGGGATCTGTACCCCTAGATAAGTGATCGCTTTGGTTTTCCATCCAACTGTGGCTTCTCTGAACCAGGCCGGGCGCGCATAGCCCGGTTTTAAATATAGAGCCGTGGATTTTTCAAAGTTGACCTCGAATCCCGATACTCCTCCGAATTCCCTAACACGCTCCATCAGCGGTCCCAGGGCCCTCCGCGGCTCCGATAGGAACAAGAGGACATCGTCGGCGAATGCCGATATTTTTATCTCCTCCTCTCCGACACTGATTCCTCTAAATTGAGTCCAATTCTGTAGTACCCGCAACATAGGGTCCAATGCTAGGTTGAAGAGTAAGGGTGAAAGGGGGCAGCCCTGTCTCGTCCCTCTAGTAAGCTCAATTTTATCCCCTTTTGTTCCATTAATTAATAATGAGGTATGTGGTTGGGTATAGAAAAATTTTATTAGAGATTGGAACGTTAGTCCAAAGCCCCTCCTCACTAGTATATCGTGTAGATAGGGCCAGGAGACCATGTCAAATGCCTTAGTTGCATCTAGGCTTAAAAGCATGTTTGGGGTATCTGTTTGGAGATTCGCCGCCATTACTGCAGCTATGGCAGTGCGAATTCCCTTTACTGAGTGTCTGCCTTTGGTGAAGCCCAGTTGGTGGTCTGTGAGCATGGATGCTAAAAAGGATTGGAGCCTATCTGCCATTATCTTGGCTAGGATTTTGAAGTCAACGTTCAACAGTGTAATGGGTCGGTAAGAGGATGGTAGGGAAAGGTCTTTATTGGGTTTTGGTAGAAGAGTTGTGAAAGCCTGATTAAAAGTGGGGTATGTAGGAAATTCTGCTTGGATATGTCTATATAAGGCATGTATTGCTGGGATGGCATCATGGTGTAAGAGTTTGTAGTATTCTATGGAGTAGCCATCCGGTCCTGGTGATTTGTTGAGATGCATAGAAGAGATTGCCTTAGCAATCTCCTCCTCTGTAATCGCTCTCTCGAGGTCTTCCCTTTGTAAGGGTGTTATGCAAGGGAGATTCGCTTCATCCAGTAGTTTATCTGACAAGACCGGGTCATGTGGGGTCGGTGCATAAAGCTGACGGAAATAGTTCTGGAATGTTCGTGCAATGTCCGCAGTTTTAGTGTGTAGGGTGTTAGTGTGACTGTCGAGTATAGTAGATATGTGTCCATGTCGCTTAAAGCTTTTGGTCATATTTGCCAGCAAAGTTCCCGTTTTGTTTCCCCAGCGGAAGTATTTTTGTTTAGTGTAGTCCAGTTTTTGCTGGGCTTGTGTTACTAAGAAACTATCATATAGTTGGCGTGATTTAATGTAGGTGTCATGGGTGAGGGTAGTAGGATCTGAGATGTATGCTGCCAGGTGTGTCCGCATAGTGTTTAATAAGTCATCATGTTGTGCCTTGTTCACCCGATTTCTGTTCGCTACATATGACATAATGTGTCCCCTCATTACGGCCTTGGATGTTTCCCAAAATAAGACAGGGTTGTCCCAATGTTCCAGATTGTCGTCCAAGAACTCCGCCCACTTCAATCTAAGAAACTTTTTGAATTGTTCTGAGTGGAAGAGGTAAGAGGGGAATCGCCAGAAAAATGGACGTGATCCCACGGATCGTACGTTGAGCGTAACCGACACTGGGGCGTGGTCGGAGACCGCAATGTCCCCTATCTGGGTATCTATAGTGTCAGAAAGTAGGGGCGTGGACAACAGTATGTGATCTATGCGAGAGAAGGACCCATGGACCGCCGAGTGGAACGCGTAAGACCTATCCGTGGGGTTAAGCGTTCTCCACGGATCAATTAAAGAGTGATCCGCGAGTAATCTAGAAATCTGGCGCCACTGAGGGGCCATCAGGTTCGCCGGGGTCGGGTGTTTGTCGATTAGAGGGTCTAAGATTGTGTTGAAATCACCGCCTATTATGAGTTCATAGTTGCTTCTGCTATGGAGTAATTGGGAGATACGTTGGTAAAAAGCTGGTTGATCAACATTAGGAGCATACAAATTGAGCAGAGTGAACCTAGCATCATATATCTGAATGTCCATAAGAACGTAGCGGCCCTCCGAGTCCAAATTTGTATTTAAGATGGTGTAGGGGAGGTGTCGCGCCAAGACTATTGCCGCTCCGCGCGATTTAGTACGGTAAGACGCAGAAAAGCAATCCCCAATCCACCCATCACGTAGAGCGGAATCCTCTCCCCTCTTCCAATGCGTCTCTTGAATGTAGACAATATCAGGTTTGAGTTTTTTAAGGGCAGAGGTTACTTTTTTGCGTTTTATTGGGGTGTTGAGACCCCCCACGTTCCATGAGGTAATCTTGATGGAGCGGGGTAATCGTTGGGTAGGGTTGTGTGGTTCAGGGTGGTAAGTCGTCATCCCATTCCTGTCGGGGTGCGTATGCAGATACAGGTATATCTATTGTGCGTGGGGTCGCTCCTGTCCCAGCAAGCAGGGCAAACCCCAAGGGCGCGTAGCAGGCATAGATCCGTACCCAACATAGAAAGTAAAACCTTGTACAGTGAGTATAACCATAAACATTTCAGCTTCAAAAGAAAATTTTCAAACTTTTTCCCATCCAAACAGGTATCGCACCAGCCCCTGAATAACATTTCAGTGGGTGGCAAACATAGATAGAAACAATGCATAACATGAAAAATAAGCATTACACCAACTATAGGTGTTAACATATTATTGGTAAATCCAAAGTTGTCGTTTACCACGAAGTCAGGAGAGCATGTCGTCTCAATTCCTGTGAGCCATAAAGGCTCATTAATGAGAATAGGAACCTATATACGATCATTTAGGTGAGGTCCTAGATTGGCGAGTCAATTGTAGGTGAGCCCGGGCTTCAGTTGGGTTGTCAAAAATAAATGTCTGCCCATTCTCTGTGATTTTTAGTTTTGCCGGATATAACAATGCGAAACGTTTGTTGTTGTCAGCTAGAAACTTACATAACGGTGAGAACTCTTTACGTTTCTGGGCCACCGTGACGGAGAAGTCCTGGAAAATGAGGATTCGATGATCCTCAATGACCAGGTCACGATTCCGTTTAAACGCAGTTAGGATCTTCTCTTTGTCACGGTAGTCCAGAAATTTGGCGATTACTGGGCGGGGCCTCCTATCAGGTCCGTCGCGTTCTGGGCCCAGTCTATGGGCTCGTTCAATGCGAGGGATGTCCATGTCACTACCAAGGTTGAGCGCCTCAACTAGCCGCGTACTTATAAAATCTGTCAAGGTCGACCCTCTAATCTGTTCAGGGATGCCCACAAAGCGGAGGTTATTCCGCCTGTGTCGATTTTCTAAGTCGTCTACCTTGTCGACAAGCGTTTGGTATGAGGCCATGGTAGAGGAGTTGGACGACCGTGTGGCAAGTAAGTCGTCTTCAACGTCACTAACCCTTTGTTCCAATGTGTCCAGTCTGTTAGTGTGGTCAGTCAAGGAAGCTAGAGCTGAATCTAGGGACGTTTGTAGTTTGTCCAACCTTTTATCGATTTTAGGCATAAGTTGATCAAATTTAGCTTCAAATCTGGGGAGGAAATTTTTAAGTTTTTCATCAATCATGGGCATGAGTAGTTCAAATTTCTCCTCTATTTTTGGCATTAACACATTGAGTAGTGACGATGCCACGTCCGAGGGTGGTGCAATAGGACCTCCACTTTCCCCTATTGAATGTACAGGTGAGGAGTTACCCTGTGGCGAGGGTGGGGAAGGGCCAGATTTCGCTGGCGTTTTTTTTGGGTTAACCATAGTACGAGTAGTTCTGGGTGGGAGTGAGGACAGTGGTTTGTTTAAAAACTTGTCCATATACCAAGCAAAAAGATAAGTGACCCTGACTCCAAGGTATCAAGGATGAGACAGTTCCAACCCGGGGTTGATATAACAAGATAGAAGAGAGACCGCTCTCCTGAGAGTTAACGAGGTCACATTTTAAGAAATCAAGAAGTAGCTACTAAAATAAAAATAAAAATGGCCCTGATCGCAATACAATAATGAGTGCGTTTAGGAAATTGTATAAAAATCTGAGTAATAGTTGAAGCACTAACATTAAGGTCTAAAGGATGAGACCCACCCTAATATCTAGTGAGTCATAGATACTATAAGTATTTTTCTCCAATAGTATAATGCAGCACTATAAATCTTATAACAAGTATTTTCAAACCGGCCACCAGGTGGCAATACAATCACAGGAGAGAGTATCCATATTTCAGCGTGTCGGCTGTATGCGGGTATATATAAGTGAAAGAAGAAAGTAAAGAAAATAAATAAAAATGAAGATAAGATAATAACAGTCCTGCAATTCAATGGGACAGAGGTGTGTTTCTTCAATATATAGAACAGTTCACACCATCCTTTGGATAGGTATCAGCAGTAGTTGGAGCTTAGGTAACACAATACAGTTCAGAGCAGCTCTTTCTGTATGTCCCCACCAGGTGGCAACGTAATCCTCAATATAGAAAGCTTTTGCATCTAAACATAGAGTGCATATATCCAGAGACAGGGGAAAAGAAATCACTGGTTTCCTAACAAAAAACAAACACAAAAAAACCCCTGGACCTACAGATTTAAGGTCAAATAAAGTTACCCTGGGTAAGGGGTGATTTGATGTGTGCAGTTGAGAAAGCAAGGTACTCCTATAGACTGCTTGTAAGTAATCCACTGACAGCCACAGCACAGTTCACTAAAAGCAAAGTGGAGATAATTCAGGGGCAAGTCCTGTATCCTGGTTGGAACCAGCCACCTCACCTCGTTCAGTGTGACACACAGGAGAATATGTGTCGACTTCCCATATTATTGAAGCACGATTTACCAGAGAAGTGTCAGGAGAGAAGCAATAGTAGGACAGAAAGGGTTAAAATAGGATGGGTATAGGGGAAAGGCGGTGAGGGAGTAGAAGACACACTAGGATGGGTAGAATAGGAGAAAAACGAGTGAATGGATATCAGAGATTGTTAGCAAAGGTAGAAAAAGGAGAGGGGTGATACTTAGTGTTAGTACCTGGGGGAGAAAATGCACTCCGTCCTGTGTAGGCAGGTAAACAGCAGCCTTGTTGATATTATAGCAGAGGCTGCAGGACTTCCCAGACAAGGTCACCGGATGGTCTCTGTCTTAGCCGTAGAGCTGAAGGTATGAGAGACAGCAGATATCTCGTGATCCTCTGGACGCACCTATGGGTCTTGTAAAACCGGGTGATGTTCCCTTCGGGGTCCCCCACTCCACAACCCGGCAGACTGATGTTTAGGCAGTGCAGTGGCCAGAGAGATGTATCCTCGTCCCGTACGGTCCCGTCAGTCACTCACAGCCCGGGACAGAGTGTCCTCCTTTGCTGCAGCCGCAGCGTGTAGAATAGAGCGAGCACCGAATTTAGGAGTATCGTGTGAGGCTAGGGACAGCTCGCACCCCGTCACATCAACGAGGGTCGCAGGTAAGAGCCGGTGTAGGGTCTTTCCTCCTGGGTCCCGGCTGTCACACACAGTCCGGGATAGAGTGTCCTCCTGTGTTGTAGCCGCGTGTGGTAGGGCGATAGCAGGTCCCCGCCGTTGTGTGTAGAGCAGAGCGGATGCCAGACTGAGGAGCAGCCGATCACCGGAGGCTGGAGGCAGCTCGTGTCTCGTCACCGCAATCCTCAACCAGGGCCGTAGGTGGGGGCCGGCGTGGTCACGTCCCGAACGGGTCTCGTCTGTCCCTTACCGCCCGGGACAGGATGATCTCCTCCGCTGCAGCCGCGTGTGTCGGGGTGTCAGCAAATCCTCACCGCAACATGTATAGCAGAGCGGGCACCCATCTGAGGAGCGGTAGACCGTAGGAGGTTGGAGGCAACTTGCGCCTCGTCACAGCAACCCGCACCGAGGGTCGCGGATAAGTGCGTGTATGTTCCAGCAGTCACACGTCCCGCAATCCCCGCAGCCTCACACCAACGGGGACAAGCACAGAGTCTGGGAATAGCAGACTGTAGATGAAGGATAGCAGTCTCCCTCCATCGTCAGCAACTCATAGCGGGGATTCGCGCCAACGCCATGTTGGCGGTCATGCTGGCCATCCAAACCGATGGCCTGGCTCCGGGGTTAATCACCACCCTCCTCTACAATATAGGTATCCCTGCAGTCAGGGAAGTCTCAGCAGCAATGGGATGCTATTTTTATGGATGTTAGATCCACCAAAAAGGGGGATTCAGAGGGATTCTTTCTGAAGTGCAGAGGAGCTCTGTTAAAAAGCGGCCATACTAGCTGGCCACGCCCCCAGAAGTCCTGTATTTTCTATTTTTACATTTCTCTTTACTGCTCATTTGTCTTTGGGAGTTTTTTTGTTTATTACTTTTCTTGTTTTTCTGTTTTTTATTTTTTTATTTTGTTGTTGTTGTTTTGGTTTTCCTCTTTTACTTCGGCTCCTTTTAGTCTTCGTGCTTTTCTTTTATAATGTATTTATTTTGTTGACATTTTACTGTCTCTGCTTTGTCCCAGCCCACATGTGCTGCCACGCTGGGGAGTCTATTGATCATTATGTGGACTGTATGCAGCATGCCACTGTGTGGCATCACCGTTTGGCCTTGGCTTTTCAATCTCAAAAGCAGGAAAAGGACTCTCATATGTCTCAATCATTTGTCTAGATGAGATTTGGTACAGGTGTAGGAGGTGGCTGAGGTAACGAATGCCAGACCTGCCACTTCCAAGATGGCCTTGCCACCTAGGTCAGAAAAGGTGACGCTTTTCCATCCCATGCTCATTCCGCATGGCTAAGCAATTCCCATAGGGGCTCTACAAAGGCACTGCGGCTGAGGAAGCGGCACCCTGCTGCGACGCCGCCCCCCCCCCCCCCCCCCCATGCTTCCTTGCCAGCCCTGGTGCCTCATCCAAGATGGTGGTAGCATACACTGCTGGGACTACGGCTATTATATCACATGAGGGGGGTGGTTGGTGTCCATCACACTGGGTGTGACCCAATCAGAGGTACAAGGTAGTTGACCCTAAAATAGGGACATGGCCAAATTACACTGGTGCTGAGGGACCCTCTGGTCACCCTGGTAACAGTTAATGATGATTGTGCAGTGTTGGCAGTTGGAAAGTGCAACCCCATAGGAATAAGGGGTGGGGCTAAGTTATCCATAATAATGCAATTGCCAGCAGCCCTTTATATACTTTGCCTGCAACAATTGCTGCACCTGATGCTGGATGCTCTGTTGTGTCAGCAGTTGAGGGCTGTGTAACATGATTGCAGAATAGTAGTTTTCTGTAGCTGTAGCTTTGCCCTCTTTGCTTTCACCTGCTGTGGCTGCGAGTGGTATTGTACACCATCCTCCACTTTACAGTGAAGTGGTTGCTGGTGTATCGGCTGAAAGGTGTGCAGGATGTGGTTCTGAGTGGCAGTTCCATAAGCGCAATGTGCATCAGTCAAGGGATTTCCCACACAGAATTGCTCAAGTACCACTTGCGATGATTGATGCAGTGCCCATTACACTGGTGAACTTTTGGCCTGCTCTTCCTAGTACTGTGCCTAATTAATTGGCAGCAGCAAACACAATGGTTGTGCTGGCTAGTGCTTTGGTGTCTTTATTGGCTGCTCAATATTCACTGCCTCCTTGCGCATGTGGGATCTTGCAGATACAAGTGCAATTGCAGCTGCCTTTACTCCTCACAATGGTTAGCTATTGCAAGCTTAAGGCTTGGCATTGCCTACGCTGCCTTCTAACTCTATGGAGACTGC
Organism: Pseudophryne corroboree; assembly: GCF_028390025.1. Lineage (NCBI taxonomy): Eukaryota > Metazoa > Chordata > Amphibia > Anura > Myobatrachidae > Pseudophryne > Pseudophryne corroboree. The sequence continues at coordinate 539,019,726 of NC_086449.1, forward strand.
TGAATCTGAATTCTGAACCGTGGTAAGAAATGAATCGGGACGCTCTAATACAAAGCCACATAGACAGTCCCCACATCCCACAACCAACAAAATAGAAACACACCTCATACTGTACTGTATATCCACATAGAACACCCCATTTATACAATTAATTGCCCTAACTCATAGGGTAAAACACAGTACTCCTCTCCTAAAGTGGTAGGAAGTTTGTTGTTTTTATAGGAGATTTAAGGCCAGATGCATCATCGCTTGGAAAGTGATAAAATGAAGAGTGAAAAAGTACCAGCCAATCAGCTCCTAACTGTCATTTTTCAAACACAGCCTGTGACATGGCAGTTAGGAGCTGATTGACTGGTACTTTTTCACTCTCTATTTTATCACTTTCCAAGCGATGATCCATCTAGCCATTACTCTTGTTCACTGTGCTCTTCTTCAGATATTCCCACCTCCCTGTTACCCTAGGAGTAAATCCACTAAGCAGCAGCTTGCAAAAGATGCAATTTCTCAGCAAGTGTAGTAGGAAACAAAGCGTTTTTTTTGCTTTGAATGGTATTGTGTTTTAAATTTCCTACTTAAACATTTAGAGGAGCAGTGACTTTTGCAAGGTGCTGCTTAGCAATTGTGCCCCCTAGATGCACTTCCAACATAGAGTAGACATGCACATTGATATTCTTCGAACAGACAATCTTTCAGTGGGATGGCATTGGGATCCAAGTGCTTGGGATGCCAGCAGTCATAATACCAACAGTGATATCCCAACGCTCAGGATCCCGACATTTAGTAGAAAAGTATTTTAGTCCTAATCCCCAAACCCCCTAACCCTACTTTTCCGTAGCCTGACCCTAACCCTGCCCCCCAAAATAGGGTTTGAGGTGAGAATATGGTTAACAAAGAGGGAAGACTCGATGGGCCAAATGGTTCTTATATGCTATCAAGTTCTATGTTTCTATGATGTTATTTCAACAGTATGTACATTTTTCTGTTATTTGTATTTCAGAATTTATCAGTCACAACTTTATGTTTTTCCACTTACTTAGTGGAAAATATGCAGACAGGTATTCTTCATCCTCATTCTTTGGATTTTTATTTTTTTTTTCATTAGTGCAAATGTCATCAGATTGCTTTAAAAAAATATTTATGTACTTTTAGGATGGTGTAAGACAACCTGTAATCAGACGAAGCAACAGCATGGAGTGATTTCCATGGTATCAGGGAGAATTGAAAATGGAAAGTTTAGTGAGAGGTGCAGCTCCTGAGTAGGGGAGGGCACCCAAAGAGTTGTGCTTGTAGTGAGGTCGCTATATCTATATTATGAAAGCAATAGCCACAACATATCCAGCGATGCTATAAAGCCAGAGGCTTAACTCTAGGAGGCAATGGAGTCATTTGCCGCCGGGCTCCTGCTCTTAAGGGAGGGCACCTCTCCTCCCATTCTGTGACACCATTAAATTAAGTTAATTGATAGCTGCCGCTATCTTTTCAGTGGCCGACTTCCTCACTGGTTCCTGCACTTTACAAATCACACCCTTTTTATTATATTGTAGATATACATTTTACAGGTGTCATACCCAGGATTAGAAACCACGACCTGTTACACTGGAAGAAGCAGACACCTTATTGATGGAACTATTTGCTCCTGTATAAGAAATATGAGAATTCTAACTATATGAAGTTACTTCTCCGACAATTACACTGTAAAGTGTCTGCTGCCAGTGTAACAGGTCATGGGTTCTTCTAAACCTGGGTATGACTGCTAAGTAATGTGTGATTTAAAATAAAAGACAATGAAATATATATATATATATATATATATATATATATCCACAATATGTACATTTTTTTCAGAACACTCCATACACACACACACACACACACACACACACACATATCTATATATATATATATATATATATATATATATACACTGCTCAAAAAAATAAAGGGAACGCTAAAATAACACATCCTAGATCTGAATGAATTAAATATTCTTATTAAATACTTTGTTCTTTACATAGTTGAATGTGCTGACAATAAAATCACACAAAGATTATCAATGGAAATCAAATGTATTAACCCATGGAGGTCTGGATTTGGAGTCACACTCAAAATTAAAGTGGAAAAAACATACTACAGGCTGATCCAACTTTGATGTAATGTTCTTAAAACAAGTCAAAATGAGGCTCAGTAGTGTGTGTGGCCTCCATGTGCCTGTATGACCTCCCTACAATGCCTGGGCATGCTCCTGATGAGGTTGCGGATGGTCTCCTGAGGGATCTCCTCCCAGACCTGGACTAAAGCATCCGCCAACTCCTGGACAGTCTGTGGTGCAACGTGGCGTTGGTGGATGGAGCGAGACATGATGTCCCAGATGTGCTCAATTGGATTCAGGTCTGGGGAATGGGCGGGCCAGTCCATAGCATCAATGCCTTCGTCTTGCAGGAACTGCTGACACACTCCAGCCACATGAGGTCTAGCATTGTCTTGCATTAGGAGGAACCCAGGGCCAACCGCACCAGCATATGGTCTCACAAGGGGTCTGAGGATCTCATCTCAGTACCTAATGGCAGTCAGGCTACCTCTGGCGAGCACATGGAGGGCTGTGTGGCCCCCCAAAGAAATGCCACCCCACACCATTACTGACCCACTGCCAAACCGGTCATGCTGGACGATGTTGCAGGCAGCAGAACGTTCTCCTTGGCGTCTCCAGACTCTGTCATGTCTGTCACATGTGCTCAGTGAGAACCTGCTTTCATCTGTGAAGAGCACAGGGCGCCAGTGGCGAATTTGCCAATCTTGGTGTTCTCTGGCATATGCCAAACGTCCTGCACAGTGTTGGGCTGTAAGCACAACCCCCACCTGTGGACGTTGGGCCCTCATACCACCCTCATGGAGTCTGTTTATGATCGTTTGAGTAGACACATGCACATTTGTAGCTTGCTGGAGGTCATTTTGCAGGGCTCTGGCAGTGCTCCTCCTGTTCCTCCTTGCACAATGGCGGAGGTAGCGGTCCTGCTGCTGGGTTGTTGCCCTCCTACGGCCTCCTCCACGTCTCCTGATGTACTGGCCTGTCTCCTGGTAGCGCCTCCATGCTCTGGACACTACGCTAACAGACACAGCAAACCTTCTTGCCACAGCTCGCATTGATGTGCCATCCTGGATGAGCTGCACTACCTGAGCCACTTGTGTGGGTTGTAGACTCCGTCTCATGCTACCACTAGAGTGAAAGCACCGCCAGCTTTCAAAAGTGACCAAAACATCAGCTAGAAAGCATAGGAGCTGAGAAGTGGTCTGTGGTCACCACCTGCAGAACAACTCCTTTATTGGGGGTGTCTTGCTAATTGCCTATAATTCCCACCTGTTGTCTATTCCATTTGCAAAACAGAATGTGAAATTGATTGTCAATCAGTGTTGCTTTCTAAGTGGACAGTTTGATTTCACAGAAGTGTGATTGACTTGGAGTTACATTGTGTTGTTTAAGTGTTCCCTTTATTTTTTTGAGCAGTGTATATATATATATATATATATATATATATATGTGTGTGCACACAAACATACACATATTTATCTATATATAGCGAGGGGGGGGCGCCGATATTTATCTTGCCTTCGGGCACCTGGGACGAACTTACGCCACTGTATAAAGCATAGATTTAAATATTGCACTTCTCTCTAATCAATAAGGGCCTAATTCAGAGTTGGCCGCTAATGCAGCTGCATAGCAGTTTGCCGTACATTTGCAAACTATAAATGCGCAGTGGCCACATCGCATCTGAGTTGACATTCACATTGCAGGCACATTCCCCAAAAGATGCGTCCACATCATGATTGACAGCGGCGGGTGCTGTGTGAGCAGTGAGGCAGTGTTTCGCGGCCTGAATGAGGGCATGCGGGGAGCATTTTTGGGGAGGATGCGTGACATCACACCAATTTAAAAAATGGCAGCAGGCTGCCCCACAGTGCAGCTAGGCTTCGCTGTAAGGGGTCAACCTTAAATCGATGCTTCCGCAAATTTATTGCGGACGCATCGTGAGGTGGCGCCACACATGCTGGGCCGCCTTACCCTGTGTTGGAGTGTGCCCTGTGTGAGGAGATGGACGCAGATCTTGCTGCGTATGAAGCGATCTGTGTCCATCTCTGAATAACTCCCTAAGTGTACTATCTTTTATTAGAGGTTCCAAAAAAGACTGTGTGCCAGTAGTAGTGTAGTAAAAAGGCCCAGATACTGTAGGCTCAGGCCATAGATAGTGGTAAGGGGTTGGGTACGAAATACCAGTCTTCTGACTATCGGGATCCCGATGGGCTCGCGGCATGCCCCATCTTTTCTAGAGACACACACTTCGGACGATGGGGCGGGCAAACATGGCTCATGAGGGCATGCCGCGTGTCAAGGGGGTGTGGACTCGCGTACGCCACCATCTTTCCTAGAGACACAGACTCCGAGTGGGAAGAGCGGTGGCCAAAACAGAGATCCGGAAATTGTGCTGCACGTGGCCTTCCCAACTCTCTGTGGGACTGGACCGACCCACCAGACCATCAGCCCTTGTGGCATATGCCAGAAGTGCCAGATGGGCAGTCCAGTCCTGGTTCTGAGGCTCGAAGAAGAGCAACACAGACTTTTTTTCCAATGGTCAGAGGCTGATTGAAGTGTTATGTCTGAAGGTGTATTGGAATTTTCTGGCAATAATGAGAAAGCTAAAAGCCAAGGATGAAGACCATATACAGGTGAAACTTAGAAAATTAGAATATCGTGCAAAAGTTAATTTATTTCAGTAATTCAACTTAAAAGCTGAAACTAATATATTATATAGACTCATTACATGCAAAGTGAGATATTTCAAGACTTTATTTGTTATAATTTTGATGATTGTAGCTTTCAGCCCAAGAAAACCCCAAATCCAAAATCTCAGAAAATTAAAATATTACATAAAATCAACAAAAAAAAATAAGATTTTAAACCTACCGGTAAATCTTTTTCTCCTAGTCCGTAGAGGATGCTGGGGACTCCGTAAGAACCATGGGGTATAGACGGGCTCCGCAGGAGACATGGGCACTCTAAAGACTTTAGATGGGTGTGCACTGGCTCCTCCCTCTATGCCCCTCCTCCAGACCTCAGTTAAAGAACTGTGCCCAGAGGAGACGGACAGTACGAGGAAAGGATTTTTGTTAATCTAAGGGCAAGATACATACCAGCCCACACCATCCACACCGTACAACATGGAATATACGAACCAGTTAACAGTATGAAACAAAACAGCATCAGCCAGAGACTGAACAAAACTGTAACATAACCTTTATATAAGCAATAACTATATAAAAGTCTTGCAGAATTTAGTCCGCACTGGGATGGGCGCCCAGCATCCTCTACGGACTAGGAGAAAAAGATTTACCGGTAGGTTTAAAATCTTATTTTCTCTTACGTCCTAGAGGATGCTGGGGACTCCGTAAGGACCATGGGGATTATACCAAAGCTCCAGACCGGGCGGGAGAGTGCGGATGACTCTGCAGCACCGATTGAGCAAACATGAAGTCCTAATCAGCCAAGGTATCAAACTTATAGAATTTAGCAAAAGTGTTTGAACCCGACCAAGTAGCTGCTCGGCAAAGTTGTAATGCCAAGACACCTCGGGCAGCCGCCCAAGAAGAGCCCACCTTCCTAGAGGAGTGGGCCTTCACCGAATTTGGTAACGGCAATCCAGCCGTAGAATGAGCCTGCTGAATCGTGTTACATATCCAGCGAGAAATAGTCTGCTTAGAAGCAGGAGCGCCAACCTTGTTGGCTGCATACAGGACAAACAGTGCCTCTGTTTTCCTAACCCGAGCCGTCCTGGCTACATAAACTTTTAAGGCTCTGACTACATCAAGAGACTTGGAATCCTCCAAGTCACCCGTAGCCACAGGCACCACAATAGGTTGGTTCATATGAAATGATGAAACCACCTTAGGCAGAAATTGAGGACGAGTCCTCAACTCTGCTCTATCCACATGGAAAATCAGATAGGGGCTTTTGTGAGACAAAGCTGCTAATTCGGACACCCGCCTCGCAGATGCCAAGGCTAACAACATGACCACTTTCCAAGTGAGAAATTTTAACTCAACTGTTTGAAGAGGTTCAAACCAGTGTGACTTAAGGAACTGTAACACCACGTTAAGGTCCCATGGTGCCACTGGGGGCACAAAAGGAGGCTGGATGTGCAGCACTCCCTTTACAAAAGTCTGGACTTCTGGGAGAGAAGCCAATTCCTTCTGAAAGAATATTGACAGGGCCGAAATCTGCACCTTAATGGAGCCCACTTTAGGCCCATATCCACTCCTGTCTGCAGAAAGTGGAGAAAACGGCCCAGGTGGAAATCTTCAGTAGGAGCATTCTTGGCTTCACACCAAGATACATATTTCCTCCAGATACGGTGATAATGTTTCACCGTCACCTCCTTCCTAGCTTTTATCAGAGTAGGGATGATTTCCCCCGGAATACCTTTCCTAGCTAGGATTTGGCGTTCAATCACCATGACGTCAAACGTAACCGTGGTAAGTCTTGGAACACGCAGGGCCCCTGCTGCAACAGGTCCTCCCTGGGAGGAAGAGGCCACGGATCTTCTGTGAGCATTTCCTGAAGATCTGAATACCAGGCCCTTCGAGGCCAATCCAGAACAATGCAGTGGAGCCCCAGCGTCATGCGGTGGATTTTGTAGAAGCAGGGGAGGACTTCTGTTTCTGGGAACTAGCTGCAGCAGGCATTCTTTTCCCTCTACCCTTACCTTTGGCGAGGAAGGACGAGCCCCGACCTCTTCTAGACTTATGCGACCGAAAGGACTGCATCTGATATTGAGGTGTTTTCTTTTGCTGTGGGGGAACATAAGGCAAAAAAGAAAATTGACCCGCGGTAGCTGTGGAAACCAGGTCCGCGAGGCCCTCCCCAAATAAAACCTCACCCTTGTAAGGCAAAGCTTCCATATGTCTCTTTGAATCGGCATCACCCGTCCATTGGCGGGTCCACAGGGCTCGCCTAGCAGAAATTGCCATGGCATTGGCTCTTGAACCCAATAGCCCAACGTCTCTCGCAGCGTCTCTCATATATAAAGCTGCATCTTTAATATGACCCAAGGTCAATAAAATGCTATCCTTATCTAGGGTGTCAATGTCAGATGACAAGTAATCTGCCCATGCTGCTATTGCGCTACATACCCATGCCGACACTACTGCCGGTCTGAGCAAGGCACCTGTATGTGTATAAATTGATTTTAAGGTAGTCTCCTGTCTGCGATCAGCAGGATACTTGAGGGCTGCCGTGTCTGGAGACGGTAGCGCCACCTTTTTGGACAAGCGCGTCAAAGCTTTGTCCATCCTAGGCGAGGATTCCCACCGTAACCTGTCCTGTGCGGGGAAAGGATACGCCATAAGAATTCTCTTGGGAATCTGCAGTTTCTTGTCCGGAGTTTCCCAAGCTTTTTCAAATAAAGCGTTCAGCTCATGAGATGGGGGAAAGGTTACCTCAGGTTTCTTCTCCTTAAACATGCATACCCTCGTGTCAGGCACCGAGGGGTCCTCTGTGATATGCAAAACATATTTTATTGCAATAATCATATAATGAATACTTTTGGCCACCCTTGGGTGTAACCTCGCATCATCGTAGTCGACACTGGAGTCAGAATCCGTGTCGGTATCAGTGTCTGCTACCTGGGTAAGGGGAGGTTTATGAGACCCTGAAGGGCCTTGTGACACAGTCAAAGCCATGGATTGACTCCCTGCTTTTTCACTGGACTCTGCTTTGTCCAATCTTTTATGTAATAAAGACACATTTGCATTTAAAACATTCCACATATCCATCCAATCAGGTGTCGACTGTGCCGACGGAGACCCCACAATCATCTGCTCTACCTCCTCCTTAGACGAGCCTTCCGCTTCAGACATGCCGACACACACGTACCGACACCCCCACACACACACTGGGATATATATATATAAACAAGGCGGAGCGGGCAGGGGGAGAGGCAGAGAAAAACGCTAAGGCCTAAAAACGACCTCATTATCAACCTTTCCTCCCACGATCTAACTGCAGAGGAATCCTCATTACTCAACAAGGGGTTAACCTTTGTACCAATAACCAGGTTTAACCGATTTGATTGGAAAGTTGATTCCTGGAAGCACCAGAGGAACATTAAATTAAAAGAATTTTATGGGAAAAATACTGCCGTGGAAGAGGTTGTATCCAGCAAGCACCCCATACGCCCTAAATCCATCTTTGAGCCGCAGACTCATAACGCAGCCATCAAGAGCTACGCTCGCATGTTGGAAGACGGGGTTGATCATGAGGCAGGCAAACTATCCAAAGCTTCTGCTAATTTATCAAAAGGGGAGTTTCAAGCGTTGCAAGATCTAAGCAAAAATAGATCTGTAGTCATAAGGGCAGCCGACAAGGGTGGAGCAATAGTGTTACAAGATCTACCAGCATACAATGCAGAGATTTACCGTCAATTAAACGATCAGGCTGTATATTGCAAGTTGGGCGCAGACCCAACGATCAGGTTTAAGCAAGAGATCGATATGATCCTGATGCAAGCTCATCAAGATGCCATCATAGACAAGCAAACTTTGAAGGCTTTGACGGTTGACTATCCTGTAACTCCACTCTTGTACACGCTGCCAAAAGTCCATAAAAATCGGGACGCCCCCCCAGGACGCCCTATAATCTCAGCCCGGGGATCCCTCTATAGCAACATCTCTAAGTACTTGGATAGTTTTCTTCAGCCTGTTATTCAAGCAGAACCGACGGTTCTGTTGGACACTACCCAGCTTCTATTATTATTACAGAATCTCACGCAGCTTCCGGAAATATGTACACTTGCAAGCGTTGACGTAGTGAGTTTATATACGAACATCCCTCATCTGGAGGGTATTGAGGCTGTGAGAACACTACTGTCTGGCAATTCCATCTATAAAGGGCCAGACGTGGAATATTTTCTTGTTTTGCTGGAGAAGACACTCACACGTAACTTCTTTTACTTTAATGGACATTTTTACCTACAGCGGCTCGGTTGCGCCATGGGGAGCAATGTAGCCCCGGCTTTTGCAAATGCTTACATGCTGAATGTAGAGAAGCGTCTATTTCTACAAAATCCATCTCTTGCTGAGGGACTTATTCTCTTTACACGCTACATTGATGACTTGCTGCTCATTTGGGCTGGCACTCCAGAAGAATTCAAGGACCGGATGCAGACAATTAACCATCTGGATGCCAACATTAAATTCACGTTTGAATGTAGCACTGACGTTATTCATTATCTGGACGTGCAGATTACGAGGCATGAGAACCATCTACAGACATCAGTGTATCATAAACCTACGGATAAAAATACGTTATTACATGCCAAAAGTTTCCACCCCATGGCTATGAAAAAGGGTTTACCCTTCTCACAATTTCTTCGTGCCAGACGTATCATCAGTAATCAGGAAGATTGTGAGTTGGAATTGGATGGAATGATTGGGAAATACCTAGAGAGAGGGTACCCGTTGAAGGACCTTGAAAGTGCCAAAAGAAAAGCTTTAGCACTTCCACGTACACAATGTCTGCAGCGGAGAGAAAAAAAACCTGAAAAGGTAATCCCGTTAATTACCACCTATAATACTGCAAGTACAGTAGTGAGGAGGAAGGTTAGAGAATTGTGGCCAATCATCAAGACTGACAAATCTTTACCATCCCTTAATCAATACAGGGTGTTGAACTGTCATCGGAGGGGACGTAATCTGAAAGACTGGTTGGTTCACAATGACACTACGGCTGAGAAAATGGAATTACGCTCTCACTTTTTAACTAAGAAACCTGGCTCATACAGATGTTTAGGTTGCACTACTTGCAGGTATCTAGAAGTAGGTCCAGTAGTATTACACCCGCATTCAGGAAAGAAAATTCCCATCAAGCATGTTTTGACCTGCACGTCCAAATTCGTGATCTACATTATCAAATGTCCCTGCGGCCTTGCTTATATTGGCAAAACCACCTGTACTTTTAGAGAACGGGCAGCGCATCATAGATCGGCCATAAGGCAGGCCTTGGAAGGGAAGGAGATGGAACAGCCCGTTGCTAGACATTTTAGGGAGGCACGACATACGATGGCTGCTCTCCGATACAAGCTCATCGATCATGTTCCCCCGATGTCTAGAGGAGGTGATCGAAATAGGAAACTATTACAGTTGGAGGCACGCTGGATTTTCGAACTCAACACTGTCGCCCCTTTGGGACTGAATGAAAATCTTTCCCTCCTTTGCTTTTTATGACATTTTTGTTAATTCTGACCTGCATCTTTTGTCTCTTTATAATCCTTTTTTCAGCGTACCCATTCGCTACTAGTGTTTGCCTTTAGGATTAATCATTTGATGTATCCATAGTCTTTCCTGTATGATCAGGTCCACGGTTTTAGATACTATGCACATACGACTTGTTGTGGGCCATTAATTAGATTATAATATATTTTGGCCCTATGCTTATGGAATTGATCTTAGCTCTACAGATGCTATACTTATATCCTTAAGGCAACCATCTATGTATGCTATAATCTGTATGTTGTGGTATGGTTCTATAATTAGTTGCACAGCCACATTGAATTCCGTTCTAAACAGACTATCTTTATGTTTTGTCCCCTCTGGTGCTGGTATTTGGTGGGGGTTTGTGTTTATCACGTCGTTATCCTCATTGGAGCTATGTGGACTGAGTGTAATGTCTCTCAGCCCTATTGGCTCTATACGGGGAGAGATCCGCTGTACTTAGCGGTGTTTTCACACGGGGTATGCCACGGGCTCCCTATTCTGACAGCCCGGCGCACTGGCGGGTTGTTGAGCAGGTCGCTATGGTAACAGCCGCGCCTATCAGGCGTGGTTAGTACGGCCTGCTGGAGCATGACGCTACGCATCTAAAGTCTTGTCCGTTGTTATGACTACCATCCCGCCCATATCCTACGTCACAGTAGGGGACGGCGTTTGTGACGTCGGCGCCGGGTGCCGGAAGCAGGGGGAGCGTGGCATGTCGTACACGCTGGTGTTATATAAGGTATGTGGTCTTGTAATTTTGTATCCTGACGAAAGGTGTAAATAAAGACACCTGAAACGTTGAAATGAAGCTGGCTTGGTGAGCTATTTATTTTTCAAAATCCATTGGAGTGCCGCCCTTTACATTGTTTCTGTTTGCTGGGCCTTGTAGTGCCACGGGAAGGCACCCTGGTATTTATTATCTGCTGTAGGAGTGCCGGTCATATCTGGTGTTTTATATATATATATATATATATATACATGGAGACAATCCCCCAATAAAGCCCTTTGGAGAGACAGAGAGAGAGTATGCCAGCATACACCCGGCGCCACTGGACACTGAGACAAAATCCCAGTCTGTACAGCGCTTTTATATATCAATAATACACTCACTGCGCCAAATAAATGTGCCCCCCCCCTCTTTTTTGCCCTCTGTACTTGTGTTCAGCAGGGGAGAGTCCCGGGAGCAGCTTCTCTGCAGCGTGCTGTGGAGAAAATGGCGCTGGTTAGTGCTGGAGGATCAAGCTCCACCCCCTCAACGTCGGGCTTCGGTCCTGCTCAAATTCTTTATACTGACGGGGGATTATTTTATATACTGCCTCCGCAGTATATATATGTCAGCCAGTGTCCCTTGAGGTTTATTATTGCTGCCCAGGGTGCCCCCCCCTGCGCCCTGCACCCATACAGTGACGTCAGTGTGTGTGAATGTGGGAGTAATACCTCAGTGAAGATCTGAAGTCTTCTGCCGCCTTTGAAGTCTTCTTTCTTCTTATACTCACCCGGCTTCTATCTTCCGGCTCTGTGAGGATGACGGCGGCGCGGCTCCGGGACGAACAGCGAGGATGAGACCTGCGTTCCAAGCCTCTGGAGCTAATGGTGTCCAGTAGCCTAAGAAGCAGAGCCTATCATTTAAGTAGGTCTGCTTCTCTCCCCTCAGTCCCATGATGCAAGGAGCCTGTTGCCAGCAGTGCTCCCTGAAAATAAAAAACCTAACAAAAGTCTTTTTCAGAGAAACTCAGTAGAGCTCCCCTGCAGTGCATCCAGTCTCCTCTGGGCACAGGATCTAACTGAGGTCTGGAGGAGGGGCATAGAGGGAGGAGCCAGTGCACACCCATCTAAAGTCATTAGAGTGCCCATGTCTCCTGCGGAGCCCGTCTATACCCCATGGTCCTTACGGAGTCCCCAGGGTCCTTACGGAGTCCCCACCATCCTCTAGGATGTAAGAGAAAGGATTTTAAACACAGAAATGTCGGCCCTCTGAAAAGTATAATCATGCATATGTACTCAGTACTTGGTTTGGGCCCCTTTTGCATGAATTACTGCCACAATGCAGCATGGCATGGATTCTATCAGCCTGTGGCACTGTTGAAGTGTTATGGAAGACCAGGATGCTTCAATAGTGGCCTTCAGCTCTTTTGCATTGTTCGGTCTCATGTCTCTCATTTTTCTCTTGGCAATGCCCCATAGAATCTCTTTTTTCTTTAGCCATGGTAATATACTTTCGACGTTTTTTGTGGTTCAGGAGCGCTTGACAAGAGGAATACGACATTGGAAGCCCATCTCCAGGATCTGTCTGTGTATGGTGGCTCTTGATGCTCTAACTCCAGCCCCATTCCACTCCTTGTGAAGCTCACCCACACTTTTGAATGGCATTTTCCTGACAAAAAAAAAACTGGTCTGTTGCTCAGTGGTCTAAAGTCCTCTTTTCTGATGAGAGCAAATTTTGCATCTCATTTGGAAACCAAGATCCCAGAGTATGAAGTAAGAATGGAGAGGCACACAATCCAAGATGCTTGAAGTCCAGTGTGAAGTGTCCACAGTCTGTGTTGATTTGTGGAGCCATGTCATCTGCTGCTGTTGGTCCACTGTGCTTTATTAAGTCCAGAGTCAATGCAGCCATCTACCAGGACATTTTAGAGCACTTAATGCTTCCTTCTGCAGACAAGCTTTATGGAGATGCTGACTTCATTTTCCAGCAGGACTTGGCACCTGCCCACACTGCCAAAAGTACCAAAACCTGTTTCAATAACCGTGGGATTACTATGCTGGATAGGCCAACAAACTCCCCTGACCTGAACCCCATGGAGAATCTATAAGGCATTGCCAAGAGAAAGATGGGAGACATGAGACCAAACAATACAGAAGAGCTGAAGGCCGCTATTGAAGCATCCCGGTCTTCCATAACACCTCAGCAGTGCCACAGGCTGATAGAATCCATGCCATGCCGCATTGAGGCGGTAATTCATGCAAAAGGGGCCCAAACCAAGTACTGAGAACATATGCATGATTATACTTTTCAGAGGGCCGACATTTCTGTATTTAAAATCCTTTTTTTTATTGATTTTATGTAATATTCTAATTTTCTGAGATTTTGGATTTGGGGTTATCTTAAACTGTAAGCCACAATCATCAAAATTATAACAAATAAAAACTTTAAATATCTCACTTTGCATGTAATGAGTCTATATAATATATTAGTTTCACCTTTTAAGTTGAATTACTGAAATAAATGAACTTTTGCATGATATTCTAATTTTCTTAGTTTCACCTGTACAGTATGAAATCGAGAGATTTTAGAAGAAATATGGTAGTGATTGTTATGAGCAAATTCTGCCCAAGGCAATAAGTCTGACCGATAATCTAGTGAGAAAGATACATACAGACGAAGGAAAATCTCTAAATCTTGTTTGACTTGTATTTTCCATTTGTTTGAGGGTGATGAACAGAACAGAACTTTATTATGATTTGTAAAGCAGCACAAAGAGCCCTCCAGAATTTGGCTATAAATTGTACTACACTGTCAGAAAATATTTTTTCTGGACACCTATGTAAATGGAAAATTTATTTGACAAATATTTGGGCTAAGACTGTAGCTGAAGGTAAGCCTTTCAATGGAATAAAATTTTAGAGAAGCAGTCAACTACCACCCAGATAGTGTTGAAATGGTTGAAAGGAGGCAATTCATTAATAAAATCCATTGATATATGTGTCCAGGGAACAAGGGCCAGTGGGAGCTTATGTTGATGCTTTGTGTTGCACACATATAGGACAGGCCAATACAGTACTTAGTCCTTCACTCAACATGCACCCCCTTTCCCCACACACTGCTCTCCTACAACACCCCGTCACTGTGCACCCACTCTCTGCACACACTGCTCCCCTACACAACCCCTCACAATGCCCCCCTGATTGTTTATCTGATTACTGCATTGCATGGAGGAATACAGTGCTCTCAACACATTTTGTACTTTTTGACAACAGTCTAGGACTTCATCAGGAGACAAAGAAGCTTTTTTCTCCAGAAGTCCTAGACTTTTGTCAAAAAGGACGAAACGCGTTGAGAGCACTGTACTCCTCCATGCAATGCAGCAATCAGATATGCATATGTTTTGGTTTTAAATTGTACGAGTCCATTCCTTATTCATTTGTTTATGTGTAATAAATGTTTTAAACTTATTACACTATCAGTATATTTTCCCTCTTGGGAGTTCGTTTTAATTTAAAGTGGAGTTTTAAAAGTCCTCAGATGCACATACAGAGCAGTAACAATCCCCAGCTACAATCTGTTGTAACTCCAAAAGGACTCATAATCCAATGTACCCACCGAGTACCGGTGCCATAAGAGGGACAAGTGGAGGAAAGGGATGAAAGACACTGCTATGAGCTGGATTGTCGGTATGCATATATATTTAACTGTTAAGGATTGATTGTACACTGAAGGCACCAGGTTCTACAGTTCTTTGAACATTCTACTTTGGTTTGTGGAATATCAACTAACTTGAGAACTCTTTTGGCTGCCATCATAATTGTGAGTGTTATATGAACTTTATCTATACACTACACTGTATATTTTATACTTTTATTGGTCTTGTCCACAGAAACAATGCAATTGTAGATACTTCTACATATTCAGCAGTTTCACCATAATAGTTTTATAGTGTTTGGTAAATTTAAGTCTTTTGTGCAGCAATACCACATATATATTTTTTTTTTCGACTCTTGTTGCAGCAATAGAATATCTTTTATCACCATAATGTATTATTAAAGTATTCCCTGTCACTCTGGTCCCAAGCAGTAATGTTTCACACCGCTTCACTGGCCAAGGCTCTGGGTTTATGCACAATTGCAGATTGTCATCATCAATGTTTATTTATGAGGCGCAACAGATTAAGCAGTGCAGTATAGTCACCCTTCCATAAAACAGAGCATTGAAGCTTACCAGTTATATTACACGAATACAGGTTGAGTCTCCCATATCCAAAAATCCAAACATTTTATATCACTACTGATATAGAGGCACCTTTGCTTTCTGATGGTTCACTATACACAAACTTTGTGCCAATGTACAAACTTATTAAAAATATTATATAAAATGACCTTCTGGCTGTGTGTATCATTGTTTATGAAACACAAATGTATTTTGTGTTTAGACTTGGGTCCCATCTCCAAGATATCTCATTATGGAAAGTAATTAATCCAAAATACAGAAAAATCCAACAGCCAAAAAACTTCTGTCCTAAGCATTTCAAGACTCAGCCTGTACCTATAGGAACAGAAAAAAGAACAAACAATTGTATAAATAAATGCACAATACAAGATTAGTCATGAAAAAATAACAATTGTTTCAGATATCGGCATGCACAGAAACCTTCCAATGAGGACAAGAGATAACAAGAGAGCGCTCTGCTTGTGAGAGCTAAGATACTAGTATGGTGTTGAGCAAATTGAGGGTTTTGGGAAACAAGTGGAATGGGATGGTGTAGAGTGAGCAGAAAGAGGTCTTAGGAAGGGGCAAACATGAAGAGTTGGAGCTTTAAGAAAGCCCTTAAAGATTAGAGGATAAAGGGTTTTCTGGTTAAGCAAGACAGGAAGTTCACAAAGTGGAGAGCAGTGTGGGTTAAATAATGCCAGCAGGAGTGTCAGATGCCAGCAGTGGAATAAATCTTGACAGAATTGGAGATGAAGGAGGGGAAGGTGTGAAAGAAGGCTTTATAGGTGAGGTTTAGCCATTTTATTGTGTTCTAGAGGGAATAAGGATGCAAATGGAGGGCTATGTAGGATGGCACAGCAGAAGAGTTAGGACAGAAGAGGCCTATGTAGACTGGCTCAGAAGAAAGGTAAGAGAAGGAAAAAGAATAAGAACAGTTGTAATGCTGCATTCATGACAGAATGAAGTTCATCAGGCAGATCATAGATAGACCAGAGATGAAGAGATTGCAGTAATCAAGCTGGGAGATGACAGGGGGCAGGAGCGTGAACAGGGTATAGGTGACATCCAGAAAAAGGAAAGGGTGAATCTTGACATTGTTGCAAAGGAGAGGCAACCGTATTGCACAAGGGTTTGGGGGCCTAATTCAGATCTGATCGCAGCATTTGTTAGCTAATGGGCAAAACCATGTGCACTGCAGGCGAGGGGCAGATATAACATGTGCAGAGAGAGTTAGATTTGCAGTGCACATGGTTTTGCCCATTAGCTAATACATTTTCTGCTGCGATCAGATCTGAATTAGGCCCAGGATGTGGTGAGAGAAATTGGAGACAGTCAATAATGACTCCCAGGTAGCAGGCATGGAGAACATGGAAGAGGGTAATGTTATCAACTGTGAGAAAAATGGGAGGAAGGGATGTTTTATTCAGTGGTGAAAGGATGACAAGCTCAGTTTTGGTTATGTAGCTTTCATGTTTCCAGATGGAGACCTCAATAGGAACAACATGTCAAGGAGAAATATGTTATCGGAATATGAAGACCTTCTCACTACAAAAAACACTGTAAATGAGCTCGGTATGTATTACCGGCAGACAGGATGCAGGCTGTCCATATCCTGAGCGTGGAATCCTGCCCGCCAGAATGCCGGCAGCATGGCAAGCTCCAAGAGTCCCCATGCGGGCTCTCTTTGCTCGCCACACTGCATGCTTGGTGGCTCGCTGCACTCACCACAGGATCTATTCCTTCTCTATGGGTGTCGTGGACACCCACGAGTGGGAATAGACCTGGTGCGCCGGGATTTCGGCTGTCTGCATTATCAGCTGTCAGGATTTCGGCGTCGGAATAGACCTGGTGCGCCGGGATTTCGGCTGTCTGCATTATCAGCTGTCAGGATTTCGGCGTCGGTATCCTGAATGCCGGGATCCAGACCACCGGCAAATTGACTACATCCCCTGTAAATGGTAAAAAAAAATTACAATTAATGATATTATTTAGACCTGATCGCTCCTCTGCGTATTTGCAGAGGTCTGCAATCAGATCGAATGATTTTTCCAGTCTGTGCAGTCTGTGCGCAGCCCAAAACTTAGGGGGACATTTACTAAGCAGTGATAAGAGCGGAGAAGTGAGCCAGTGGAAAAGTTGCCCCATCAACCAATCAGCAGCTCTGTATAATTTTATAGTATGCAAATTATAGATGTTACTTCAGTTCTGATTGGTTGCCATGGGCAACTTCTCCACTGGCTCACTTCTCCGCTCTTATCACTGCTTAGTAAATGTCCCCCTTAGTCCTACGGTGCAATATAAACAGACTGATCGGGGCTGGAGCTGACATCACACACCCTCCCCTGAAAACGCTTGGGCGCGCCTTCGTTTTTCCAGACACTCCCAAAAAAACGGCCAATTACCACCCCCAAACACCCGCTTCCTGTCAATCAGCCTGCTTTCACCTAGTGATCAAAAAAAATGCAGGATTTTTTCCCAGTTTAGCCTTGCACCTGCGCATTACGATCTGTACGCATGTGCAGTCGTTCGATAATCGGTCGCTGTGCAATTTTGCACAACAGCGATCAGGTTTGAATTAGGCCCAAAGTCTCCACGGGAGAACCTTTCACCATTTATTAAGAAGTAAGATCATTCGTTATAGGGCTTTTACTTTGTTTGCACCCACTATCTTGTGTATGTAACAAAAATAAAGAAAAATTACATTAAAGTAATAAATTCACAACATCACAAAATACACAACATCAATATGGCATTGCTTTACAATGACTACTTCCTTAGACACTTGAAAATTCACTTTAATTACAGGTTGAGTATCCCATATCCAAATATTCCAAAATACAGAATATTCCGAAATACGGACTTTTTTGAGTGAGAGTGAGATAGTGAAACCTTTGTTTTTTGATGACTCAATGTACACAAACTTTGTTTAATACACAAAGTTATTAAAAATATTGTATTAAATGACCTTCTGGCTGTGTGTATAAGGTGTATATGAAATATAAATGAATTGTGTGAATGTACACACACTTTGTTTAATGTACAAAGTTATAAAAAATATTGGCTAAAATTACTTTCAGGCTGTGTGTATAAGGTGTATATGAAACATAAATGCATTCTGTGTGTTATGAACCACAGGTAGTGGTTCATTCCTGTTTTCCGTATTTTATGTTTATGGTTCTCTTGCAGGCCAGGATTTCCTTTTGCTCTGGTTTAGAAGATTATTGTTTGCCGTCGGTGGTTAGTCTGTGTAATTGCAGCCTGTTTCCATGTGTTTGGCCTCACCTGTCTGCTAATTGCATCTTGTCAGTTTGGAGTCATGCAACAGGGCAGCTGCACAACATAATTAATTAGGGCTCTCTGTTATATTCTCGCTCAGTGCAATACACAGACGCTGGTGATAGTTCTTGAGTTCTGAGCTAGTTTCTGCCAGTTCCTGAGTGTCGGTTCCAGTGTCGGTTCCAGTGTCTGATCCCATGTCCTGCCGTGAAGCGTTCCTGTCCAGAAGTCCTGTGGCTTTGTCTGTTCCTGGTCGCGTATCTGGCTTCTTGGTGTCCACCGGTCTGTCGTTTGGGATTCTGACTGTCCTCCGGTTCTGAGAGCCTGTGTCGGCTACATTGGGGGTTCCTGTCCGTTTGCCAGTATTTGTACTGGTTCCGTGAGCAGTGGCTTTGCCGCATCCGTCGGCCTAGGCCGCTGTATTCCTTGGTTATATCTGTTACTGGTGTTTTGCAGAGGGTTCTGCATATGCTGTCACCACCGGTACACAACAGTATAGTTTCGGCGTGTGGACAGCATTTCCTTTGTTGTTCTTTTCCTTTGGCGGCGTGCCGCACATGTATTTAGTTTTAGGGTTGTTAGTAGCCCCTAGTCTTCTGTTTGCTTTAGTTAGAGGTCCCCTTGTTATTATCCTGTCTCGGTTCACGCCTTGTCTCACTCTAAGACCTGGGGGCATCGGAGTTGGGCAGACCTAATCCGCCCTTCAAACGCGGCTGCCGTGGGCCCAAGAAACCATAGTCACGCAGGCGTGAACTGACCACACGGGTGAAACAATGGAGGTAGGCTGCTAGGGGCTATTTCCATACCACACCTTATTTCAGCGTCACGTTCTGGTGCTCTGGGCTCACTACGCAACATCTCTCTTGTTCTGAGCACCAGGAATGTAACACTGTGCTTAGATTTAGGCCCCATCACCATGATATCTCATTATGGTATGCAATTATTCCAAAATACGGAAAAATCCGATATCCAAAATACCTCTGGTCCCAAGCATTTTGGATAAGGGATACTCAACCTGTATTACTATTTTTTTGTGTTATTTTTCGATTTTTAATTTGCTTGTATTATCATGTTCTATAATTAATCACATTCTCTGTTACAATGAGAACATCTTTCTATTCATAGAAATCATTTATTTATAACACGTTGTTCCTCTTGCTATTTTGTATAGCATTTATATTCCATTTAATTAATAAAAGTCATTCATTTGTTTATTCTTGGTAGAATATTCCCAATTATTGTAAGATCACTTTATTGCTCAGTAAGGAATTATGGCCCTCATTCCGAGTTGTTCGCTCGCTGCTAATTTTAGCAGAATTGCTAATAGGCTAAAATCCGGCAGTTCTGCGCATGCGTATGCACAGCAGGGCGCACGCGCTAAGCAAATTTACACAAAACTATGCTATTTTACTCACAGGCGAACTAAGCTTTTCAATCACTCTGCTGATTGACAGGAAGTGGGTGTTTCTGGGAGGAAACTGGCCGTTTTCAGGGAGTGTGCTAAAAAACGCAGGCGTGCCAGGTAAAAACGCAGGAGTGGCTGGAGAAACGGGGGAGTGGCTGGTCGGACGCTGGGCGTGTTTGTGACGTCAAACCAGGAACTAAACGGACTGAGGTGATCGCAATCTAGGCGTAGGTCTGGAGCTACTCAGAAACTGCAAGGAAATTGCTTTCGTTAACAATTCTGCTAATATTAGCAGAATTGCTAATCTTTCGTTAGCAATTGCTAATCTTTTGTTAGCAATTCTGCTATGCTAAGATACACTCCCAGAGGGCGGCAGCTTTGTGTTTGCATTTCTGCTAAAAGTAGCTAGCGAGCGAACAACTCGGAATGAGGGCCTATGTTCTACATTCTACCAATTACCATCACAGATGTACTATCCAGGGCCATTTCTAGGGACAGCTGACCCATGCGATCACACAGGGCACCGCTGCAACTGTCTGCAGCTGTATAACATGCACACTGGCTGTCTGCAAGTAATACAGTTGAAAATGTCCCTGCCAGCATGGCTGCCATCTGCAAGGAAACATGCTAGAGATCCTACTGGACCTTTAGTAAGAGGGAATGGACACAGGAAGTCAGATCGGTACCTGGAAGTGCTGGGATTGCGCTAACACGCCAAGAGAAGGAGGGGTAAATAATGCGGGCACCAACCCCTGACAATGAGCAGTCACAAGTAACACAAGTAGTTTACTGTGTGGGGTATATTATGGTGTCAGAGGCATAACTGTGGGGCATAACGTGTAAGGAACATTACTGTG
Source organism: Pseudophryne corroboree (assembly GCF_028390025.1). Lineage (NCBI taxonomy): Eukaryota > Metazoa > Chordata > Amphibia > Anura > Myobatrachidae > Pseudophryne > Pseudophryne corroboree. The sequence goes on from NC_086449.1 coordinate 539,040,493, forward strand.
CTTATCTTTAGGGGTTCTTCTGGGAGACACTTTCTTTCAATAGTTTACAGACTCAGGGGTCTATTTACTAAGACTTTGACAGAAAACAAGTACCAGCCAATCAGATCCTAACTGACATTTTTCAAACCCAGCTTGTGACATGGCAGTTAGGAGTTGATTGTCTGTGACTTTATCTCTGGCGACTTTATCTCCATACAAGGCTTATTAAATAGACCCCTAAGGTACATACCGCTTGGCGTCCAATGCAGTCCCTAGAAACATGCTTGTTAATATGAGTGCATGTGCGGGATTGCGATCCCGGGCATTCTCACATTTCAGACCAGCAGGCCCTCAAGCAGGAAATAGAGGTAGAGTATGGGCCGCTGCTGGTGACAGCAAAATAACTACTTAAGCCTGTCCACTAAATCCAAGTTGTAACCCACACAAGTTTTGTGATCATTTTGGCAGCAAAATATACCGCATAGTTTTATGATTGAGCAAGTATCATATGGTTCTTTTTTGTGAAAATGTTTCTGTTTTGTTATATTGTTATCTGTGTATTTTATTATGAAATCAATTCATTCTTCCATGTTGTACATGCTTGGTGTAACTATTCTGCCCTATTGATACACAGATTCATTAGTTTCTAGTATTTTCAGGTTGGACAAAGCACTGTGCTCATCCTATGAAAGCTAAATCATCATTATTTATGAATTACAATTAGACTAACAGTCATCAAAAGATTTTAGCATATAAACCACCAAAATCTTAATTTGTCATTCAAGTAGGTTTCACTGTGATATGTGGACGGAACTGTGCTGAATGCTAAATATAAACCACTTCTCTCTTGATGCAACCACAGATCAATAGTAAACAGCCGCTAGGTTAGATTAAATTATATTGCTATGGAAAATGTTTTCTTCAACTTCCTTCCCCGGTATGTATATGATCGTTTTTAACAGCATATTAAATAGGTGCCCTTGTGATTTAAACCATCACATTACAGAACAGAAGAGCTCTCATTTGCTGTTTTTATGCTGTTGAACAAAATAGTAAAGAGACTTGAGAGTTTCATAAAGTATTTACTGAATGAAGTACAAAATAAGTGTCTAAAGATTTATTTTTTTTAGATGTTCAAGTACTGTATTTCTATCAAAGCTTTCACAGTTACTGATTCATCATTTTTGTACTGGTTAAAAGATTCAGACTTTGGCGTTCCAAACAATTTGCTTAGGGAGTGCCGCCTCAGTATCATTGTTAACAGGCAAGAAGGGCTCATTTACTAAAACTGCATTTAGGTAGAAACATGGCACTAAACCACCTCAACCAATCAGTAGTTCACTTTTATTTGTGTAGTGCAAGTCAGTCAATGAAAAGGAGTGTTTCATTTGGTTAATTTAGTGCAAATTATGTACTCAAATGTTATTGTTAGTAAATGAGTTCTGTCATCCCTAAAGTTCTGAGTCCCTTTTTGTGATTCATTGATTTATAGCTAGACATTTACTGAAATGTAGTTAATCATTAGACATTTAGGCAACCATTTTGTGAACCAAGTAATATTCATGGGATGAGAAGGCAGGCTATCAATTTACAAGAAAACAGTGCCTAAATTCTCATGAATATTGTTATCATCAATAGGATGATAGTTAGTGGCCGGGATGTGATGAAGTCAAAGCTCGGTGGTCATGCTGGATGTCTGACACCTTTTGACGTTTGCCTTGTACATGATTTCCACTTTAAAAACAAATCTGCGTTTGCTCGACATCCCGCACAGCCGCCGAACTCTGGCCCTCATTTCGAGATGAATGTAGCTGTGCTAAATTTAGCACAGCTACAGTCATTCACACTGACATGCGGGGGGACGCCCAGCACAGGGCTAGTCCGCCCAGCATTTCAGTGCCGCCCCCTCCCCCCCTGCAGCAGTGCAAAGGCATCGCACAGCGGCGATGCCTTTGCACTTCAAGAGTAGCTCCCGACCAGCGCAGCTTTAGCGTACTGGCCGGAAGCTACTCGTCGCTACCCGGCCCGCAGCGGCTGCATGTGACGTCACACAGCCGCTGCGGCCCGCCCCCCGCAACGGTCTGGCCACGCCTGCTTTGGCCGGACCGCGCCCACAAAATGGCGGACAAACGGCTGCGTTCAGCCCCCTCCCGCCAAGCAACCGCCTCTGCCTGTCAATCAGGCAGAGGAGATCGCAGCCCTGCTACGACCTTCGGCCATCTGGCATGTGCTGGCGCACTATGCCGCCGGCGCATGTGCAGTGGGTACCTGTTCGCTCGGCTGCAATAAAAAGCAGCGAGCGAACGGGTCAGAATGACCCCCACTGACTAAATGACATCCTGCCCTGTGTGTTAGTTAGTGTGATTGGGGTAGTTCTATAAAGGCAGTTGTCAAGTTTGGTGTAATTCAGCATTTTCATAGCCACATGTGGGTCTATTAATGCTGAGGAATTTATCCTGGTTGTTTATCAATCATTTCAGGAGGAATTACAATTAGTTTAAGAACAACGTGTGGGGCCCTTATGGGAAACATTGATGTTGAGTCAGCTTTTTGGCTCCTTCCATCATACTGTGATTCTTTGGCTGATGGATACTGTGTTAAATGTTTGCTAATGGGATATTCTGCCTCTTGTGCTTTCTTTGAATGATTTAGATCCATTTTGCTTTGGTATATTGTGGGCTGGGCAGCCAGGAACTGCTCGCTTTTTTTATTTATTTTTCTTGAAGTGTGGGGATCTGTTATGTTTAGTGCAGGCTTTACTTCAGTACGTTAGGGCTCACATGGCAGTGTTTGAGGCTTAGGTGTCTAACTCCCATTTGTCATATTTGCTGATTGAGATTGATACAGTGGTATGTTGTTTCAGATAGCCCAGTAATAAGGCTCGAGGAAGCGTTAGGTGTTGAAGCTGTGTGAAACTGTTCATTTGTTCAGTATGAGCAGATGGTCACTTTGAAACAAATGAAGTCACTGTTGGGTCTGCTGAATTTTGCACTCAGAATTATCACTATGGTGGTCATTCCGAGTTGATTAGTCGCTAATGCGCATGCGCAATGTCCGTAGTGCGACTGCGCCAAGTAAATTTGCTATTAAGTTAGGTATTTTACTCACGACATTACAAGGTTTTTTCTTCGTTCTGGTGATCATAATGTGATTGACAGGAAGTGGGTGTTTCTGGGCGGAAACTGGCGGTTTTATGGGTGTGTGCGAAAAAACGCTGCCGTTTCTGGGAAAAACACGGGAGTGTCTGAAGAAACGGGGGAGTGTCTGGGCGAACGCTGGGTGTGTTTGTGACGTCAAACGAGGAACGAAACTGACTGAACTGATCACAGTGGCAGAGTAAGTCTCGAGCTACTCAGAAACTGCTAAGAACTGTCTATTCGCAATTTTGAGAATCTTTCGTTCGCAATTTTGCTAAGCTAAGATTCACTCCCAGTAGGCGGCGGCTTAGCGTGTGCAATGCTGCTAAAAGCAGCTTGCGAGCGAACAACTCGGAATGAGGGCCTATGTGTAGGAAATTTGTACTTAGGGGGTAATTCCAAGTTGAATGCAGCAGGAAATTTTTTAGCAGTTGGGCAAAACCATGTGCACTGCAGGGGGGGGGCAGATATAACATTTGCAGAGAGAGTTAGATTTGGGTGGGTTATTTTGTTTCTGTGCAGGGTAAATACTGGCTGCTTTATTCTTACACTGCAATTTAGATTGCAGATTTAACTCACCACACCCAAATCTATCTCTCTCTGCACATGTTATATCTGCCCCCCCCCCCCCCCCTGCAGTGCACATGGTTTTGCCCAACTGCTAACAAAGTTCCTGCTGCCATCAACTCAGAATTACCCCCTTAATTGGAAAGGGCTACTATTGGTTGACAAAATCTCATCATTTTATTGTTTGCCTGCGGAGTGCAATGTGATTTCTAGGTTTAGGACTGTCTCCTTGAAAATTTTAATGGCGTGCAATTCTTGGTTGCACCAGCATTACATGCATGTGGCCAGAAGTTGCCACTATTTCCTGTGATGAATAGAATTATTAATTAAATATCTCTTAGAAACACCACGGGGATGTAGGGTTATTTATTTGGTCATTGTTTATTGGCATATAATGAAACAGAATATATTTGACTAGCTGGTCAGTGTTATACAAACCGTTACCTTGCTGTGCGTACATAAGTTCATTGTGTAGTTTGGAGGAGTTCACTGTGAATGAATGCTATTGTATTTCACCCTCTCTAGCAAATAGTATACTTAACTCATGTTAAATAATCAAATACTGTATCAAGTTTGATTGTGTTGATTGTTCTATTATGTAACATGTTGTTTAGTATTGGTCTATAATATTATACGATTTGATTGTATAAATGAGTTTGTGAAGCAAACAAAGGAGAGCTTCATTTTACACTGCACAGTGGCAGTACCAGAAACTACAAGACTGCTGTGAAGCTCCATGGCTATATTTCAAATTAGAGATGAGCGCCTGAAATTTTTCGGGTTTTGTGTTTTGGTTTTGGGTTCGGTTCCGCGGCCGTGTTTTGGGTTCGAACGCGTTTTGGCAAAACCTCACCGAATTTTTTTTGTCGGATTCGGGTGTGTTTTGGATTCGGGTGTTTTTTTCAAAAAACCCTAAAAAACAGCTTAAATCATAGAATTTGGGGGTCATTTTGATCCCATAGTATTATTAACCTCAATAACCATAATTTCCACTCATTTTCAGTCTATTCTGAATACCTCACACCTCACAATATTATTTTTAGTCCTAAAATTTGCACCGAGGTCGCTGTGTGAGTAAGATAAGCGACCCTAGTGGCCGACACAAACACCGGGCCCATCTAGGAGTGGCACTGCAGTGTCACGCAGGATGTCCCTTCCAAAAAACCCTCCCCAAACAGCACATGACGCAAAGAAAAAAAGAGGCGCAATGAGGTAGCTGTGTGAGTAAGATTAGCGACCCTAGTGGCCGACACAAACACCGGGCCCATCTAGGAGTGGCACTGCAGTGTCACGCAGGATGGCCCTTCCAAAAAACCCTCCCCAAACAGCACATGACGCAAAGAAAAAAAGAGGCGCAATGAGGTAGCTGTGTGAGTAAGATTAGCGACCCTAGTGGCCGACACAAACACCGGGCCCATCTAGGAGTGGCACTGCAGTGTCACGCAGGATGTCCCTTCCAAAAAACCCTCCCCAAACAGCACATGACGCAAAGAAAAAAAGAGGCGCAATGAGGTAGCTGACTGTGTGAGTAAGATTAGCGACCCTAGTGGCCGACACAAACACCGGGCCCATTTAGGAGTGGCACTGCAGTGTCACGCAGGATGTCCCTTCCAAAAAACCCTCCCCAATCAGCACATGATGCAAAGAAAAAGAAAAGAAAAAAGAGGTGCAAGATGGAATTGTCCTTGGGCCCTCCCACCCACGCTTATGTTGTATAAACAAAACAGGACATGCACACTTTAACCAACCCATCATTTCAGTGACAGGGTCTGCCACACGACTGTGACTGATATGACGGGTTGGTTTGGACCCCCCCCAAAAAAGAAGCAATTAATCTCTCCTTGCACAAACTGGCTCTACAGAGGCAAGATGTCCACCTCATCATCACCCTCCGATATATCACCGTGTACATCCCCCTCCTCACAGATTATCAATTCGTCCCCACTGGAATCCACCATCTCAGCTCCCTGTGTACTTTGTGGAGGCAATTGCTGCTGGTCAATGTCTCCGCGGAGGAATTGATTATAATTCATTTTAATGAACATCATCTTCTCCACATTTTCTGGATGTAACCTCGTACGCCGATTGCTGACAAGGTGAGCGGCGGCACTAAACACTCTTTCGGAGTACACACTTGTGGGAGGGCAACTTAGGTAGAATAAAGCCAGTTTGTGCAAGGGCCTCCAAATTGCCTCTTTTTCCTGCCAGTATAAGTACGGACTGTGTGACGTGCCTACTTGGATGCGGTCACTCATATAATCCTCCACCATTCTATCAATGTTGAGAGAATCATATGCAGTGACAGTAGACGACATGTCCGTAATCGTTGTCAGGTCCTTCAGTCCGGACCAGATGTCAGCATCAGCAGTCGCTCCAGACTGCCCTGCATCACCGCCAGCGGGTGGGCTCGGAATTCTGAGCCTTTTCCTCGCACCCCCAGTTGCGGGAGAATGTGAAGGAGGAGATGTTGACAGGTCGCGTTCCGCTTGACTTGACAATTTTGTCACCAGCAGGTCTTTCAACCCCAGCAGACTTGTGTCTGCCGGAAAGAGAGATCCAAGGTAGGCTTTAAATCTAGGATCGAGCACGGTGGCCAAAATGTAGTGCTCTGATTTCAACAGATTGACCACCCGTGAATCCTTGTTAAGCGAATTAAGGGCTCCATCCACAAGTCCCACATGCCTAGCGGAATCGCTCCGTGTTAGCTCCTCCTTCAATGTCTCCAGCTTCTTCTGCAAAAGCCTGATGAGGGGAATGACCTGACTCAGGCTGGCAGTGTCTGAACTGACTTCACGTGTGGCAAGTTCAAAGGGCATCAGAACCTTGCACAACGTTGAAATCATTCTCCACTGCGCTTGAGACAGGTGCATTCCACCTACTATATCGTGCTCAATTGTATAGGCTTGAATGGCCTTTTGCTGCTCCTCCAACCTCTGAAGCATATAGAGGGTTGAATTCCACCTCGTTACCACTTCTTGCTTCAGATGATGGCAGGGCAGGTTCAGTAGTTTTTGGTGGTGCTCCAGTCTTCTGTACGTGGTGCCTGTACGCCGAAAGTGTCCCGCAATTCTTCTGGCCACCGACAGCATCTCTTGCACGCCCCTGTCGTTTTTTAAAAAATTCTGCACCACCAAATTCAAGGTATGTGCAAAACATGGGACGTGCTGGAATTTGCCCATATTTAATGCACACACAATATTGCTGGCGTTGTCCGATGCCACAAATCCACAGGAGAGTCCAATTGGGGTAAGCCATTCCGCGATGATCTTCCTCAGTTGCCGTAAGAGGTTTTCAGCTGTGTGCGTATTCTGGAAAGCGGTGATACAAAGCGTAGCCTGCCTAGGAAAGAGTTGGCGTTTGCGAGATGCTGCTACTGGTGCCGCCGCTGCTGTTCTTGCGGCGGGAGTCCATACATCTACCCAGTGGGCTGTCACAGTCATATAGTCCTGACCCTGCCCTGCTCCACTTGTCCACATGTCCGTGGTTAAGTGGACATTGGGTACAACTGCATTTTTTAGGACACTGGTGAGTCTTTTTCTGACGTCCGTGTACATTCTCGGTATCGCCTGCCTACAGAAGTGGAACCTAGATGGTATTTGGTAACGGGGGCACACTGCCTCAATAAATTGTCTAGTTCCCTGTGAACTAACGGCGGATACCGGACGCACGTCTAACACCAACATAGTTGTCAAGGCCTCAGTTATCCGCTTTGCAGCAGGATGACTGCTGTGATATTTCATCTTCCTCGCAAAGGACTGTTGGACAGTCAATTGCTTACTGGAAGTAGTACAAGTGGGCTTACGACTTCCCCTCTGGGATGACCATCGACTCCCAGCAGCAACAACAGCAGCGCCAGCAGCAGTAGGCGTTACACGCAAGGATGCATTGGAGGAATCCCAGGCAGGAGAGGACTCGTCAGAATTGCCAGTGACATGGCCTGCAGGACTATTGGCATTCCTGGGGAAGGAGGAAATTGACACTGAGGGAGTTGGTGGGGTGGTTTGCGTGAGCTTGGTTACAAGAGGAAGGGATTTACTGGTCAGTGGACTGCTTCCGCTGTCGCCCAAAGTTTTTGAACTTGTCACTGACTTATTATGAATGCGCTGCAGGTGACGTATAAGGGAGGATGTTCCGAGGTGGTTAACGTCCTTACCCCTACTTATTACAGCTTGACAAAGGCAACACACGGCTTGACACCTGTTGTCCGCTTTTCTGTTGAAATACCTCCACACTGAAGAGCTGATTTTTTTGGTATTTTCACCAGGCATGTCAACGGCCATATTCCTCCCACGGACAACAGGTGTCTCCCCGGGTGCCTGACTTAAACAAACCACCTCACCATCAGAATCCTCCTGGTCAATTTCCTCCCCAGCGCCAGCAACACCCATATCCTCCTCATCCTGGTGTACTTCAACATCTTCATCTTCAATCTGACTATCAGGAACTGGACTGCGGGTGCTCCTTCCAGCACTTGCAGGGGGCGTGCAAATGGTGGAAGGCGCATGCTCTTCACGTCCAGTGTTGGGAAGGTCAGGCATCGCAACCGACACAATTGGACTCTCCTTGTGGATTTGGGATTTCGAAGAACGCACAGTTCTTTGCGGTGCTTTTGCCAGCTTGAGTCTTTTCAGTTTTCTAGCGAGAGGCTGAGTGCTTCCATCCTCATGTGAAGCTGAACCACTAGCCATGAACATAGGCCAGGGCCTCAGCCGTTCCTTGCCACTCCGTGTGGTAAATGGCATATTGGCAAGTTTACGCTTCTCCTCCGACAATTTTATTTTAGGTTTTGGAGTCCTTTTTTTACTGATATTTGGTGTTTTGGATTTGACATGCTCTGTACTATGACATTGGGCATCGGCCTTGGCAGACGACGTTGCTGGCATTTCATCGTCTCGGCCATGACTAGTGGCAGCAGCTTCAGCACGAGGTGGAAGTGGATCTTGATCTTTCCCTAATTTTGGAACCTCAACATTTTTGTTCTCCATATTTTAATAGGCACAACTAAAAGGCACCTCAGGTAAACAATGGAGATGGATACTAGTATACAATTATGGACGGACTGCCGAGTGCAGACACAGAGGTAGCCACAGCCGTGAACTACCGTACTGTACTGTGTCTGCTGCTAATATAGACTGGTTGATAAAGAGATGTCTATGTAACTATGTATGTATAAAGAAGAAAGAAAAAAAAACCACGGTTAGGTGGTATACAATTATGGACGGACTGCCTGCCGAGTGCAGACACAGAGGTAGCCACAGCCGTGAACTACCGTACTGTACTGTGTCTGCTGCTAATAATATAGACTGGTTGATAAAGAGATGTCGTAGTAGTATGTATGTATAAAGAAGAAAGAAAAAAAAACCACGGTTAGGTGGTATACAATTATGGACGGACTGCCTGCCGAGTGCAGACACAGAGGTAGCCACAGCCGTGAACTACCGTACTGTACTGTGTCTGCTGCTAATATAGACTGGTTGATAAAGAGATGTCTATGTAACTATGTATGTATAAAGAAGAAAGAAAAAAAAACCACGGTTAGGTGGTATACAATTATGGACGGACTGCCTGCCGAGTGCAGACACAGAGGTAGCCACAGCCGTGAACTACCGTACTGTACTGTGTCTGCTGCTAATATAGACTGGTTGATAAAGAGATGTCGTAGTAGTATGTATGTATAAAGAAGAAAAAAAAACCACGGTTAGGTGGTATACAATTATGGACGGACTGCCTGCCGAGTGCAGACACAGAGGTAGCCACAGCCGTGAACTACCGTACTGTGTCTGCTGCGACTGGATGATAAATGATATAAAAATATATATATATATCACTACTGCAGCCGGACAGGTATATATTATATATTATATAATGACGGACCTGCTGGACACTGTCTGTCAGCAGAATGAGTTTTATTTTTATAGAATAAAAAAAAAAACAACACACAAGTGAAGTCACACGACGAGTGTTTAACTTTTTCAGGCAATCACAATATAAGTATACTACTAACTATACTGGTGGTCAGTGTGGTCAGGTCACTGGTCAGTCACACTGGCAGTGGCACTCCTGCAGCAAAAGTGTGCACTGTTTAATTTTAATATAATATTATGTACTCCTGGCTCCTGCTATAACCTATAACTGGCACTGCAGTGCTCCCCAGTCTCCCCCACAATTATAAGCTGTGTGAGCTGAGCAGTCAGACAGATATATAATATATATAGATGATGCAGCACACTGGGCTGAGCCTGAGCAGTGCACACAGATATGGTATGTGACTGAGTCACTGTGTGTATCGCTTTTTTCAGGCAGAGAACGGATATATTAAATAAACTGCACTGTCTGGTGGTCACTCACTATATAATATTATGTACTCCTGGCTCCTGCTATAACCTATAACTGGCACTGCAGTGCTCCCCAGTCTCCCCCACAATTATAAGCTGTGTGAGCTGAGCAGTCAGACAGATATATAATATATATAGATGATGCAGCACACTGGGCTGAGCCTGAGCAGTGCACACAGATATGGTATGTGACTGAGTCACTGTGTGTATCGCTTTTTTCAGGCAGAGAACGGATATATTAAATAAACTGCACTGTCTGGTGGTCACTCACTATATAATATTATGTACTCCTGGCTCCTGCTATAACCTATAACTGGCACTGCAGTGCTCCCCAGTCTCCCCCACAATTATAAGCTGTGTGAGCTGAGCAGTCAGACAGATATATAATATATATAGATGATGCAGCACACTGGGCTGAGCCTGAGCAGTGCACACAGATATGGTATGTGACTGAGTCACTGTGTGTATCGCTTTTTTCAGGCAGAGAACGGATATATTAAATAAACTGCACTGTCTGGTGGTCACTCACTAGTAAACTCTCTGCACTCTCTACACTTCTACAGTACTCCTCCTAGTCCTAAGCTCCAGTAAATCTCTCTCTCTTATAATCTAAATGGAGAGGACGCCAGCCACGTCCTCTCCCTATCAATCTCAATGCACGTGTGAAAATGGCGGCGACGCGCGGCTCCTTATATAGAATCCGAGTCTCGCGATAGAATCCGAGCCTCGCGAGAATCCGACAGCGTCATGATGACGTTCGGGCGCGCTCGGGTTAACCGAGCAAGGCGGGAAGATCCGAGTCGCTCGGACCCGTGAAAAAAAACATGAAGTTCGGGCGGGTTCGGATTCAGAGAAACCGAACCCGCTCATCTCTATTTCAAATCACTGATTATTTGATTCAACCACAAAGTTATTATTTTTATTACTTATGTTGTTGCGGTGTCATTTACTTGCATTATTTTAATCTTAGTAACCTAATTAATTATTGTCTAACACAAGACCAGACCTTATACCTCCTCCCAAGCACTCACCAGCTAAATATTCACACCCATGTGATGCACCTCTGTAGCTGTGCAGGGATATGTCAGGAATTAACCTTGTCTTTATCATGAGTCTGCAGTCTCTCAGAGAAAGCAGTAGTCTCTTTCACAAGACATCTGGACAAACGGGATGTAGTCAGAATCCCGGCGCTCGGGATCCAGGCGGTCAGAATACTGACGCCGGAATCCCGACCACCAGAATGCCGGCAGCACTGCCACAGCTATTCCCACTCCTGGGTGTTTATGACACCCATGGAGTGGGAATAGAACCTTGGGCAAGCACAGCAAGCTACCAAGCCCGCAGTGTGGCGAGCACAGCGAGCCCGCAAGGGTCTTTGTTCCGCTTGCCCCCCTGCTGGCATTCTGGCGGTCGGGATCCTGGCGTCGGTATTCTGACCGCTAGGATCCCGACCGCCAGAATCCCATACCCAACCTGGACAAACCACCCTGTTAATCTCAAAATACATATATATGAGTAATTCAATTGATCACGATATTTTTTACAGCCAAAATAAAAAACAAACAGGCTTTTTCGCAGTTATTTTGCCCCAATTTTTTTCAGGCAGTTCAGTTATTTTCTTCATGGTAAAATGTAACTGCTTTCATGCAAAAACACAGGGATCCAGGAACTTATCCTGATCGCAGGGGTGAAAAAACGGTGCCTTCAGGCAGGTGAAACTGAATCGCTATCAGGGATTACTGAATTACTCCCTGGGGATCAATTAGTTAATAGTAAGATCCTATTATCTCACTATAACATTTTAAAACAATTAGATTTATTTGCTATATAATTTAATGGCAGCAGCATATACTGTACATGCAATGTATGCGTAAAAGTGAGTTGTATACTGTATATTAAAACCAAATACTTTAAAGTTAACCTACATTATTTGACAGCACAGAAAAATATTTCTGATGAATTATGTATGAAACCTTCAATATTTCTGTTCTCTTATGTAAAACTGTCATATTATGTGAGTTATTGATTTTCCTGTACACTGCAAAATCACATTTGGTGTTTTTCAATACCATGTCTAAAATAATGACTTGTACTGGTCAGTCAGAGATGAGTAAATCGACCAGATGGGAAAAACAAAGTTCTATTATGTTGATCTGAACCTGACCTCATAATGGTGTAATTAATTAACCATTACATTTATATAACACTGGAAGGCAGTTGACTGGCCTTAAACTAGCAGGGTCATTTAATATATTACTGCCTACAATATGGTAAGTGAATGTTGTTTTACAGTTATAATACAATGGAGCATTTCTTAAATGTAACAAATATTGTTTTTCATTTCTACGTTAAAATAGCAGACTAAGGGGGTGATTCAGACCTGATCGCACGTAGGCGGTTTTTTGCAGTGCTCTGATCAGGTAGTTGCCACCTACAGGGGGAGGGGATAAACGCTGCGCAGGGGTGCGATCGCTTGTTCAGAGAGCTGCACAAACAAATGTTTGTGCAGTCTCTGCACAGCTCAGGACTTACTCAGCCGCTGCGATGATCCGGCCAGGAGCTGACGTCAGGAACCTTCCCTCCAAACGGCTGGGCACGCCTGCGTTTTTCTGGACACTCCCAAGAAATGGTTAATTGTCACCCACAAACGGCCTCTTCCTGTCAATCTTCTTGTGATCGCTTTCTTCGTAGATTCCGTCGCTGTCCGGCGATCCCCGTCGCCGGGGGCCGACACGCCTGCGCATTGCGGTGCATACACATGCGCAGTTCAGACCTAAGGTGAGGTAAATGCCTGGGGAGGCACTGGCTAAACTGAGCAGCAGCATATGTATATACACAGCAATGGGGAATTATTTCCCGGAACAGCCAGAGGTGACATGCTCCCTAGTAGCTATGACAGGAGGTGTTGTACTAGGGGCCTTATTCAGCATCAGTTGCAGTTTTGCTAAAATAGCGAAACTGCAACTGCTATCACTCCCATGCTGGGGGTCGCCCAGCACAGGTCAAGGCCGCCCAGCATGCTAATGGTGAGCAGCGATGCAATTGCAATTCAATTGTGATTGCATCTCTTAGTAAGTGAAGCCACCCTGCCTCCACATGCCTGCAAAGGCAGTCAGGCCGCTGCCATTTTCCACGTCACAGCTGCCACGTGTGACGAAACGCGCTCAACCCAGCAATGCCGCATCGCCACCCCCATGAACGCATTGCCTGGCCTACACAGAACGGTTTCTGAGCATGCACACTGGGCAAAAAAAGGGGCCATATGCGGTCACATAGCACCAGCATGTGATGCTGAATGAGGCCCTAGGCCCCGGATTGACACCCACAGTACAAACGTATAACCAGAGCTGTAGCTAGATGCCGTGGTGCCTGGAGCAAAGGAATGTTTCGGCGCTCCCTTCCTTGTGCTGAATTGGGTGCATGTTACATTTGAAAATAAAAAATAAAAATCCTAAATTGGTGACGGGGCTGGTTTTAGACCTTGTGGCGCTCAGGGCGAAAGTTTCCTTTGGGAGCCTCCCATGTTTAAAATAGGGGACAGTGTGCGCCAAAGGTGTGCACCAAAAATATAGGGGCGTGTCTTTATGGGGATGGGGTGTGGCCACAGAATAGTACCAATTCAGATTACACCACACAGTATTGTCCGCTATTCACATTACCAATTCAGATTACACCACACAGTAGTGTCCGTTATTAGTAGCGCCCCTTATACACTTTACTCTATGCAGTAGAGCCCCTTATGCACATTAAGCTACACAGTAGAGCCCCTTATACACGTTACAAAACACAGTAGAGCCGCTTATATACGTGAAATCACAGTAGAGTCGCTTATACAGGTTATGCCACAGTAGAGCCGCTTATACATTTTACTCTGCAGCTTCTAATGCAGAGAGAGGTGCTGCAGCAGCAGCTGGGGAAAATAGAGTGCTGCAGCATCAAAGTAGAGAGAGGTGCTGTAGCAGCCGAGTCAGAGAGGGGTGCTGTAGGATCCGAGGCAGAAAGAGGTGCTGCAGCAATTGGGACAGAGAGAACTCTGTATAGCAAGCAGCCCGTGGTATAGTGGGTGGAGGAAGGGGTAGCGGCAAAGCGCCCTCTAACTTTCTGGCGCCCGGAGCTAGTGCTCCACCCTTGCGTATAACATGATCTGTGTTCTGTTGAATGTATCCCAAGGGGTAGCTGCATAATACTGTATTGCTGCCCCCCAAATGTCGCTGCGGGATGTAGTCAGGATCCCGGCGGTTGGGATCCTGGTGGTCAGAATTCAGACGCCGGGATCCCAACTGCCAGAATGCCGGCAGCGCCGCCACAGCTATTCACACTCGTGGGAGTCCATGACACCCATGGAGTGGAAATAGAGACACCGAGCCCACAGCGCATTGCGCTCACCTACCTGCCAGCATTCTGGTGGTCGGGGTCCCGGCGTTGGAGCCCGTACCCAACCTGTTGCTGCCGGGCAAATGTCCTCACTGACTGCACAGCGGGAATTCCTCAGCTACTACTCACAATCTCCATAACCAGCACATCTAGTGCTACAGAACATGAGGCCCTGTACTCACCTGGCAGCGGCACACTATGGGGGTGATTCAGATCTGATTGCCGGGCTGCAAAGTTTGCTGTCCTGTGTTCGGATAGTCGCCGCCTCCAGGGGGAGTGTAAATTCACTGTGCAAAAATCCACTGTGTGCAGTCTCTGCGCAGCTCAGGACTTACTCCTGCAGTGCGATGAGAGCGAGCTGATTGGGCGGAACTGACTTCACACAAACTCCCTGAAAATGCTTGGACATGCCTGCGTTTTTCTGAACACTCCCTGTAAATGGTCAGTTACCACCCTCTTCCTGTCAATCACCTTGCAAACGCCCATGCAATCGGATTTTTCGCACGGGTGTTCGCTGACCGGCGATGCCCTTTGTTGTCCGATGCGCATGCGTATTGTGGTGCATTTGCATGCGCAGTTAGGACCTGATCGCCAGCTGTGCAAAAACGCACAGCAGCGATCAGGTCTGAATGACCCCCTATGTCCGCATTCTGAGCCAGCAGATTCACCACTGTGCCCTTCTCTTCATCACTCCACTGAATGCCCAGCACCACTGTCACTCTGCTGTCCACAAGTACAAGAATGCAAGCAGAGGATCACCTGCAGCTGCAGAGAGCTGTCAGCGGCCGAAGAGGAGGTCACCTTTGCAGGTTCGGAAGCTAGGGCAGCGAAGCATCAGCAAGTCTGGCTGAACTGGAGGTAAGGAGCTGCGGAAGCTCCGTGGTTGAGCTGCGCCCGCAGGCAGGAGCAGCAGGTGACAGAATATCATGATCCCTCCTGAAGGGAATGCTGGTCCTGTCGGCACTTTGATCATTTGTGTCACTGATTGCAGGGTCCTGGAATATTTTGGGAAGTGGCCCTAAGTGGGTGGCACCTGGCGGGGGTGATGGGGAAACACAGTAGGTGATGTCAGGGATAGACAGAGAGTGACAGGGGGAAGAGACGGAGAGAGGCAGTGGGAGATGTGGAGAGTGTGACAAGCAGTGGGTGACAATGTAAAATAGTAGGGAGAGGTTAAAAGGGCGAGGCAGTGGATGACAGGGAGAGACAGTCAGTGCTTGGGAGAGGCAGAGGGTGACGTCTGGGAGACAGAGAGAGTTTTGGGGAGAGATAGAGGGTGACAAAGAGGCAATGGGTGACAGGAGAGTGTGGCGGGAAGATGCAATGGGTGATATCAGGGAGACTACATGGAGAATATAAGTGATATACAGGGTGGCAATGGGCTGAATGGCGGGTGCATTGCGATGGGAGGACACTGGGCTGGATCGGAAAGGGGGGCAGTGAGATGCTGATTGGAGGGGCGGGATACTAGGCTGGAGAAGGGGGACTGAGCTGAATGAGGGAGGGATGACACTGTGATTGGACTGGCTGGGGGTTTCTAGGAGCGGGGGTAGTGAGATGGCTGCAGTAGGTTGGTAGAGGGTGGAAGGGAGGAAGACACTGGGATGGGGGAGTCAGTAATGGTGTGGGACAGGAACACTGGACTGAGCACTGACCTGGTGTTGTTGCTGGTGTCCCATTCCTGGCATGCCTGGTCCCGCAGGCTAGCTGCAGCATCGCACTCTCACACAGCAGCCCCTAAGATGTGGCTGCTGCAATCTGGCATACTGGTGTGTCCGTGAGGTGGTTGCCAGTGATGACTGCCTCACCCTGGCGGTGCTGTTTGGTGCGGCTCTTTTCAGTGGGAGCCTGGGGAAACGAGACCGTGTTGTGCCCAGCCCCGACGTCGGTCTCATGCATCCACCATCAGCAAGAGGCTGACCTAGACAGGGCCTCTCTCCGGCTCTGACCCCATGGCCGGCTTCTTATCAGCGCTGGTCGAGGCATGACAGATGATTTCAGCGGCCTCCACACAGACTGACATCCTGGGTAAACGCCTGGTAAAGCCTACTCCTGCCAATCTGCACCTGGTAATAAGAATACTCTATGTACTAAAAATGCATCCGGCCGGGGGGGCATCTGACTCTCTGCCCATCCGTTCCAGCCCACCCGGTCCCGCTGTCCAATCACATCTTCCTGATTGACAGGGGTGTGCCTTGATGTGGGCTGAAGGCACAGCCCCTGTCAATGAGGCAATTGTGCTGGTGCCGCTTTTCATTAGTTTTTTAATGGGCTTTTCCAGCCCGTGGCTTGGCCCCACCCCCCGCTTCAGACACTTTATTATTGTCAGTGGGAGGCAGCACTCTCGCTGCTTCCCATAGAGATTTGGCTGCCTTTTCACGTTAAAAATGATTAAAATAACACAAAGTAGAATCTGTGTTATTAATATCTTATTTGTATTATTTTAATCATTATGACAGGGGAGGCACTGCCTCCCCTGACTGTATGTCCATGCTTTGGCCCAGGCCATGCCGGATTGCCTATACACAACAGATAATGTAATGAAGGATGAAGCAACATCTCGCACTGTATTTCATCACAGTGCACCCTATAGCACAGAATATCTTCTGGTTGGCCTTGATGCATATCCGACCAGAATATCTCACTTGCGACCTGCAAGTGAAATAGTGGGTACACACTAGGCGATGGAGACGATTTGTCGTTCTGACATGGCAAATCGCCCTGACATCGCTCTAGTGTGTACACAGCCTTACTAACATAATATATAATAATTGAAAAGGAATGTCTGTGATGAACCCACCAACGGTCCTCATTCCTGAGGTAGACAGGGAATAGACCTAGAAAGGAGAAGCCTATGCTGGCACAGGTAAGTATTACAGGAGGGCAGGGCAGGTCAGGCTGAGGTGTTTTACACTTAATATTAGTGTCGCTTTAAATTTTGCGGCAGGTTGTACAAGAAAGGTGTAGCTATCATAAGTGCAGGGAGTGAAGCTGCTATTGGGCCCAGAGCAGAGAGGGGCCTATCTTTGCTGTGAAACTTACACGTGTTATATACATTTTTCACCATTGGGTGCTACATAGGGGCCCTTACAATCTTTTGCCTTGGGGCCTACAATTTATCTATTTATGTCCCTGGACCTGCTCATTGTAATGTGGTAGAAACGAACTGGAGGTCATTACAATGTTACATAATATGAACTGCGAAACTTGTAATGTGGCACAATATGAACTGGGGCACTGTAATGTTAGATAATATGAACTGGGCCACTATACTGTGGAACAATATGAAGTGGAGCCACTATACTGTGGAACAATATGATGTAG
Source organism: Pseudophryne corroboree (assembly GCF_028390025.1). Taxonomy (NCBI): domain Eukaryota; kingdom Metazoa; phylum Chordata; class Amphibia; order Anura; family Myobatrachidae; genus Pseudophryne; species Pseudophryne corroboree. The sequence continues at coordinate 539,058,209 of NC_086449.1, forward strand.
AGGCATTATACTGTGGCATGATATGTACTGGGGACACTATGTCATAATGTAAATTGGGGGAACTGTGTTGCATAACGTGTACTGGCAGCCCTACAATGTGACATAATTTGAACTAGGGCAATACTAGGGATCATAAAATGAGCTAGGGCACTACTATGGGGCATAACATTAACTAAGGCACTATTATGTAGATATTACAGTAGGGAACTATTAAGTGGCTTAAAATTAACAACTGCTGCAGGAAAGTGTCTCTCAAGAAGCATTGGGACAGGGGCATGTCAAAATGTTGCTATGGTACACACCTATACAATCCAAGGCCAAAGCACCCGATATCAGGTGAACTGGCTGACATTGTAGGAGTGTTAGCCAATAAATGGCTTATAACGCTCCTGCAACATCTGGGATCGGTAGGCCGCATCTTATGTCCTGTTTAATATTTGTTGGGCTGACCTCCCGATCCCATAGAAGCCTGTACACACATAGCTATTTCTAGAACTGTGTGTACGGGGTGTCACAGGAGGCCAATAGCAGGTCAGGTCAGGTCAGGGACACACTGCTCTGCTGATCTGGAGCCTTATCCCAATCAGCAGAGTGATCATAAAACTGGCTACCCAGCTTTAGAGGCACAGACTTTTTTTCTATTTCCCATTATTTATATTTGTTTTACTATATTATGTAGTTTTATTTATTTCTCTGTATTTGATCTTCAATAATATATATATATATATATATATATATATATACAGGTTGAGTATCCCTTATCCAAAATGCTCGGGACCAGAACTATTTTGGATATCGGATTTTTCGGTATTTTGGACTAATTGCATACCATAATGAGATATCATGGCGATGGGACCTAAGTCTAAGCACAGAATGCATTTATGTTTCATATATACCTTATACATACAGCCTGAAGGTAACTTTAGCCAATATTTTTAATAACTTTGTGCATTAAACAAAGTGTGTCTACAGTCACACAATTAATTTATGTTTCATATACACCTTATACACACATCCTGAAGGTCATATAATACAATAATTGTAATAACTTTGGGGGTCATTCCGACCCGTTCGCACGCAGCGGTTTATCGCTGCGGTGCGAACGGGTGCGGAATGCGCATGCGCGTCGGCCGCAGCACGCGTGCGCGACGTTGCCCGGCGACAGGGGTCACCGAGTTATGTCGCGGCTTACAAAGGAAGCGGTCGCAGAGCCGACCGCAAAGAAGTTTGACAGGAAGAAGGCGTTCCGGACCGTTTGGAGCCGTTTTCGGGGAGTGGTGAATAAAACGCAGGCGTGTCCAGAAGAACGGAGGGCGGATGTCTGACGTCAAAGCCGGCTCCAGCATCGCAGGGATCGTCGCACAGGGTAAGTAGGTACAGGCCTAGTCTTGTTTCGTGTGAATTTTTTTTAGCTTAGCAGGGCTGCACAAGCGATCGCAGCCCTGCTAAGCTAAAATACACTCCCCCATAGGCGTGGACTAGTTGATCGCATTTGATATACAAGGGTGCAGTTAGTCCATGTGATAAACAGAATTACTAACATTTATTAATTAAATGTTTCTTAGAAACACCATGGGTATGTAGGGTTTTTTATTTGGTCAGTGTTTATTGGCAAATAATTGAACAGAATATATTTGACTAGCTAGCCAGTGTTAAGGTTATATAAAACCGTTACCTTGCTGTGTGTACATCAGTTCATTGTGTGGTTTTTAGGAGTTCATTGTGACTGATCAGATAACTGATTTAAAGTTGTCCATCTGTTTATTCGTCTTTTCTGCTATTGTATGTTACACTCTCTAGCAAATATAGTATACTTTACGCATGTTAAATAATCAAATATCAAGTTACATTGTTGATTGTTCTATTATGTAACATGTTGTTTAGTATTGGTCTATAATATTATGATTTTTCTGTATAAATGAGTTCCACAGCTAACAATAGAGAGCCTCTTTTTGGACTGCACATTGGCAGTACCCAGGACAACAAAACTGTCTGCTGTTAAGCTCCATGGCTATATTTTGAATCATTGATTATTTGACTCAACCACAAAGTTATTATTTTTGTTGTGGTCTTACTTGCTTGCATTGGGAATCTTAGGGATCTATTTACTAAGCCTTGGAGAGAGATACAATGGACAAAGATAAAGCACCAGCCAATGAGCTCCTATCTGGCATGTTACCGATAGTGGGGTCTAATCATAAAGCAGTGAAAAGTGTAGAGAAGTGAGCCAGTGGAGAGGTTGCCCAAGGCAACCAATCAGCACTGAAGTAACATTTAATTTTTGCATACTATACAATTGTACAGAGCAGCTGATTGGAAACCTCATAGGGAAACCCGGTGACATCCCTACGAGGGCAGCCCAGCATCACACGAAGAAGCCAGTCTGCCCCCCCAAAGACCAATAAATGCAGTGTGGGCTTCCCGTGTGTGACAGGAGCCGAGTGCTGCAGGAGATTGTTGCACTTCAGCACCCTGCTCCTGTGAGTGTGAGAAGCCAACATTTTGGTGTCACCCCCTCCTACGTAGGGAGGCCAATCCCGGGTCGTTTTTTCAATCCCGGGATTCCCGGGATCCCGGGATTGCAGTAGGGATCAGTGAAGAAGGGTGTAGGGAGCAGCGCTGGAGGGTAGGTAGCGGTGCGGGAGGGTGTAGGTAGCGGCGTGGAAGGGAGGGAGGGTGTAGGTAGCGGTGCGGGAGGGTGTAGGTAGCTGGACAGGAGGATGTAGGTAGCGGTGCGGGAGTATGTAGGTAGCAGTGCAGGAGGCTGTAGGTAGCGGTGCGGGAGGGTGTAGGTAGCTGGGCGGGAGGATGTAGGTAGCGGTGCGGGAGGGTGTAGGTAGCGGTGCAGGAGGCTGTAGGTAGCGGTGCGGGAGGGTGTAGGTAGCGGTGCGGGAGGGTGTAGTTAGCGGAGAGGGATGGTAGTGGCGCGGGAGGGATGCTGTTAGCACTGCACGGAGGGAGGGTGGATGTAAGTAATACCACTTACTATTAGGTGGGCGGCAGCCATGGACACACTGAACGTGGCGGCATTTAAAATGAAGCGTCGGCCGCCAACCAACCAGAGCTGGCGGACCGGCAGCCAATCAGGGAAGCGGCCGCAACAGTCGCTCCTGATTGGCAGCTTTCCTGATTGGCTGCCGGTCCGCCAGCTCTGATTGGCTGGCGGCTGGCGCCACATTTGAAGTGCCGCCGCGTTCAGCGTTTGTCTATAGCTGCCTCCCGCCTAATTGTAAGTAGTATTACTTACACACCCTCCCACCCGCACATGCGCAGTGTAATCCCGTGAATCCCGGGATAGGATGCTCCAATCCCGGGATTCAAATCCCGGCATTTTTGGGCCCAAATCCCGGGATCCCGCCGATCCCGGGATTGGCCTCCCTACTCCTACGGTGACACCTGGGTGCCGGTCTCACACTCTGCACCCCCTTCTGACGCCATTGGCATATATCATATTATCTCAAATGTATTCCAGGAGAATAAAATGAAAGAAAGTCAAGTAAATAAACACCTATAAACATAGGCTCTCTGCCATTGGTTATTTGAAACTGTACATTTAGAAACTTAATTGTATATTTCTACATTATGAAAAATAAGCAACAACATACTTTAATGTGTATTTAGGAATCATTCTCTGGGACAAATATGTCCATATACAGTATACCTAGTTTCAAAGCATGCCAAATAGCCCTGTTTGATGTGCCACCAATTTTGCAGCTAAGCCATGTGGTGAATCTCACCATAGACTTTTTCACTAAATATGTGTCATATTTGCATCACTAAGACAACAAAATGACAATGCATGGGTACCCTGGACCTGACGTTGCACTGCGTGCACTGCGAGCAGCTGCTGTGTGTGACTCAGATGCTAAAATGTGTAAATACGTGACAGATGGAGCTCCAATACCAGTGAGCTGCTAGATGCTTCACACCACGCATCACTAGGCTTAATCTGGAGCTTTATTACCAATAGTGCCTAGTACACTATAATCAACTTTACATGTGGCTACAATAGGAATAAGACACTAAAGTTAGCAAAAAGTAAGACAGTCTGGGAATTGCTACCTGTGGTAGACTAAAGCGCCTAGGTCACACCATGAGTCTCGCTCCACATAGCACAAAAAGGCTCAGAATCAATGTGATATATCAGATTCATCATTTTCTTGTTCTGCCCAGCTTCTATAGTAGAGCTATAATGAATTGGGTAAAAAAGTGTAAATGGGAAGCCTTTTGTACATCAGGAGTCTAGACATCGTAATTACACAGCTGTCTGTATCTTATCCATCATTTACATTCTATATTTTGTTATAAACCTTGCATTCCTAAGAGTGCAACAGTCCAAGCTGTAGATATTATGAAAACATGGAGTATTTAGTTTTGATACACAGGTTTACACCTGTTTTTCCACTACTGTATGTTACATTTGATATATTATGTTTGTGTTGCTAAAGCCATGATGGAAACAGTGTCATTACAAAACAATTGTAACAAATGACAAAATTCTACAAAAGCAGAATAACTAGACTGTAAACTAATACACATTACAGGCTTCATCAGGGGCGGATCCAGAAGAAAATGATAGGGGGGGCACCATGGAAGGGGCAAGTACATTTGCGTGCGGCTTCGGTGCATATGAGGTGGCGCTTCTTATACAATGCCCACAGTTGTAGCGCTCATTATGCAATGTCCACTGTACTGGTAGTGCCCCTTATATAGACCCCATAGTAGTGGTACCCCTTATGCAATGCCTGTATTGCCCCTAGTAGTAATGTTGCCTGTAGTAATGCCCCCAGTCACTTAGCGCCCTAGTAGTTATGCCCCAGTGGTAATGCCCCTGCAGTTATGACCCCAGTAGTTTACCCCCGCCCCCTTTAGTTTAGCCTCCCAGTGGTAATGCCCCCAGTAGTTTGCCTGCTTGTAGTTTAGCCACCAGTAGTAATGCCCCCCTGTAGTTTGCCCCATTGTAGTTTAGCCCCTATAGTTATGCCCCCCTTGTAGTTTAGCCCCCAGTAGTAATGCCCCCAGTAGTTTGGCCCCTGTAGTTATCCCCCAATAATTTGGCCCCTGTTATGCCCCCAGTAGTTTGGCCCCCCTGTAGTTTAGCCCCCAAGTAGTAATGCCCCTGTAGTTAAGCCGCCAGTAGTAATGCCCTTCTGTAGTATGCCCCCAGTAGTTAGCCCCTTTGTAGTTGGCCCCCAGTAATAATGTCCCCCAGTAGTTTGCCCCAGTAGATGCCCCACAGTAATAATGTCCTCCAGTAGTTTGCCACCAGTAGTAATGCCCCCTAGGAGTTTGCCCCCAATATATGACCCCCCAGTAGTAATGCCCCCAGTAGATGCCCCCCAGTAATAATGCCCCAGTAGATGGCCCCCAGTAAAAATGTCCCCCAGTAGCTGCCCCCAGTAGTAATGCCCCCAATAGATGACCCCCAGTAGTAATGCCCCCAGTAGATGCCCCCCAGTAATAATGCCCCCAGTAGTTTGCCCCCAGTTGTAATGCCCCCCCAGTAGTAATGTCCCTTGTTGATGCCCCCCAGTAGTAATGTCCCCCCGTAGTTTGCCCCCAGTAGATGCCCCCCGCTGCACTAAGGAAGAAAAAAACATCATACTTACCGAGCCCCGTTCCCGCTTCCAGATCGCTGCAGTCCTCTTCTTGGCGTCTGCTCCTCAGCACTGACTGACATCTCTCCCATAGCGCACGCCGCACAGTGACAGCGCCGGAAGCCGGAGCTCAGTACTGAGCTCCTGCCTCCGGCTGCCGCTGTGCACAAAGACGGGCGCCCGCTGGTAACACAATCTCAGCGGGCGCCCGTCATCTCCCTGTGCGGCGCCGGGAGGGGACGGGGCACGGAGGCCACAACTGACAGGGGGGGGCACGGGCCCGAGTGCCCCCCCTGGATCCGCCACTGGGCTTCATACATTATAGGTGTAAAGAAATGAATCTAAAGCTGGCCATAGACCTAAAGATTTATCTGTCCAATCTGGCTGGTTGGAATAAAAACCTGGTAGTGGATGAGAGCAAATGGCAATTGACCATTTGCTTCTAAATGCTGTAAAACTGACAAAAAGGTCATTCAGACAAATTGGTTAAATCAAGTGGATTTAACCAATTTGTCTGATTGACCTAACAATTGTATTTTCTTATTACAAATTAATTTTACATTTAAATACTGAATTTGCTATTGTATTTCTTCTAGCTCATTACTACAGAGACCAGGGGTGTAACTCCCAGCGGTAATGGACACACCTGCCTCCGGACACCAAGCCCTGAAGAGGCACCTGCATGTACAACAGCACAGGTGTGGTTTACAGCAGGTTCCAAGTGTGACCGCTGCTTTTCCAACGGAGCTCTGCGCCACACCTGCTGCAGAGTTAATCGCCTCTGTCCTAGGTGCCATGTTAACACCTGCAATAGGGGACAGGATAGCTCCATCATGGTACCACTCAGCCTGCACTACAGCAAGCGACGGACTGTGAGGTGGGACCCACCGGTGAATGCTGACTCTGCTGGAGCTCTGCCGATTCACTGCAGTCTCTGGTTCCTGTAGATCAGCTGAGAGCGCTATCTATATAATTTTGTAAGTGGTGTGTGTTTATATACTGTATGCACTATATATATATATATATATATATATATATATACATATACACACGGCCCAATTATTATGACCACCATCTAATAGCCAGCGCAACCGCTGTGCAGCACAGATAGCAGCTGTAAGGGCTGAACTGCTCCACTGCAGAAATGTGTACAGGCCCTTATATAAACTCAGATTACCTCATTACCCATATGCTGTAAAAATTAGCTAAATAAATTATTTTATTTTCAGTAAATGTGGAATGTTACGTCAACCAGTATGAGAAAAAAAATTACAGCATCAGCTTAACATTTTGGATTCTAAGAGAACTGATTGGATACAAATAAGGAAACCAGTTACAATGAATTCTGAGGATTGCCAGCCAGCAATATAATGGCACAATTCACTCTATTTATGGATAGCAGGATCCTTTCTTGCTACAATAAGCTTGTTTTCAGAATTCTTGAGGTTTAAGCTCTTTGAGATGGATCATTTGCATTGGACATATCTATGCAATATACAGCTGGTAGTGTTACTATAGTTTGTCCCTACATATTCCAGTTAAGAAAGGAAAAATTAGACATTATTGCTGGTATCCTATTAGCTACAGTAATTACAGCTGACGGGGCTAGGGGGCTAATTCAGACCTGACCGCTGCTGTGCATTTTCGCACAGCAGGCAATCAGGCCTGAACAGCGCATGCATATGCACCGCAATGCGCAGGTGTGAGGGACTGCAGCAACGGGGATCGCCGGCCAGCGATGGGATGTTGCGAAAAATCCGAATGCACCGTGGGGTCGCAAGGTGATTGACAGGAAGAGGGCTTTTGTGGGTGGCAACTGACCGTTTTCAAGGAGTGTCCGGAAATACGCAGGTGGGACCAGCTTCGGCCCTGATCATCGCACTGGAAGAGTAAGTCCTGGGCTGCGCAGAGACTGCCCAAAATGAGTTTGTGCAGCTCTGCTACACATCCAAATGCACCCTTGCACAGCGAATTCCCCCTCCCCCTGTAGGTGGCGACTATCCGATCACAGGAATGCAAAAACCGCACCCTAGCGATCAGGTCTGAATTACCTCCTATGTGTGAGCTTTTTTGTACTGTGCAAATCAGTACTATAGCAGAAATGTGAGAGATAACAGTAGAGTGACTTATCCCATGTCACTGGGGATACATACTATTTACCGGCGGACGGTGTGCCGGCTGTCAAGATCCCACCAGCTGCATCCTGCCTGCCAGAATACTGGCAGCGTTGTGAGCGCTAAGAGTTGCCTTGCGGGCTCAGTGGCTCCCTGCGCTCGCCACAGGTTCTAGTCTCACTCTGTGGGTGTCTTTGGAATAGCCCTGTGCTCTAGGATTCCGGCTGTTGGCATTGTTGGCTGTCAGGATTCCAGCATCGGTATCCTGACTGCCAGAATCCCGACAGCCGGCAAATTGACTGCAACCCTGTCACTGCATCCTTTAGATGCTAGTTATCATTTACCTGAATCAGAGGCAGTTTAATGTGCAAATTTAGAATATGGGCCTCCTCCCCACTAAAATATGGTGGCAGCACATGCATAGAAGTTAACAAGGACATTTGCACAGTGACAGTCACTGTCCATGTGTCAGTAAAATTTTAGGAAATACAGGCAGCAGTATTTCCAAAGAAATTACTAGAGTAACTGTGTTTGCAGCTCCAGGGTAAGCAATGCGAATGGGTGTAGTTTGTGCAGTGTGGGGCCCTTTTCACTCAGGGGCCTGTGTGCATCGCACAGTCTGCACCCATTATATTATATGTCAATGATCTGATCCGATGGTTTGTATTTGAAATATAATATATCATTAAACAATGGGCATTTTAGATGATTTATCCAATGAATTACACAAATCCAATCAATTGCTAAGCCAAAAGTCCCAGACTTTATTATCTGTGCATTAAATAACACAATCAAAAATGCACTGACAGAACATGCAGACACATTTCACCTTTTATGTGGAATTAAATAATAAGAATTTACTCACCGGTAATTCTATTTCTCGTAGTCCGTAGTGGATGCTGGGAACTCCGTAAGGACCATGGGGAATAGACGGGCTCCGCAGGAGACTGGGCACTCTAAAGAAAAGATTAGGTACTATCTGGTGTGCACTGGCTCCTCCCTCTATGCCCCTCCTCCAGACCTCAGTTAGGGAAACTGTGCCCGGAGCTGACATTACAAGGAAAGGATTTTTGGAATCCAGGGTAAGACTTATACCAGCCACACCAATCACACCGTACAACTTGTGATAACCTTACCCAGTTAACAGTATGAACAACAACTGAGCCTCTCTCAACGGATGGCTCATAACAATAATCCTTATTTAAGCAATAACTATATACACGTATTGCAGAAAGTCCGCACTTGGGACGGGCGCCCAGCATCCACTACGGACTACGAGAAATAGAATTACCGGTGAGTAAATTCTTATTTTCTCTGACGTCCTAGTGGATGCTGGGAACTCCGTAAGGACCATGGGGATTATACCAAAGCTCCCAAACAGGCGGGAGAGTGCGGATGACTCTGCAGCACCGAATGAGCAAACACAAGGTCCTCCTCAGCCAGGGTATCAAACTTGTAGAACTTTGCAAATGTGTTTGAACCCGACCAAGTAGCCGCTCGGCAAAGCTGTAAAGCCGAGACCCCTCGGGCAGCCGCCCAAGAAGAGCCCACCTTCCTTGTGGAATGGGCTTTTACTGATTTTGGATGCGGCAATCCAGCCGCAGAATGAGCTAGCTGAATCGTGCTACAGATCCAGCGTGCAATAGTTTGCTTTGAAGCAGGAGCGCCCAGCTTGTTGGGTGCATGCAGGATAAACAGCGAGTCACTCTTCCTGACTCCAGCCATTCTGGAAACATATATTTTCAAAGCCCTGACTACGTCCAGCAACTTGGAGTCCTCCAAGTCCCGAGTAGCCGCAGGCACCACAATAGGTTGGTTCAAATGAAACGATGATACCACCTTTGGGAGAAATTGGGGACGAGTCCTCAATTCTGCCCTGTCCATATGGAAGATCAGATATGGGCTTTTACATGACAAAGCCGCCAATTCCGACACACGCCTAGCCGAAGCTAAGGCCAACAGCATGACCACTTTCCACGTGAGATACTTTAGTTCCACGGTCCTAAGTGGCTCAAACCAGTGGGATTTCAGGAAATCCAACACAACGTTAAGATCCGAGGGTGCCACTGGTGGCACAAAAGGGGGCTGAATATGCAGCACTCCCTTAACAAACGTCTGAACCTCAGGCAGTGAAGCCAGTTCTTTTTGAAAGAAAATGGAGAGGGGCGAAATCTGGACCTTTATGGACCCCAATTTTAGGCCCATAGTCACCCCTGACTGCAGGAAGTGCAGGAAACGACCCAGCTGGAATTCCTCTGTAGGGGCCTTCCTGGCCTCACACCAAGCAACATATTTTCGCCATATACGGTGATAATGCTTTGCTGTCACGTCTTTCCTAGCCTTTATCAGCGTAGGAATAACTTCATCCGGAATGCCTTTTTCCGCTAGGATCCGGCGTTCAACCGCCATGCCGTCAAACGCAGCCACGGTAAGTCTTGGAACAGACAGGGCCCTTGTTGCAGCAGGTCCTGTCTGAGAGGCAGAGGCCATGGGTCCTCTGTGCGCATTTCTTGCAGTTCCGGGTACCAAGTCCTTCTTGGCCAATCCGGAACAATGAGTATTGTTCTTATTCCTCTGTTTCTTACTATTCTCAGTACCTTGGGTATGAGAGGAAGAAACACATATACCGACTGGTACACCCACGGTGTCACTAGGGCGTCCACAGCTATCGCCTGAGGGTCCCTTGACCTGGCGCAATATCTTTTTAGCTTTTTGTTGAGGCGGGACGCCATCATGTCCACCTGTGGCAGTTCCCATAGGTTTGCAATCAGTTGGAAGACTTCTTGATGTAGTCCCCACTCTCCCGGGTGGAGGTCGTGTCTGCTGAGGAAGTCTGCTTCCCAGTTGTCCACTCCCGGAATGAACACTGCTGACAGTGCTTGCACGTGATTCTCCGCCCATCGAAGAATCTTTGTGGCTTCCGCCATTGCCATCCTGCTTCTTGTGCCGCCCTGGCGGTTTACATGGGCGACTGCCGTGATGTTGTCTGACTGAATCAGCACTGGCCGGTTTCGAAGCAGGGGCTCTGCTTGACTCAGGGCGTTGTAAATGGCCCTTAATTCCAGTATATTTATGTGTAGAGAAGTCTCCAGACTTGACCACAGCCCATGGAAGTTTCTTCCCTGAGTGACTGCCCCCCATCCTCGGAGGCTTGCATCCGTGGTCACCAGGACCCAGTCCTGTAGGCCGAACCTGTGGCCTTCGAGAAGGTGAGCACTCTGCAGCCACCACAGAAGAGACACCCTGGCCCTCGGGGACAGGGTGATCAGCCGATGCATCTGAAGATGCGATCCGGACCACTTGTCCAACAGATCCCACTGAAAGATCCTCACATGGAACCTGCCGAAGGGAATGGCTTCGTATGAAGCCCCCATCTTTCCCAGGACTCGCGTGCAGTGATGCACCGATACCTGTTTTGGTTTCAGGAGGTCCCTGACCAGAGATGCTAATTCCTGGGCCTTCTCCACCGGGAGAAACACCTTCTTCTGTTCTGTGTCCAGAATCATGCCCAGGAAAAGCAGACGCGTCGTAGGAATCAGCTGCGACTTTGGAACATTAAGAAACCAGCCGTGCTGTTGCAACACTTCCTGAGAGAGTGCTACGCTGATCAACAACTGCTCCCTGGACCTCGCCTTTATGAGGTGATCGTCCAAGTACGGGATAATTATAACTCCCTTCTGCCGAAGGAGAATCATCATTTCGGCCATTACCTTGGTAAATATTCTCGGTGCCGTGGACAGGCCAAACGGCAATGTCTGGAATTGGTAATGACAGTCCTGTACCACAAATCTGAGGTACTCCTGGTGAGGTGGGTAAATGGGGACATGCAAGTAAGCATCTTTGATGTCCAGCGACACCATAAAATCCCCCTCTTCCAGGCTTGCAATAACCGCTCTGAGCGATTCCATTTTGAACTTGAATTTCTTTATATAAGTCTTCTTTATATAAGGATTTTAAATTCAGAATGGGTCTCACCGAACCGTCCGGTTTCGGTACCACAAACATTGTGGAATAGTAACCCCTTCCCTGTTGAAGGAGGGGGACCCTGACAATCACTTGCTGGAGGTACAGCTTGTGAATTGCCGCCAGCACTACCTCCCTTTCCATGGGGGAAGCTGGCAAGGCTGATTTGAGGTAACGGCGGGGGGGAGTCGCTTCGAATTCCAGCTTGTATCCCTGAGATACAATATGTATAGCCCAGAGATCCACCTGTGAGCGAACCCACTGGCTGCTGAAGTTTCGGAGACGCGCCCCCACCGCACCTGGCTCCGCCTGTGGAGCCCCAACGTCATGCGGTGGACTTAGTGGAAGCAGGGGAGGACTTTTGTTCCTGGGAACTGGCTGCATGGTGCAGCTTCTTACCTCTACCCCTGCCTCTGGCAAGAAAGGATGCGCCCCTGACTCTCTTGCCTTTCTGGGAACGAAAGGACTGCATTTGATAATACGGTGCTTTCTTAGGCTGTGAGGAAACCTGAGGCAAGAAAGTCGACTTTCCAGCTGTCGCTGTAGACACGAGGTCCGACAGACCGTCCCCAAACAATTCCTCACCCTTATAAGGCAAAACCTCCATGTGTTTTTTAGAATCAGCATCTCCTGTCCATTGCCGAGTCCATAAGACCCTCCTGGCAGAAATGGACATAGCATTAATTCTAGAGCCCAGCAGGCAAATGTCACTCTGAGCATCCTGCATATATAAGACGACGTCTTTGATATGGTCCAGGGTTAGCAAAACAGTAACTCTGTCGAGGGAATCTATGTCGTCTAACAGAGTATCTGTCCACGCTGCTACAGCACTACACATCCAGGCTGAAGCAATAGCAGGTCTCAGTAGAGTACCAGAGTGTGTATACACTGACTTCAGGATAGCTTCCTGCTTTCTATCCGCAGGCTCCTTTAGGGCGGCCGTATCCTGAGACGGCAGGGCCACCTTTTTAGATAAGCGTGTCAGCGCCTTGTCCACCCTAGGGTATGTTTCCCAACGTAACCTGTCCGTTGGCGGGAAAGGGTATGCCATCAGTAACCTCTTAGAAATCACTAGTTTCTTATCAGGGGAACACCACGCCTCTTCACACAATTCATTTAATTCATCAGATGGGGAAAAGTCACTGGCTGCTTTTTCTCCCCAAACATATAAACCAACCTGGTATTAAGTATTAACAGGGTTAATCTCAGAAATGTGTAATACATCTTTCATTGCAACAATCATGTATCGGATGGCCTTGGTCATTTTAGACTGTAAATGTGCCTCATCATCGTCGACACTGGAGTCGGACTCCGTGTCGACATCTGTGTCAGCCATCTGAGATAGAGGGCATTTATGAGCCCCTGATGGTTTCTGAGTCGCCTGGGCAGGCGCGGGCTGAGACCCCGGCTGTCCCAAGGCTGCAGCGTCATCAAACCTTTTATGTAAGGAGTTAACATTGTCATTTAAGACCTTCCACATATCCATCCAATCAGGTGTCGGCCCCGACGGGGGCGACACCACACTTATCTGCCCTTGCTCCGCCTCCACGTAACCTTCCTCATAAAACATGTCGACACAGCCGTACCGACACACCGCACACACACAGGAAATGCTCAGACTGAGGACAGGACCCCACAAAGTCCTTTGGGGAGACAGAGAGAGAGTATGCCAGCACACACCACAGCGCTATATAACACAGGGATTTTCACTGACAATAAGTGATTTACCCAATAGCTGCTTTATAAGTCTTATTTGCGCCTAAATTTATGTGTCCCCCTCTCTTTTTATCCCGTCTTGTACCTGGATACTGCAGGGGAGAGCCTGGGGAGCTGCTTCCAGCGGAGCTGTGAAGAAAAAATGGCGCTGGTGTGCTGAGGAAGAGGCTTCTGTCCCGCTTTCTGTGTAAAAAAATGGCGGGGGTTTTTACATATATACAGTGCCAGACTGTATATATGTATTTTTATGCCAAAAGGTACCACAATCGCAGCCCCCCCCCCCCCCCCCCAACGCCCTGCACCCTACAGTGACCGGAGTGTGTAAGTGTGCTGGGAGCAATGGCGCACAGCTGCGGTGCTGTGCGCTACCTTAATGATGACAGGAGTCTTCAGCCGCCGATTTCGTCGTCTTCAAGCTTCTGCTCTTCTGGCTCTGCGAGGGGGACGGCGGCGCGGCTCCGGGAACGGACGATCGAGGACAGGTGCCTGTGTTCGAACCCTCTGGAGCTAATGGTGTCCAGTAGCCTAAGAAGCACAAGCTAGCTGCAAGCAGGTAGGTTTGCTTCTCTCCCCTTAGTCCCACGTAGCAGTGAGTCTGTTGCCAGCAGAAGCTCACTGAAAATAAAAAACCTAACAAATACTTTCTTTACTAGCAAGCTCAGGAGAGCCCACTAGGAGCACCCAGCTCTGGCTGGGCACAGATTCTAACTGAGGTCTGGAGGAGGGGCATAGAGGGAGGAGCCAGTGCACACCAGATAGTACCTAATCTTTTCTTTAGAGTGCCCAGTCTCCTGCGGAGCCCGTCTATTCCCCATGGTCCTTACGGAGTTCCCAGCATCCACTAGGACGTCAGAGAAAAATCAGATAACTTAACACTTACTGAAGACATGAAGCTTGATTTTATCATAACAACAAAAATAGAAAATAAGCAATAGCAAAGAACATACTACAGCATTATTCACTATATAAATCTACTTAAAAATATTTATACACTGTGTACACAAGTCCGTTGTAGCTTACGCTTGCAAGGACTAGTACAAAGGCTGCTACTGTGCAACTGTTACTAGACGTTACAGCGGCTCAGTGCTAGTATCTGTCGCTGCTAAGCGACCAGGACGTTATAGCGTTTCCCCCTGGCAGCTTCCCTGACAGTCGCCCAGGCAACATAGACGTGGCCGGATGGCCGCTGGGGATTGTGGATCTTTATAGGGACATGCAGCGCTCTGTCTGCAGAGTTTGTAATTAAAAGGGCCTTGTCCCAGCAAGCCTCCAGATTGGCTCTCCTCCCCTTTTTCTTCCAGACACACCTTCCTGACCTTGCCACTTATAGTCCTCTGTTACTGCGGGATCCCTTGTCACTCTGTGTTGTAGTCCAGATCTTTCTGGCCCCTTTGTCTGCTTTAGCCAATCCTGCAAACCTGGTCTGTCAGTTAATATCTTGCAAATCCACACTTCAGTAAGTCCTGCAAACTTGGTCTGTCTGTTAATATCCTGCAAGTCCATGCTTCAATCAATCCCGCAAACCTGGTCTGTCAGCTAATATTCTGCAAGTCCACGCTTTAGCTAATCTTGCAAATCTGGTTTGTCATCTAACATCCTGCAATGTTTAGCTTCGGTCATTGCTGCATGCCTGGTCAGTCTGCTAACATCTTTAAAGGCTAAGCTTCGTACAATTCTGCATGCCAGGTCTGTCTATTAACATCCAGCAAGGCCAAGCTCAGGTCAATTCTGCATACCTCGCCTGTCAATTAATATTCTGCAAAATCAAACCTACAGTTAATCCAGTACATATGGTCTGGTTGCTGACATTCTACAAGACCAAGCTTCAATTTGTCCAGCAATCCAGTCCTGTCTGCTGACAGCCTGCTATGCCAAGCATTGGCCTATACTGCATACCTGACTTTTCTGCTGATTTCCTGTAAGGTCAAGCAACTTCTGCTCTAATATATCTGGCCAGACTGATGTTACCCCGTATGGCTGAGCTGCAGCCATTCCTGACATACTGTCTGTCTGCATCTGCCAACGTTCTACTCCTCCTTCTGGCAACCTCTGGTACAGGTGGATCATGTTGGACCCAGTGGTACTGGAGTCTTATCACATTGTGCTTTAGCTACCAAGAAACTGCCATATCTTTTCTCATCACTCTTTATTCTGTGTAATCTGGGATCTCTGGTCCATTGGGTGAGCTCCTACTGCTGGAGGAATTAAGTCCAAGGGGCCCACTTAGTACCGGTGTGTGCAACAAGCACTAAGGAAACAGCGGGTGGTTGCTAATGGTGAAATGCCTCTTGAGGGCTCTAGGAGTCTTACCATGATAGAACTGGTGCTTCCTTCAACTTCAAGCAAGTCCAAGACAGCTACATTCCCAATTAGTTCTGAAGTACTCTATGGCATCTTGCAAATCCAAAGATCTAGTCTTTCGTAACAGCAATGTTGTATTTGAATGTACGCTAGTACAAAGCAGCAAAAAGGGTACAGAAATGCCAGTTTAACACTCCATGGAGTATCAGCTAAAATAGTAGTTTGGGGATCCCCTCATCTGATACATTGACACCACTCTAATTACCCTATACAAATTGATTACTATACACAGGTTACACTGAGATTACACACTTTATACATACATGCCATACTGACATCACACACTCATCATTGATACACACTGATCACTATACACAGGTCTCATCAAAAGCCGAATTAAGGGAGGGGCGAAAGGGGTGGCCCTCCCAGAGCCCACACACATTAGGGGGCCCCACACACTGCTTCGGAGGAGTCTCCCTCCAGCGGCTCAGCTGTCCATTAACAGCATCCACTACGGAGCTCCTCCATACACTGCACAACCAGTCGCAGGGACAGCGTAATTCCACATGACGGTAATGTGGAATGTCCAGGTATCCTAGGTGTAGCAGAACAAAAGCAGCAGGACTGAAGGGCCCATTCCATATGTTACTTCAATCAGTTGTCAGGCAGAAGATAGGCTAATTAAATAAACTGCACCTGTGATCAGCCTTTAAGTATGTGTTCAGTGTTAGGTGCCGCGGTCCGTGGCGCCGCTCGGTCTGCTTCCGAGTGACGCTCACGGACGCCGCACTACCCTCCCTGCCCGCCCGGCGCCTAGCAACGCCAGGATGCCGTGCGTACTGTAGCCGCCGGGTCCCTGGCAACGCTAGGACGCCGGGCGTCCTCAGCCGCTGGGTCCATAGCAACTACTGAAAGGTCTCCGCAGGGTCGCACCTCTCATTACCGGTGTGCACCCCAGGACCCCTCCCCTGTATACCTAATGCTGTGTATTCACATACACAATAGAAGGCCAGAGACCCCTTCTGCCTGGTGGTAGCACCCACGCCCACCTGTCCTATATATTGGTTTTAATTAGGTTCCTGACATTTCTTAGACTGCATGCAGAGCAGGGTGAGTCCTGCACAAATGTATATTGGATTATCAGATGGGGGTGCATTTCCGGGGTGTGAGTCCCCCTGGAGTGTTGTGGCTGTTTTGCCTCAGGAGCAACACATATTAACACTTATTTTCATATTTACTTTCATCCCTATCGTGTGTTTTGTTTCAATGTAATTCATTTCCTACCTTCACTTTTCACTACTTTACCTCTCACTACTTTATCTCCCCCTTCATTACCTCTCACTAGTTTACCCCTGCTGTTTTCAGCAGCCTATCTCACTAACCTATTTTCACTTTTTCACTATATATTTTTTCACTTTTGTGTTGCCCTGGGGTCACTCGGCTGCTTCATTTTGGGGGGTCCCGCACCCTAGATTTGTACCCCCCAAAATGTTAGGGACTTGCCCGACTAATGAGGTCACCTGGACGCGGTGGGCAAGCCGTTACTTATGGCCATAACTATGCGAAGAACCTCGCTTAAAATGCAAAATTTTATTGCAATTATTATTATTAATAAATTGGTAATGTTTGAATTGTGCACCTGCAACCTTTTTCTTTGTATGCAGTTCTACTGAAAGGTCTCCGCAGGGTCGCACCTCTCATTACCGGTGTGCACCCCAGGACCCCTCCCCTGTATACCTAATGCTGTGTATTCACATACACAATAGAAGGCCAGAGACCCCTTCTGCCTGGTGGTAGCACCCACGCCCACCTGTCCTATATATTGGTTTTAATTAGGTTCCTGACATTTCTTAGACTGCATGCAGAGCAGGGTGAGTCCTGCACAAATGTATATTGGATTATCAGATGGGGGTGCATTTCCGGGGTGTGGGTCCCCCTGGAGTGTTGTGGCTGTTTTGCCTCAGGAGCAACACATATTAACACTTATTTTCATATTTACTTTCATCCCTATCGTGTGTTTTGTTTCAATGTAATTCATTTCCTACCTTCACTTTTCACTACTTTACCTCTCACTACTTTATCTCCCCCTTCATTACCTCTCACTAATTTACCCCTGCTGTTTTCAGCAGCCTATCTCACTAACCTATTTTCACTTTTTCACTATATATTTTTTCACTTTTGTGTTGCCCTGGGGTCACTCGGCTGCTTCATTTTGGGGGGTCCCGCACCCTAGATTTGTACCCCCCAAAATGTTAGGGACTTGCCCGACTAATGAGGTCACCTGGACGCGGTGGGCAAGCCGTTACTTATGGCCATAACTATGCGAAGAACCTCGCTTAAAATGCAAAATTTTATTGCAATTATTATTATTAATAAATTGGTAATGTTTGAATTGTGCACCTGCAACCTTTTTCTTTGTATGCAGTTCTACTGAAAGGTCTCCGCAGGGTCGCACCTCTCATTACCGGTGTGCACCCCAGGACCCCTCCCCTGTATACCTAATGCTGTGTATTCACATACACAATAGAAGGCCAGAGACCCCTTCTGCCTGGTGGTAGCACCCACGCCCACCTGTCCTATATATTGGTTTTAATTAGGTTCCTGACATTTCTTAGACTGCATGCAGAGCAGGGTGAGTCCTGCACAAATGTATATTGGATTATCAGATGGGGGTGCATTTCCGGGGTGTGGGTCCCCCTGGAGTGTTGTGGCTGTTTTGCCTCAGGAGCAACACATATTAACACTTATTTTCATATTTACTTTCATCCCTATCGTGTGTTTTGTTTCAATGTAATTCATTTCCTACCTTCACTTTTCACTACTTTACCTCTCACTACTTTATCTCCCCCTTCATTACCTCTCACTAATTTACCCCTGCTGTTTTCAGCAGCCTATCTCACTAACCTATTTTCACTTTTTCACTATATATTTTTTCACTTTTGTGTTGCCCTGGGGTCACTCGGCTGCTTCATTTTGGGGGGTCCCGCACCCTAGATTTGTACCCCCCAAAATGTTAGGGACTTGCCCGACTAATGAGGTCACCTGGACGCGGTGGGCAAGCCGTTACTTATGGCCATAACTATGCGAAGAACCTCGCTTAAAATGCAAAATTTTATTGCAATTATTATTATTAATAAATTGGTAATGTTTGAATTGTGCACCTGCAACCTTTTTCTTTGTATGCAGTTCTACTGAAAGGTCTCCGCAGGGTCGCACCTCTCATTACCGGTGTGCACCCCAGGACCCCTCCCCTGTATACCTAATGCTGTGTATTCACATACACAATAGAAGGCCAGAGACCCCTTCTGCCTGGTGGTAGCACCCACGCCCACCTGTCCTATATATTGGTTTTAATTAGGTTCCTGACATTTCTTAGACTGCATGCAGAGCAGGGTGAGTCCTGCACAAATGTATATTGGATTATCAGATGGGGGTGCATTTCCGGGGTGTGGGTCCCCCTGGAGTGTTGTGGCTGTTTTGCCTCAGGAGCAACACATATTAACACTTATTTTCATATTTACTTTCATCCCTATCGTGTGTTTTGTTTCAATGTAATTCATTTCCTACCTTCACTTTTCACTACTTTACCTCTCACTACTTTATCTCCCCCTTCATTACCTCTCACTAATTTACCCCTGCTGTTTTCAGCAGCCTATCTCACTAACCTATTTTCACTTTTTCACTATATATTTTTTCACTTTTGTGTTGCCCTGGGGTCACTCGGCTGCTTCATTTTGGGGGGTCCCGCACCCTAGATTTGTACCCCCCAAAATGTTAGGGACTTGCCCGACTAATGAGGTCACCTGGACGCGGTGGGCAAGCCGTTACTTATGGCCATAACTATGCGAAGAACCTCGCTTAAAATGCAAAATTTTATTGCAATTATTATTATTAATAAATTGGTAATGTTTGAATTGTGCACCTGCAACCTTTTTCTTTGTATGCAGTTCTACTGAAAGGTCTCCGCAGGGTCGCACCTCTCATTACCGGTGTGCACCCCAGGACCCCTCCCCTGTATACCTAATGCTGTGTATTCACATACACAATAGAAGGCCAGAGACCCCTTCTGCCTGGTGGTAGCACCCACGCCCACCTGTCCTATATATTGGTTTTAATTAGGTTCCTGACATTTCTTAGACTGCATGCAGAGCAGGGTGAGTCCTGCACAAATGTATATTGGATTATCAGATGGGGGTGCATTTCCGGGGTGTGGGTCCCCCTGGAGTGTTGTGGCTGTTTTGCCTCAGGAGCAACACATATTAACACTTATTTTCATATTTACTTTCATCCCTATCGTGTGTTTTGTTTCAATGTAATTCATTTCCTACCTTCACTTTTCACTACTTTACCTCTCACTACTTTATCTCCCCCTTCATTACCTCTCACTAATTTACCCCTGCTGTTTTCAGCAGCCTATCTCACTAACCTATTTTCACTTTTTCACTATATATTTTTTCACTTTTGTGTTGCCCTGGGGTCACTCGGCTGCTTCATTTTGGGGGGTCCCGCACCCTAGATTTGTACCCCCCAAAATGTTAGGGACTTGCCCGACTAATGAGGTCACCTGGACGCGGTGGGCAAGCCGTTACTTATGGCCATAACTATGCGAAGAACCTCGCTTAAAATGCAAAATTTTATTGCAATTATTATTATTAATAAATTGGTAATGTTTGAATTGTGCACCTGCAACCTTTTTCTTTGTATGCAGTTCTACTGAAAGGTCTCCGCAGGGTCGCACCTCTCATTACCGGTGTGCACCCCAGGACCCCTCCCCTGTATACCTAATGCTGTGTATTCACATACACAATAGAAGGCCAGAGACCCCTTCTGCCTGGTGGTAGCACCCACGCCCACCTGTCCTATATATTGGTTTTAATTAGGTTCCTGACATTTCTTAGACTGCATGCAGAGCAGGGTGAGTCCTGCACAAATGTATATTGGATTATCAGATGGGGGTGCATTTCCGGGGTGTGGGTCCCCCTGGAGTGTTGTGGCTGTTTTGCCTCAGGAGCAACACATCTTAACACTTATTTTCATATTTACTTTCATCCCTATCGTGTGTTTTGTTTCAATGTAATTCATTTCCTACCTTCACTTTTCACTACTTTACCTCTCACTACTTTATCTCCCCCTTCATTACCTCTCACTAATTTACCCCTGCTGTTTTCAGCAGCCTATCTCACTAACCTATTTTCACTTTTTCACTATATATTTTTTCACTTTTGTGTTGCCCTGGGGTCACTCGGCTGCTTCATTTTGGGGGGTCCCGCACCCTAGATTTGTACCCCCCAAAATGTTAGGGACTTGCCCGACTAATGAGGTCACCTGGACGCGGTGGGCAAGCCGTTACTTATGGCCATAACTATGCGAAGAACCTCGCTTAAAATGCAAAATTTTATTGCAATTATTATTATTAATAAATTGGTAATGTTTGAATTGTGCACCTGCAACCTTTTTCTTTGTATGCAGTTCTACTGAAAGGTCTCCGCAGGGTCGCACCTCTCATTACCGGTGTGCACCCCAGGACCCCTCCCCTGTATACCTAATGCTGTGTATTCACATACACAATAGAAGGCCAGAGACCCCTTCTGCCTGGTGGTAGCACCCACGCCCACCTGTCCTATATATTGGTTTTAATTAGGTTCCTGACATTTCTTAGACTGCATGCAGAGCAGGGTGAGTCCTGCACAAATGTATATTGGATTATCAGATGGGGGTGCATTTCCGGGGTGTGGGTCCCCCTGGAGTGTTGTGGCTGTTTTGCCTCAGGAGCAACACATATTAACACTTATTTTCATATTTACTTTCATCCCTATCGTGTGTTTTGTTTCAATGTAATTCATTTCCTACCTTCACTTTTCACTACTTTACCTCTCACTACTTTATCTCCCCCTTCATTACCTCTCACTAATTTACCCCTGCTGTTTTCAGCAGCCTATCTCACTAACCTATTTTCACTTTTTCACTATATATTTTTTCACTTTTGTGTTGCCCTGGGGTCACTCGGCTGCTTCATTTTGGGGGGTCCCGCACCCTAGATTTGTACCCCCCAAAATGTTAGGGACTTGCCCGACTAATGAGGTCACCTGGACGCGGTGGGCAAGCCGTTACTTATGGCCATAACTATGCGAAGAACCTCGCTTAAAATGCAAAATTTTATTGCAATTATTATTATTAATAAATTGGTAATGTTTGAATTGTGCACCTGCAACCTTTTTCTTTGTATGCAGTTCTACTGAAAGGTCTCCGCAGGGTCGCACCTCTCATTACCGGTGTGCACCCCAGGACCCCTCCCCTGTATACCTAATGCTGTGTATTCACATACACAATAGAAGGCCAGAGACCCCTTCTGCCTGGTGGTAGCACCCACGCCCACCTGTCCTATATATTGGTTTTAATTAGGTTCCTGACATTTCTTAGACTGCATGCAGAGCAGGGTGAGTCCTGCACAAATGTATATTGGATTATCAGATGGGGGTGCATTTCCGGGGTGTGGGTCCCCCTGGAGTGTTGTGGCTGTTTTGCCTCAGGAGCAACACATATTAACACTTATTTTCATATTTACTTTCATCCCTATCGTGTGTTTTGTTTCAATGTAATTCATTTCCTACCTTCACTTTTCACTACTTTACCTCTCACTACTTTATCTCCCCCTTCATTACCTCTCACTAATTTACCCCTGCTGTTTTCAGCAGCCTATCTCACTAACCTATTTTCACTTTTTCACTATATATTTTTTCACTTTTGTGTTGCCCTGGGGTCACTCGGCTGCTTCATTTTGGGGGGTCCCGCACCCTAGATTTGTACCCCCCAAAATGTTAGGGACTTGCCCGACTAATGAGGTCACCTGGACGCGGTGGGCAAGCCGTTACTTATGGCCATAACTATGCGAAGAACCTCGCTTAAAATGCAAAATTTTATTGCAATTATTATTATTAATAAATTGGTAATGTTTGAATTGTGCACCTGCAACCTTTTTCTTTGTATGCAGTTCTACTGAAAGGTCTCCGCAGGGTCGCACCTCTCATTACCGGTGTGCACCCCAGGACCCCTCCCCTGTATACCTAATGCTGTGTATTCACATACACAATAGAAGGCCAGAGACCCCTTCTGCCTGGTGGTAGCACCCACGCCCACCTGTCCTATATATTGGTTTTAATTAGGTTCCTGACATTTCTTAGACTGCATGCAGAGCAGGGTGAGTCCTGCACAAATGTATATTGGATTATCAGATGGGGGTGCATTTCCGGGGTGTGGGTCCCCCTGGAGTGTTGTGGCTGTTTTGCCTCAGGAGCAACACATATTAACACTTATTTTCATATTTACTTTCATCCCTATCGTGTGTTTTGTTTCAATGTAATTCATTTCCTACCTTCACTTTTCACTACTTTACCTCTCACTACTTTATCTCCCCCTTCATTACCTCTCACTAATTTACCCCTGCTGTTTTCAGCAGCCTATCTCACTAACCTATTTTCACTTTTTCACTATATATTTTTTCACTTTTGTGTTGCCCTGGGGTCACTCGGCTGCTTCATTTTGGGGGGTCCCGCACCCTAGATTTGTACCCCCCAAAATGTTAGGGACTTGCCCGACTAATGAGGTCACCTGGACGCGGTGGGCAAGCCGTTACTTATGGCCATAACTATGCGAAGAACCTCGCTTAAAATGCAAAATTTTATTGCAATTATTATTATTAATAAATTGGTAATGTTTGAATTGTGCACCTGCAACCTTTTTCTTTGTATGCAGTTCTACTGAAAGGTCTCCGCAGGGTCGCACCTCTCATTACCGGTGTGCACCCCAGGACCCCTCCCCTGTATACCTAATGCTGTGTATTCACATACACAATAGAAGGCCAGAGACCCCTTCTGCCTGGTGGTAGCACCCACGCCCACCTGTCCTATATATTGGTTTTAATTAGGTTCCTGACATTTCTTAGACTGCATGCAGAGCAGGGTGAGTCCTGCACAAATGTATATTGGATTATCAGATGGGGGTGCATTTCCGGGGTGTGGGTCCCCCTGGAGTGTTGTGGCTGTTTTGCCTCAGGAGCAACACATATTAACACTTATTTTCATATTTACTTTCATCCCTATCGTGTGTTTTGTTTCAATGTAATTCATTTCCTACCTTCACTTTTCACTACTTTACCTCTCACTACTTTATCTCCCCCTTCATTACCTCTCACTAATTTACCCCTGCTGTTTTCAGCAGCCTATCTCACTAACCTATTTTCACTTTTTCACTATATATTTTTTCACTTTTGTGTTGCCCTGGGGTCACTCGGCTGCTTCATTTTGGGGGGTCCCGCACCCTAGATTTGTACCCCCCAAAATGTTAGGGACTTGCCCGACTAATGAGGTCACCTGGACGCGGTGGGCAAGCCGTTACTTATGGCCATAACTATGCGAAGAACCTCGCTTAAAATGCAAAATTTTATTGCAATTATTATTATTAATAAATTGGTAATGTTTGAATTGTGCACCTGCAACCTTTTTCTTTGTATGCAGTTCTACTGAAAGGTCTCCGCAGGGTCGCACCTCTCATTACCGGTGTGCACCCCAGGACCCCTCCCCTGTATGTTTAGGGATGCAAGATTCATATATCATGCATCCATACCGTCTACCATGAAGGAGTTGTTAAGGGCACTAACTAATGTGGCTGTGGGGCATCAATCCCAGATGCAGCTTCTCCAAACACAAGTACAGGATCAGCAGGAAACCCTGCGCCTGATTCATGATGAAGTGGGTCTCCTGCGACAGCATCATCAGAAGCCTAGGCCGTTTCAAAAGATGTGTCCCTCAGATGATGTGGAAGCCTACCTGGGGACCTTTGAGCGCGCGGCCGCACACCTGAGATGGCCAGATGATAGCTGGGCGAATAAGCTGGCCCCATATTTGACGGGGGATCCCCAGAAAACATACCATAACCTCCCGGCGGACCAGACATCCACCTATTCGCAGCTTAAAGCTGCCATACTGGGTCACATCGGCGTAACCAAGGCCTGCAAAGTCCAGCGGTTCCAGGACTGGCGTTGGAACTCGACAGAGAATTCTCAAATCCAGCTGGTGAACTTCTAAAAATGGCAAGGTCTTGGCTTCAGCCGGAAAGGAAGACGGCTGCACTAGTGGTGAAAACCGTAGTCATAGCCCACTGTGTGCGGGTCTTAGACAGAGGCATGCAGAGGTGGGTTCTCCAGGCTGACCCTCAAAATATGGAGGGCCTAGCCACCACAATGAAGAGATATGCCATGCTGGGGAAAATGGCTAAGCCCTTAGACCGAGAGACTCGACCAGTCCCAAGACCCCGGACCAATCTGTCAGGTCTGTAACTGTGTCTGTAGATGGAGGGGGCACTAGTGGGTCAGTGGTGGTGCGGTGGAGGAAACAAGGAGGCTTTAGAAGATTTCTGCGCATGTGCGTAATGATATTTATTTAGCACACAGAGGTATGAACAGTCACTGAAGCACAATAACAATACTGATGGTTTGAGCCATGAGCGTAGCTACCATAGGTGCAGGGGATGCGGTTGCTATGGGGCCCGAGCCGTCTCTGGGGCCCTGCCCTTCCCCTGCACCTAGCTGCTTAGTCCTGGCACTGGCTGCTTTTACACTAGAAGTGTGCTCATGCTGTGCTGCTGCTCACCCGGCTGGCTCCGCCTCTCCTGAGTCCTAACTAGCGCTGGGAGGAGGCGTGTCTGAGTCTGTATGGACGTCATTGGATCACGGGCACCACGCCTCCTCTCAGCGTCCACCTCCTCCTCCTCTCAGCGTCCACCTCCTCCTCCTCTAGATGGAGCCGGCCGTGAGAGCAGCAGATGAGGCAGCAGCACATTTCAGAAAACGGCGCCCTATTGGTGAATGCCCACCCGCTGGGAGAGGGTGCCTCTTGCAGGCGGGCGTGGCGTGGTAGAGCGGAAGGGGGGGCTGGCTAACTGTGCTATGGGGCCCCAATGCACATAGCTACGCCCCTGGTTTGAGCAAAGAAGCTGACAGAGGTATAACAACAGTCACAGGTGATTATCTGTAAACCAGTTAAATTAATAACAGTGATGACCGGCCTGGAAGCCTATGGCAAACATCGATGGTCGACTTGGAAGTTGATGGTAACAGGATCCAATATGCAGACGATAGTAATGCAGCTGATAACAGTGAACACAGGCAATAGTAACTCCGGAGATTGGTCTGGAAACCAACAGCAATAGATTCACACAGTCTATATATGCACATATATATGCACAAGTCCACAAAGCCAAGCAAGACCAAAGTAGGAGACAGTTTGTAAATTGCAAGCTGGTTGTTTTAAGTGCCAGATGGAATAGCACAGTGCTGAATGCAGATAAACAACACAGAGGTGAGAATGGTAAGTAGCACCTGGAAAGTCTCTTACTGCATGCAGGGGTGTAGTATGGTATGCCGGCGGCCGGGCTCCCGGCGACCAGCATACTGGCGCCGGGAGCCCGACCGCCAGCATACTGACAGCGTGGCGAGCGCAAATGAGCCCCTTGCGGGCTCGCTGCACTCGCCACGCTGCAGGCATGGTGGCGTGCTACGCGCACCACGCTATTTTATTCTCCCTCCAGGGGGGTCGTGGACCCCCACGAGGGAGAAAAAGTGTCAGTATGCCAGCTGTCGGGATTCCAGCGCTGGTATACTGTGCGCTGGGATCCCGACAGTCGGCATACTGAAGACCACCCGCATGCAGAGGTGGAAGCTGACTGTGGATGTGTAGCAGAGCTGGATGGCTGGAGCCTGTAGTTCCACAGAGACACTGGAGCAAGGAAATCACTGGAGACAGGAGACTGGAGACAGGAGATGCTGTACACTGGATGTGACGCGTTGTTCAAGGCGATGAGACTGAGCCAATGTTCTGGATTTATACCCCCTGGTCAGCAGGCATTGGATGCTTGAATCATGTGTGCAGACACAGCGCAGGATTGGGTGTTTTCAGGTCAGCTGACCACAGGTGTCATTGCGGCGCCCATGCTGCACAGATGGTGGGTACACACTAAATGGACTTCAGGGGTACACAATGACAATGGGCACCTTGCCCGCGGACAAAGCATTCATGCAGCCGCAGACTGTGGCCGTGACCTCCGGAGGCCTGCACACTAGCGCGCTGGTAAGTGAGATGCCACTTAACGCCAGTTCCTGAAACCGTCAAACTCTGGAAACAGGGGCCCGGATCAATCCGGTCATCTGCTATGAGTGCGGGGAACAGGGCCACATTCAAAGGACTGTACTAAACAACCTGAGCCTATGGAGCACAGATCAGGGAAATAAGGGCAACCAGCCTACAGCTGTGTCAGAAGCAAGGGTTCGTCTGTGCCCTCCCGGTTCCAGGTGACCCTCCAGATCGCAGCACGGCCAATCCAATCCAAGCACTTGTCGATACCAGGAGTGAATTGTCAAATATCTTCGCGGGGTCGGTCCCTGAAGGCGCTGACCAGGACTTACCTGCGGTTGAGGTGCTCTGCATCCATGGTGACACTCACAAGTACCCCAGAGTGCGGTTTCCAGTACAACTTCGGGGGCAGACAATCCAGCTGGTGGCAGCCATCGCCCCGCGCTCACCCTATCTTTTGATCCTGGGGTGAGATTTCCCTGGCCTATCGGAACTGCTGGCATTTCAACTCGAAGAGCTGCCTTCCTCTCCCAGCTCCGTGGCTCGAAGGTCGCGTAAATCTTCAGGAACCGAGTGTCTGTGTGGAGTCGGTATATCTATGTCAGAAGAGCCGACCGATCCGGAGGAGGCGAGTGACGAAAGGACAACTGTCATGTCGCTTCGGGATTTCGGACGAGACCAGCAGGAAGACACGAACCTTGTGAATACTTTCCAAAAAATGTGTATTTATAATGGGAAAATGTATTTGCCCTTACCCAGGGGGGGCAGCCCTTATTTCATAGTAGAGAAGGATTTACTATATCGGGTTGTCGAGGAACAGGGCAAGAAAGTTGAGCAGCTTATAGTACCACAGGTCCATTAGCCTCTGGTCCTGGAAGCTGCCCATTCACAGTTGTGGGGAGGACATTTGGGGAGGAGAAAACTCTGCAGAGGATACAGCAGTGGTTTTTCTGGCCGGAAATTCGAGCGTTGGTAGCAAATTACTGTTAGGAGTGTCCCATCTGCCAGCGTACTGCACCAAAGCCCCAGTACAGAGCTCCCCTCATCCCTCTTCCTGTAATTTCCATTCCCTTTGAAATGATTGGGATGGATATTGTGGGGCCAGTAGAAAAATAAGCAAGGGGACATCAATATATCTTAGTCCTCCATTGAAAATGCTACACGATACCCTGAAGCCATCCCTCTAAGAAATATGAAGACAGCAACCATTGCCAAAGAATTATTGGTGGTCTTGTCCCGCCTGGGCATACCCAAGGAGGTCCTCACTGACCAGGGGACCCCCTTTTTGTCCCAGCTGATGATCGACTTATACCGGTTGCTGAGGGTTAAGAAGATTTGCACCTCAGTGTATCATCCCCAGACTGATTGCTAGGTGGAGTGTTTTAATCGCACACTCAAGCAGATGCTCAGGAGGGCAGTCACCCAGGACAAAAGGGATTGGGACCAGCTCCTACCTTTTCTGATGTTTGCCATCTGAGAGGTTCCCCAGTCCTCTACGGGTTTCAGCCCCTATGAGCTGTTGTACGGCAAACAGCCCCGGGGAATCCTGGACCTTCTAAAGGAGGGATTGGAACAACAGACATCCCCGGAGCCAAATGTAGTACAGTTCATTCACCAGCTCTCCGGGCTGTTCCAGCAGAAAGCTCCTTTGGTCAAGGACCATATGATTCAGGCCCAATCTAGACAGAAATGTCATTATGATGTCCAAGCTGAGAAACTGAGTTTTAACCCTGGAGACAAGCTCTTGGTCCTGGTACCCATGGCGGAGGGCGTGCATTATGCCCATTGGCAAGGGCCATAAACAGTGCTCGAGGCTGTGGGACCAGTGAGCCAACCAGGAAAGCGAAAGCTTACACAGATCTATCATATAAATCTGCTGAAGCCCTGGAAGGAAAGCTAAGAGACTGCAAGAGTGGTCAAGATCTCGGCATGCGCAATCCCAATTGACAGATTTATCGATGAGGTCATGACGTGTCAAGACATGGTCAGGAGAAATTTAGATGTCTTTTTGGTGATTCCCGCGGGGACTAAGATCATCGAGCACGATATCGTTACTCCTGCGGGGGTAGTGGTCAATCTGCGGCCGTACAGGATACCCAAGGCAAAGAGGGATGCAGTGCGCAAGGAAGTGGAGGACGTGTTACGCCTGGGGGTTATTGAAGAGTCCACCAGCGCGTGGAATAACCCATGCCACGCGTTGATGAGATGATCGAGCAACTGGCCCAAAGCCAAAACTTGACCACTCTTGACCCTACTAAAGGCTATTGGCAGATTCCCCTCACCGAGACTGCCAAGGTAAAAATGGCTTTTTCTACCCCAGATGGCCCGTTTCAGTATCGAGTCTTGCCATTTGGTCTTCACGGGGCCCCAGCCACGTTCCAGTGGGCTATGAATAAGCTCCTCAAGCCCCACCTAAAGTACGCAGCCGCGTACCTGGATGACATTGTTATCTTTAGTGATGTCTGGGAGTCTCATCTGGCCAAAGTGGAAGGCGTATTAAAGACTCTGCGCTTCTTCGGCTTCACAGCCAACAGAGAACTGTGCAATAGGTATGTCGGAGGCTAAGTACTTGGGGTACATGGTGGTCCGGGGCCAAATCAAACCTCAGGTCAATAAGGTGGAGGCAGTTGCTGCCTGGCCAAGTCCTGAGAGGAAAACCCAACTCAGGGACTTTTTAGGCCTGGTGGGATATTAACACAAGTTTATTCCAAACTTTGCCACCAAAGCAGCCCCGCTCACTGATTGCTTGAAAAAGCAAAGTCCAGACAAGCTTGTGTGGACATTCCAGGTACATGAAGCCTGGAAGGACTTAAAAAGTCCCCTATGTAAAGCACCAGTGTTGATAGCCCCGGACTTCGGTAAAAGGTTCATACTGCAGATGGATGCTTCAGGAACAGGCCTTGGTACAGTGTTGTCTCAGGAGGTAGGTGGGGAAGAGAAGCCAGTCCTCTACCTCAGCAAGAAACTACTGCCTAGGGAACAGCAATATGCCACGGTAGACAAGGAATGTCTGGCTATCAAGTGGGCAGTAGAGGCTCTGAGGTACTATCTCCTGGGACGGGAGTTCACCGATCATGCTCCGCTCCAATGGATGTGCCTAAATAGGGAGACCAACGCCAGGGTAACATGATGGTTCCTTGCCCTCCAGCCGTGCCGCTTCAAGGTCCAGTACAGAGCAGGAGGATTACAGGGCAACATGGATGCCCTTTCAAGGAAGTTCCTCTCCTCAAAAGATGCAGAGCTCTGTGAAGCTAGAGGGGTGAAGCTAGTGAGGGGGGGAGGACTCAGAGAGAGACCGACCCGAAATGGGGTATGCCTGCTGAGATTGGAGAGCAGGTATGTGCGCCAAAGAAGGACTCAGCTTCACCTGTAGGCTTGAAGCTTAGGAGGGGATATGTGGAAGTCCAGTCCGGATGCCACCCCGGGTGTTTGCAGGACAGAGCAAACATTTCAGGTGCCCTGGGCTAAGGTGACCTGGGTTTAGGGCTAGACCAAGAGGAAGCCCAGGGAGGTGTTGAGACATAGCAGGTTGTCTCTTTAATGTTGTGTCAAAGATTATCTGGCAGTTGGAAATTATATTATTGTATTGCTGTTGATACACAGAAATACCCTGCAATTGCATACTTGAGATCCCATCCATGTAGGTCCAGTCCAGGTATTGGAGCAAGCCTTCCAGCAATCAGGTACACCTCTGCCACACTTTTATAAAGCTCATTAGGGCAAGGGCTCAGGGCTACTGATGCCAACAAGTGGCCAGGCGATAGAGGGCAGGCCAGTTGGCTAGAGACAGGGAGCCTGAGATTGTGTACATGGTGTTTGTGAACTGGTGCCTAATTAAGGTACCCATTGAACTTGCTGTGAAAAGCCTGTTTCCTATGCTGTGGAAGTAAACGGTCTGCATTTCTTTCATACAACTGTGTCAGCGTCTTGTCTGGTGGAAGGTCGCTAGAAACAAAAAATATATATATAATTATTTCTACAAATAATGCTAATTATGGTTATATTTTGTTAGTAGTCTTAGTACATATGAGCGTATCAATACATAGTATTAATGAGTAGTCTGTTAGAGAGGCTTTGCATTAATGTGTTCATACTTGTATTGTTTGGGATACTAGGTTACATGTATCTATGGCAACCAGCCGCGCCCACCCAGCTGAGCCGGACCTCTGGCGCAGTGTCGCGCTGATGACGTCATCGGACTCGTGCCGGACGGCGTGGCGGCTGCACCCGCACTGCTTGGTGAGTCTATTTAAATGTTTTATTATTGTCATTCTGTATGTCTTGAAAAAAGGGACGGAGGTCCCTGAAACGTTGACCGTTACCATTTGTCTGCTGTGATTTCCTTTCACCTGGAGTGCCAACTGCTTTCTTTTGCCCATATTACACCTCACGGTGAGAGTGAGGCACCCGGCTAGCTGTTTATATTCGTTGTGTGTGTGCCGGACCGTGCCCAGCATTAATATAGAGTATCAATTATTTGGTAACCTCCTGTCAAGGCACCGCAATTGTTAAAAGGGACAAGACATCATTTGGTGAGGGGATTTTCTTTGCATTCTGCATTGCCCTCTATCACGATGACTACACAGGATGAAGTTGCAGGCTTCAGCAACTCCACTTTGACCATAGGAGCACAGCTTTCTCTAACAGACACAGAGGCAGAATCGATCCTGTTTGCAGAACGGATATCAGACACTGTTGGGGTGGAAACCGCAGAGCAGCTGATTTCACATCTCAACAGACTGAGAAAGAAAGAAATTGATTTTTTTCTGCATGGGGTATCTCTCTCTGATTATTTTAGAGACAAACGTATTCCGGGGAATTAGAATCAGGAATATCCCTACTATTGGGTGTCATAACCAAGGATTTTGTAGAAAGTGGGCAGCTGTCCTAAACAAGTGCTCACTCGATCTTATTTGATTAGTGATTGAGGAGTCACAGAGGGAATTGAATGTAGTAAAAGAAAAAATTGTTTCATTTGAAAATATCCATCTACCGAAGATACAAGCGGAAGCTCCACAAGACTGGCTTACCAAACCTAATGAGCAACTGAATAAATATTGTACCGACCTGATCAACTCTAATAGGAACAAATTGTCTATAGTCATTAGTGACTACGAATAGCACCAAGTGTATAGCAGGGCGTACAACAAAGCACTTGCTTATCCAAGAGTGCCCAGATTTAGAAGAAAATGTAAAACATTTCCTTTGGAAACCGACAATTCGACAGCGGCTGAATCTTCTACGGACACAGAATTTGCCAGCACATCAGCAGTAGGGGCATCGAAGAAACCTCCAACCGGAGTAGCTACATGGTCAAAAAATGACAACGCGAAAGAGGCAGGACCAGGAGGTCAGGACAAAACGCAAGGCAAGTGCACAAGGAAAACAACCAAGAAAATGTAGTCTTCAACCTCTCTAAACGACAGCTCACTGAGGACGAAGTAAGAGTGTTAAATAAAGGAGTGTCCTTTATACCTACACATACACCTGACACGTTCACAGATAAAGTGGATTTATTTAAATTGAACAGACGCCTCAAGCTAAAGGAGCTTTACATAATGTTGGACCAGTGCATAAAAAAATCACATTTTGATCCAGGCACTACCAACAAAAGTATAAAGATGTTTTCCACATGTATGGATTCCATTATTGAAGATGTCACTCGGCTGTCCAAGCCTAGATATTTCACCATCTATAAAGCTGAGCAAAAGGCATTAAAAGATCTTGATGCATACAAGGACATCGTAATCCGCCCTGCGGATGAGGGCGGAGGAATCGTTGTCTTGGCTTTAACTAAATACAAAGAAGAGGCCTACAGACAACTTCTTAACACAAACACCTATGAATGGTTAAGAAGTGATCCGATGGTACGTTATAAAAGTGAATTAGATGCCAATATTACAGCAAGCAGCTTCAAATAAGGTCATCACGCACAACACAGTAGATGTACTCTCCCAGGATTGCCCAGTGGTACCGGTCTTTTACATCATTCTCAAATTGCACAAAGATCAAGTTTCCCCTCCGGGACGTCCCTTCATAGCTGCTCGAGATTCGCTGTATTATTCAGTCTCTCAGTATCTGGACTTTTTCCTCCAACCATTGATCCAAAACCAGCCAAAGTTTCTCAAAGATACCACCACTTTGATTAAGAAATTATGAGACATCTCACCACTACCTGACAAATACCTTTTGTGTACAGTGGATGTCGTCAATCTATATACAAGAATCCCACACGAACGTGGACTTGAAACAATGAGAGCATTCATTCAGTCCCAATCAGAGTACAGTGGTCCAGATATAGATTTTTTTTATCAATTTGTTCTGACTTACTTTGTCAAGAAATTATTTTTTGTTTGACAGTAAAATGTATTGCCAGTGAACTGGGTGTGCGATGGGATCATACGTTGCACCCAGTTTCACAAACACATTCATGTGCAAAGTCGAACAAAATTTGTTCTTTGAAAATGAGAATATAAGGCGACCTATAAAGTTGTTTTTACGTTATATTGACGATATCTTCATTTTATGGCAAGGAAACGAGGAGTCATTCAGGAGGGCAATGGAGTGGGTGAATCTACAAGACGAAGCAATTAAATTCACATTTGAATGTGACACAAAGTCAATCCACTATTTGGATGTTCATATTTCACTAGATATGGACTTAAATATTACAACCTCTATTTATTACAAACCGACTGATAGAAATACCTTGTTTGAAGCAAATAGCCATCACCCTGTATCAACCAAGATGGGACTCCCATACTCCCAATTCCTGAGGATCATTAGAATCTGCAGTGATCCAAGTGATGTAGAACAACAGCTAGATATAATGTTTAAAAAATTCCTCCAAAGAGGATACAAGAACAAAGCACTGAGAGAGGCAAGGAGGAAAGCTTCTTCTCTCTCACAAACAGAAACCTTGATTAGTACCACCAAAGAAGTGAACAACGACAACATCATTTGGACTCAAGAATTTCACAATGCAAGTAAAACCATCAATCAGAAAGCTAAACAAATTTGGCCGATTATTACGAGGGACAAAGAGTTAACATCCCTGAAAAATTATTCCATTTTGCCTTCATTTAAACGTGGTAAGAACATAAAGGATATTGTAGTGCACGGGTTCACTACGATCTGCCGGCGGCCGGCCTCCCGGCGACCAGCATACCGGCACCAGGAGGCCGGCCGCCGGCTTACCGACAGTGTGGCGAGCACAAATGAGCCCCTTGCGGGCTCGCTGCGCTCGCCACGCTACGGGCACGGTGGCGCGCTACGCGCGCCACACTATTTTATTCTCCCTCCAGGGGGGTCGTGGACACCCACGAGGGAGAATAAGTGTCGGTATGCCGGCTGTCGGTATGCCGGCTGTCGGGCTCCCGGCGCCGATATGCTGGTCGCCGGGAGCCCGACCGCCGGCATACTGAAGACCACCCGTAGTGCACAATAACATATCAAACTTCTCCAGTGCCAAATCAATTCACTTTTTGACCCGTAAACCAGGAAACTATCGATGCATAGGCTGCACCACTTGCAGCTGTCTAGAGCAAGGTAATAAATTTCAACATCCACGTTCCGGCAAAACTTTTACCATTCACCATCCGGTAACTTGCACTACCACACACATAGTGTATTACATTAAATGTCCATGCAGACTTTTGTATGTTGGAAAAAGTATAAGATTGCTCTTCACCGTTCCAGCATTCATGCTGCATTGGAGTGCCGAGGCTCGGATCAACCGGTGGACAGACATTTTAAGGAATTCCAACATAGTCTGGCCTCCATTAAATATAAAATTATAGATTGGATACCGCCACAAACATGAGGAGGTGACAGAGGAAAGGCCCTTTTACAGAGAGACGCAATATGGATCTACAGACTCCAAACTGTCCAACCTCTGGGTCTCAATGAAACACTAAGCTTTCATTGTTTTCGTTAATACGTGAATATTACTTACAGACATCTATCGACACTAATATATTTTTTATCTATACTTACCTGAGGAGATTTATCTAGGATCATATCTATTCAAGCAGTCCATTTGGATAGTTTATAGTTATTTCTACAAATAATGCTAATTATGGTTATAGTTTTTTAGTAGTCTTAGTACATATGAGCATATCAATACATAGTATTAACGAGTAGTCTGTTAGAGAGGCTTTGCATTAATGTCTTCACACTTGTATTGTTTGGGTTACTAGGTTACATGTATCTATGGCAACCAGCCGTGCCCACCCAGCTGAGCCAGACCTCTGGCGCAGTGTCACGCTGATGATGTCATCAAACTCGTGCCGGATGGTGTGGCGGCTGCACCCGCACCGCTTGGTGAGTCTATTTAAATGTTTTATTATTGTCATTCTGTATGTCTTGATAAAAGGGACGGAGGTCCCTGAAACGTTGACAGTTACCATTTGTCTGCTGTGATTTCCTTTCGCCTGGAGTGCCAACTGCTTTCTTTTGCCTATATATATATATATATATATATATATATATACAAAGGCACTCACTTAATCCAACACAAGGAAAAAGCAGAACAAGCCAGCACTCACGATTTTTATGAAAAATAGTAGAAGATTTATTCCATGTTAAGGCAACAAGCGTACAAACAGGCACAGCTTGTTGCCTTAACATGGAATAAATATTCTTCTATTTTTCATCAAAATCGTGAGTGCTGACTTGTTCTGCTTTTTCCTTGTGTTGGATTAAGTGAGTGCCTTCATGTTATTTTGCTGCCTTGCACCACTCTTACATTTATGACTGTGGCTTTGAGTGCTGTCACTTTCCTTTTTTATATATATAAAAACATGTCACACAGATGGGTAAAAAGCAGAAACAGACGTTTTTGGGTAAACCATGAAATGGCTGTTTTAAATGCCCTCATTGTACCACCTGCAGTTATTTATTGACTGGGTCGACATTTTGTCATCCATTTTCAGGTTACAAATTCCAGATTAAACATTTTCTGACTTGCACTACCCGTTTTGTAATCTACACCATCACTTGTCCCTGTGCCATGCTGTATGTAGGCAAAACTGAATGTACATTTAAAGAGAGAATGACCCAGCACCGCTCGGCCATCCGAGCAGCCATAGCATCTGGCACAAGTTAACAGCCGGCAGCAAGGCACTTTGCTACGGCTAAACATAACCTGTCAACATTACGTTACCGTATTATAGACCATGTACCCATCCTCACGAGGGGTGGTGATAGGGCACGTAGGCTGTTACAATTGGAGTCAAGGTGGATTATTAAATTAAACACCCTATCTCCAAATGGGCTAAATGAATACTTGGGCATCCAGTGTTACCTATAAGTTATCTGTTCCTAGTGTAAATGGTTAGAGCCTGTAGTTTCAGTACTTTTATCTGTTTTAACTTAACTGACATGCTGCTAGTTATGTTTGATGATAGCAAATTGTATTCTGAGGTATTGGTGCTTTTTATGCATACCAATGTTGTATATTATCATTGAATGAAATTCTTATTTGGACACATGTTAACTATGGGATGACAGCCCTGTTGTTTTGTATAGACCTTTCAGATATCACGAACGGTGTATTTTGTTTGGTGAAGGTTACTATGGTGATCGGGCCGAGACGTCATTTCCTGGGAGGTGGCTGTAGAGGCCGGAAGCCGGGAACGGACGTGAGGCATGGTGTTGGTGTCGGGTATATATGGTGGTGAGTACTAAGTGTTTATTATGTATACTGCTTGACAAAAGCGCTAATAAAAGTGCTGAAACATTGCATACAAGCCTGTGTGACTGACTTTTCATTGACCGGAGTGCCGCCTTGTGTATAGCTATATATATATATATATATATATATATATATATATATATATATATATATATATATATGGACACACACAGACGCACACACTTAATATAGATGCACACAACATCAATTCTCCTCACCAAGAAGAAGCCATTTGGCTGCAGGTCCTTGGTCCTGTAGTCTAGGTGGGGGGCGGGTAGAGCTTCTGATGTGAATGATATGCTGGGACTCCAAGCATAGGAGCAGAGGACTGAGAGAGGCAAAGGGTGGCCACCACACTGCCTGTATGCACCATGTCACTGACACTTGACAGCAGTGTCGGGCTGAGACATGACCCTAATTGTCCGGTCAACCGCATCAGGCAGTATATGCCCTATCACGGCTGACTGACAGATATTCCCCTTGTTCCTTCACATAGAAAGGGACAAGGAAAGGTCTCCTCCCAGGGGCGGAGCACCGATATCATGTGACATACATTGTAGGAGATCTCACAGTATACTGTATGTCCTGTATATCGGCTGGGCATACATTGCCCATGTATGCCCAGCAAGAGTGCAACTGTACAAGCTGTGGATATTATGTAAACATAACAGTATTTAGTTTTAATGCACAGGTTTATACCAGTTTTACCACTATGTTCCTTTACCTGCATGGCCTCAGGTCATTTTGGATTGCTGAATTTGATATATTATGTTTGTATTGTCATAGCCATGATGGAAACATTGTCACTACAAAACAAATGTAACAATAACAAAATTCTACAAAAGCAGAATGACTAGACTGCAAACTAATACACATTACAGGCCTTCATACATCATGTGTGTGGACAGATTTTTCTAACAATTGTATTTGCTTATTACAAATATAATTTGACATTTAAAAATTATATTTACTATTGTGTTTCTTCTAGCTCATTACTACAGAGACTACAGTCATTTGGACCACTGCACTCTGAAAACAGCAATAACAACTCTAATGGGCCCTACACACTGGCAGTTCCGCAGCCGAGCTTCCCGATGGCGGATACGGCCGACGGGCGACCCGGAGGTGGGGGTCAGGTGACAGGATAATGAAGTTTCTTTACTCCCCCCGTCACCCTGCTCCATAGCGATGCATGCTAATATGGACAATCTCGTCCATATTGGCCTGCATGCATAAGCGACGGGGCAGCAACAGTTAACGAGCGCAGGGCCACGTATCGTTAATCGTTGGTGCCTACACACTGCACGATATGAACAAGTTCTCGTTCATTAATGAACGAGAACGTTCATATTGTGCATGTTATCTGTCAGTGTGTAGGGCCCTTTAGAGCACCTTTCCCACAGATTAACAAATCTTTCGAAAATGTAACTAATTCAGGGACATATGGAACATTAATACTGCCTTTATTCATTATCAGGACACATAAAGTACCATGGTCATTGCGGTTTGACCAGCGATTACTGGACACTGGACCATTGATTATACTTGTATATATTTTGAATAGTGATACCTAAACACCTTTCACATAGCAAAAATAACCCAGTATCAACACGGGTCACTGTGCGATGTGAAAGGGGCCATGGAGAATTCCCGGGTCGCCTGACCCGGAAATTCAACCCGGGTTATAAGAAGGGTTATTCCCGGGTTGAATACCAGGTCAGTGGCACTGTAAACAGGTTCCCGGGTCGATGCGATTGATTGAAGATGTGAAAGGGGTGTTATTCACATTTTGCGTATACCAGAGAGATCACACGTACCCCAGAGTGCACCTATTTCCAATTATTATACTCATTACTAGATTTATTTGTATTCCACTATTTATTTTGTTAGTCAGCTTACTGTACCTTTCCTGTAATTGGTTTTTCATAACAGAATTTTCAGAATCAAGTAGAAAAAGGTGATGATCCCACTACTGATAACCTTTCCAGTCACTTCAATAGATACAGAGATCTCTTTGCATTTCACTGGAGAATCAGAGTAAGAGGAAAACTATCTACTTATATGTGCAACATCCTACCTGGCGTAGTTATACAGGGCAAGGCAAAAAATAAGAATTTACTCACCGGTAATTCTATTTCTCGTAGTCCGTAGTGGATGCTGGGGACTCCGTAAGGACCATGGGGAATAGCGGGCTCCGCAGGAGACTGGGCACTCTAAAGAAAGATTTAGTACTATCTGGTGTGCACTGGCTCCTCCCTCTATGCCCCTCCTCCAGACCTCAGTTAAGGAAACTGTGCCCGGAAGAGCTGACATTACAAGGAAAGGATTTTGGAATCCAGGGTAAGACTCATACCAGCCACACCAATCACACTGTACAACTTGTGATAAACTTACCCAGTTAACAGTATGAACAACAACTGAGCATCACTCAACCGATGCTACATAACCATAACCCTTTGTTAAGCAATAACTATATACACGTATTGCAGAAAGTCCGCACTTGGGACGGGCGCCCAGCATCCACTACGGACTACAAGAAATAGAATTACCGGTGAGTAAATTCTTATTTTCTCTAACGTCCTAGTGGATGCTGGGGACTCCGTAAGGACCATGGGGATTATACCAAAGCTCCCAAACGGGCGGGAGAGTGCGGATGACTCTGCAGCACCGAATGGGCAAACACCAGGTCCTCCTCAGCCAGGGTATCAAACTTGTAGAATTTTGCAAATGTGTTTGAACCCGACCAAGTAGCAGCTCGGCAAAGCTGTAATGCCGAGACCCCTCGGGCAGCCGCCCAAGAAGAGCCCACCTTCCTTGTGGAATGTGCTTTCACTGATTTTGGATGCGGCAATCCAGCCGCAGAATGAGCCTGCTGAATCGTATTACAGATCCAGCGAGCAATGGTTTGCTTTGAAGCAGGAGCACCCAGCTTGTTGGATGCATACAGGATAAACAGCGAGTCAGTTTTCCTGACTCCAGCCATCCTGGCAACATAGATCTTCAAAGCCCTGACTACATCAAGCAACTTGGAATCCTCCAAGTCACGAGTAGCCGCAGGCACCACAATGGGTTGGTTCAAATGAAAAGATGACACCACCTTTGGAAGAAACTGCGGACGAGTTCGCAATTCTGCCCTATCCATGTGGAAAACCAGATAGGGGCTTTTACATGACAAAGCCGCCAATTCTGACACACGCCTAGCTGAGGCTAGGGCCAACAGCATGACCACTTCCCACGTGAGATACTTTAGGTCCACTGTCTTAAGTGGCTCAAACCAGTGGGATTTCAGGAAACCCAAGACCACGTTAAGATCCCAAGGTGCCACTGGTGGCACAAAAGGAGGCTGAATATGCAGCACTCCCTTAACAAACGTCTGAACCTCAGGCAGTGAAGCCAGTTCTTTTTGAAAGAAAATGGATAGGGCCGAAATCTGGACCTTTATGGACCCTAATTTTAGGCCCATAGTCACACCTGACTGTAGGAAGTGCAGGAATCGACCCAGCTGGAATTCCTCTGTAGGGGCCTTCCTGGCCTAACACCAAGCAACATATTTTCGCCATATACGGTGATAATGTTTAGCTGTCACGTCCTTCCTAGCCCTTATCAGCGTAGGAATAACTGCATCCGGAATGCCCTTTTCTGCTAGGATCCGGCGTTCAACTGCCATGCCGTCAAACGCAGCCGCGGTAAGTCTTGGAACAGACAGGGCCCCTGTTGCAACAGGTCCTGCCTGAGAGGCAGAGGCCATGGGTCCTCTGTGAACAATTCTTGCAGTTCCGGGTACCAAGTCCTTCTTGGCCAATCCGGAACAATGAGTATTGTTCTCACTCCTCTTTTTCTTACAATTCTCAGCACTTTTGGTATGAGAAGAAGAGGAGGAAACACATAGACCGACTGGAACACCCACGGTGTTACTAGTGCGTCCACAGCTATCGCCTGATGGTCCCTTGACCTGGCGCAATACTTTTTTAGCTTTTTGTTGAGGCGGGACGCCATCATGTCCACCTGTGGCAGTTCCCATCGATTTGCAATTTGCGTGAAGACTTCCTGATGAAGTCCCCACTCTCCCGGGTGGAGGTCGTGCCTGCTGAGGAAGTCTGCTTCCCAGTTGTCCACTCCCGGAATCAACACTGCTGACAGTGCGCTTACGTGATTCTCCGCCCAGCGAAGAATTCTGGTGGCTTCTACCATCGCCACTCTGCTCCTTGTGCCGCCTTGGCGGTTTACATGAGCCACTGCGGTCTGACTGGATCAGAACCGGTTGGTCGCGAAGCAGGGTTTCCGCTTGACTTAGGGCGTTGTATATGGCCCTTAGTTCCAGGATATTGATGTGAAGGCAAGTCTCCTGCCTTGACCACAGCCCTTGGAAATTTCTTCCCTGTGTGACTGCCTCCCACCCTCGGAGGCTTGCATCCATGGTCACCAGGACCCAGTCCTGAATGCCGAATCTGCGACCTTCGAGAAGGTGAGCTGTGATCCGGACCACTTGTCCAGTAAGTCCCATTGGAAGGTCCTCGTATGGAACCTGCCGAAGGGAATGGCCTCGAATGATGCCACCCTCCTTCCCAGGACTCGAGTGCAGTGATGCACTGACACCTGTTTTGGTTTTAATAGATTCCCGACCAGTGTCACGAGCTTCTGAGCTCTCTCTCTCGGTAGATAAACCCTTTTCTGGTCTGTGTCTAGGATCATGCCTAGGAGAGGCAGATGAGCTGTAAGAATCAACTGTGACTTTGGATATATAGAATCCAGCCGTGTTGCCGTTTCACTTCCAGAGAAAGTGATACGCTGTTCAGCAACTGCTCTCTTGATCTCGCTTTCATGAGGAGATCGTCCAAGTACGTGATAATAGTGACACCTTGCTTCCGCAAGAGCACCGTCATTTCCGCCATTACCTTGGTGAATATTCTCAAGGCCGTGGAGAGACCAAACGGCAACGTCTGAAATTGGTAATGACCATCCCGTACCGCAATTCTGAGGTACGCCTGATGAGGTGGATAAATGGGGACATGAAGGTATGCATCCTTTATGTCCCGAGTCACCATAAAATCTCCCCCTTTCAGGCTTGCAATAACCGCTGTTAGCGATTCCATCTTGAACTTGAACCCTTACAGGTATATGTTCAGTGATTTTAAATTCAATATGGGTCCGACCGAACCGTCTGGTTTCGGGACTACAACATGGTCGAATAGTAACCCCTTCTTTGTTGAAGGAGGGGAGCCTTGACCACCACCTGTTGAAGATACAATTTATGAATTGCAGTTAACACTGTTGCCCTCTCGTGGGGGGAAGCCGGCAGGGCCGTCGGTGAGGGGGCATCTTCTCAAAGTCCAGCTTGTATCCCTGAGACACAATATCCATTGCCCAGGGATCTAACAGTGAGTGAACCCACTTGTGGCTAAACTGACGAAGGCGTGCCCCCACCGGGCATAGCTCCGCCTGTGGAGCCCCAGCGACATGCGGTGGATTTTTGTAGAGGCCGGGGAGGACTTCTGTTCCTGGGAACTAGCTGTGTTGTGCAGCTTCTTTCCTCTGCCCCCGCCTCTGGCAAGAAAGGACGCACCTCAGACTTTCTTGTTTCTTAATTCGAAAGGCTGCATTTGATAATGTTGTGCTTTCCTAGGCTGTGCAGGGATATAAGGCAAAATATCAGAATTACCAGCTATAGCTGTGTAGACCAGGTCCGAGAACCCTTTTCCACACAATCCTCAGCCTTCCACATGCCTCTTAAGTCGGCATCATCTGTCCATTGCATATTCTACAGGACACGTCAAGCAGAAATCGACATAGCTTTGACTCTAGGACCCAGTATACTCATGTCTCTTTGGGCATGTTTTATATATATATATATATATATATATATATATATATATATACCTATCACTTAAGACAGCATCTTTAAAATATATATATCTCCTATATATATATATATATATATATATATATATATATATATATATACATATCTATATGCATACTAGGGTCTCAATCTCTGCTGATAAGGTACCTGTCCACGCTGCCACAGCGCTATAAACCTATGCCGACACAATCGCCAGTCTGAGTAGTATACTAGAATGTTCACGCTATGTGCAGGATCCCTGAGAATAGCTAGTGCTACCTTCTGTGCAAACAGGACACCCTAGGGGAAGATTCCCAACACATCCTGGCCCTAGTGGGGAAAGGATACTGCCTGAGAATCTTTTGTGGGAAGCTGCAGTCTCTTGTCTGGAGATTCCCGCTCTTTTTCCTCATGAGAGGAGGGAAATTTACCTTAGCTTTCTTCCCCTTAACATGTGTACCCTTGTGTCAGGGACAGATGAGTCATCAGTGATATGCAAATCATCTTTTATTACAATAATCATATATTGAATTCCTTTCAGCCATCTTGGCTGTACTTTGCATTATCGTAGTCGACACTGGAGTCAAACTCCGTGTCGATATCAGTGTGTATTGTTTTGGATAGTGAGCATTGTGAGACTCTGAAGGTCTCTGTGACACAGGGACAGACATGGGTAGATTCCCTGTCTGTTCTCTAATCTTTTGTGCAATAAATTCACCTCAGCACTTACACATATCCAAACAGGTGTCTGCGTTGTCGACGGAGACACCCTCTCACACACATATTTGCTCTATCTCCTCCTTAGGGGAGCCTTTTACCTCAGACATGTCGACACACATGTACCGACACACCACACACACAGGGGATGCTCTATTTGAAGACAGTTCCCCCACAAGGCCCTTTGGAGAGACAGAGAGAGAGTATGCCAGCACACACCCCAGCGCTATATGACCCAGGAATCACACAGTAACTTAGTGTTAACCCAGTAGCTGCTGTATATAATGTTTTTGCACCAAATTTATATCCCCCCCCCCCCCCCTCTCTTTTTCTCCCTCTTCTATTGCAGGGGAGAGCCTGGGGAGCTTCTCTCAGCGGATCTGTGGAGAGAAAATGGCGCTGGTGAGTGCTGAGGAAGAAGGCTCTGCCCCCTCAGCGGCGGGCTTCTGTCCCGTTTCTGTGTAAAAATAATGGCGGGGGCTCGTACATATATACAGTGCCTAACTGTATATATGTATAATTTTGCCAAAAGGTATGTTAACTGCTGCCCAGGGCGCCCCCCCCCCTGCGCCCTGCACCCTACAGTGACCGGAGTGTGCGGGTGTGCTGTGGGAGCAATGGCGCACAGCTGCAGTGCTGTGCACTACCTTAAGTGAAGACAGGAGTCTTCTGCCGCCGATTTCGATGT
Organism: Pseudophryne corroboree; assembly: GCF_028390025.1. Taxonomy (NCBI): domain Eukaryota; kingdom Metazoa; phylum Chordata; class Amphibia; order Anura; family Myobatrachidae; genus Pseudophryne; species Pseudophryne corroboree. Next base: position 539,101,964 of record NC_086449.1, read on the forward strand.
CTTCTTGCTTCTGCTGCTTCTGTACTTCTGGCTCTGCGAGGGGGACGGCGGCGCGGCTCCGGGAACGGACGATCAAGGTTAGGTACCTGTGTTCGATCCCTCTGGAGCTAATGGTGTCGAGTAGCCTAAGAAGCGCAACTTAGCTGCAGTGAGTAGGTTTGCTTCTCTCCCCTCAGTCCCACGTAGCAGAGAGTCTGTTGCCAGCAGAAGCTCTCTGAAAATAAAAAACCTGACAAAATACTTTCTTTTCTAGCAAGCTCAGGAGAGCCCACTAGGAGCACCCAGCTCTGGCCGGGCACAGATTCTAACTGAGGTCTGGAGGAGGGGCATAGAGGGAGGAGCCAGTGCACACCAGACAGTACTAAATCTTTCTTTAGAGTGCCCAGTCTCCTGCAGAGGAGTCCCCAGCATCCACTAGGACGTTAGAGAAAAGAACCTCCCAGATTTTAAAGGCTAATAAAAAAGGCATGGTAAATGCCATTCAAATTGTTAGCACATAATCTAAAAGAGCATGGAATACAATTTATTTTCAATTGGTTTTGAATATATCATCCTTCCAGATGGTGGCCTTAATTCATGATACACATTTGTAATCAATTTATAAAGATTGGTTGGATCCTTTTCGGTGTTATCGCTGCAATTTCTTGACAATGCTCACTTTCATTTACATTAACATAGCAGATTTTTCATTATTGGATGGAAACCAATCCTCATCGGCTTCCTGAAAGGCCTCTGCACAGCAAACGGGCCCACCTGAAAGCTAAGGTCTACACACATCGACCAAGAACCATTAATGAACTGAAGGCTGCTATACATCAAGAAATGATGATATCATATTCAAATCCAATTTAAAAATAAATAGTATTATTCCATGGACTTTTAAATTGTTTTTGCCTCACCCTGTATAAATCAGCAGATTTCAATTGATTTCACACTATTTGGTGATCTGAATCATGTTAGTTAGTAAAATAATGCCATTTTGCTTCTTTTGCAGGTGCCTTAAACATATTATAGAAATGATAATAGTGGTTATGCTGGACTTTTGGTTTTACTTTTTTACTAACTGATCTTTTCTGTTTTGGTCATGATAATGAAAGGTAACTTTTATAAATTATAGTAGATACTAATATCTTTGTATAAATTAGGTGTTGGGTTCGATTCCAGACCCACTTTGCGGAGTTTGTATATTCTCCCTCTGCTTGTGTGGGTTTCCTCCCACAAAACAAAAATATGCCAGTAGGTTATTTGTCTCTCAACAAAAATTAACCCTCGCATGTATGTGTGTACATGTTGTAGGGAACATAGATTGTAAGCTCCACTGGGGCAGGGAATGATGTGAATGGTCAACATATTTTCTGTAAAGCGCTGTGGAATATGGGGGTCTATTCATGAAACAGTGAAAAGAGTGAGAAGTGAGCCTGTGTAGAAGTTGCCCATGGCAACCAATCAGCTGCTCCGTACAATTGTATAGTATGCAAATTATAAATGTTACTTCAAAGTTGATTGGCTGCCATGGGCAACTTCTCCACAGGCTCACTTCTCCACACTTTTAACTGCTTAATGAATAGACCTCTATGTGTGCACTTTATAAATAACTGTAAATAAAACATTTAAATATATTTACTAATGATTTTAAATATAACATAAACAATCGAAAAAAAGTTTTAGTATTTTGCAATGTGCTCATGCTCAAACAATTATGTTGCATAAATAGTGGTAGTAATCTCAGATTCAATAAACTAAAGATTTAGGGGTTTATTCGGAGATGGAAGCAGATCTTTCTTCCACAGCAAGATCCGCATCCATCTACTCACATGCTGGGGGCCACCCAGCACAGATCATGACTGCCCAGCATGTGTAGCGCCGCCCCACAATGCGTTCGCATTTTAATTGCGAATGCATCGAACAGAGGTTGACCCTTGCCTGCCATGTTTCCATACATGGGAAGGCAGGTAAGATCATAGGCCACCCCAAAAACAGGCATGACACACATGTGTTTTCCGAACGCCGCGTTGCCGCCCCTGGATGCCCATTGCCTGTCACCTTGGTTAGGGGTCATGCATGAGCACTATGGCCAGTGCAAATGCGCAGACTCTATGGCCGCTGCATGCAAATGCAGTGGCTGCGTCCATTTCTGAATTAGGTCCACACTGCAGAAATGTCTACAGGTCCTTATATGAATTCAGATTATATCATTAAAGGAAATTTATCTGAAAAATATTTTATTTTCACTAAATTTGGAATGTTACTTCATCCCAGTATGTGAACAAAATTACAGCATCAGCTTGAAATTTGGGATTCTAAGAGAACTGATTGGATGCAAATAAGAAAACCACTTACAATAGAATGCTGAATTCTGAAGATTGCATGCCAGCAATATAATGGCACAATTCACTCTATTTATGGATAGCACAATCCTTTTTTGCTATAATAAGCTTGTTTTGACAATTCTTGAGGTTTAAGCTCTTTGAGATGGATCATTTGCATTGGACATATCGATGCAATATACAGCTGGTAGTGGTTCTATATATCAGCCTTGCATATTCCAGTTAAGAAAGAAAAAAATATGTGACATTATGGTGCTTATTGCAGTGCTGCAGGTATTCAATTAGCGGGGAATAGCAGGCGCGCGAGTCCCTGCAGTTGGACTGAACCTCAGAGCTCATGGAACTGCAAGGTAAAGTTCATAGGGAAAAAAATACAAAATCAGGTTGCATGTGGGAAAGGGCCAATTGATTCCTTTGTTTACTCAGAATCAGTGGGTTTCTGCACCTGAATACCGATAGTCTGGTGCAGGAAAAAAGGCTATTTAATAGACTTTCCCAACACTGTGGAGATTTCTGCCTGCAAATATTCACATGGTACTGTACAGTAACCCTGTGGGAAATGAAATGCCGCCCTTTGTGTGTAGTGAGCTTTTTTGTACTGTGCAAATCAGTACTATAGCAGAATTGTGAGAGGTGAAAAGACAGGGGGAACCCATGTGAAAATTTAGAATATAATATGTATTAAATTAGTATATTTTTAATCTACTCTAATTTATTATCTACTATAGAGTGTAAATTGTTCTATACAAGCGCTGCCCACAACTTCTTTTACAAATTGCTTTAGTAGTGCCTAATGATGATATATGTTTCATCCTGCTATGGCTACTCATATCTGTTTTTGTTTTTTTAATAAAGATTTTACTATCCACCAGTCTATGTACAGTGCATCCGGAAAGTATTCACAGCGCTACACTTTTTCCACATTTTCTTATGTTACAGCCTTATTCCAAAATGGAATAAATTTATTTCTCTAACGTCCTAGTGGATGCTGGGGACTCCGTAAGGACCATGGGGAATAGCGGCTCTGCAGGAGACTGGGCACAAAAGTAAAAGCTTTAGGACTACCTGGTGTGCACTGGCTCCTCCCCCTATGACCCTCCTCCAAGCCCCAGTTAGATTTTTGTGCCCGAACGAGAAGGGTGCATACTAAGGGGCTCTCCTGAGCTGCTTAGAGTAAAAGTTTAAAGTAGGTTTTTTATTTTCAGTGAGACCTGCTGGCAACAGGCTCACTGCACCGAGGGACTAAGGGGAGAAGAAGCGAACTCACCTGCGTGCAGAGTGGATTGGGCTTCTTAGGCTACTGGACATTAGCTCCAGAGGGACGATCACAGGCCCAGCCATGGATGGGTCCCAGAGCCGCGCCGCCGGCCCCCTTACAGAGCCAGAAGACAGAAGAGGTCCGGAAAATCGGCGGCAGAAGACGTCCTGTCTTCAATAAGGTAGCGCACAGCACCGCAGCTGTGCGCCATTGCTCTCAGCACACTTCACACTCCGGTCACTGAGGGTGCAGGGCGCTGGGGGGGGGCGCCCTGAGACGCAATAAAAACACCTTTTTTGGCAAAAAATACATCACATATAGCTCCTGGGCTATATGGATGCATTTAACCCCTGCCAATTTTTCCATAAAAAAGCGGGAGAAAGGCCGCCGAGAAGGGGGCGGAGCCTATCTCCTCAGCACACTGGCGCCATTTTTTCCTCACAGCTCCGTTGGAGGAAGGCTCCCTGACTCTCCCCTGCAGTCCTGAACTACAGAAACAGGGTAAAACAAGAGAGGGGGGGCACTAATTTGGCAGATAAATATATACAGCAGCTATATCAGGGAAAAACACTTATATAAGGTTATCCCTATATATATATAGCGCTCTGGTGTGTGCTGGCAAACTCTCCCTCTGTCTCCCCAAAGGGCTAGTGGGGTCCTGTCCTCTGTCAGAGCATTCCCTGTGTGTGTGCTGTGTGTCGGTACGTTGTGTCGATATGTATGAGGAGGAAAATGGTGTGGAGGCGGAGCAATTGCCTGTGTTAGTGATGTCACCCCCTAGGGAGTCGACACCTGACTGGATGGTCTTATGGAAAGAATTACGTGATAGTGTCAGCACTTTACAAAAGACTGTTGACGACATGAGACAGCCGGCAAATCAGTTAATACCTGTACAGGCGTCTCAAACACCGTCAGGGGCTCTAAAACGCCCGTTACCTCAGGTCGATATAGACACTGACACGGACACTGACTCCAGTGTCGACGGTGAGGAAACAAACGTATTTTCCAGTAGGGCCACACGTTACATGATCACGGCAATGAAGGAGGTTTTGAACATTTCTGATACTACAAGTACCACAAAAAAGGGTATTATGTGGGGTGTGAAAAAACTACCCGTAGTTTTTCCTGAATCAGATGAATTAAATGAGGTGTGTGATGAACCGTGGGTTTCCCCCGATAAAAAACTGCTAATTTCTAAAAAATTATTGGCATTATACCCTTTCCCGCCAGAGGTTAGGGCACGTTGGGAAACACCCCCTAGGGTAGATAAGGCGCTCACACGCTTATCAAAACAAGTGGCGTTACCGTCTCCTGATACGGCCGCCCTCAAGGAACCAGCTGATAGGAAGCTGGAAAATATCCTAAAAAGTATATACACACATACTGGTATTATACTGCGACCAGCAATCGCCTCAGCCTGGATGTGCAGTGCTGGGGTGGCTTGGTCGGATTCCCTGACTGAAAATATTGATACCCTGGACAGGGACAATATATTATTGACTATAGAGCATTTAAAGGATGCATTTCTATATATGCGAGATGCACAGAGGGATATTTGCACTCTGGCATCAAGAGTAAGTGCGATGTCCATTTCTGCCAGAAGAGGGTTATGGACGCGACAGTGGTCAGGTGATGCGGATTCCAAACGGCATATGGAAGTATTGCCGTATAAAGGGGAGGAGTTATTTGGGGTCGGTCTATCGGACCTGGTGGCCACGGCAACGGCTGGGAAATCCACCTTTTTACCCCAGGTCACCTCTCAGCAGAAAAAGATACCGTCTTTTCAGGCTCAGTCCTTTCGTCCCCATAAGGACAAGCGGGCAAAAGGCCACTCATATCTGCCCCGGGGCAGAGGAAGGGGAAAAAGACTGCAGCAGACAGCCTCTTCCCACGAACAGAAGCCCTCCCCCGCTTCTGCCAAGTCCTCAGCATGACGCTGGGGCCTTACAAGCGGACTCAGGCACGGTGGGGGCCCGTCTCAAGAATTTCAGCGCGCAGTGGGCTCACTCGCAAGTGGACCCCTGGATCCTGCAGGTAGTATCTCAGGGGTACAAATTGGAATTCGAGACGTCTCCCCCTCGCCGGTTCCTGAAGTCTGCTTTACCAACGTCTCCCCCCGACAGGGAGGCGGTATTGGAAGCCATTCACAAGCTGTATTCCCAGCAGGTGATAATCAAGGTACCCCTCCTACAACAGGGAAAGGGGTATTATTCCACGCTGTTTGTGGTACCGAAGCCGGACGGCTCGGTGAGACCCATTTTAAATCTGAAATCCTTGAACACTTACATAAAAAGGTTCAAGTTCAAGATGGAGTCACTCAGAGCAGTGATAGCGAACCTGGAAGAAGGGGACTATATGGTGTCTCTGGACATCAAGGATGCTTACCTCCATGTCCAAATTTGCCCTTCTCACCAAGGGTACCTCAGGTTTGTGGTACAGAACTGTCACTATCAGTTTCAGACGCTGCCGTTTGGATTGTCCACGGCACCCCGGGTCTTTACCAAGGTAATGGCCGAAATGATGATTCTTCTTCGAAGAAAAGGCGTCTTAATTATCCCTTACTTGGACGATCTCCTGATAAGGGCAAGGTCCAGAGAACAGTTAGAGGTCGGAGTAGCACTATCTCAAGTAGTACTACGACAGCACGGATGGATTCTAAATATTCCAAAATCGCAGCTGATTCCGACGACACGTCTGCTGTTCCTAGGGATGATTCTGGACACAGTACAGAAAAAGGTGTTTCTCCCGGAGGAGAAAGCCAGGGAGTTATCCGACCTAGTCAGGAACCTCCTAAGACCAGGCCAAGTGTCAGTGCATCAATGCACAAGGATCCTGGGAAAGATGGTGGCTTCTTACGAAGCGATTCCATTCGGCAGATTCCACGCAAGAACTTTTCAGTGGGATCTGCTGGACAAATGGTCCGGATCGCATCTTCAAATGCATCAGCGGATAACCCTGTCTCCAAGGACAAGGGTGTCTCTCCTGTGGTGGTTACAGAGTGCTCATCTCCTAGAGGGCCGCAGATTCAGCATTCAGGATTGGGTCCTGGTGACCACGGATGCCAGCCTGAGAGGCTGGGGAGCAGTCACACAGGGAAAAAATTTCCAGGGCTTGTGGTCAAGCATGGAAACGTCACTTCACATAAATATCCTGGAACTAAGGGCCATTTACAATGCCCTAAGTCAGGCAAGGCCTCTGCTTCAGGGTCAGCCGGTGTTGATCCAGTCGGACAACATCACGGCAGTCGCCCACGTAAACAGACAGGGCGGCACAAGAAGCAGGAGGGCAATGACGGAAGTTGCAAGGATTCTTCGCTGGGCGGAAAATCATGTGATAGCACTGTCAGCAGTGTTCATTCCGGGAGTGGACAACTGGGAAGCAGACTTCCTCAGCAGACACGATCTTCACCCGGGGGAGTGGGGACTTCACCCAGAAGTCTTCCACATGATTGTGAACCGTTGGGAAAAACCAAAGGTGGACATGATGGCGTCCCGCCTCAACAAAAAACTGGACAGATATTGCGCCAGGTCAAGGGACCCTCAGGCAATAGCTGTGGACGCTCTGGTAACACCGTGGGTGTACCAGTCAGTATATGTGTTCCCTCCTCTGCCTCTCATACCCAAGGTACTGAGAATCATTAGAAGGAGAGGTGTAAAGACTATACTCGTGGCTCCGGATTGGCCAAGAAGGACTTGGTACCCGGAAATTCAAGAGATGCTCACGGAAGAACTGTGGCCTCTACCTCTAAGAAAGGACCTGCTCCAGCAGGGACCATGTCTGTTCCAAGACTTACCGCGGCTGCGTTTGACGGCATGGCGGTTGAACGCCAGATCCTGAAGGGAAAAGGCATTCGTGATGAAGTTATCCCTACCCTGATCAAAGCCAGGAAGGATGTAACTGTGCAACATTATCACCGTATTTGGCGTAAATATGTTGCGTGGTGTGAGGCCAGGAAGGCCCCTACAGAGGAATTTCAACTGGGTCGATTCCTGCATTTCCTGCAAACAGGACTGTCTATGGGCCTCAAATTAGGGTCCATTAAGGTTCAAATTTCGGCCCTGTCAATATTCTTCCAAAAAGAACTAGCTTCAGTTCCTGAAGTTCAGACGTTTGTCAAGGGGGTACTGCATATACAGCCTCCTTTTGTGCCTCCAGTGGCACCTTGGGATCTCAATGTAGTTTTGGGATTCCTAAAATCACATTGGTTTGAACCACTCACCACTGTGGACTTAAAATATCTCACATGGAAAGTGGTAATGCTGTTAGCCCTGGCTTCAGCCAGGCGTGTATCAGAATTGGCGGCTTTATCCTATAAAAGCCCTTACCTAATTTTTCATACGGACAGGGCAGAATTGAGGACTCGTCCTCAATTTCTCCCTAAGGTGGTTTCAGCATTTCACTTAAACCAGCCTATTGTGGTGCCTGCGGCTACTAGGGACTTGGAGGATTCCAAGTTGCTGGACGTAGTCAGGGCCCTGAAAATATATGTTTCCAGGACGGCTGGAGTCAGAAAATCTGACTCGCTGTTTATCCTGTATGCACCCAACAAGCTGGGTGCCCCTGCTTCTAAGCAGACGATTGCTCGTTGGATTTGTAGTACAATTCAGCTTGCACATTCTGTGGCAGGCCTGCCACAGCCAAAATCTGTAAAAGCCCATTCCACACGGAAAGTGGGCTCATCTTGGGCGGCTGCCCGAGGGGTCTCGGCTTTACAACTTTGCCGAGCAGCTACTTGGTCAGGGGCAAATACGTTTGCAAAATTCTACAAATTTGATACCCTGGCTGAGGAGGACCTGGAGTTCTCTCATTCGGTGCTGCAGAGTCATCCGCACTGTCCCGCCCGTTTGGGAGCTTTGGTATAATCCCCATGGTCCTTTCGGAGTCCCCAGCATCCACTAGGACGTTAGAGAAAATAAGAATTTACTTACCGATAATTCTATTTCTCATAGTCCGTAGTGGATGCTGGGCGCCCATCCCAAGTGCGGATTGTCTGCAATACTTGTACATAGTTATTGTTACAAAAATCGGGTTATTATTGTTGTGAGCCATCTTTTCAGAGGCTCCTCTGTTATCATGCTGTTAACTGGGTTCAAATCACAAGTTGTACGGTGTGATTGGTGTGGCTGGTATGAGTCTTACCCGGGATTCAAAATCCTTCCTTATTGTGTACGCTCGTCCGGGCACAGTATCCTAACTGAGGCTTGGAGGAGGGTCATAGGGGGAGGAGCCAGTGCACACCAGGTAGTCCTAAAGCTTTTACTTTTGTGCCCAGTCTCCTGCGGAGCCGCTATTCCCCATGGTCCTTTCGGAGTCCCCAGCATCCACTACGGACTATGAGAAATAGAATTATCGGTAAGTAAATTCTTATTTTTTTGCCCTCAATATTCTAAACACAATACCCCATAATGATAACGTTAAAACATTTTTTAGTGATTTTTGCAAATTTATTAAAAATAAAAAAAATAAGAAATCACGTGTGCATAAGTATTCTCAGCCTTTGCCATGAAGCTCAAAATTGAACTCAGGTGCATCCTGTTTCCACTGATCATCCGTGAGATGTTCCTACAGCTAAATTGGAGTTCACCTGTGGTAAATTCAGTTGACTGAACATGTATATAAGGTCCCACACTTGACAGTGCATGTCTAATCACAAACCAAGCATGAAGTCAAAGGAATTGTCTGTAGACCTTCAAGAAAGGATTATCTCCAGGCACAAATCTGGGGAAGGGTACAGAAAAATATCTGCTGCTTTTAAGGTCCCAATGAGCACAGTTGCCGCCATTATCAGTAAATGGAAGAAGTTAGGAACCACCGGGACTCTTCCTAGAGCTGACCGGCCATCTAAACTGAGCGATCGGGGAAGACAGGCTCTAGTCAGGGAGGTGACCAAGAACCCGATGGTCACTCTCTCAAAGCTACAGCATTCCTCTGTGGAGAGGAGAACCTTCCAGAAGGACAACCATCTCTGCAACAATCCACCAATCACGTCTGTATGTTAGAGTGGCCAGACGGAAGCCACTCCTTAGTAAAAAGCATATGGCAGCCCGCTTGGAGTTTGCCAAAATGCACCTGAAGGACTCTCAGACCATGAGAAACAAAATTCTCTGGTCTGATGAGACAAATATTGAACTCTTTGGGGTGTATTCAATAAGTGTCGGATCCATTCTGACATGCATTTGAGCCAAATCTGACTGTCGGATTTGGCCATTCCCGGTGTCCTGTCCTGCCGCTGCTGTCAGGGGGAGCAGAGAGCGTTGGCTGGTGGGGGAGCTGAGAGAGGCGGCTGGCAGGAGGAACTGGTGGCAGGGGGAGGCACAGCAGGGAGAGATGTGCCGACTTGTTTTCAAGTTAGATTGAGTTTGTCGGAAAGGGGGCCAAATCCAACATTTCTGTCCAAAGCACACTGATCGGTGGCTATTCCACCGATCCACATGTTTTTCGACAAGTCGGGAATTCCCGACTTGTTGGAGAAAAACTGCACATTTTGAATAGGTTGGAACCCTTTCCGACCGAAATCTGTCGGAAACTGCCATCTTTCCGACAAGATGGCATCTTCCGACAGCTATTGATGGCATAAATGCAAGGCGTCATGTTTGGAGGAAACCAGGCACCGCTCATCACCAGCCCAATACCATCCCTGCAGTGAAGCATGGTGGTGGCAGCATAATGCTGTAGGGATGTTTTTCAGTGTCAGGAACTGTTAGACTAGTCAGGATAGAGCAAGGGTGTAGCTACCATAGGTGCAGGCAGTGCAGCTGCTATGGGGCCCAGAGCTGAGAGGGGCCCACCTTCCCTGTCAAAGTTACATGTGTTATATACAGTTTTCGCCAATGGGTGGTACGTAGGGTTCGTTTCAAAGTTTTTCCTTGGGATCTGCAATATATTTAGGTATGCCCCTGGACCAGTTCATTATAGTGTTGTATAAAATTAACTGGAGGGCACTTTAATGATATATAATATGAACTGGGGCACTGTAATGAGGCAAATTATGAATGGGGAACACTATATATCATAATGTGGATTGGGGGTAGTGTGTACTGGCAGCTCTGAAAGGTGACATAGGGTGAACTTAAGCACTACGGTTCAGAAAATGAACTAGGGCACTATTGTAGGGTATAAAATTAACAACTGCTGCAGAGAAGTGTCTCATTAAAAAGCATTGGGACGGGGGCCCCTTCAAAATGTTGCTATGGGGCCCACAAAGTTCTGGCTACACCACTGGGATAGAAGGAAAGATGAATGCAGCAATGTACAGAGACATCCTGGATGAAAACCTGTTCCAGAGAGGGGTGTAGCGAGGGTGGCTCTGGTGGAGCGCAAGCTCCAGGTGCCAACAGAATTAGAGGGCGCGGTGCCACCTGCCACACCCCCTCTTTTCCCACGAGCAACTGTACTGCCAGCTACAGAGCAGGAGGAGGAGAAGCAGAGGAGGCGCACTCTGACTTGGGACTCTGACACGGAGACTAGGTAGGGAACAGGGCAAGCCAGCAGGAGACACTGACAGCTGGCACATGCCAGAGCTCTGCCTGCCTTCTTTATATGTCTCACTGTCTGCTTGTAGCTGTGCAGCAGGGTTACTTCTGACCTGCAGCACCACTCCCTGCCTCCGCTGCTGCAGCACCTCTCTCTTTCCTGGAAGCTGCAGCACATGTCTCTACTTCAGGTGCTGTCAGGGCCGGCTCCAGGCATGTTCGAATAGAGCGGCCGCTCAGGGCGCCACCCTTAATGGGCGCCGCGCGCTGGCGCCGTCATATTCGAACCTGGAGCCGGCCCTGTGCAGCATTACCCGGCCTGTGTGCCAGTGCGTGCTGAGCGGCGCCGGTGTTTAACGTCAGACGCCGGCACCGCGCAGTGCGCATAGCTCACACAACGCTTTGGAGGTCGCCCGTCCGCACCTGCACCCAGACCCGCACCCGCAGACAGCAGCACTCCTCCCCCTCCCAGCGCCGCAGGTATTGGGTGGTGGGCATTTATGTATGGCACTTTGTGGGGTCATATCTGCACTGTGGGGGCATGGCACTGTGTGGGGTCATATCTGCACTGTGGGGGCATTGCACTGTGGGGGCATTTATCTGGCACTGTAGGGGCATTTATCTGGCACTGTGGGGGCATATCTGGCACTGGGGGGGGCATTTATCTGGCACTGTGGGGGCATATCTGGCACTGTGGGGGCATTTATGTATCTGGCACTGTGGGGGCATTTATGTATCTGGCACTGTGGGGGCATTTATGTATCTGGCACTGTGGGGGCATTTATTTATCTGCCACTGTGGGGGCATTTATTTATCTGCCACTGTGGGGGCATTTATTTATCTGCCACTGTGGGGGCATATCTGGCAGTGGGGGGGGCATTTATGTATCTGGCACTGTGGGTGCATTTATTTATCTGGCACTGTAGGGGCATTTATGTATCGGGCACTGTGGGGCATTTATGTATCTGGCACTGTGGGGGTATTTATGTATCTGGCACTGGGGGGCATTTATGTATCTGGCATTGTGGGGGCATTTCTGGCACTGTGGGGGCATTTATGTATCTGGCACTGTAGGGGCATTTATGTATCTGGCACTGTAGGGACATATCTGGCACTGTGGGGGCATTTATGTATCTGGCACTGCGGGGGGGCATGTCATGTGTAGCTGGCACAGCTGGGGAGCATATTATGTAGTGTTCCCGCTAGGCATCTTTGGCTACGCAAAGTGTCTAACGTGCTCTGCCTGGCGCAAAGTGTCTAACGTGCTCTGCCTGGCGCAAAGTGTCTAACGTGCTCTGCCTGGCGCAAAGTGTATAGGAGGTTCTACCTGGTGCAATGTGTATTAACTGCACTACTGTGTGGTGTAATGCGAATTGCCACTATTATGTGGCCACGCACCTTCCCCACGAAGCAACGCCCCTAAATTTTTGCTGCACGCCTTCGGCGCGCACTGTCCATGCGTTGCAATGTAGGTAGATGAGCACCAAGCATTACTGTATGTACATCATTTTGCACTCCTAACTTAAAAAATGTGCCCTCCCTGTGATCAGCACCCTGCCCTAAAAAGTGAACACTATCATGTGTAGCTGGCACTGCTGGGGGGCATATTGTGTGTAGCTGGCACTGCTGGGGGGCATGTCATGTGTAGCTGGCACGGCTGCGGGGCATGTCATGTGTAGCTGGCACTGCTGGGGGGCATATCATGTCTATCCGGCACTGCACATTATGTGTATCTAGCACTATACTGGAGACATTATGTGATCTGACACTATACTGGAGACATTGGAACACTACTGTGGCTGTTGTGTAAGGCTGCTAATTGTGTGCGTAGAGGGGGTGTGAAAATATATTTATTTATAGTCTAATAATATGAAGTTATGAGGCCACGCCCACTTTTCCAGAGGCCACACCCATTTTTCCTGGAGCCTTCGGAGCCCGCATCGGGGTTGGGGGGGGGGGGGGGGCGCTTTTACATGTTCTCGCTCAGGGTACTAGTAGGCCTGGAGCCGGCCCTGGGTGCTGTCTATTCTGGGACATTGTTTTCAGTGAAGCATATTGTGATTATCAGGTCTGGGATGGCAGTTCTATGGTATTATTTTCATTGAGGCATTGGGGGAATTTCAGGTGTTTGTAGGCGGGGGGGGGTCATATTTAGGGCATTATTTTCATTGAGGCATTGGGAGATTATCAGATCTGGGGGGGTGTCAGTTTTGGGGCATTATTTTCATTCATAGATTGGTTGAGTTATCAGGTCTGTGGGGGGTCACATTTGGGGCTTTATTTTCATTGAGTAATTGGGGACTTGTGAGGTCAGGTCAGTATGGGCATATATAGTGTTTTTCATTTATTTGAATTAAACAAGTAAATAGTTAAATACAGCTACTTCTATAGCGGCACTACCATGGTGTAATGTGTATAAGGGGGTTCAACCATAGTATAACATGTATAAGGGGCTTTACTGTGTGGCATATTGTGAATAACGAACACTACTTTGCGGTGTAATGTGAATTGGTACTATTCTATGGCCATGCACCTGCCAAATGAAGCCATTATTTATTTACTACTGTACCAGTTATTTGTTTAGCGCACACACATTCTGCAGCGCTTTAAAGAGAATATTTCGCCATTCATATTAGTCCCTGCCCCATGGGAGCTTACAATGTGTATTCCTTACCCCCCTACCCCCCACCCACACACACACACACACACACACACACACACACACTCTCCCCCACTACATACTGACACTACATCCTTCTCTTACAGGCAGACCCATACACACCCTCACACTGCTCCATGACACTCACCCTGCGGAAACCCATTCAAGCCCAGGGAGAATATATAAATTACACACAGCTAGGGCCATGGGAATTAAGCCCATGACCCCAGTGCTGTGAGGCAGTAATGCTAACCATTACACCGTGTATACTAACTTTCGCCCTGAATGCCACAAGGTCTAAAACCGTCCCTGTCACAAATTTAGGATTTTTAAATATTGTTTCTTTTCAAATGTAACATACCACATGTTGGCTAGGCCCCCAATTCATTACAGGGGAGGGGGGCGCCAAAACATATGCTTTCTCCGGGTTCCATGATGCCTAGCTACACCTCTGGTTCCAGAGCACTCTTGACCTCAGACTGGGGTGACCGTTCATCTTCCAGCAGGACAACGACCCCAGGGCCGTCTTTTCGTATGGGCTCAATGGGCTCTTGCCCAAGGGCCCCAAGAGAATAAGGGCCCTAGGCTGATAGCTGAGGGTCCCCTCTTTCCAGGGGTACCAGATTTTTGAAAATCGGCCCTGGGGAACCAGAGATATCTGACTTGAAAGCAGTGGTCCCCATCCAAGCCTGTTAATTGCTCTTCCCAGCCAGATATTTCGGGTTCTGTCTGACTTTGAGTATTTATAAGGGTATAAGCCAAAAGCCGGGACTCTCCACTTTTAGTGGACACTGGCAGCTTGTTTCTACTATGCCCAGAACCAGAGATATCAGCCTTCAAGCAGCTGGTCCCTGCTCCAGCTCCACATGCCTAATATGCAGTTTTAGATTTTCGTTGGTGAATTGCTCTGGCTCCTGAACTCTGATCCCCAAGTCCCCAGAACCTTCTGAAAGGTGGAACTCTCTAGTATTTTATTCCATTCAAAGCTAAGAAATATATTTTCAGGAACTTGAGATATCTGCAGTCAAGCAAGCTGCCCTCCCACCGTAAAATGATATTAAGCCCACTCCACTAGCCACCCCTCCCCTACGTATTAAACACCCCCTACCACCCTAGAAGTCATGTACCAGTGCTTCTTCATTCAGCACAATGACCCCTTCTACAGTTTAGCCCATCTGTGCAGTAAAGGAGTAATTAGCAGAAATCACTGCTTCTGGTCCTACATGCTGAGCAGGATATAGAACACCCCCTACTGCCCGCGGGACATCAAAGCTGCTGCTGATAGCTCCTCCCACCCCTACCGCTGGAGCATGGGTAGGGGGCCCAATGCATTGCTGTGCCCAGGGGCCTACACTGCTGTTAAGACGGCTCTGAACGACCCTAAGCATAAAGCCAAGATATCAAAGGAGTGGCTTCAAGACAACTCTGTGAATGTCCTTGAGTGGCCCAGCCAGAACCCAGAATCCGATTGAACATCTCTGGAGAGATCTGAAAATGGCTGTGCACCAACGCTTCCCATCCAACCTGATGGAGCTTGAGAGGTGCTGCAAAGAGGAATGGGCGAAACTGCCCAAAGATAGGTGTGCCAAGCTTGTGGCATCATATTCAAAAAGACTTGAGGCTGTAATTACCGCCAAAGGTGCATCAACATAGTATTGAGCAAAGGCTGTGAATACTTATGTACATGTGATTTCTTCGTTTTTTATTTTTAATAAATTTGCCAAAATCTCAAAAAAAAAATGTTTTTCACATTGTCATTATGGAGTATTGTGTGTAGAATTTGTAGGCAAAAATTAATTTATTCCATTTTGGAATACGGCTGTAAGATACTGTAACAAAATGTGGAAAATGGAAGCGCTGTGAATACTTTCCAGATGCACTGTATCTATGGGGGTATCCAATTACCTGCGGTCAATGGCCTCAGGTAATTGTATGACCTGGGGCTATCAAATTAGCCCCGATGTGGTGCGCTGCTCCCCCCAATGCCAGTATTTATCAGGGATTATGATTCAGGTGCCTCTATGATTATGCTTCAGGTGAGCTGTGTATCGGTTAGAGCGTGGCCACGCAAGTCTGCTATATAATAATATTGCTGGACTGAGACATTTTTACAATTGATTTATGGATGATACTAATGAAGTGCATTTATCCTACTAATCCATAGCATGCTGAATAATTTATAATAAATAAGCAACAAAGAACTTGCTAAATACTAATTCTTATCTGCTGGAGCGAATAGCTATATTAACATCTTGCGTGAATGCAAGTGGCTACAGAAAATCTTTTTAACCTGAAAGTGGCTTATCTAGATTTTTTTAGATATTTTTTTTTATTTTTCTATAAACACGACCATGTGTAAACTGCAATATTTGTATGTTATGTATGTTATGTATTATGCATGTACAGTGTATATAATAAATGTATTTATAATTGTATTCTAAACTGAACAGCGCTTCATATATTTCTTATTGATATATATCTCTTTTTGGGAGGTTCAGTGACCCCTAGTTGAAGCTGCAGTTTCTATTTAGGATATTAATATAACCGCTGTATTTCCGTTGTCAGCACCTAAAAGATATTATATATTTTTTATTATATTGGTCATTTCCCTGTTACTAGAGGTCCAGTAAGACCTCCAGCATGTCTCCTCTCAGCCGACGGCCATTTTGGCAAGGACATTATTAGCTGTATTACATGTTGAAGGCCAGTCCGCATGCAATACAGCTGCAGACAGTGGGCGCGGCACCCCGTGCGATCGCACGTCTTGACCGACCCTAGAAACGGCCCAGTCCATGCACCTTCCCCATAAATCCACATACCTATATTTTTTTAGGTCTTCTTCGGTGCGTATTCTCCCGTTTTTATGTGGGGGAGGGGAGAGGGTACCAATTATCTTTTTGGTACACAGCACCAAGATGTCTAGTTAAAGCTCTGATCCAATGATATTGTTATCCTGAGTATCCAAGGTGGATTATTGTAGTATATAAACCAATTCATCAAGTGTGATATGTTTCGATTAGAACTTTTGAGATTCTGGTGATGTTTGACTTTATCAGTTCTATATGCTTTTTCTACATCTGTGGTATGAAAGCTTAATTGTTATACTGGTTTGAGCAATTTATATTTTTAATAATTTTCATATTTTTGATAATGTCAGCATCTCTGGCTTCCTAATATTAGAATCTAGGACCATCCCCCGATTGTCTGACGTGTCCTACAGGGAAGCAGTTTGTTTTCCAGCTGTCGAGATCTCGGCGGTCAGGATACCGACACCAGAATCCCGACAGTCAAGGGAAATGGGCCTGTAGCGCAGAGAGCGCAGCGAGCCCATGAGGGGACACGCTGCACTCACCGTCGGAATCCCGCCTGTCAGGATTCCGGTGTCGGTCTTATGACTGCCAGGATACCAACCACCAGGATCCCATACTGATCCCGTCCTAAATAATCCACTTTATATACAAATCTAACACTGGCTGTTCCTCAGCAACCACCACCCCAGCAGTGAACTACGGAGGTGGCAGCAGTATGGATTGTTCTTGTTAAAATTGATGGACTCACAGAAAGTGCAGATACTGCAAGATGACCTGCTTCAGTCTGCTGGAATACTAAAGCTTGGGAGAACGTTCACCTCTCAGCAGAATAATGATGCCAAGCACAAGGCCAAAGCAACTCTGGCATGGTCACATCAAGTCTAGATCCCAATCCAATTGAGAATCTGTTTCACTATTTAAAAAATGCAGCCTATAAGCATCCTCAAACCAACCTGAACACAAGGAAGAATGGGCACAATCATTGTAAAACATTAAGCATACCAGGTAAAAATTAACCCCAAGAGACTTAGGGGGACATCCTATTAACAGCGGTACTTTACCACTGCTAATAGGTTCACCAGGTGCTATCCTATAAGCCCCGATGCCGCAGTCCTTATCCACTGATACCAACACTTATTACATTATTACACTTATTGCAGATATTATATAATCCCCAATAATCAGCTGCTCTTTTATGCGATCGCGGGTCCATTTTCGGCCTCTAATTGGATACCGTGATAATGACCACCGGTCATAAATCGCAATATCCAGCCATTTTTATCAGCCAAAAATTAATCTGGGCTAATTGGATACTCCCCTTAAAGCTGTTATTGCAGCAAAAGGTGGTTCTACCAAGAACTCGTCTGCATGGGGTTGAATACTTATGCAAGCAGAATTTTTTCTTTTTATATAAAAAAAAAAGATGAAGACAAATTGAGTTATGAGTTTGAAAATGTATTTTAAGAGCCGGTGGATTTGAATACTTTTGCAAGTCACTGTTATTTATCCTGAAACTATACAATGGTTTGTCTGTCTTTCTGTCAGACCGTACAACACTGAGAATATTGCATTATTATGTCTTATGCAAATATATATCATAAATGATATGTTGGAAGAAATCCATGGTGGTAATTAAGAGAATAATAACATGTCTGTCATGAAGTTGAGTCATGGCAGTGACAGACAGAATATGTGACAATATAGGATAGTTATTCATCACAGCTTTTAATAAAAAAAAAATGAAAGGAGAGCAGAATGTTATGTTACAGTAACAGCTCCCGCTGGCAGGAATATATTTCCACCAGGTGAAACTTGGCCACCTGCTATGTGTAGATTTTCATTATTATTCTCCAAAGAAACCTTATAAACTCCCATATTCAAAGCACAACAAGCATGCATTTACACAGTAGGAAGGTAACGACAGCGCCATAATATTATACAATTTATTTCTCATATTCCCTTCACACAAACATACATCCCGGTTTGTTAAAGTGACATGTTTGTATTGATTCATAGTTATGCAGCATCATTCCACAATACTAATAGATGTGCACATACCATTATTTTTTTTACTATTATCTTGTACTTGAGGAAGGATCTGGATAGTTGAATACAATTACAATTGGTTCTAAACTTACTATGGGGGACATGTACTAAGTAGTGATAAAAGTGGAGAAGTGAGCCAGTGGAGAAATTGCCTATGGCAACCAATCAACATTGACGTAACATTTATAATTTTCATACTAGAAACATATACAGGGCAGCTGATTGGTTGCCATGGGCAACTTCTCCACTGGCTCACTTCTCCACTTTTATCACTGCTTAGTACATATCCCCTTAAGTCTCGCAAACACAGAAATTAATGTTCACCAAGTAATTCATCTTCAAAGCTGCACTACAACCTAGTAAAAGATTTCTGTGGCTGCTCGGACCAACATTGTTTTCTATTGCTTCCTCTTTTCCTTTTGCACTCCTCATGAGGAGTGTTTGAGAGGACCAATCACGAGTCACATACAAGAGATTGCAACTTTCGCTTAGTCCTTCCGCTCACATCCCTCCCACTGCCATTTTAAAGTTGGTGAATGAATTGATTTCCAGTTACTGTATTTTTTATTATTAGTTCCAGCTAGCGGGGGCACCTACCTTGGTTGAGTAGGAGGGCTGCCGCTAGTCACACTTGTCCCTGCTGCTACAATATAATTCATAGATTCAGGACCCAGCGCATGCGCAGTAGTGGTGATGGTACTGCGCATGCGCAAACCCCCGGCTTCTATGGACTGCATCGGCTGCAGTCCAAAGAAGCCGGCTAGGGCTGCCCAGGAAGCCAGCTCTCTGCTAATTGCAGCCCAGTCTGGCAGTCCCGTAGGGAGGAACACCTCCCAATTGGACTGCCTGCAGTGCCTGTGACTGGCAGGTAGGACTTCCAATAGGAAGTCACTGCCAGTCTCTGTGAAGCCAGTGCATCTGGCTTCACAGACTCTGTGCTGAAGTGGCGGATTTTACCTGGGGGGACTGCAGTCCTGCAGCCCATAGACATAATCCGCCACTGGTTCCAGCGGATCTTAGAGAAAGCAGACTGCATGTAGAAGCCAATGGAGTCCATGTAGAGAAGGTACATATTTGTAAAAATCCTTAATATAGGTGGCAGTGCAATTTTAGATATTAGCTTTTTACATTATCGAGAAAGCATTAAATAACCATTAAAAAGACATCCAATATAGAAGGGCTATGTATAAAGTACAAAGTTGGTTAAGCAATGTTACTTCACATATCAGTCCATTTCGGGAGTTGATTTCTGCTCACACTTACATAGGCTGTGAGCAGAATATCCGATAAAGACATATCGCGTGAAGGTGCAGGAAAATTATTCGCCAGCAGCTCACAGCTTACTGATGTTTACCCATCGTCACTGTTACATATCTCAGGCCTATCTATATTGTCTACAGGGGTGGTCTTCAGTATGCCGAATGTCGGGATCCCGGCGCACAGTATACCGGCGCCGGAATCCCGACACCCGGCATACCGACAGCTATTCTTCCTTGTGGGGGTCCACGACCCCCCTGGAGGGAGAATAAAATAGTGTGGCGCGCGTAGCGCACCACCGTGCCCGCAGCGTGGCGAGCGCAGTGAGCCCGCAAGGGGCTCCTTTGCGCTTGCCCCGCCGGGCTCCCGGCGCCGGTATGCTGGTCGCCGGGAACCCGAGCGCCGGCATATCGTACTACACCCGTCTACAGCATTGTAGTCCCTGGGCAAACCAATGCACTGGGGCCCCTACCCACCCATTCACGAGAACCAATCTAAAATATCGTAACATGCCCCCCCTGCAGTCCTGCCCTGTCTCTCCACATGCTTCCATACAGTGAATGGCTGTCAGTACTCAGATTGGTGGATAGCTTCGGTCATTCACCAATTAGCATGCTGACAGCCATTCACTGTCTTGCTACAGGCTGGGAGGTTTGTAGAGAATGCTGCCTCGCAGCTCTGATTAAGTGACCACTACCACACCTGCTCGAAGTACCCTAAAATTGTGGGGGCCTACGCAGCTGCCTAGTGTGCCTATATGTTAAGATGGCCCTGTGGTAATCACATCATTTGTAATATAGGGGTCTATTTACTAAGCCTCGGATGGAGATAAAGTCAACGGAGATAAAGTACCAGCCAATCATCTCCTAACTGCCATTTTTTAAACACAGCCTGTGACATGTCAGTTAGGAGCGGATTGGCTGGTACTTTATCTCCGTCCACTTTATCTCCATCTAAGGCTTAGTAAATAGACCCCATGATGTTCTAGCGCTCTTTAGTATATGTAAAACCTTAAAGAAGTTGTCAAAACTGATCATGCAAGGGGTTGTTTCATGCTAAATTAATTTGATATGAGGCATGTTTTATATAAATCAGACTGTTCGCAATCTATTGCTGCACACTGAATAAAGCCATTTGTAGTCAAAGTTGGAAATGTACAGCAGGTAGGTACTAGATCCCACTCGGCTACCAGAAGAGACCTGCTTTAGTTGCAGATGTGTGTATTTTCACTCTCAGGTATCTCAATATACTGTACATCCAATTTATGACACACCAGCATTTCTATAGAAGCCGTATGTTAGTTTTACACATGCATATTTATGTCCACCAGTAGTGCAGAGATGCAGCTTGACAGCACTACTGTAGTTATACATGTGAAAGTTGTCTTACCCTGTTCCAACAGGATGAAATGCAACGAAGTGTCATGTACACAAGAGATTAGTGTCTCCACACTGTTAGTAATAAATGCAAAACTTTCCATGTAAAATGTTATTAAATAAAAATGACACCAAATCCACACTGTTCTTTATACATCAAGTGGGCATCTTCTTTCCTGCAGTATCCCAAATAGCAATGATAAATCGGATATTCCAATAGACGGGATACGTACGATTTACTGGCGGATGGGATTCCGTCTGTCATGATCCCAACAGTGGGATCTCATCTGCCAGAATGCCAGCAGCGGGGGTGAGTGATAGAAAGCCCCATGCGGATACGGTGGCTCGCTGCACTCACCACAGGTTCTATTCTCCCTCTATGGATGTCGTGAACACCCACAGAGGGAGAATAGCCGATGACGCCGGCATTCAGGTGGCGGCATTTCACAGCATGTCGGGATTCCGGCGTCGGTATTGTGACTGCCGGTATCCCAACTGGCGTTATCTTAACTGCATCCCTAATAGACTGCTGCATTCTGGCACATTAGAGCCACAATGTAAATAAATGAAGTACTGTCAGTTTAAGATGTCAATAAATAAACAGTCAACCAGAAGTGGCTAAACAGTGCTGTTGGTCAGGACATATCTGTACACCAGGCTCCCAGTATATCTAGAGGTGCACCCAGTCTAATTAGGTCTGATCTCCATGTGGCATGCTACACCTACAGTCAGTTTTGGACTGGGGCATGAAGGGCCCACCAGGGGGATGCTGTTGTAGGGGCCCATGCTTAAGGGTGTGGCCAGGCTCCACTGGGGCGTGGCCAGCCACCACAGAGCTGTTCCCCTTGGTAAATATATAATAAACCATATTCTTGTGAAGTATAATGTAACATAAGTATAATACATAATTCAAGTGCACTAGGATAGAGTCTGGAACCTGATCCCTAGAGGAGAAGGAGGGCCCACAGGCAGTAGGGCCAACCGGTGGTTTCCCCTGTTCCCCTGTGGGCCAGTCCAAGCCTGCCTACAGTACATGTACAGAGTGTGTCAGAGATGGCAGCCAGGTGCTATTTACCTGGGCCAAGGCCTGATGGAAGGCCCAGTTCACCCCCCCCCCCTTCCTCCCCCTCCTTACCTGGCAGCAGCAGCTGCAGCTTTTCTCCTCAGCACAGAACACGCTGCTCTGTGCTGGGCTGCAGTGTGGTCAGGGAGGCGCTTAAAGTACTTTTTCAGTATTTTTTCTAAGTGTGCAGGGCCGCGCCTCCCGTGATTAGGCCACACACCACGAAACATAACTGAGCCTGGCCACGCCCTTGATGTATTCAGCTTATACTTGCTTGAGCTAGAGATTTAGACACAGTCCAAGAAAACGCAATGGGATTTTGAGTGAAATACATTTCCAGGAATATTCCTGGCATGAACATATACTGAGCATACAAATAGAATTAATAACAATCAAAGGCAGACAGGTTTATCATTGTGAGGACAGTACAAGGACTAGCAGAATGACCAGGAGAAAGATTCCCATTATATCTCTTTTGCTGTAATAACACTGCCATCGACCCCCTAGGGCTCTCCAGTTTTGCCACCCTCTCCTTTCAGTGTTCACCTCTCCTTATAGAAACACCCTTGCTTATACATTATTATAATTGTTATATCTGTTTAATCTACAGTAGTGTATTATTATTATTATTATTATTATTATTATTATTATTATTATTATTTTAGATTCATTTAATTGCTTGTTTTTATAGAGCAAAGGTTCTCAACCCCAGTCCTAAAGTACCTCCAACATCGAACAGGTTGTGTGTTGAGAATTTCTGTCTGTGGAAGCGGGTGGGGTTATAACTCACCCAGCAAACTAGATTAACTCATCTGATTCTGTACATGATTAAAGAAATCCACAAAATATGACCTGTTGGAGGTACTTGAGGATTGGGGATTGAGGGTTGGGGAAAATTTACTAAAATTTGTTATTGGGCAAGATTACAAATCCCCCTTAATCGTCCATTATAACTCCCAATCGCCGGAACAAAATATGAAAATTTACTAACAAACGTGTAGAGATGTGTGGGTTCGGATTTACCTGGATTTACTCGGATTTACCCGGATCTCAAAATGGCATCTTATTGGCTCTCAGATGTCGCGTGTTTTGGTCAGCCAATAACACAAATCCAGATAAATCTGAACTTGCATTGATTCTGGCGTCAAAAACCGAGTACATACGAACCTGCAAATTTCTACAAATGTGTTGTCTGTCAATGGTATATTTAGCCAGATTTTGGCGTGTGCGATTTGTGTAAATTTTGAACCTGAATGTACTAGAAGATGCATTTGAAGTCTCATGTTAACACAAAGCATCTCTCACCTGAATTTGCATCTGAATTCGCACCTGAATTTGTCGTAAATCGATGAAATATGCAAACACATTCTGATTGGTCAGAAATCACACATGCTATAGTGATATCACCATTTTGTTATAAAAATGCCCCTAAACTACTGGTAACACGTGGATGTATGGCATTTGTGGTGGAGTCTGGTTGAGCTGGATTACAGTTATCAGATAGTAGAGTTCTATTTGTATTTTGTGATTGTTGCCTGGGACTGTATATCTTGTCTGTGATGTGTGTGAGGTGGTGTTGGAGGGATTTATTATTTTCTTTTATTTCTCAGTGTTCTGTTTTTTTATGTTGTGATGGAAGAGGAGAATAGGAGCAGGAGGGCTGAGGAGATGGAGTCAGATGTCGAGGAGGTGTCTGTGCACCAGCTTGTTGCTGACACAAAGTGGGAGGATAAGAAGGAACGTGCAGTAAGGGGAGCCAGAGGAGGCAGAGCCTCTCCTGTCTTAATGAGCAAAATAATGCAAACAAGATATTTAGAACACTATGGGGTATATTCAATTCAAGTTGAATTTCCCGATTTGTCGGATTAACGGGAGTTTCCGACAATTTAAGGTGGAATCCAGATTCGACCTATTCAATCAAGCTCCGGTTAATCCAACAAGCCAGATAATCTGACTTGTCGGAAAGCAAGTGGATCGGCGGAATAGCCGCGGAACCACATGCTTTTGCCAGAAACGCGGCCAAATCCAACAGGTTTTGCCCCCGTTTACGACAATCTCAATCTGACTTTAAAAAAAAGTCGGATTGGGGAGATGAGACAGGGAGCGGGGACATGTGGACGGGAGAGGAGATGGAGCAGGGACGGCTGAAAGGAGGAGACGGGTTGTGATGGAGCTGGTCATCACAGCGGGGAGATCAGGGAACCCTGCGCTGCAGCAGCGTAGCAGGAGGATGGGGCGCCAACACTCACGGCAGCATCCACCCGGCTCCAGCAAGCGAGGTCCCGTTTGCTGGAGCCAGGTGTACGCTCCCGTGAGGTCTGGCGGGCTGTGCACCATCCTCCTGCTACGCTGCTGTAGCTGCGGGGTTCCTGCTCTCCCTGCTGCGATGACCTGACCGAGAGGGTGCCTTTGCGGGGATCTGAGGCTCTGCTAGCGAGGAGCCGTATCTTTACCAGGAGAGCTCCTGTGTCTGTCTTTTCCGACAATAATGTCAATCCGACTTTAAAAAAAGTCGGATTGGCATTATTGAATAGTGCATTGTCGGATCCTTTTCGACAATGTTTGTCGGAAAGGATCCGACTTGAATTGAATATACCCCATATTCTATGTCATAAATATTTTCATTTCATTTTTCTAATCATTTATTCCCTGAAAATGCAGTCCAGTCTTTATGGGAGGCAGCAAAATCTCTGCCTCCCATTGATAATTGTAAACTGTCTGAAGCGGTGGCCGTGGCCAAGCCACAGTCTGTAAAAGCCCATTGGAAAAAATTAGAAAAGAGGCATTGACAGGCTGTACCTTTTTAGCACACATGAAGGCACGCCCCCTGTCAGTCATTGAGCAGAGGATCGATATAGCACTGCTTCTGAGGAAATGGCTAGAGTTGAGAAACGTGTTAAGCCCCACCACCCTACTATGACTAATGCGGAAGCACCCTAGCACTCTGCAACAGCAAAGCAGTGCAAGGATTCCCAGCATATTTGACTTTACTCAGCGTCAGCTGATTAACAGACAGCATCTGCCATGTGCATGACTCTCTGCCTGGAGAAGACTGATAAAATCCGGGGAGACAGCAGTGCTGTGTACACCAAAGGTCAGCAGCCAGGGATCATCAATCATTTGCCTCTCTGCACTATATGACTGGCTTTTACATAGGAGACACAGGAGACAGCAATTCAGGGTGAGTAACCCTCAGCTCTGTAACTTGGCTCACAGACAGGATAGAGTTGCTCCCTTGTCCTTACTGCACTATGGGGGTAATTCTGAGTTTATCGCAGCAGCAAGTTTGTTAGCAATTGGGCAAAACCATGGGCACTGCAGGGGGGGGGGGCAGATATAACATTTGCAGAAAGAGTTAGATTTGGGTGGGTTATTTTGTTTCTGTGCAGGGTAAATACTGGCTGCTTTATTTTTACACTGCAATTTAGATTTCAGTTTGAATATACCCCTCCCAAATCTAACTCTCTCTGCACACGTTATATCTGCCCCTCCTGCAGTGCACATGGTTTTGCCCAACTGCTAACAAAATTGCTGCTGCGATCAACTCAGAATTAGGCCCTATGGGGGTAATTCCAAGTTGATCGCAGCAGGAATTTTGTTAGCAGTTGGGCAAAACCATGTGCACTGCAGGGGAGGCAGATATAACATGTGCAGAGAGAGTTAGATTTGGGTGTGGTGTGTTTAAACTGAAATCTAAATTGCAGTGTAAAAATAAAGCAGCCAGTATTTACCCGGCACAGAAACAAAATAATCCACGCAAATCTAAATTTCTCTGCACATTTAATTCCCCCGCAGTGCACATGGTTTTGCCCATTAGAGAAAATGTTGCTGCTGCAATCAGGTCTGAATTAGGCCCTTTGTTTGTTTGTTTGTTTTTATGGTCCATTTTGCTGTGTGTACCCTTATATTTCCTGCATTCACTCATACTGACCTAATGTTTTTCTTTAGACCCACAGAGTGATGAACCTCTGTTCCCAACAATTGACCCTCTGGAAACACAAGGTGGGACATACACATTAAACTTGTTTACGGTCACATCACCATGACCCTAAGCTCCAAGGCCACCCAGCCCGGACTTACAAACAGGAGCTGACTTTGCCTCTGCCTTTCTCTCCTTCGTGGCTGCTGTCCATGACCGGCATGTGCCACTAATAGACACACAAATGAAGCACTTGTCATACTGTATATATCACAAAATTTGCGTAAATGTGACATTAGTCTATCTGATATTAATGCAACTGTCCTGCTTTTAAATGAAAATGTCGGTACTCTGAATGAAAATGTGTGTAATGTCAACACAAATTTGTCTACTAATTTTCATATTATGACCAGAATACTAGAATCCAACTACCATCTTTTAGCGGCATAAACAAATTCTAACATGGCCTTTCAATAAAATTTCTTACAACTGAAACCAAAAACAATATGATTTGACTGGGTGAACAAATTGTTAGATGCCTCCCTGAGGCCGCAAGTACCGCCAGTAGTAGTGTCAATGTGGTAGCCCGGAAACTGGTGTCCATTCATCTTTAAGTATAACATAGGTCCACAACAGCAGAAAGGGAGAGCGATGGCTCATCGAGGGTTAAGCAGGAACCCTGGTCTGATCACCTGCTCTGAATGCAGATTGCTGATTGGGCAGAGCAGCCTGGGAACAGAAGAGCCTTGAGGGAAGAAGAAGGAGGAGTTGCGTGTGGAGACAGGAGGTGCTGGACACTTGCAGGGCAGAGTGGGAGCTGAGGACAAGTGTCAGCCACAGGATGCTGGGCAGTGAGAGCAGCACTGCAGAAGTGTAAGCAGCAGGGTGCTGCGGGAAAGCCAAGTAAAGCCATGTGACAGAAAGAGAGACTGAGTTTGTTCAACCAAAAAAATCCTCATTGTTAAGTGAGTTGAAGTAATGAGAAAATTGTTGTACATTTTAAGGGTATCCCAATTTTTTGGGTGATTTCCAACAAAATATGTTAATAAATATATCCTCAAAACATAACTGTAACATGAGTTAGTTTATGTACAGAAGAAGACGAAGATATAGGACAGGGGTGTATCTAGGGATCCAAGCATCCCTGGTAGAGTAAGGGCTGGTACCTCCTTCCCCTCCACATACATATTTGAAATGAGGAAGGTGTATCAAAAAAGGACGTGGCCTTGAGGAGAAGGGGCGTGGCCACACAATAGTACTTCCAATTCAAATTATATCACACAGTATCACATTACACCACACAGTAGTGTCTCTTATTCACGTTATGTCACACAGTATCACATTACACCGCACAGTAGTGTCTCTTATTCACGTTATGCCACACAGTATCACATTACACCTCACAGTAGTGTCTCTTATTCACGTTATGCCACATAGTATCACATTACACCGAACAGTAGTGTCTCTTATTCACGTTATGCCACACAGTATCACATTACACCTCACAGTAGTGTCTCTTATTCACGTTATGTCACACAGTATCACATTACACCGCACAGTAGTGTCTCTTATTCACGTTATGCCACACAGTATCACATTACACCGCACAGTAGTGTCTCTTATTCACGTTATGTCACACAGTATCACATTACACCGCACAGTAGTGTCTCTTATTCACGTTATGCCACACAGTATCACATTACACCTCACAGTAGTGTCTCTTATTCACGTTATGCCATACAGTATCACATTACACCGCACAGTAGTGTCTCTTATTCACGTTATGCCACACAGTAGTACCCCTATAGGAAACACTGTCTATAGAAGGCATGTGGGGAATGCAAATAGAAAATTGAAATGTGAACAGTGCTAGTAAATATATTTCTATTTTTATAAGTGGAATGCGGTCAAACCGCATTCAGGGATGCGACTGCAATTGCGACTGCAATTTGATAAAGCTGCAGTGCCTGCAGCGAAACGCATCAGAAGGCTACCCTGGGTCATTATTTATAAACATCACTGCCTTTGTAACCGGACCATCACTGGACTTTCTAAAGAAAAAAGCAGAAATAACCAAGCAACTCTTCAGTTCTGGAGCAACACCTATCTCCTATGCACAAGGAGGACACAGCGCTTTAATGAGGACCCTGAAACCTGGCTGGTTTTATCTCATCCTAAGAGACATTTCCATGAGACTACACCTCTAGTGGTTTGGTAAAGTTAACGGTGAGACTGCGCTGACAGTCTATCTCCAGTCATTACAGCTTTCTGAAGTCCAGTAGATTTCAATTAGGAACGGTTTACTGTGCTATAGGCAGCTATCATTGTGACCCTTATTTTTATATTCTAATTTTTATTTTTCAATCATGTATTCATTATATGTGTTTTAATGTGGTTGATTTACCCTATTAAATGTGTAGCAATTTTTATCTTTCAATCCTTCTCAAAATCTTCATTACATTTCATCTTATGTTAGCGCTGCTATTTTGTTGGTGTTTTTAGTTTATGCGACTGCAATATCTCTGTTCTCAGCTCTCCGTTGATTGGATCACATTGGCTGTAAACACCTCTGCCTGATTGACAGGCAGAGGCGTTTGCGGGGAGGGCAGGGGGGCAGTGATGGACTGTTGCAGGGGCGGCGTGGGGAAAACGGGGTTGGGCCGTCTGCATTTTCGGGGTGGCTGAGTGACATCACACGCAGCCACCCCTATGTGATAAATAGTGGCAGACCACCTGCATACGCAGCCTAGCTGCAGCTGTAGGGGGTCGTCCACAGTTGCTGCGACCACAATTAAATTGCGGTCACAGTCGCTGAGCAGGCCATTCAGCATGCTGGACGGCCTTGCCCTGCGATGGATGAGCATCCCCCAGCATGCAATAGAAAGGATTGCAGATTCTGCAAACCTTACCGGATAACCCCCACTGCCATTAGTACATCTGATCCCGCCCATAGGCACACACATATACACTTACAAACATGCTGTCACACACAAAACACATACAGTACATGTGATATACAGTACAGTCACACATGCAGTATATACAAATAGTTACACACGTGCACACATATATACAGTCACATACATATATATATATATATATATAGTTACACACTTATTCACATACATAGTCACACACTAATACACACTTAAACACAGTAGATACTTATACTGTACACACAAACATATATACATACACATATAGTCACATACTTAAATGCAGACACACATACAGACATACTATATAGTGTTTACCCCCCTCACTTCACAGACAGGGTACACTCAATGCATGTACTTTAGTAGCTCCTTTTACTCTCCCCCTCTCCTCCATGCTGTTGGGTTGCGTGGCACTGACTGAGTGCCGCGTAGTCCCGCCCATCTGCTTCCACTCCGTCCACTTCCCGAAGGTCAATGCCGTGCAGTACAGTCTTGTGCCACCCCTCCCCTCACTAAGGGGGTCATTTACTAAGCAGTGATAAGAGTGTAGAAGTGAGCCAGTGGAGAAGTTGCCCCATCAACCAAACAGCAGCTCTGTATAATTTTATTGTATGCAAATTATAGATGTTACTTCAGTGCTGATTGGTTGCCATGGGCACTTCTCCACTGGCTCACTTCTCCACTCTTATCACTGCTTAGTAAATGTCCCCCTTAATCCAGATTGTACCTTGTGACTGTCTGTTACTGCCGGCGCCGGTGTCCAGTGGCACAGCACTGCACTATTGATTAGTCAGACTCAAAATAAACTGCAGCTCCTGGCAACAAGGGATGCTGGGAGCTGTAGTTTATGTTGAGTCTGATTACAAGTGAGGTGCGGTGCGCTGCCACCTGACACTGGCGCCGGCACTAACAGACAGTCACCAATTCTGACAGTACTACTGGTTTCTACACCCTGGACATGGATGGCACTAACAGGCAGTCCTTGCCTGGTGCCCCTGGCGAGTGCCATCCTGGCCAATGGGTAGATACACCCCTGATATAGGACCCACTCATAGCTCACATCCTGGCTAAGAATTTACAGAGTAATGAGACTTTACAGGGTACATTTGCAGCTAAACAGGTTGGAAATGGGGGGAGGTCAGGGGGTGCTGTAAGGGTGAGAGGACAATGGGGAGCTGAGGGAGAAAAGGTGAGGAACATGTGAAGTGGGAGGTGAGAAGGGCACAGGGCTGTAGGGGTTGGAGCTAGGACCAGGGGGGAGTACGGCCCTGGAGGCAGGCAGAAAAGGGCTGTGGGGACACTGCCTGTATTAGTATTATACTGCTGGGGATGCTTAATACGTAATTGTCAACTTTATACTTTAATAAATTAGAAAAAGACCTATCTTCAGTGGAAACATCCATTTCTAAAACCCATAACTCCCAGTATGTATGAAATATCTAAAGGCATATATATATAAAAATATTTGCAGGATATTCCACAAAACATGAATCTTCGGGGGGAACCCACAAATAATAAATATCACCTGGATGTATGTATGTATGTATGTATGTATGTATGTATGTATGAGGGACTGCTGGTCTCGTTTTTTCATTAGGAAAGCAGCCCTCTCCCCCTCATTGACATGGCAAACTTACCAAGCTTCAGATCGCATAATTTACCTGCAATGGCAAATCTACCTCCCCAGCAATGGCTAGGTGTTGTGTGGTGACCACGCATGCACAGTAGTCCGCTCTTGTCCCAAACCGAGATGTAAATTGATTGCATTACTTTCGTTTTTTGGTGCCTCTTTCACTGGATGTGAAACTGGTAATCTCTTATATCCTTAATTTAGTATTGCTGCAATAATTTTTTTTTTTTTATAATTTTCAGGCCCAAGTGTCAATATTTTACGACTAGACACCAGAATTCTCAGGAGGTAATTCAAGACCACCAGGTTCATGAGCATGATTTTATAACCACATATGAAAAAAGTGAAGATCTTCTAGACACAATCCTTTGAATTTCCTTCCATTCTTTGGTGCATGTTTATTAATTATCAACACTTCATCTCCATAATTTAAATTTTATCATAGCAATAAGGAATGAAGAATGGCTGGGATGTATAAAAAAAACATGTGCAGGGATATCTCCTATGTCTGCTGCGGCCAGGCGGCTTTGACTGAGGAGATGGTCTGTGTGCAGTCTTTGTCTGGGACCCTTCCTCTCTAAACACTGTCACAGTAAGTAGACTCTAATTCTGTGCCAAAGTCTATTGCACATTATCAGGTCTCCAGTAATACGGTGTAGTGTCCATCTTCACGGCAGTGTTTCTACTGCACCTGCACAGATTGTTGGGGAATTGGTTGCAGCAACATTTCTGGAAATTTGGACAGTGCTACTGCCATGGACTATGGAGAGGTAAGTACTAAAGAACATGGGTGCAGGGTGTACAGTTTGGGCTCCCTGGACCCAGAGACCCATGTGCATTGCACACCCTGATACGTCACATGCTGCAGTCCCCGGTGCCGGCAACCTGAAGACCACCCGTACATACATCCAGGGAATCCATAGTATTTGCAGAATGGGTCCTGCACATGCACAAAGTACCGAACTTCTGTACTTAGGAAGCATGAGGGCCATTGCTTAATAACTGATAGCTTATTCAGAGATGATCATTTTTACTTTGTTTTCTATTACAGTTTTGCTTCTGGAAATTGTGAACAATGAAAACCATACTGTACATCTAATGTTTATGTAAACTGAGCTTGTGTGAGAACGTCTGTAATTGTGGTGCAACTTTTCATGAAGCTTTACAAAGCTCATTCTTCAGGTCTTGTCTAGAGAGGAAATTGCAGACTCCTGTAATTGTCCCTGCACTTTCCTAAATTCATATGGGGAATTCCTTGCATAAAAGTAACATAGTAACATAGTTATTGAGGTTAAAAATAGACAAAATGTCCATCTAGTTCAACCTTTTTTTATAATTCTTACACTAATCTGTATTTAACACTATTTTAACTATACTGACCCAGATAAAGTTAAGTTAGTAAGTCTAACTAATACTATAAATCATGCTTTTTCTTAAATACACGCACTTTAAATGCTATATCCTTGGATATTTCTTTCAGTTAGGAATTTATCTATTTCCAACATATTGACTGAGTCCACCATTACTACCTTCTCTGGCAGAGAATTCCAAATCCTTACTGCCCTTACTGTGAAGAACACTTTCCTTCGTTGGATATGAAATTTTCTCTTCTCTAACCTCAGAGGGTGTCCAGTTGTCCTATGTAGAGATTTTTCAATAAACAAATCTCCTGATAGATCCTTTTATTGTCCCTTTATAAATTTGTAAATATTAAAATTTAATTCAAATAAATTATTCAATATTCAAGGTGCGGC
This sequence comes from Pseudophryne corroboree, assembly GCF_028390025.1. NCBI lineage: Eukaryota > Metazoa > Chordata > Amphibia > Anura > Myobatrachidae > Pseudophryne > Pseudophryne corroboree. Next base: position 539,134,471 of record NC_086449.1, read on the forward strand.
CGTACCAATGATTTGTACAGGTTGGGTATGTGTGACCAGCGGTCAGGAGACCGCCGGCCACGATATGGACGCTGGGATCCTGGCATCGGTGGCAAGCTGCGCTCGCCACAGGTTCTATTCCCACTGTGTTTTGTGTATAAGCAGCGCTACTAGAGGGGGCAAAACTAATAATCATACTAATAATAATAATACTAATAATACTAATAATACTAATAATATAATAACTAAAGGGGGCATATTTACAGGGTCCATATCTACAGGGGTCATAACTAAAGGGGGCATATCTACAGGGGGCATAGCTAAAGGGGGGCATATCTACAGGGGGCATAAATAAAGGGGTCATATCAACTGGGGGCATATCTACAAGGGGCATGACAAAAAGGGCATATCTACAGAGGTTATAACTACAGGGGGCAAAACTAAAGGGGGCATATCTACTGGGGGCATATCTGTAAGGGCATATCTACTGGGGCATAACTAAAGGGGGCATATCTACAAGGGGCATAACTATAGGGGTCATATCTACAGGGGTTATATCTACAAGGGGCATATCTACAGGGGGCATAGCTACGGGGTACAATTATAAAATGACTAAAATTCCCAAATTGCGCCTGTATGTGTAAGCGGCTTCAACTATAAAAGTGGCTAAATGTATACAAAAACGATGTAGCGCTGTGAAAAAAATTAACAAGTTAGTAATACCAGTATGTTTACGTTTACATTTTTTTTTTGAATTGGTTAGAGTCCGGAATTTGTTTAAGAAGCAATGCAGTATGTTGTTGGGTTCCAATGGTATGCCTCATAGGGTGACCGCAATAGGTACTGGTTGACTTACTATCCCTAACTGTACCTTATCGTGCGGTCCCGCGGTTGGTCTCCAAGCTCTTGCTTCTGTGCAAGTGTTTCCGTTCATAACGGCCTGGCACTTCCGGTCACGTGGTCCAGTGCGTTTCATGCAATAGCAAAACTACTGCATGCTCATTAATTATCTATGGGGGTATAACTACAGGGGGCATATCTACTGGGGGCATATCTACAAGGGGCATATCTACAGGGGACCTAACTAAAGGGGGCATATCTACAGGGGGCATAACTAAAGGGGGCATATCTACAAGGGGCATAACTAAAGGGGGCATATCTACAGGTGGCATATCTACTGGGGGCAATACTACATGGGGCATTGCATAGGGGCACTTCATAAGGGGCATCCCTTCTGGGGTCATGGGGGAACTACTACTGGGGGCACTGCATAAGGGGCACCAATACTATGGGCTCTACATAAGGGGCACTACCACTACAGTGGGCACTGCATAAGGGGCACTACCACTATGGGCATTATGTTTATTTGGGGCGCTACTACTGTGGGCTTTCTGTATAAGGGGAACAAATGTGTGTCATAACATGATTAAGGGACACTACTATGTGGTGTAATGTGAATAAGATTGTGCTACTGTACGGCGTAATTTGAATTGGGGATACCATTATGTGACCACGCCCTTTTCTTTTTGAGACCATGCTCCTTTTTTGTGGCTCGTGCCGCAGGTGAGTTCCGCCACCTCTCTAGAACCACTTTAAGAACTGATTATATATATTTATCAAGGAGCCCAGACCATTCGCAAACCAATGTTGTGGCTGGCCACTCCTCCTCTGGAGACTGGTCACATCCCTAAACATGGGGCCCTACTACTGCATTCCCCTGGTGGGCCCTACATGCCCAAGTCCGACACTAAATGGGTTCCAATATTTTTCATGTTGTGACATACAGTACCTGGCAACACATGCCACATGATCCTTGTTTTCCCTGTTACCCCTGAATACATGTGACACATTCAGCCTAGCAATATGACATAAAATGTATACTGACAAACTGTTGGATATCACTGATGTAACTGTACATGCAAGAGTATGGTATGAGTATTCATATGATTTTCTATCTTACTGATATTGGTGCAGATGAGTTTATTCATTTATCATTCCCTGCTCTCTCTTTTGGTATTATGCAGGAATGTGTATAAAAGTCCACTATCAATATTACTGCAAAATTCCTTTAGTCTGAAAAGATGAAAATGTTAAAAAACCTAAACAATAAGGTCACATGACTTGTTCTTTACAATGTATTTTCCATGTGATTGCTATCACCCAAAAAAACTGTGCTGCATCAAACTCAAATGTGTCAACACTCAACACCTACAAAATAACTTTAACTGCACATTTACAAGCAGCATTTTACTATACCCTGGAGCAGCAGCATTGTTTAAACTACCTTACAAACAGGTGCACAGAGATCTCCAATCACATGACTCAATTTTACAGAAATCACAATTACTGTAGTGTGCCATTTCCTTTTTAAAACAGCTGTAATTGCTTCAATAGGATGGGGGGAAAAAACTAATATATCTTAACAATAGCGACATAAAAACAGATTAATGTGTCTACTTGCCTTTGGAGTTGTGCAATAATTATGTATACTAATACTTTAACTGCAATGCATGCAAGTGCCTGAGCAGTGTAAACAGAACTGACACTATGGCATGAATATTTCATGTAAATGCGAGCCCGTCAGTATAACCTCCACAGATGTCACACAACTTACCACAGTGCATTTTTCCAGTTAAGTGAAGGGTTCCTATCTAGCAGTTGCCAGCTGGTCTCAGATCTCAATCTTGCAGGTTCTGGTGTTTCCTTTAGAGAGTAAAATCTACTGTATGTAAAATAAAACAAAACCTTCAGTTTAACTACTTACTCCAGAAACAGTTCTTTAAAATGTAGAGAAGCCAGTAGTTGACTTATTGAAACCAACAAATAAAATAATAGTAAATGATATTGAATTAAATATTTAAAGTGACTATAAGAAACCTGTATTTATAGTTGCTCCGCCACAGGCTGCTCCTGTTGAATTACTTTTGGCAAATGTCCAGTTTTGAGCTCCGGTCCATAGGCACCTGGCCTTAGGGGCACATGTGTTATTGATCCCCTAGGGAACATTTAGGCACTGTACTTGAAATGCATGCACATGTTTGGGCACATACAGGGCCGGTGCTAGGGTGTTCGGCACCCCCCTGCAAACTATAAATTTGCACCCTCCCATACTTCACAAAGGGTCAGCGTATAATGCCCGCCAGTAGTAGCGTCCTTATACGTAATGCCCCCCAGTAGTAGCGTCGTTATACGTAATGCCCCCCAGTAGTAGTGTCCTTATACGTAATGCCCCGCAATAGTAGCGTCCTTATACGTAATGCCTGCCAATAGTAGCATCCTTATAAGTAATGCCTCCCAGTAGTAGCATCCTTATACATAATGCCCGCCATAATGCACGCACATATACACATCTCACACACACACAACACATACACAGTCCACACACACACACTCTACACACCTCACACAAACACATACACACTCCACACACACACACATACACAGTGCTTACTCTCCCACTGTTCAGCTGCCTGGTCCTGTGTAGCTCCGCCCCTCTATCCCAGGTATCCCCGCCCCTCATGCCACTGTAGCTCCGCCCCCTCTTCAGGACCCGCACTGCACACACACAGCAGCTGTCACAGGTGATTTATGGGTTGACGCAGCAGCGGGGAAGCAAAGCAGGGAGAGCGCCTCTCTCTAGCCTGGCCCCTACCTGCTTTGCATTCCTTCGCTGAGCGGGTAGCGCAGGGCCTGGACACATACTCATCACATCAATTAGGTGTCTATTCATGAAGCAGTGATAAGAGTAGAGAAGTGAGCCAGTGGGGAAGTTGCCCATGGCGACCAATCAGCACTGAAGTAACATTTATAATTAGCATACTATAAAATGATACAGAGCAGCTGATTAGTTGCCATGGGCTTTCTAGATTTTTTTATAATTTAAATTTTTTTTTTTTTTTATTACAGATTGAATAGTCATCAAGCATTGGAAAAAATAGGATTTTGGTACTCACCGTTAAATCCTTTTCTCCTAGTCCGTAGAGGATGCTGGGGACTCCAAAAGGACCATGGGGTATAGACGGGATCCGCAGGAGCTTGGGCACACTAAAAAGACTTAAGACTGGGTGTGAACTGGCTCCTCCCTCTATGTCCCTCCTCCAGACCTCAGTTATAGGAACTGTGCCCAGGAGAGACGGACATTACAAGGAAAGATTTTTGTCTTAAGTAAGGGCTACCAAATTACCAGCCCACACCATAAACATACCGTACAACCGGAATAACGCCAAACCAGATAACAGTATGCATAAAACTCCAGCAACCAGCTGCAACAAACCAATACACAAGTCGTGTATAAACGAACTTAACCAGTAAGAAAATATATAATGCAAGTAATAGTCCGCACTGGGACGGGCGCCCAGCATCCTCTACGGACTACGAGAAAAGGATTTAACGGTGAGTACCAAAATCCTATTTTCTCTTACGTCCTAGAGGATGCTGGGGACTCCAAAAAGACCATGGGGATTATACCAAAGCTCCAGAACGGGCGGGAGAGTGCGGACGACTCTGCAGCACCGACTGAGCAAACGCCAGGTCCTCATCGGCCAGGGTATCGAACTTATAGAATTTAGCAAAAGTGTTCGAACCCGACCAAGTAGCCGCTCGGCAAAGCTGTAGTGCCGAAACACCTCGGGCAGCCGCCCAAGATGAGCCCACCTTTCTGGTAGAATGGGCTTTAACCGACTTCGGCACCGGCAACCCCACCGAAGAATGAGCTTGCTGGATCGTACTACAAATCCAGCGTGCAATAGTCTGTTTTGACGCGGGATGACCAACCTTGTTGGCCGCATACAAAACAAACAACGCTTCAGTTTTCCTAGTAATTAGCTGTCCTAGAAACGTAAACTTTTAACGCTCTTACAACATCCAGAGATTTTGGAATCGCCACTTCTTCCGTAGCTACCGGAACCACAATAGGTTGGTTAATGTGAAATGACGAAAACACCTTCGGTAGAAATTGTTGATGAGTCCTCAATTCCGCCCTATCCACATGAAAAATCAAGTACGGACTCTTATGAGATAAAGCTGCCAAGTCCGATACTCGCCTGGCAGATGCCAGCGCCAAAAGCATAACAACCTTCCAAGTGAGAAATTTTAATTCAAACCAGGAAGACATGAGGAACCGTAAGACGACATCAAGGTCCCATGGCGCTACAGGCAGTACAAACGGTGGATTGATATGCATTACACCCTTCACAAAAGTCTGAACCTCTGGGAGGGCAGCTAACTCTTCTTGAAAGAAAATAGACAAAGCTGAAATTTGCACTTTGATGGAACCCAATTTTAGGCCTGCATCTACACCCGCCTGTAAAAAGTGGAGAAAACGACCCAAGTGAAACTCCTCCGCAGGAGCCTTTTTAACCTTACACCAGGAAACATATTTCCTCCAGATACAGTGATAGTGTTTCGCCGTAACCTCTTTCCTATCCTTAATGAGAGTTGGAATGACCTCCCTGGGAATACCCTTACGAGCTAAGATCTGGCGCTCAACCTCCATGCCGTCAAACGCAGCCGCGGTAAGTCCGGAAACACGCATGGACCCTGTAACAACATATCCTCTCTTAGAGGAAGCGGCCAAGGATCTTCCACCAGTAAGTCCTGAAGATCCGGGTACCAGGCCCTTCTTGGCCAGTCTGGGATGACGAGAATCGCCTGAACCCTTGCTCGACGAATGATCCCCAGCACCTTTGGAATGAGAGGAAGAGGAGGGAACACCTACACCGACTGGAAGACCCACGGAGACACCAGGGCGTCCACCGCCGTGGCTTGTGGGTCCCTTGACCTGGAACAATACCTCGGGAGCTTCTTGTTGAGCCGAGACGCCATCATGTCTATCAACGGAAGTCCCCAGCGTCTTGTCACTTCTGCAAATACCTCTTGGTGCAGAGCCCACTCTCCCGGATGGAGGTCGTGTCTGCTGAGGAAATCCGCTTCCCAGTTGTCCACCCCCGGTAGGAAAACTGCTGACAGTGCGCTGACGTGTTGTTCCGCCCAGCGAAGTATCTTTGTGGCCTCCGCCATTGCTGCTCTGCTCCTCGTTCCGCCTTGCCGGTTTATATGGACCACCGCTGTGCTGTTGTCTGACTGTACCAGGACCGGTCGACCCTGAAGAAGACTTCTTGCTTGGAGCAGGCCATTGTAAATGGCTCTTAACTCTAGAACATTTATGTGGAAACAGGCTTCCTGGAGCGACCATTTTCCCTGGAAATTTCTTCCTTGGGTGACTGCGCCCCAGCCCCGAAGACTTGCATCTGTTGTCAGAAGTACCCAATCCTGGATACCGAATCGGCGTCCCCCCAGGAGGTGATGAGCTTGTAGCCACCACAGGAGAGAAATTCTGGCTCTGGGAGATAGACTTATCTTCCGGTGAATGTGTAGATGAGACCCAGACCATTTGCTCAGCAAGTCCCACTGAAACACGCGGGCGTGAAATCTGCCATATGGAATGGCTTCGTACGCCGCAACCATCTTCCCCAGAACCCGAGTACAATGATGGATCGACACACTCGTCGGCTTCAGAAGTTCTCTGACCATCGTCTGCAATTCCAGAGCCTTTTCTTCTGGAAGGAATACCTTCTGTAACTCCATGTCCAGAATCATGCCCAGAAAAGGAAGCCGAGTGGTCGGAATCAACTGGGATTTCGGCAATTTGAGGACCCATCCGTGTTGTCGCAGAACCGATAGAGACAACTCTACACTTGTCAGCAATCGTTCCTCTGAAATTGGTAATGAGAATCCTGTATCGCAAACCTGAGGAAAGCCTGATGCGGAGGATATATCGGCACATGTAAGTAGGCATCCTTTACGTCCTTAATATAACCGAGAGTTAGAAGGACATTATCTTTATCAAGAGTATCCATGTCACTAGCTAAATTCTCCGCCCATTTAGCAATAGCACTACTCACCCATACCGACGCCACAGCAGGTCTGAGCAATGCACCCGTATTAGCGAAAATGGACTTCAGACACGTCTCCAACTTGCTATCCGCCGGATCCTTGAGAGCTGCCGTGTCAGGAGACGGAAGCGCCACCTTCTTAGACAAACGGGATAGAGCTTTATCAACGGTTGGAGATGTCTCCCATTTTTCCCTGTCATCAGAGGGAAAAGGATACGCCAAAGAAATCCTCTTGGGAATCTGCCATTTCTTATCCGGCGATTCCCAAGCCTTTTCACAAAGAGTATTCATTTCATGAGAGGGGGGGAAACTTTACCTCAGGTTTCTTCCCCTTGAATAAGCAAATCCTTGTTTCCTGCACTGCAGGTTCATCAGAAATCTGCAACACATCCTTTACAGCCACAATCATGTACTTAATACTCTTAACCAAACGTGGATGTAACGCCGCCTCAGTGAAATCGACCTCGGAATCAGAGTCCGTGTCGGTATCCGTATCCCCCACCTGAGTAAAAGGCCTCTTATGGGACCCGGATGGGGTCTGTACCTGAGATAAAGCCTCCTCCATAGATTTCTTCCACACCTGGGTCTGTGACTCAGACTTATCTAACCTCTTAGATAAAGAAGCTACATTGGAATTTATTGTAGTAAGGAGTGCTAGTAAATCAGGAGTCGGCTGCGTCAACAGTGCTAGCTCTAGCCCCGCATCCCCACCTCCTATAACCTCCTCTGGTGAATAACATTCAGGTTCCGACATGTCGACACGCAGTACCGACACCCACAACCCCCAGAACCGTCCCAGCAAGGTGACAGGCCCACAATTCAGCCCAGAAGAGGAGACAGAGGGAGTATGCCACCTCACACCCCAGCGCCTGTATTGGGACACAGAAGATTAAGTGTACCCAGCGCTGCCTTATAATTCACAACTGGTACCCCACAGCGGCTCCCCACTGGAGATGCCCCCTATACTTGCAGAAAACGTGGAGGTCCCGGCAGCGTCTCTCCCTCGGTGCTGTGTAGGGAGAAAATGGCGCGCGAGTGAGCACCGGACCGAAGCTCCACCTCCTTCCCGGCGGCTTCGGCCCGCCAAATTTAAACATACAAAAAATGCTCGGCGGGGGTCTGTAATAAAGTGCCTCGGCACCTACGATACCCCCCCCCCCCTCCCCAGCGCCCTGCACCCAGTGACTACCGTTGGTGATGTGTGTGGGAGCATGGAGCACAGCGTTACCGCTGTGCTTTACCTTCCGTCACTGAAGTCTTCTGCCGTCCTGAAGTCTTCTGTTCTTCTCATACTCACCCGACTTCTGACTTCTGGCTTCTGTTAGGGGGTGACGACGTGGCTCCGGGAACAAGCAGCTAGGCGCACCAAGTGATCGAACCCTCTGGAGCTAATGGTGTCCAGTAGCCGAGAAGCAGAGCCTTGAAACTCACAGAAGTAGGTCTGCTTCTCTCCCCTCACTCCCACGCTGCAGGGAGCCTGTAGCCAGCAGGGCTCCCTGAAAATAAAAAAACTAACAAAAAGTCTTTTCCTAGAGAAACTCAGGAGAGCTCCTCTAGTGTGCATCCAGTCACTCCTGGGCACAAAGTCTAACTGAGGTCTGGAGGAGGGGCATAGAGGGAGGAGCCAGTTCACACCCAGTCTTAAGTCTTTTTAGTGTGCCCAAGCTCCTGCGGATCCCGTCTATACCCCATGGTCCTTTTGGAGTCCCCAGCATCCTCTAGGACGTAAGAGAAAAGAGAAATACCATTCATATGCATTCTGTTGACCAAAATGTATTTTTAAAATGTATGAGAAATTTCCATATAATACACAATAAAAATGTAAAGAGCTCATTATTGAAGTGACAAACTTAATTTGCCCTCAGAGCATGATTTCAGCAATGTGATGAGATGAACAATAAAATATAATAGAAGTATCAGTCAATGTCCAAGTAAATTATAGTATGCTGAAACTCCCAGAAACAATCACCAATTCATGTTTTGCAAATTACAAAAATAGCAGAAGTGCTTTAAAAAATGAAACTTCTGCAAATTGAAACACACTGGGATTATTGACCGCAGATGTTCAACCCCTTTGGTATAAATTAAGAATTACAGTTACGCATTTTTAGAGGTTTCAATTTGGTTTTTATCCCTTATGTTTGTTGGATCTAGAACCCTGTAAAGTTCCTTGATGTCTCAACCGTTGATGATATGTTCGTATCAGACAGACAGGCATTAGACAGTAGTCACATGGAATATACCAGAGATGGATTAAGTGACTTCATAATTTGGTTTGGTGCCTTGTGTCACGCTTTTCTTTAGATTAAGATACGAGATCCCACTTAATTCCTCACAGCACCAGAGATAACGCATATATATTGCTTTTGTATTTGTTAACCGTTTCCAATGTGAACTCTATTACCCTGCCTTGTTTCTTTGAGTAGTTACAGTATGTCATTATTAAAATAGTGTGCATTTAATTGACTTAAAACATATTGTGATATGCTTTAAGATCATTTGCTAATATGTATATACCAGTAAGGCTATTATAAATGTCTAAATGTCAGTGGATCAGCTTTTCTCATTTTTTTGAAGCACAGAGACTTAAAATGGGTTTGATTTGCATAATTGCAGATACGTAACCAAGTACTGATTCCAATAGGACATATAAAACGGGTCTGTGACTCCAGTTCGACACCAAAAATGTAGACACACCCTAGGTCAACGCCAATTGGTCGACACACCTTAGGTCAACATGGGCAAAAGGTCGACATGAACAAGGTCGACATGGAATAAGGTCGACATGAGTTTTTTATGTTTTTTTGGTGTCGTTTTCTTCATAGAGTGACCGGGAACCCCAATTAGTGCACCGCGTCCCCTCGCATGGCTCGCTTCGTTTCACGTGGATCGTTAAGTATGAAAAGGTTCAAAAAAAGAAAAAAATCATGAAAAACTCATGTCGACCTTTTTCCATGTCGGCCTTTTGTTCATGTCGACCTTTTGTCCATGTCGACCTAAGGCGTGTCGACCTTTTTGTTATCGACCTGGAGTCCGGATACCATATAAAACATGTTATAATCTCATATATGCATAGCAAGTAATATCGGATTAGCTCATTTTCTAATATATACTATGCTGCAGATGTCATATGTGTGACATTTTTTAATAGTGGTGCTTAAATGTACTGTATCTTATAGCAATCACCATTTTGTGGATGCCATTTTTATAAGAATTTGTGTCTAATTATTTAATTACTAACCGGATGGGAAACCGACTGTACTGTTATTATATTTTGCTAATTTCATGACATTGCTGAAATCGTTTCTTTTTACTTCAATGATGAACTGAATATATTATTTATATATGTGTATATATATATATATATATATATATATACATACATTTTTTATTTGAAAGAAAATTCTGGTTGCCAGCCTGCTTATTATTTCTCTGTTACTGTAATACACCACTCATCTTGAGTTACTTTAGACAAATATGGGATAGGTCTTTTCTTGCTTATTAATTATCTTGTAGCCCTGATATTCTATTTTAGTTCTATCGGAAAAAGTAATCAAGGCAAAAAATGTGTGATGCTTGTTTTAAAGAGGAACTGCACAAGTCGCTTCCTCCTTTAAACATTACCACTTACAGTTTACTATTGTTGGGTGGAGTTCACTCTGTTAAGATAAAACGTATTATTACTTATCTGGGGTTGCTGCTAGCTCAATATTTGTGTCCGAAGCCTTCTGAGGTCCAGTTGTGCTCTGCACTACAGTATATACAGACAGCCACAGTGTCAATTCCTCTCCCTTGTGAATATGGGTATACGAGTAAGTACAGCTGAATGGTAATGTGGGAGCAACTACGGCCCAGCTGCATGTATGAAATAGATGACAAGACTGCTATAACTGTTGAAGGATTGTGGAACTTCAAGATTATTAAGAAAACTACCTACCTACAACTATTAACGTTCCAGTTTTAATATAGCAACTTAGACTTGTCTTTTAAGTTATTCTGAGTAATAATAGAATTGGGCCCTTACAATATATGCAGAAATTTATAATTTTCACCTGTGTGCTGCCCTGGGGTGTCCATCCTGTGCCGACATGATGAGGTCCTGCGCCCTACACCCATACTTAGTTTTAGGGACCCCCAGTGACAGAGACGCCATGTCGTTCGGCCTAGGGGCTTAACCCTATATCTGCAGATATATGCAACCAAGATCTCTGTATTATCTGATAGTAATGTTATTTTTCACTCAGTGTGCATTAGGGTTACCAATATGTTTTTTCCTACTCAGAATTACCCCTCCCTTTTAGCACCTGAGTGACACAACAATCTGATTGAGGAGCTTGCCAATAAATGTGTATTGTAATATATACAGAAACATTCATGACTAGTGGAAATCAGATGTTTAGCTTCCTTATGTTTCTGGTCCATCATAGGCAAATGCAGGGGGGTTTATGGTTGCCCAGAAACCCCCTCCCATTGCCCAGCTGCTCAAATTATGACAACAATAGCTTATAATACAATTACTAGAGCTGCCGCCACAACATGCAGTTTAAGTGGCAGAACGGAGCTGCTGCACATGCCCAGTGGTAGTAGCTTCTTATACCAAGATTGCTGTATGTGTGGATCTAAGCACAGTAGCTGCCAGGAAGAAGAGACAGGCGCCTTACCATAAGGTGGGACAATGTATACTTAGAAAGTACAGTTCTGTCTCTATTAGTTCTATAATGTTTAGGATGTTTACATTTTTACTTACCAATTATTTATATTAGCTAAATATGTCTGATACAGTCTATACTATAGACCATCTATAGTGTTAATTATTAATATTGTATTCCATACACTATCCAGTGTTTAAAAAGACAATGTGTACATATACTGTATGTCCAGGGTTGGTACTAGGTTCTTCTACAGATTCCCCAGAATTGCATCTGTTCTGTAGAGTGGGAGATTGAGGATTGCATTTGGAAACCTCCTTCTAGAAATCCTGCATTTGCCACTGGTCCTCCCTAATTTTGCTTGCATAACACTTTAGTTAGTTACATAAAGCAGTTTAGAGTATAAAGATTGCAGCCTCCACTTGCCCCCCTTGTATGCTGCACAACTGTCTCAGACAGCAGGCTTTGGGAGTTATTCCGACCCATTCGCACGCAGCGGTTCTTCGCTACTTTGAGAACGGGTCTGGAATGTGCATGCACGGCGTGCGCATTGTGCACGTGCATCGTTGCTCGGTGACAGAGATCGCCGGGTAACAATGCTGACAGAGAAGAAAGCGGTCGCAGCCGTGACCGCAAGAAGATGGATAGCAAGAGGGTGTTCCGGGGTGTCAACTTACCGTTTGCTACCGTTTTCGGGGAATGGTAAGTAAAATGCAGGCATGTCCAGGCGAACGGAGGGCGGAGGTGTGGCGTCAGAGCCGGCCCCATCATCGCTGGATCCGTTGCACAGGGAAAGTATGTCCAGGGCTGGTCTTGTTTTGAGTGAAACTTTTTTAGCATAGCAGGGCTGCACAAGCGATCGCAGCCCTGCTATGCTAAAATACACTCCCCCATAGGCAGAGATTAGTTGATCGCACCAGCAGCAAAAAGTTGCTTGGTGCGATCAACTCGGAATGAGGGCCTTTGTGCATTTAGAAAAATGTGGCTTCTTGATGCCTTTCTACCAAAGTCTAAATCAGGGGGTTCTACTTTGTGTCACACAGAAAGATAATGAAATAACACTACGCTTAAGGTGGTTTGTGTTGGGTATGAGAGTGGGAAGCAGTTAAAATACTGCCAGTCAGGAACACGGCGGTCACAATACCGATGCCTGAATCTCGACATGCGGTGAAATTATGCCACCGGAATACCGGCGACACAGTTTATTATTATTAAGCGCCTTGAGTCCTGTTGGAGAAAGAGCGCTATATAAATAAAATTATTATTATTATTATTATTATTCTCCTTCTGTGGGTGTTTACGACATACATAGAGAGAGAACATAACCTGTGATGAGCGCCCCACTGCCGGCATTCTGGTGGACGGGATCCCACTTTGCTCGCCACACTATTATATTCCCCCTCAGGTGGTGGTGTAGACCACCACCCTAGAGGGAATACCGGGCAGCTGTCGGGATTTTTCCTGCTGTTGCGATTCTGGGGTTGGTATTTCGACTGCCATGATCCCGTCGTTTGGGAAATTAATTGCATCCCCAGCAGGCTTCGTAGGAAACTCTGCTGCCACTGGGCATGTGCAGCAGCTACATTCCACCCTTTGCACTGTTTGTAGTGGCCTCTGGGCAAGCCGTGGGGTGTGTGTTGGGTCCAGGCAACTTGAAAGCCCCCCTGCACTGTATTTGCCTATGATGTTTGCTGGAAGAAATAGTCTGTACATGACAGACAGTCTTTGACAGATTTGTTACCACACAGACTCAGTGAGGCTAAACCCTTTTAATGTCACATATAAGGAGTTGCTTTATGTGCTAGGTCAGTGGTCCTCAAACTCGGGACAGGGTGCCCCAGGACACTTGCAGGGGTGCCTTGGGTTGATGGTCTAGAACCAATTCAAATTATGTATGGTCAATGTAATAAGCTAAATCAGCTCTAGTGGCTGCCGATCTTAAAATATGTGGACAAACAGAAGCAGATCTTGTCCTTCACCATATAACTGACTCTAAGGATGACATTTAAAGACAACTTACTTTAGTTAATGTTTCTTTCTAAAATTTTCAATAAGAAACTTTTGGCTAAGGGGTGCTGTGAAATAAATTCTGAAGCTCTAGGGCGCCGTGATATAATCAAGTTTTGGAACCACTGTGCTAGGGTTTGTTTTTGCTAATTGTTATGTTTCAGAAACCCATATATTCATTCAAACCATTGTAGTGAGGAATGCAAAACAAAAAAACATGAACATTAAGTTATTCCCGATGGGGTATACATTTATATACAACTAAGGAAGTGCTTTATAAGGTTTTCGTGTTGGGTAAAAGGGAACCGTAATATGCTGTGTTACTGAAACACTGTCAGAGTGCAACCAGGAATAATGCTGACACTGTGCTTTTTCTGTTTATGGCAAACAGCAACATAAAGACATGAGTTTCCATAGACATATGGAAATATGCAATAACCAGCAAGATACTGAAATCCATCACATTTCACAATGTCTTGTGAGGAAATGGTTCTTATAATGTGCTGACTATGGATGTTGTCAAAATATGTTCTTATCACTTAAAGTGTTTGGTGTGTTTAACAATTTTTAAATGACATCCTGCGGAAAAGTGTCCTGTATTGGAAACTATCAGAGTAAATATGTATCATGATAAGCTATCACATTGCATTTTTTCCATTGTGATTGTAAAACATATTGTTTTATAACATGTGAAATTGCAGATCTTAAAGTAAAATGTTAATTATTTTCTTCAGAGTGGTCATATAAATTGCCCAAGTTTAAAACCCCAGTAAAACATTTTAGCTAACAACCTAAGCTACAATGATGGTGTAATAAACTGGTTATAAATAGTACAAACAGTGAGAGAGTTCATTTTATTTTATTTTTTTATTTTTTTTTGTAGAAGTGTTCAAATAAAATAAGTTCATGGCTTTTAAAATTGCAAGTATATGTTAATGCGTTTGGAACTTGTTATGGAAAAAAAAACATTTTAAAGAGATTTTTTTCTGTTGGGCTTATAAGTAAATTGCTAGTCTACACAGCATTATTGAAGAAGATAGAACAGGAAAAGTAATCATAAGTTGTTTGCTTATCAACATACCTCTCACCTTCAGAGTAGTTCCAAGCAGGGCTGCCATCAGAAATTATGGGGCCCGGGATTGACAAAATAGATAGGCCCCCTCCCTCCCCAAAAAAGATTCTGCCGCACTGTTCCACCCCATATGAGATGTCATACATTGTGACGTTACATATAGGTTGAGTGTTGCGGACTTACAGGAACGGTTTACAGAGAGCTGATGCGCAGGGAAGGCTTGTTTTAGGAAGTCCTCCCTGCACATCAGACTGCTGTTGATTCACAGACTGGTGCAGCTCTACAGGTATTGGAGGTAGGAGCCAGGGGTAGGCCCCCTTCTCTGTAAGGGCCCGGAAAACCAGTCCCCACAGTCCCCCCCAGATGGTTGCTCTGGTTCCAAGGAAATTACCTCTCTATAAGAAGCTGCAAAAAAGGGAGTTGTCAAAAATTGGACCGCCCAAGTTTCCATTACTGTTTGTTATGGAATAAAATATATTATTATATGAATGGTTATGACTAATTACTAGATCAGTGTTGTCCAACTGAAAACATTGCCACAGCAAATCTAAATCTCTCTACACGTTACAACTGCCCATCCTGCAGTGAAGCATGGTTTTGCCCAATTGCTTACTTTTTTGGTTTGCTAACAAACCTAAATAACCCCCCTATTCGGTGGGATGTAATGGAGTGAGATCGCTGGAGGTGCGGGATGCTGTATGACCCCAGATGTTTTTTAAAGGGGCAAACACTTACAAGGCAAAGCCATGCCTTGTAAGTGATTGCCCCCTTTAAAAAATAGTCCAAGATCATCCTGCGTCCCAAAACCTCCGGCGATCTCAGACTCCATAACATGCCCCGTATGTTTGCAGGTTAGCTGCCCAAGGTTAGTCAGTAGTGAAGAACTGAGTCAGTGCCCTGAATGGGGGCTAGGCATTTGTTATTTTCTGTTCATTTATGTTGTTCCATTAATGCTGAAAGTAAAGCACTATTCCGTTCATACAACTAAAAAAATGTGTTGGATACTGTTTGAGCACCTAGAAACTGCACAGATTCACCCCTCTACCGAGCTAATTACCCCATGTTGTCACATTGAATATATGCATACAGTATATATATATATATATATATATATATATATACGGGTTCGGTTCCCTGAGAACCGACCCTCCCAACCATCCCGTCCTGAGTCTGGATCCGAGCACAGCTCATGACTTCCCGCCAGACTCAGAAACCAGAACGAGGCAAAACGTCATCATCCCGCTGTCGGATTCTCACGGGTTTTGGATCCCATATAAACAGCCACGCATCACCGCCATTTTCACTCCGGACTTGGAGAGTTAGGGAGACAGACCTCTGTCTTTCTCTGTGGGTGGTGGCTTCGGGTGGGGTTATTGTGTGCTCTGTAGGGGTGCTGCTGCAGTCACTGTGGTGCACCTATGCTGTGTTAGGGGTGCCGTCCTGGCTGTCACTGGTGTTTCATGAGCTGCAGCTGTACATGGGTGTTGCTGTCCTGGCTGTTACTGTGTTGTACAGGGTGCAGGGGCACTGTCCTCCTGTATGATGGAAAATATAGGGGTGCTGCTGGCCCTGTATGTTGTAATTCAGGGGTGCAGTTGTTAAAAATTAAAAGCACACTGTTTGAATAAGGCACCAGTGGAGACAGTTGTTGGCCATGGGATGAAAAAGCCGATTGTCATGCCTGGGCAAAATATCAAAAAAAGTTACCTTTTCGGTGTGGAATTATTTCTCCACAAATCCGGACAACAGGTGTCAAGCCATCTGTTACCTTTGTCAATCCATAATAAGTAGGGGTAAGGATGTTAACCACCTTGGAGCTTCCTTCCTTATATGTCACTTGCAGCGCATTCATCATAAGCCATTGTCAAGTTCAGAAACTTTGGGTAATAACGTAAGCAGTCCACTGACACCTAAATGATGTGATTTTGTTTGTTTGAATATTATTTCTCTGTGAGGATGAGGATGTAAACACTGAAGGGGGGGATCTGAGGATGAGGACGACATCTTGCCTCTATAGAGTCAGTTTGTGCAAGGAGAGATTAATTGCTTCTTTTTTGGTTGGGGCCCAAACAAACCAATCATTTCAGCCACAGATGTGTGGCAGACCCTGTCGCTGAAAAGATTGGTTTGTTAAAGTGCATGTCCTGTTTATACAACATAAGGGTAGGTGGGAGGGCCCAAGCAGTGGCAAACGCAGGATTTGCATGGGGGGGTTTCCAGAACTGGGCGGAGCCAATCACGGGGGTGGGGACTGAGGTGACCCAGCATATGCTGGGTCCGTAAAACTAGTGTACATATATACACACACACACACACACATATCTACACATATATATATATATACATACACACAGCATATTAAACATGCATATATATATATGTGTGTGTACACACATACAGTATATATATATATATATATATACATACACATACACACACGTATATATATATATATATATATATATCATGTGTGTGTGTGGGTTTATATGTATGTATGTATATACATGTGTATATATGTATGCACATGGATATATTATTATTATTATTATTATTATTATTATTATCCTTTATTTATATGGCGCCACAAGGGTTCCGCAGCGCCCAATTACAGAGTACATGAATAATCAAACAGGAAAACAGCAACTTACAGTTGATGACAGTATAGGACAAGTACAGGGTAAATACACATAGTTACATCAGCAGATGACACTGGAATAAGTATCAGGTGGCCGAAGACTGCTGGAGTTGATGCAGTTGCAGATTATTAAAGTAAGAATGGATAAGCACATGAGGGAAATATATATATGTACTATAATTAAAATAAACTTTTATTGCTCTTACAAGTGCCACCAGGAAGACAGCAGACTGCAGAGGACGCTAGACAGCCATTAATAATACTCATGCAGTGGGGGGGGGGGGTTTCTGGGTGCTTGGAAACCCCCCCTGGGTGCGCCACTGGGCCCAAGGACAATTCCATCTTGCACATTTTTCTTTGTACACCACATCATTCCAGGGGTGCTGCCCTATATGGGGTTCAGCCCCTCTGCCCTATCAGTCCAGGGGTGCTGCCCTACTGCTGTTAAAGTCCAGGGGTGCTGTTGTCTGTCTGCTGTGCTGTATAATTCTCCAGGGGTGCTGCCTATGTTGTATAAGTCCAGGGGTGCTGCTGTACTTGATCCTACGTTTAAATTAAAGCCTAGAGCAGATATGAAACAAGCTTCAACATCACAAACAGATTTGTGAAAACTAGCTGCAAACGTGGAAATAGAAATTAAAGTGTGACTCAGAAGAGATGAATCATAATCGAGCGCAACTGCCAGAGTGGTAAATGTGAAGTTTTCTACCGGAGCATTAGAGAGAGGTTCTTCACAATTATTTCATGTTAGGGACTCACTCAAGTGAATGGCTCCAATTAGTCAACCTTAATTTTGATTTATTATTGATGTTCACATTTTGGGATTATTTATTTAGAAGATGTGAATTTGTTGTACAGCGATCTTCTTTACCTAAGGGATGCGTAGGGTTATCGCAAGACCTCGCGGTGGTAGAATAAAGTGTTTCAGTAATCTTGCTTTGCATCAGCTTTCCATTGCACTGCAGCACTAGATGGGCCAGGAGCTCATGTGAGGCACAAACGGTTACTGAATAAGGCCCAGTTTGAAATCTTATGGTGGCTTACAGCCAGGAAGAAGTCTAGGTTGCCAGGCTGAGGCATGCTATGGGCACGGAGGTTAGCATTGCTTCCTCTCACAGTCTTACTTATAGTATGAAATGAGTTTGGACTGTAGAGTGGTAAGCTCCACTAAGTCAGGGCCTCAATAACAAAAAAAATTACTGCACAGTCGTGCTTAGTACTGTACCAAACCTACCTGAACTCAACTTGCCCCATCCAGGACTGCTGTGTGGGATCAGGAGGGACTGCTAAAACATCAAAGGAGCTGCTTTATTTAAAAATAAAATGTGAATAAAATAAACAAGACACACATGTATGCTCAAATGCATGTAACTGGGACACACAAGTATGCTCACATGCGTAACTGGGAGCTGTGAAAAACAAAAATATGGCATCTGCCACAAAATATGTAAATAGAAATGTAATTAAAAAAATGGCAAAAAAAGAAACCCACGAGAGTTTCACAAAATAAGTCTCCAGACTCCGTGGAGGGGAAAATATCCAATCTTGATCTTGTGGTATACACCAGTTTATTTGCATCCCAGCATTAAATCCGAGATTATCTTAAGCCCTGAAAATGGAGAAGGGGGTACTGTTTTGGAGGCTTTGGCCCCAAGTTTTTCAGTTTGTCCAGTAATGTGGTAATTAATAATTAAATATTTGCTTGGTTGAAGTCCTTTCTGTTCCACACCAATATAGGAGTGGAGGTGAAAGCCTGTGTGTTGTTACTGATTGCATGTGCCTCTCTAATTTTTAATCACCTTCTTGACACTGTCCTCTTTATCTTGTCTCTTCTCATAATGTGAAAAGTCATCAAATATGGAGGTGGTATGTTTGTAACTAGCTATGATTCTGAAAACTTGGCAAACTTTTTGCAACTGTGCATGTCCTGTTTAAACAACATATGGGTGGGTGGGAGGGCCCAATACAATTACATCTTGCACCTCTTTTTTTTCTTTACATTATGTGCTCTTTGGGGCCTAGTTTTTAAAACTACCATCCTGTCTGCTCTGCAGTGCCACTCCTAGATGGGCCATGTGTTTGTGCCACCCACTTGTGTCGCTTAGCTTAGGTATCCAGTAACCTCGGTGAACCTCTTTTTTTTCTTTGCATTATGTGCTCTTTGGGGCCTATTTTTTTTAAACTGCCATCCTGTCTGCCACTCCTAGATGAGCCAGGTGTTTGTTCCGCCCACTTGTGTCGCTTAGCTTAGTCATTCAGTGACCTCGGTACACCTCTTTTATTTCTTTGCATAATGTGCTCTTTAGGGTCTAGTTTTTAAAACTGCCATCCTGTCTTCCACTGCAGTGCCACTCCTAGATGGGCCAGGTGTTTGTGCTGCCCACTTCTGTCACTTAGCTTAGTCATCCAGCTATCTCAGTGCAAATTTTTGGCCTAAAAACAATATTGTGAGGTGTGAATTGTTCAGAATAGACTGGAAATGAGTGGAAATCAATGTTACTGAGGTTAATAATACCGTAGGATCAAAATTACCCCCAAATTCTGTGATTTTATCTGTTTTTATGTTTTTTTCAAAAATCATCATGAACGGCAGTACCACTGGACATATACAGCAGCATCACTGGACTTATAAGGCAGTATCACTGGATTTATATGGCAGTATCACTGGACTTATACGGCAGTACCACTGGACATATACGGCAGTATCATTGGACTTGTATGGCAGTACCACTTGATTGGATTTATACGGAAGTACCACTGGACTGGATTTATACAGCAGTACGACTGGATTTATATGGCAGTACCACTGGACTAGATTTATACGGAAGTACCACTGGACTGGATTTATACGGCAGTATCACTGGACTTATACGGCAGTACCACTGGACATATACAGCAGTATCACTGGATTTATACAGCAGTATCACTGGACTGGATTTATACGGCAGTATCACTGGACTTATACGGCACTACCACTGGACATATACGGCAGTATCACTGGACATATACGGCAGTATCACTGGACTTATATGGCAGTACCACTGGACTGGATTTATACGGCAGTACCAATGGACTGGATTTATACGCAAGTACCACTAAATTTATATGGCAGTACCACTGGACTGGATTTATATAGCAGTACCACTGGATTTATACTACAGTACCACTGGACTATATTTATACTACAGTATCACTGGACTTATATGGCAGTATCACTGGAATTATACAGCAGTATCACTGGATTTATACGGCAGTATCAGTGGACTGGATTTATACGGCAGTACCACTGGATTTATACGGCAGTACCACTGGACTGGATTTATACGGCAGTATCACTGGACTTATACGGCAGTACCACTGGATATGTACAGCAGTATCACTTGACTTATATGGCAGCACAGGGACACCACCACTGGACTGATGCAGGACAACACAGCACCACTGCAATGGACTGGAATTATACAGCAGCACTGGACATATGGCAGCAGAGGACACAACCACTGTGACTGGACTGATGCAGCACAAGACACCGCCACTGGACTGATGCAGCAGAACACAGCACCACTGGACTGGACTTATACAGCAGCACTGGACGTATGGCAGCAGAGGGCACCACCACTGTGACTGGACTGATGCAGCACCAGACACCACCACTGGACTGATGCAGCACAACACAGCACTGGAATGACAAACATAAGACAAAGCAGGTCGCCACACCACTTTTCCCGCACAGATAGACACTGAGGAGAGAGACACGTCCTCTCGCTACACTCTCCAGGACTGGAGTGAAAATTGCGACAACGTGCAGCTCCTTATATGGAATCCAAAACCCACAAGAATCCGACAGCGGGATGATGACGTTTTGCGTCGTCCTGGTTTCTGAGTCTGGAGGGAAGTCCCAAGCCGGACACGGATCCGGGCTCGGAACGTGATATTCGGTAGGGTTCGGTTCTCAATGCTTGTTGGTAGTGTACTATCGGAACATTTTTTGTAAGGCTAAATCATCATCATCATCATCATTTATTTTTAATGCTCCCAAAAACTCTATAGTACCAATCAGTATAACAAATAAAAAACAAACAAAGCATACATAATAAAAGAACAAGTAGAAATTATGTTGTTTTAAGAAGGTACTGTAAATACTCGTTATGTGAATTTACATTCCATAGGTATCAAGCAATGATGAGACAATATTATCTTGTGGAAAGGAGTTTGTGGTTGTAAGACAGTAGAAACAGATGTGTCATCTGCATAGAGGTAGTATTTGATGCCATAGGAGCAGAATAGTTCACTGAGAGAAAAGGTATACAAGAAAGAAAGAAATTGGTCCCAAAACAGAGTTTAAAGGGATCAAAAACAGATATAGGTAACAGAGGAGAGGATAATCATTCCAGAAGGGGAGACACTGAAGCAGCATTTAAAAATGTAGAAGCTGAAACTGGAGAGAACAGTATCATAAAAGCTAAGCAGCAGAGGATGGGCAGGAAAAGGGTGGATTACTTTACTGGTCAAGGAAGATGTGTATGAAGTAGTGTCCCTTTGACTAAGTTTTGAGTTCATCATTGGTCATTTTAGTGAGGTAAATAATAATGGAGTTTATTAAGTGGAAACCTGATTACAAAGGAAGAGTATGTGGTGAAAAAGTGGGTTAGGTAGTTTTACACACACTGATTACGTAGTTTGGAAGCAGGATACAGAAATTAGCAGTAAATGGAGAGAGAGGTTGGGTCCAGAGATGTTTTCTTTTTTATAGTAGACATGATCACATGTAAACATGGAGGAGAAAGTGCCAAGTGAAATGTACAGTTTTGAAGAGATGAGTTATAGTCAAGCAAGTACTGATGGGGATGGTGTGAAGGTATTTGAAGGGAATGCAGTCCTCTCACGCTTCTTTGAAGATTCTTTCCATGTGACTAATTCTTACTTATCAGAAAGTTTGTGTCAAGGTTCTATGTCCCAAAAGTATGGTGTTTTTTTGTCCATAGTTGTAAATATGGGCTCCTGTCTACCTATTCAACTAATGAGAGCTATTCAATTCAATTCTCTCTCTGTGAGGCACAAATTAATGAGAGCTATTCAATTAAATTCTCTCTGTGAGGCACAAATTTATTAATACACCTATCTTGAGGATTTATTTTGGTGATTAATGTGAATGCTTAACCTTGTAAATTGACTCTCCTTTTCTCTCTCTATCTCTCTCACCTTTATACACTCACGTAACCCCCTCCCTCCTTCCCCATTATCCTGTTTTTTATTTTTTGGTAGATAGTTCAATGGGTAAGATAATTGCTCATGTCTAAATATAATCTCTAACTCATTGTGTCAATTCCACATTTGAGATATTTCCATTTCATTTTACAGATTGCTTTAAGTTGTATTGTACTGGTTCCAGGAGTATCACCACCACACTCCAGTTAAGTAGTTCTACTTTCCACTCTCCCAGACCGTAGGTATTCACTTATACCTTTATTGGTCTTGCAGCGCATGATGCATTTTTTTCCATGTTACTCATTGAATGTTTAGTGTGTATTTGTGATGGTTGTCTTGTCACTTAACACCTTCTCCTCATCAACTTTGTCCCAATTCCCAACTCTGTCCATAAACAGGAGGTGCACGATATAAATCACATCTCCTTATATACCTTTACATTTGAATCAACTATGCACATTTCTTTATCCTTTCTTATACCTCTTAGTGCTTACTCCCTCTCACTTTATGTTCCTTGAAAATGGTTGCAGCCACTAAGGGAGCTATGTTCATTAAAAAAAATATTATTGATAATATTCTTTAAAACTAAGCAACTTTTATTACTATTATTGACTCACTGCCACCTCCACCAGAGTCTCATTATAATTACATTGCAGAGTCTGCAGAGTCCTTCATGAGTACCAGCCACTTGACACCCACAGTACCCATCATCTTCAGTGAAAGACTATACCTTCCATTCTTTGCCTCAACCCACATACAGTACTCAAGGCTACTATATCCCCTTGTCAAACTTAGACATCTAGATTTGGTCTCATGAAGACTACCTGGTCTGACCATGACCCAGACTGGATAATATTTTACCTAGATTCTGCTCCTCCTTGTCGGTGGCCCTGGTGATTCAGTGAGCTCCTTCTTCACAACCCCATACTGAAGTTAGGGTCTGCGATAGATGATTACATAATGCTGAATGATACCGCAGACAATTCCAAAATTACAATTTGGAAATCACATAAATGTGTGGTTAGATGGACGTACATAGGAATGAGTTTGCTAATTAAAACAAAGAGACCCTTAAAGTCCAGCTTTTGGATACGATTAATTTCCTCAAAAGGCCTCACTTTCCCAAGATATTTAAGTAGAGCTTTCCAGGGTGGTTCTCAACAAACTTTTATGTGATAGGACCAAATTAGACCTCTGTAAATGTAAACTTACATTTTATTTCTGGGACAATAAACATATTAAGATGCTTGCCAGTGCACTTCATACCCAAAGAAACCAGACTTATGAGCCCTTCACTAAGGACAGTGGGGAAACTTGTGTGTTCACTTTTAGAAAAGGCTTTTCAGGAATGCTACTTGTAAAAAGGGGAGGCATTTGATAAGCCGGCTGTCGGGATCTCGGCGCTCACCATACTGACGCTGGAATTCCGACAGCCGGCATACCAACAACTATTCTCCCTCTTGGGGTGTCAACAACACCGCTGGAGGGAGAATAAATAGTGTGGCCCACAAGGGGCTCTTTTGCGCTCACCCTGCTGCTGGGCGCCGGGATCCCAAGCGCCGGCATAACATACTACACCCGTTAAAAGAGCCACATGTGTTGATATATTGCTTATATCTTGGTCTAATCATGCCACAATAGTCACTCCTATTTCATCTACCCCTCCCCGAGACCTTGGCGCTACTGGGTTCATTGGGGGAAATTCAATTAAAGCAGAAGAAACATCGGGAACAAAAATGGATGCTTTTAGCGATGTTTTCCGATGTTTCTCCTGTATATTTTTTGTGGGGGGCAATCCAATTTGGCTGCCTGATAAAAAAATACCTTTTAAAAATATCAGTGAAACCTGTATGTTTTTGTGAGAAACAGGCCCATATTTGGATGAATTTTTTTTTTCTCCTGCCTGAGGCAGGATGTTACAAGCTACTGCCACAGCTCGTCCCTCTGTCTGGTCCCAGTCATTGCTAGGCAACCGGGATGTCATAGGACTTCCGCCCAGTGTTCGCCGCCGGCTCCTAGGCAACCAGGATGCCGGGCAGCGAGGACTGTGTTTGCTGGGTAACAAGCATGCTTAGGGAAATATGCAGTGCTGCGGCTGCTCAGAGTTTTTTTCATTAGGACACTGCTCTCCTCCATTGGCTGGTACTGTTGTTAAAAGCCAGCTCAGATTCCAGTGCCAGTTATGTTTTGTGTTGTGTATAAACCGTTGGTCCTTGTCTGCAAGCCGGGCTGGTTCTGTGGATACTCTGGTGGATTTCATGCTCATCCGTGTCCTAGTTCTTGCCCTGTCTCACTCACCTTCAGTCTAGTGTGTAACCCCTTGTCTGTCTTCCCAGTGTACCTGTACTCAGTCTGCAAGATTTATTAATTACCCAGTGCCTGCATACAATTTACTCAGTGCCTGCATACCATCTACTCAGTGCCTGTATACCATCTACTCAGTGCCTGGTAAGCCATCTTTACAGTGCCTCATCTGCCCTGGCTGAGATTCCAACCCAGTTCTGACCTCCTCATCTGTGCTCCCGTGTGTCTATACCATCAGCTATACTGCAGTCCATTATCCCGTGGTCTCCAGCCTATTGTGTGAGCCCCTACTGCTGGAGGTTTAAGTCCAGGAGGCCCCCTAAGTACCAGTGTGCATATTGAGCACTAAGGGAACAGTGGGGGGCTCGACAGAAGACCCTCTTAAGGGCTTTAGGGGTCTCACACCAATAGTGCTGGAGTTCCCTACACTCAGTAGATACATAATCCCAGATAAATCACGGCTTGTGCAGGTTTATCGAGGATAACTGTATAGCCCTGGGTGCAACACTTTCCCATACACACTGACCGTGGGTAACTGAATTCCCCACATTGACTACCTATCTGGAAAGACTGTCGCTGATGATACCTCTATTACTAATCATTGGTGCACATTAAAGTCAGTATTGCGAGGAGTTTCTATTCAGGCAGCAGTTAGAATCCAGAAGCCCAATCAGGAGGTCCAGGAATCATGTGAGTCTCAACTGGAATAATTAGAAGCTCAGCATAAATTGAACCCCAAAGACAGCATTATTCATTCAGTCCTAGTTGAAGCTTATCGTATATTAAAAACTCTTCATCTTAGGTCCAACAAGTTATTGCTAAATTGAATCATTGGTTCTGTACTCTAGGTAACAGAATGCGTACGGAAGAAAGCTATAAATAGAATCAAGTGTCTCTCTAACTCTGATGGGTCTATGAGACTAATTCAGACCTGGTCGCTGCAGCGGCAGAAATCGCAGGCTGAAGCACTGTGCCATGTGTGCAGGCGCAGCAGCCGCACTGCGCATGTGCACCCAGTGAGATGCAAAGGCATCTCACTGGTGCGATCGCCTCTGTCTGGTAGACACGCAGAGGTGGTCGTGGGGCGTGTCGATGGCGTTGTGGCAGTTTTATCGGGGATTGGTCCAGACAACGCAGGCATGTTAGGACTGTTTGCGAGGCTGCCCGCGGCACACGGGCCCCGCACACACTGCACCCATTTGTTTAATACTTACCTCTCTGGAGTCCTTCGTCGGAGCCAACCCTTCTCGGCAGTGCAATAAAGTCTGAACACTAGGGGAAACAAACCCTATTGCGCCTGCTGAAAACTCCGGAAAGATGGCACGGCGCATTAGGAAAATCTTTGGGAAAATGCCCGCAACGCCTTGTTCCCGGAGATTTGTGCATGCACAATATAGTCTGTGGGGGGACTCGGGAGAGGTAAGTATTAAAAACTGTGCATCGGTCAGAGACGAGGGGGCCCCTGATGCAGAAGGCTGCACATGGGCCTCCTCCTCTCTTAAAACGCCCCTGCTTCCATCCAAATCAATATCACCTCAACGCTTCAGCAACCCTGATAATCTCATTTACATCTCTCCCTCAAACTCTCACCCCTTATCCTGTGCCCTACAGAATGCCAGATCGCTTTGAACAAACTGGTCCCCACCCAAGACCTTTTAATCTCCAACTCCCTGCATCTCCTGGCCATTACAGAAACCTGGATTACTCCCTATGACACCACTTCTCCTGCTGCTCTCTCTGCAGAGGGCCTCACATTCTCACATACACCCTGACCCGGGGGTCGCCTAGGCGGTGGTGGTGGGATCCTTTTACCCTCTAGCTACTCCTACCAACTCATCCCCCCAAAGCCATTCCTTACATTCTCTACATTTGAGGTTCATGCTATATGCCTCTTCCAACCTGTCCATCTACGAGGAGCTGTCATTTACCGCCCCCCTGGCATGCCATCCAAATTTCTTGACAACTTAGCTTCCCAGCTTCCTCACTTCTGACAATACCTCCATTATCTTAGGCAACTTCAACATCCCAATTGATATCCCTCCTCCCCCTCCCAAGTGAATGGAAAATGGAAGCTCACTGGATCTGGTCTTCACTCACCGCTGTAATATTTCTGATTTTACAACTCCCCATTTCCCCTCTCAGACTACCACCTGCTCGCCTTTAACTTATCTCTCTCAGCTACTCCATCCCTACCTCCTAAGGCTACCATCACTAAACGCAACATTGAGGCCATCAACACCACTTCCCTATCCTACCTACTGGACTCACTTCTCTCTCCTATACTGTCTCTCTCATGCCCTGAACAAGCCACATTCCTATACAATGCTTCCCTTACTTCTGCTCTGTCGCTCCACCAACCACTATTCATCCTCGCAGATCAACACCTCAACCCTGGCACATCAAATGCACCAGATACTTGCAAAAATGCTCACGTACTGCTGAGTAACAGTGGAGGAAATCACTCTCTAAGGCAGACTTCCTCCATTTCAACCTTATGCTCTCTTCATTCAGTGCTGTCCTTTCCTTTGCTAAACAGTCGTACTTCAAAAACCTCATATCCTCCCAGTCTTCCAACCCCCGGCGCCTCTTTGCCACTCTCAACTCCCTCTTCTGCCCACCCCACCTCATCTCCCCACTCCCCTCACTCTCTGTTCTTGACTTTGCCACTTATTTAACATCCAAAATTGACTCCATACATCAGGACATCACTTCCCACCAAAAAATCAGCAACCAGACACCTCCTATCCCTTACCACCCCTCCCCATCCCTCCCAACTCTGACATCTTTCTCCCATGTATCTGGTGAGGAAGTCATGGCCAACTGTCACGGTCCGACGGATCGGGTTCCGGGACCAGCAGTACTTACCTGTCCGGATGCTCTGGCGCGGTCCCTCCGGCGGGGGTGCTGGCTGCTGGCGAGGGGCACAACTGGGTATTTCTGGGTAAGCAAATTGCCAGTGCAATGTCTCTCACACAGCCTTGTGTGTGCTAGTTCCCTGTGCTCCACAGCATTGCTTCTAAAGCATCCTGTTTCCTGAGTTCTCACCTGGATTGCTGGATCTACACCCGGTTATTTCTCCTCGCATGCTGACCTCTCCGAGTCATCATCCCTCTCAGCGAGTCTCAGTTACCCTAGTCTACAGTCTTCCTATCCGGGTTTCCGCCAGACGTTCATCCACAGACGTACAGGTCCTGCCGACGCAACCGCTCTAACAAGTAAACAGCTAGGGCACCTGTGGAACCTCCTTTAAAGCTCTATGGAAAAGACTTTCATTCAGCCTGCTCGGCTAATCCTGCCTAATGTCACCGATACCAAACCGCAAGCCACAATTCCGGATTCACAAAACCCAGTCCCCGTGACAGTTTACACTGGCCCTATGGATCCGGAGGGTGCTCATGGTTCCGGTACTGATCTTCTGCAGGGCATAGCAGCTCGTCTGGAGAGTCTAGAGGAATCCCAGCGCCAATTAGCTCAATTTATTCAAGGGATGGCTACCCGCCAGGATTCCATGCAAGCCGACATTGCTCATGTCGCCACTGGTCGACGCCCGGACTCAGCAAGTGCCGACCGCCACAGTTCCTATGGTAGCTTCCCCTTCATCCCTGCTACTACCGACGCCCACCAAATTCGACGGGAACCCGAAGATGTGCCGCGGGTTCTTAAACCAGTGTGAGATTCATTTCTCTTTACAGCCCTTTAACTTCCCATCACAGAAGGCAAAGGTAGCATATATCGTCTCCCTCCTGGCCGGTCCAGCCCTGGATTGGGTGTCACCCCTGTGGGAGAGAGCTGATTCTCTACTTGACAAATATGATGAATTCATCGCTACCTTCCAAAAAATTTTCGATGAGCCCGGAAGAACCACGTCGGCATCAATCGAGATAATGCGCCTCCGGCAGGGAAACCGGTCTGTGGGACAGTATGTAGTACAATTCCAGACCTATGCTTCAGAATTACGGTGGAATGAGGAGGCACTAGTATCGGCCTTCTGGAAAGGTCTGTCTGACAAAATCAAGGACGAGTTGGCTACCCGGGACCTTCCGCCCAAATTAGACAACTTGATTTCCCTTTGTACCAAGATTGACCTTCGTTTTAGAGAGCGCCAGTTAGAGAAGAATCGTGGGGAGCGCCCAAGGTTTTGTCCTCCTCCGCCTTCTTCCTCGAGTGTGTCAGCTGAAGCGTCCCAGGATGAGTCTATGCAGATCAATAGGGCTTGTCTCTCGCCAGAGGAGCGTCAGAGAAGGCGCAGGGAGAACTTGTGCCTATACTGCGGAGGTTCAGGACATTTGGTAGCCTCTTGCACCCAGCGTCTGGGAAACTAGCGCTCCTAACCAGAAGAGGAGACATTAGGTTAGGAGTGATGACATCGTCTCCATCTCGTTCTGAGCCTGTCCTAGAGGTTTCTTTGGGCCTGACACAGGGTTCTAAAGGGTTTTTCGCTCTTCTAGATTCGGGAGCTGCTGAAAACTTTATCACTGCAGATGTGGTACAGCGACTACGGATTCCTACAGTTTAGCTTTCCTGACCGATACAGGATGTTCTGATGAAACCGTGGTTTGATTTTCACGGAGAAACATGTTAAGGACATCTCACGCTCCTGTTTTTCCCTGAGATCTACACAAGCACAGCACCACAGTCCGGACTCCAGCACACGGCAAACTGCCTGAATTCTACAGCTATGAATTCTACAGCTATGAACGGCGCCCTCCCCGGTGAACTGAATAGAACACCGCCAACCACAACGGATTCCGCATGCTGACAGCCAGCCTCACATGAGACTCTAAGGAATAAGTGGTGAGCACAAAATTGTTTGGCGGTCGGGGGAGGTAGTAGCATAGCGCCCATCGTTTATACAGCTGAACATTCACAATCTAGTGAACACCATTCACATTCCCTAAAACAAATTAGGACTTTATAATTTGCTTTGGAGCGAACCAGCCACACTGGTCTTTTGGATGTGGACATCTGTGCAATATACAATTGGGATACAGTATATGGCAGCGTGTAAATAATATCAGCAGTGAGAATTCTTTTATGAAAATATGCATAGCATTTTTTTATGCTTTTATTTTATGTGATTGAATAAAATGTTTATATAGTATCTACCTATCACAAATCTGTCATTTTCATCTAAAAAATATTTCCAGGATCAGACCCTTTCTTACCCAGGATGCCACTAATACCCTTATCCACTCACTGGTCATCTCCAGACTGGACTACTGTAATCTCCTCCTGACTGGCATCCCTAACACTTCTCTCAACCCCAATACTGCGTTTGCCCCTGCCTACCAGACCTGTTCCTGCACACTCACCATCACCTACCAGACTTGTTCCTGCACTCACCCTGTCACCTACTAGACCTGTTCCCATACACTCACCCTGTCTCCTACAAGACCTGTTCCTGCATACTCACCATCAGCTATTAGATCTATTCCCGCACACTCACCTTGTTACTTACCAAACCTGTTCCCACACACTCACCTTGTCACCTACAGACCTGTCCCTGCACATTTATCCCATCACCTACCAGACCTGTCCCACTCACCATCACCCACTAGACTTGTTCCCACACTCTCACCCTGTAATCCATCAGACCTGACCTCACACTCTCCTTGTCACCTGCCAGACCTGTACTCCATGCCCCCAGCTTGATGAAAATGAGGGCGTGGCTTGTGGGTATGACATTCCCTGTGAGGCCACACCCATTGTTATAAGGCCACACCCACTTCCCCAGGAGTGCCCTCGTCTTCGGCATGTGCAAAATAGAACCCCTTCATCTTTCCCTATCATGGTGGCCCAGCTGTCTTTTTGTTCTGGATCCATAACCTGGGTGGTCCCTTATTGTAATGGTGCCCGATTCTTCTTTTTTGTGGTAGGTGGGCATGTAATTTGCATCACATTAACAAACCAAACACCCCATAACCCATCAATTTTTAATTTCACTCAGCTTGATTCCATATTCAAATTACTGCAGACCAGTGTAGACCTTGCTTGTAAAAGTGGACTCTCCCCTTCCTTCTTGTACCTCCTCCCTCCCTCTTCTTTTATCACCATTCTCTCGTCTTTCATTTTCTCCATATTATTTGTTACATTAGATAACACTGATTGATGACATTTATACACTGTTTTTTTATTGTTAACTGTATTTATTATTTGATATGAGGAGCTACTTGGTGTTGTCTAGTCAATGTTTTCTGTTTACCTCCCTTTTCACCTGTTTTGATGTTAGTATTGCTGATATTTAATTGTAACCTGCTAACAATTTATGCAATTAAAAATACACACGTTTCAAACATAAAAACCAAGGGCCTGATTCAGATCTGCCAACAAAGTGGTCGCATCTGGTATTATTTTGCATCTAAGGTGAAGAATTGCATCTTTGCAGATATGCAGGGCTATTCGGAGTAGCACAGAATTCAGCTGGATCTCCACTTGTGGCTAAAGAGGTATAACTTGGGGGATTCACATTTATTTTGCATAAGTCTGCCGTGGACGTGTTGTGGGTGAGTAGACAGAATTGTGGGCTATTCATAGGTGTGTAATTGCAAAGATCTGGCATTTTAAGATTGATGTTTTCATACAGGATATGACTGGTGCAAATCCGTGCTGATAGTGGTGATGGCAAGCTCTCACAAGCACATATTTAGGGGAGATGCAGCTGCATAGATGTGGCCAATCTGAATATAGACAGAAGTCGGCGGCTATTTACAAGCATGTAATGCAGCTGCTTTGCGTCCAGCTCTAAATCATGTCCCAAGTTGCTTGTATGAGGTGGTCCTGTTACCCAGGCATGCATGCCTCGCTGACAGCTACGAACTACATAAAGACATAATAAATACAAGTGGCATCACTGTTTTCCCAATGTATGGTTAGATTTTAAAGAATATTTTTCATACATTCATGTCACTTATGTACTACGTATATTTATATTCTTGCTGCATATACATTATATTTTTTTTTAAACTGTTTCATTTCATGCAGAGCTTGTATGCCTTAGCAATGTTGTGGAAAAAATCATTGGACATTCCCTGAAGAGATAAGCACACACGCCCACTTCTTATGTGTCAGTGCAGCCATCTGTGTGTGCTGGATGACACTATGAATCTTTGATTTCTATCTGAATAATTAACTTCTTCCTTTAATGGAAAAGAAGTTTTAGACATCATGGTCTCTTGTGACTTTTCCTTTCTGGGAATTATGTAGTGCTTGTAATGCAGCACAGACCAAAAACAGCACTCACTGGATAAAGATTTTATTTGCATTATTTTACAAAGTATTTATGGGCTTACAAAACAGTACATTTGTAAAGAATGTATTCAGTAATTTATATCTTTTTTTTTTTTTTTTATAAAGTATTTGATTTTCAGCTATAGAATTTCTTTAAAGTAAGCACAGATCTAGGCTATGGACATGGTTAACTTAATAACATGGTTAACTTAATACAGTTAAGAATCTGCAAAATATACAGCCACACACAGCAAATGTCATTATGTGACATTGTGCATTTTGTGCTACTGTATTGTGCTTATAGTGTGAGTCAAGAAAACAACTAATGTGTGTGTGCATAAAATTGAATATGTTGCCACTCTGCTGAGGACCTACTGTAGATGGACAGGGGAATTCCTTGGTCTGCTAAGGCTAGCCATTGAGAAGTGGCAGGCTCTGCACTAAGGGTAAATTTACTAAGGTGGGAGTTCTATTTAAGATGGGATGTTGCCCATAGCAACCAGATTCCAGGTATTATCTTCTAGATCAGTGGTTCTCAAACTCGGTCCTCAGGACCCCACACAGTGTATGTTTTGCAGGTAACTCAGCAGGTGCACAGGTGTATTAATTACTCACTGACACATTTTAAAAGGTCCACAGGTGAAGCTAATTATTTCACTTGTGATTTTGTGAGGAGACCTGCAAAACATGCACCGTGTGGAGTCCTGAGTAGAGATGAGCGCCTGAAATTTTTCGGGTTTTGTGTTTTGGTTTTGGGTTCGGTTCCGCGGCCGTGTTTTGGGTTCGAACGCGTTTTGGCAAAACCTCACCGAATTTTTTTTGTCGGATTCGGGTGTGTTTTGGATTCGGGTGTTTTTTTCCAAAAACACTAAAAAACAGCTTAAATCATAGAATTTGGGGGTCATTTTGATCCCAAAGTATTATTAACCTCAAAAACCATAATTTACACTCATTTTCAGTCTATTCTGAATACCTCACACCTCACAATATTATTTTTAGTCCTAAAATTTGCACCGAGGTCGCTGTGTGAGTAAGATAAGCGACCCTAGTGGCCGACACAAACACCGGGCCCATCTAGGAGTGGCACTGCAGTGTCACGCAGGATGTCCCTTCCAAAAAACCCTCCCCAAACAGCACATGACGCAAAGAAAAAAAGAGGCGCAATGAGGTAGCTGTGTGAGTAAGATTAGCGACCCTAGTGGCCGACACAAACACCGGGCCCATCTAGGAGTGGCACTGCAGTGTCACGCAGGATGGCCCTTCCAAAAAACCCTCCCCAAACAGCACATGACGCAAAGAAAAAAAGAGGCGCAATGAGGTAGCTGTGTGAGTAAGATTAGCGACCCTAGTGGCCGACACAAACACCGGGCCCATCTAGGAGTGGCACTGCAGTGTCACGCAGGATGTCCCTTCCAAAAAACCCTCCCCAAACAGCACATGACGCAAAGAAAAAAAGAGGCTTTTTACTGATATTTGGTGTTTTGGATTTGACATGCTCTGTACTATGACATTGGGCATCGGCCTTGGCAGACGACGTTGCTGGCATTTCATCGTCTCGGCCATGACTAGTGGCAGCAGCTTCAGCACGAGGTGGAAGTGGATCTTGATCTTTCCCTAATTTTGGAACCTCAACATTTTTGTTCTCCATATTTTAATAGGCACAACTAAAAGGCACCTCAGGTAAACAATGGAGATGGATGGATTGGATACTAGTATACAATTATGGACGGGCTGCCGAGTGCCGACACAGAGGTAGCCACAGCCGTGAACTACCGCACTGTACTGTGTCTGCTGCTAATATATAGACTGGTTGATAAAGAGATAGTATACTCGTAACTAGTATGTATGTATAAAGAAAGAAAAAAAAACCACGGTTAGGTGGTATATACAATTATGGACGGGCTGCCGAGTGCCGACACAGAGGTAGCCACAGCCGTGAACTACCGCACTGTACACTGGTTGATAAAGAGATAGTAGTATACTCGTAACAACTAGTATGACACTATGACGACGGTATAAAGAATGAAAAAAAAACCACAGTTAGGTGGTATATATTATAATAATAATACAATTATGGATGGACGGACTGCCTGCCGACTGCCGACACAGAGGTAGCCACAGCCGTGAACTACCGCACTGTACACTGGTTGATAAAGAGATAGTAGTATACTCGTAACAACTAGTATGACACTATGACGGTATAAAGAATGAAAAAAAAACCACGGTTAGGTGGTATATATTATAATAATAATACAATTATGGATGGACGGACTGCCTGCCGACTGCCGACACAGAGGTAGCCACAGCCGTGAACTACCGCACTGTACACTGGTTGATAAAGAGATAGTAGTATACTCGTAACAATTAGGATGACACTATGACGGTATAAAGAATGAAAAAAAAACCACGGTTAGGTGGTAGGTATATAATAATAAATAATACAATTCTGGTCGGACGGACTGCCTGCCGTGTGCCGACACAGAGGTAGCCACAGCCGTGAACTACCGCACTGTACACTGGTTGATAAAGAGATAGTAGTATACTCGTAACAATTAGGATGACACTATGACGGTATAAAGAATGAAAAAAAAAACACGGTTAGGTGGTAGGTATATAATAATAAATAATACAATTCTGGTCGGACGGACTGCCTGCCGTGTGCCGACACAGAGGTAGCCACAGCCGTGAACTACCGCACTGTACACTGGTTGATAAAGAGATAGTAGTATACTCGTAACAATTAGGATGACACTATGACGGTATAAAGAATGAAAAAAAAACCACGGTTAGGTGGTAGGTATATAATAATAAATAATACAATTCTGGTCGGACGGACTGCCTGCCGTGTGCCGACACAGAGGTAGCCACAGCCGTGAACTACCGCACTGTACACTGGTTGATAAAGAGATAGTAGTATACTCGTAACAATTAGGATGACACTATGACGGTATAAAGAATGAAAAAAAAACCACGGTTAGGTGGTAGGTATATAATAATAAATAATACAATTCTGGTCGGACGGACTGCCTGCCGTGTGCCGACACAGAGGTAGCCACAGCCGTGAACTACCGCACTGTACACTGGTTGATAAAGAGATAGTAGTATACTCGTAACAATTAGGATGACACTATGACGGTATAAAGAATGAAAAAAAAACCACGGTTAGGTGGTAGGTATATAATAATAAATAATACAATTCTGGTCGGACGGACTGCCTGCCGTGTGCCGACACAGAGGTAGCCACAGCCGTGAACTACCGCACTGTACACTGGTTGATAAAGAGATAGTAGTATACTCGTAACAATTAGGATGACACTATGACGGTATAAAGAATGAAAAAAAAACCACGGTTAGGTGGTAGGTATATAATAATAAATAATACAATTCTGGTCGGACGGACTGCCTGCCGTGTGCCGACACAGAGGTAGCCACAGCCGTGAACTACCGCACTGTACACTGGTTGATAAAGAGATAGTAGTATACTCGTAACAATTAGGATGACACTATGACGGTATAAAGAATGAAAAAAAAACCACGGTTAGGTGGTAGGTATATAATAATAAATAATACAATTCTGGTCGGACGGACTGCCTGCCGTGTGCCGACACAGAGGTAGCCACAGCCGTGAACTACCGCACTGTACACTGGTTGATAAAGAGATAGTAGTATACTCGTAACAATTAGGATGACACTATGACGGTATAAAGAATGAAAAAAAAACCACGGTTAGGTGGTAGGTATATAATAATAAATAATACAATTCTGGTCGGACGGACTGCCTGCCGTGTGCCGACACAGAGGTAGCCACAGCCGTGAACTACCGCACTGTACTGTGTCTGCTGCTAATATAGACTGGTTGATATTTAAAGAGATATTAGTAGTATACAACAATACTATACTGGTGGTCAGGCACTGGTCACCACTCCTGCAGCAAAAGTGTGCACTGTTAATTAATATAATTGTACTCCTGGCTCCTGCTAACAACCTGCAGTGCTCCCCAGTCTCCCCCACAATTAATTATAAGCTTTTAATTTATACATTGATGACTGTGCAGCACACTGGGCTGAGCTGAGTGCACACAGACTGAGTCACACTGTGTGACTGACTGTGCTGTGTATCGTTTTTTTTTTTTCAGGCAGAGAACGGATATAGCAGAGAGAAGTGAACGGATATATTATATTAAATAAAAGTTAACTAGCAACTGCACTGGTCACTGACTGTGGTAAACTAACTCTGTCTGCGACTCTGCACAATCTCTCTCTATCTAATCTATCTATCTCTATTCTAATGGAGAGGACGCCAGACACGTCCTCTCCCTATCAATCTCAATGCACGAGTGAAAATGGCGGCGACGCGCGGCTCCTTATATAGAATCCGAGTCTCGCGATAGAATCCGAGCCTCGCGAGAATCCGACAGCGTCATGATGACGTTCGGGCGCGCTCGGGTTAACCGAGCAAGGCGGGAAGATCCGAGTCGCTCGGACCCGTGGAAAAAAAAGTGAAGTTCGTGCGGGTTCGGATTCAAAGAAACCGAACCCGCTCATCTCTAGTCCTGAGGACCGAGTTTGAGAACCTGTGTTCTAGATAATAGGTCTGCAAACTCGGTCCTCATTACCCCACACAGTGCATGTTTTGCAGGTCTCCTCACAGAGTCGCAAGTGAAATAATTAACTCCACCTGCGGACCTTTTAAAATGTGTCTGTGAGTAATTAATACACCTCTGCACCTGCTGGGTTACCTGCAAAACATGCACCGTGTGGGGTAATGAGGACCGAGTTTGCAGACCTATGTTCTAGAAGGTGCTAGATAAATGATAAGTAGAATCTGATTGGTTGCTATAGGCAACATCCCATCTTAAATAGAACTCCCATCTTAGTAAATTAACTCCTAACAGTCCGGATGACTGTTAGTTATAGGGATGTTTTGGTGAGAGCTGAGGCATCTGCTGCGATTCTGCAATTAAAAAATTTACTAAGTACCAAATTACATGGAAGTCGCATGTCAAACACAAATTTGCCAACCAAATTGTGGCATATGGTTATCGGAACATCATTGGTATTAATCATACTTGCCTACCTGACCCTCTCCATGAGGGAGAAAATGCTCTGTTCCTGGACTTTCCTGGTAATGTATGATTGCCATCACCTGTGGTGAAACACCTTTCTCATAAAGTAACTAGCTCACCACAGGTGATGGCAATCATACATTACCAGGAAAGTCCAGGAACAGAGCATTTTCTTCCTCATGGAGAGGGTCAGGTAGGCAAGTATGGTATTAATAGAAATCGCACCAAAATTGCAACACAATTCAGTAAACCGAAGCACTGAAAAAAATAAGCGTGTTTGTTGTGAAGCCATGCAGGATTTATTTTGAAAAAGAGTCTACAAGTTAACGTTTGGAAAAGGACGGAGTGGGGTCTCTCTCCCCCCCCCCCCCCCCCACCTAATAAGCAAAACCAGCACTAGCTATTGTGAGTTGGTCCTGGCTCAAGTATCATCGGGGGGGGGGGGGGGGGGGGGAGGTTTGGGGGTGTAAGAAGAAAGTGTGGGGTCCCCCATATTTTC
Source organism: Pseudophryne corroboree (assembly GCF_028390025.1). Lineage (NCBI taxonomy): Eukaryota > Metazoa > Chordata > Amphibia > Anura > Myobatrachidae > Pseudophryne > Pseudophryne corroboree. Next base: position 539,172,009 of record NC_086449.1, read on the forward strand.
TTGAACCAGCACTGGGCTCTTGAGCTGGTTGTGGTTCCAGAAATACAGGAGAAAAAATGGGTAGGGTTCCCCATATTTCCCAGCTCCGGGCTCCTACTAGTGAGGGGGTACTACCATAGCCAGGGAAACACGCTTATATTGTTACACCCGGCCAAATCACTCAGCCCCCAACTAGTCACTCCAGCCTTGGGATGCCTCGGAAAGTGGGGACCCGTACAGAATTGCAAGCTATTCATAGCAGGCCAATTCAAAGCATAAATTTGCCTGTTTTTAGACATACTTTGTGCAAGAAGGATCAACAAGTGCGCACTGAGGAAGATGATGGGTACCACAACAAGTGTATGCATAATGGCAGTGCATGCAGATATGCATATAAGTGAACATACTAATTTAGGGCCTGATTCAGAGATGAATGTAGTTCAAACAGGTGCTGTGTCTTTGTATGAAGTGGCTGAGCGCAAATATGCTAATGCCGCATGTGGTGTTGTTTTGTGTAAACAGATGCCAAGGACGCAGTATCAGACCATTAGTCATCTGAGTAACCCCTGGGTTACTCAGGATAGATGGCAAATCATGCTGCTCAAGCCAGTGAAGCTGCATCCAAGGACGCAGCCGAAGGCTTTAGCATGCCCAGAAAACAGAGCCAACACCCCACACACTTTCTGCAATGGTGCCCTCAAATGCCAGCAGCATGTCAATCATGATGCTGTGTTTGGGGCACTGCATGCGACATTGCAGTCCCAGATTTGTGCGGCTTCTGCGAATGCGCAGATACAAAAACATTGGAAATGTGTGTTAATATCGAATTAACTCACATCTCTGAATTAGTTCCAAGAATGCAATGCTGTAACAATTACAGCCAATTGAATTAAGCCTTTAGTTCCATGCATGCACTGCTGTAACAATTATGTCCAACTGAACTAGGCCCTCAGTTCCATCGATGCAGTGCTGTAACAATTATGTCCAATTGAATTAGGCCCTTTGTTCCATGCATGCAGTGCTGTAACAATTATGTCCAATTGAACTAGGCCCTCAGTTCCATCGATGCAGTGCTGTAACAATTATGTCCAATTGAATTAGGCCCTTCGTTCCATGCATGCAGTGCTGTAACAATTATGTACAATTGAACTAGGCCCTCAGTTCCATCGATGCAGTGCTGTAACAATTATGTCCAACTGAACTAGGCCCTCAGTTCCATTGATGCAGTGCTGTAACAATTATGTCCAATTGAACAGGGGTAATTCAGACCTGATCGTAGCAGCAAATTTGTTAGCAGTTGGGCAAAACCATGTGCACTTCAGGGGAGGGGGGCAGATATAACATGTGCAGAGAGAGTTAGATTTGGGTGGGGTGTGTTCAATATGAAATCTAAATTGCAGTGTGAAAATAAAGCAGCCAGTAGTTACCCTGCACAGAAACAAAATAACCCACCCAAATCTAACTGTCTGCAAATGTTATATCTGCCCCCCCCCCCCCCCCTGCAGTGCACATGGTTTTGCCCAACTGCTAACAAATTTGCTGCTGCGATCAACTCTGAATTACTCCCTAGGCCCTCAGGGGGTAATTCTGAGTTGATCGCAGCAGGATCTTTGTTAGCAGTTGGGCAAAACCATGTGCACTGCAGGGGAGGCAGATATAACATGTGCAGAGAGAGTTAGATTTGGGTGGGTTATTTTGTTTCTGTGCAGGGTAACTACTGGCTGCTTTATTTTCACACTGCAATTTAGATTTCATATTGAACACACCCCACCCAAATCTAACTCTCTCTGCACATGTTATATCTGCCTCCCCTGCATGGTTTTGCCCAAATGCTAACAACGATCCTGCTGCGATCAACTCAGAATTACCCCCTGAGTGCCTAGGGGGTAATTTAGAGTTGATCGCAGTAGCAAAATTTGTTAGCAGTTGGGCAAAACCATGGGGGTCATTCCGAGTTGTTCGCTCGGTATTTTTTTCTCGCAATGGAGCGATTAGTCGCTAATGCGCATGCGCAATGTCCGCAGTGCGACTGCGCCAAGTAAATTTGCTATGCAGTTAGGTTTTTTACTCACGGCATTATGAGGTTTTTTCTTCGTTCTGGTGATCGTAATGTGATTGACAGGAAGTGGGTGTTTCTGGGCAGAAACTGGCCGTTTTATGGGTGTGTGCGAAAAAACGCTACCGTTTCTGGGAAAAACGCGGGATTGGCTGGAGAAACGGAGGAGTGTCTGGCCGAACGCTGGGTGTGTTTGTGACGTCAAACCAGAAACGAAACTGACTGATCGCAGATGCCGAGTAAGTCTGGAGCTACTCAGAAACTGCTAAGAAGTGTCTATTCGCAATTCTGCTAATCTTTCGTTCGCAATTTTGATAAGCTAAGATTCACTCCCAGTAGGCGGTGGCTTAGCGTGTGCAAAGCTGCTAAAAGCAGCTTGCAAGCGAACAACTCGGAATGACCCCCCATGTGCACTGCAGGGGGAGGGCAGATATAACATTTGCAGACAGTTAGATTTTGGTGGGTTATTTTGTTTCTGTGCAGGGTAACTACTGTCTGCTTTATTTTTACACTGCAATTTAGATTTCAGATTGAACTCACCACACCCAAATCTATCTCTCTCTGCACATGTTATATCTGCCTCCCTTGCAGTGCACATGGGCCCTCATTCCAAGTTGTTCGCTCGCAAGCTGCTTTTAGCAGCTTTGCACACGCTAAGCCGCCGCCTACTGGGAGTGAATCTTAGCTTATCAAAATTGCGAACGAAAGATTATCAGAATTGCGAATAGACACTTCTTAGCAGTTTCTGAGTAGCTTCAAACTTACTCGGCATCTGCGATCAGTTCAGTGCTTGTCGTTCCTGGTTTGACGTCACAAACACACCCAGCGTTCGCCCAGACACTCCCCCGTTTCTCCAGCCACTCCCGCGTTTTTTCCGGAAACGGTAGCGTTTTTTCGCACACTCCCATAAAACGGCCAGTTTCCGCCCAGAAACACCCACTTCCTGTCAATCACACTCCGATCACCAGAACGAAGAAAAAACCTCGTAATGCCGTGAGTAAAATTCCTAACTGCATAGCAAATTTACTTGGCGCAGTCGCAGTGCGGACATTGCGCATGCGCATTAGCGACTAATCGCTCCGTTGCGAGAAAAAAATACCAAGCGAACAACTCGGAATGACCCCCATGGTTTTGCCCAACTGCTAACAAAAATCCTGCTGCGATCAACTCTGAATTACCCCCTAGGCCCTCAGTTCCATGCATGCAAGCAAGCTCTAACAACTACATTCAATTTGCGTTCAATTCTGTATCAGTCACCCTATGTTATAGATCTTTTGCAAAAAGCTTGAAATGATGACCACAAAGGCCAAACCCTCTTTGGCTGTGAAATTCTCTTCTGCTTTCATTGAGATATATTGCATCTGTCTAGTAGCACAGCCGACACAATATATAGTATCTGTAGTAGATGTCTTTGAAAGTTGTATTGGGCGGCCACACTAAGTTGGTCAATTTTGTGAATACTGAGGCGCTCACTTTGCAGTCTCTTGAGGCAAACCAAATCCACTTTGGTGCGTCTTTAACTTAACACTCACACCAGCCCTATGGCAGGTTCAGTTTCTCCTTCAGTGTATGGCGTACTGTGTGAGCAGTTGAGCCTCTTTGGACACACCCAGCAATTACTGTGACACTCCGCATCTGCTTAACCACCCTCCTGTTACCTCCCAGGAATGCCCACTAAAATTCACATTCCCTGTGTCCAAGTTTATTGTGCGTCTTGGTGAGGTAACAATCGGGGCGCATGCGCAGTGCGACTATTCAGCAAAACTGCAACTGATGCTGAATAGGGTCCTTATTCAGTATGTCATATCTGAGATGTGATCGCATACTTCCTTATATGGGCATGCAGGGAGATGCAATCGCATTTCAGTAATGCGAACTCCTCTGCCTGATTGACAGGAAGAGGTGTTCGCAAGGTGGTAAGGGGTAGCGACGTGGCATTGCGCGCGGGTGGAGGGTGGCGTCGGGAATAGGAGCAGGTCCGGGCCATTTTCACTGCACTAGGGGGCTACCCTAGGTTTGCGGGGACAGCGACACACCATAATGACCTGAACCGCAAGTGTGGAGTGTACGCGGAGATAGACGGGAAGGTACCTGCTTCCTCCCAGTGTGTCACCAATTTAAACACAGCACACTACACATGGATTGTACTGCCGCCGGGTGCACTTCCCGATCCAGAGGACCATTATAATATATGAATAAGAAGCATACTTCTTGTCATCAATTGTGCCCACGACCGGGGCACCATTGCCTCACTCCATAAAGATGTATGGCATCGGGGTAAGAACAGCGACGGAGCGTTGCAGGGGCAGCGCAGGCAAAATGGGGGGTCGTGGCATTTTCGGGGTGGCTGCGTGACATCACCTTCTTGTTCAATGTCAAAACCTGACACACAGGGGGGCAGTAGGAGTCAGGGTGAGTCCAAATGAGCTCTTCTCAGCTGTACTCACTACAATTGTGAAATTTGCCACAAGAGCAAAATACCTATTGGAGAATTGTAATACACAGACCAATTTAGTACTTTAGTCCTCGTTGGCACACCTGTGGATCACAATATATATATATATATATATATATATATGTATAAGGAATGACCCGCACTCTCACCCAGACTAGACAGCCGCTGGGGTGCCAAATCAGAGTCCCGTCCCATGAAGGGATGGACCCATAGTACAGTGCAGTGTTTTCCACTAACCGTGGAAATGATAGCACTCTCCAGACAGAAATCAATTTATCCCAAAAATATCTTTACTTATGACGCGCTCTGCTGCTTGTTGTATTGTTATCGTGGCTATAAACTACTTGTTCCTTTCTGTATTAGACCTTGGGCCCTGCATTAGGTTATTTGCCCTGGTTACTGAGATCACTTATTTTTCCCCCTTGTTTATCCGGGACTGGAAGTGACGTCACTTCCGCCCGTTGGAACGCAACCACAAGCCACAGGGGATACTTGGCGCCTTTGTCCTGGTTTGGTCAGGTATTTAACAGAGGCCTGGTATTTAATAGAGGCCTGGGAGGCATGTCCTTTATGACCAGTTCCACTTCTGTATACTGCATCTGACCCTTTTGACACGTGCTGGATTGTTGTGATACCTTGAGAAAGGTCCCGGAAGGGGACTGAAACATTGGTGTGAAATTATTGTTTACATCTGGAACTTTTGATTTTTTCAGTAAAGATATTTTTTGGCTAAATTGATTTCTGTCTGCAGAGTGCTATCATTTCCACGGTTAGTGGAAAACACTGCACTATACTGTATATATATATATATTTCTTCCTGTATTTGTTAATTTCAGTGCCTTGTTGAATGAATAATATCTCTGCATAGATTGCTGAATAAACATAGCCTTGACAACACATGATTGGAGGATAATTTATCATGCGAAGATTAAATCATAAAGATCACTGGCTGGAACATTCTTTTATATTTATAGTTATATTGATTGTATTAATATTCCACACAAGACCAATAAGGGAACATACCAAAATGAATCAATTTTTGATAAGGGTAATACACAGTGTCTATGATTTTTACATTGTATACTTTTTGTCAGTGGTGTAACTACCGTGGGTGCAGCTGCTATGGGGTCCGAGATGCTTCAAGGGCCTGCAGCTCACCCTGCACCCAGTCACAGGCTGCATCCGATGCCCGTCCTCCCCTTTCACCCATGCCCACAGGATGTACAGCCACCGCTGACAGCACCCACCCTGCAGCCGTGTGGAGGATGAGGCAGGGGGTGGGAAGGCCCTACCTGGCACAGGTTCCGAGTACCAGCAGCAGTGCCGCAATTCATGGGGATTTAGGGGGTGGGGTCTAATGCCGTGAAGCCCCGCTCCCATCAGAGTCCTCTGCTGTAGCAGGTAATGTATCTCCTGCTAACTCCCCCCCCCCCTCTACCCTGCTCTCTCCGAGACTTTCTATCTTGCTACACTCTCTCCCTGACACTGTCTGTCTTTGCCTCACTACCTTCCTGACAATCTCCCTCTCTCACTGTCTCTCCCTCTCTCTGACACTGTCTCGCTCACCCTGTCTCTCTGGCACTGTCTCTCCCTCTCATGCCCTGACACTGTCTTTCTCGCTGGCACTGTCTCTCTCTCTCTCTCTCTCCCTGACACTATATCTCGCTCACTCTCTCCACCTGACACTCTCTCGCCCTGATACTGTCTCTCTCTCCCTCTCTCTCTAAAACTATCTCCCTCTGGAACTCTATCTCTCTCTCCCCCTGACACTGTCTGTCTACCCCACCACCTCTTTCCCTGACACTGTCTCTCTGTCCCTCCCTGATATTATCTTTATCTCCCTGGTACTGTCTCTTTCTCCTTCCCTCTCTCTCTCTATCTCCCTGACACTGTCACTTCCTTCCTCTCTCTCTCCCTGACTCTCTCTCTCCCCCGACACCATCTCTCCCTCTTCCCCTCTCACGCCTTTTTCTCTTTCTCTTTAATAAAGATTATCATTTTTTACCACAAAGAGTGCCCCAACAAAGAGAGTCTGCTCTTCTGTCCTCTGTTTAGTTACAATTTTGACTCTTAGGGAGCAGCAATGAAGTTATTACTCTGTAATATCTGACTTTTATTACAAGCATGTTGGTTTCATTTATTGTTTGATAGGGATGTAGTTACGAGACCGGTGGGTGGGATCCCGGTGGTCAGCATACCGACGCTGGGATCCCGACCGCAAGAATGCCGGCAAGCCCACAAGGGGCTTAGTTGCACTCCCCCCCCCCCCCCCCCCGCCATTCTGGTGTCCGGTGTCCTGGCGTTGGTATGCTGACCGTCTGTCCCCAACTCTGCATGAGCTGCATTTGCATTGACACGCCGTCACTGAGCTTTTCCCATATGTGAATGACCAGTTAGAACCTGGTTACCTGCTACTGAACTGCGCACAACTGCACACAACTTATCTCTGTGCATGTGCAGTGACAAAATACACTGCACCTGCCCCTGTGTGTCAGTTTCTTCCCACTTTTTTTTAACCATCTTCTCAATTTTCTTCATTAGAAGTATAAGTATAAGCATTATGCAGAAATAGAGCCTCAAACAAGGCAGATCAAAACTATTAGCTATAGCATTAAATAAGAAAAGGCAGGTCATAACTGAACATACAAATATTAACGGACGATCTAACATAACCAGTCCAGAAACGGAAGCCTCTTTCAGATAAAGTACAATTATATACAAGTTAACATTATCCAGTAACTAACTCTGGGCAGTAATAATTATAGAGACAAGAACAAAAGTCAGTGAACATTTTGCTGCTTCATGCATGGGAGAAAATAAAGTCATAATCGTTGCATGTGTGTCCTTTGATTAAGAATAGTGGGGGTAATTCCAAGTTGATCGCACCAGGACATTTTTTAGCAGTTGGGCAAAACCATGTGCACTGCAGGGGAGGCAGATATAACATGTGCAGAGAGAGTTAGATTTGGGTGGATTATTTTGTTTCTGTGCAGGGTACATACTGGCTGCTTTATTTTTACACTGCAAATTAGATTGCAGATTGAACTCACCACAAACAAATGTATCTCGAGAAAATAAGCTGAGCTCTATATTTACGGGTGTGGTATGAAAGGTAGATAGTAACTAGGTCGACAGTGTCTAGGTCGACCACTATTGGTCGACAGTAACTAGGTCGACAGGGTCTCTAGGTTGACATGTTCTAGGTCGACAGGTCAAAAGGTCGACATTAGTTTTTTATGGGGGGGTTTGTGTTGTTTTCTTCGTACAGTGACCGGGAACCCCAATTAGTGCACCGTGTCCCCTCGCAGCTTCAGGCATGGTGCCTCGCTCCGCTACCGCTGCGTTCGGCACAGGTTACCGTTCCTAATTGTAGTCCACGTGGATCGTTAAGTATGAAAAGGTTCAAAAAAACCTAGTTACTGTCGACCAATAGTGGTTGACCTAGATAGTGTCGACCTAGTTACTGTCGACCTAGAGACGGGTTCCCATATATACAGTACAATGCATATATACAATAACACTGATATTTTCTTATTTTACTGGTAATCAGAGGTAAGCAGTACCAGCATCTTTTACAACTACAGATGTGTCCTATTGTATTGCTGCGGCGTTCGCACCCACATCACGGGTATGTTATGCGGCAAGAGGCTGCGGGCATTCGCAGCCGCAACTTTCCCACTGATGCCCGCACTCATACCCGCAAATCTCTGGACTCTGAAGCCCCCCTGTGTATGCTATACAACAAGGCTGAAAGAGAACACATCTGTAGCTGGAGAAACAGGAAGAAATCACTTAAATTATTTCAGAAATTAACAAAATAAGCGTTTGATTACTTACCTGCAATTAGAAAGCTACTGTAAATCTTGTTTTTTGCTTTGCTCTCAGATTAGAATCAGCCCCTAGGTGAGCACCTTGAAATTCTATACATTGCCCAGTTTGGGTAGGGCATAAAAAATCTGCCTTGTCAACATAAACTTTAAGAAAGGCATTTTAACTACTGTTTAAGTCCCCAAAAAAGCTATTATTTACACAGTTTGATAATTAAAGAAACAATTGGAGACATATGGACATATTTTGAAAAAAAAAAAAGAATTACTGTAAAGATGGGTTACATACAATATTCCGGTGGTCGGGATGCCGGCAGTCAAAATACCAACTATGGCATCCCAACGCTGGGAATCCTGACACCTGGACAGTAGCTAAACTTAATCCCTAACTCTCCCTCCCCGCAGCCTAAACCTAACACTCCCCCTATAGCAACCTAACCCTCCCTGGTGGTGCCTAACCCTACCCCCCCCCTCCCTCCTTCCAGCATCCTACTAATCCTAACCCTCCCTCCCCAGCAGCCTATCCTCTCCGTGGGGGAGGGGGTGCCAAACCCTAATCCAGCCTCCCCGCAGCCTAAACCTCCCTACGCAGCCTGAACCTAACCCCCCCTCCAGCACGAGCCGCAGTTTACCTATCCTGAGAGGTGGCAGGTCCTCATTCTGGATCCCGGCGCGGGCATTATAATCCTTGTCAGGATAAATGGCATCATTAGTCCCATCAGTGTTGGTATTGTGGTGTCGGTATTCCAGGTAAGGGGCTTAAGTGAGGTACAAGAAGTGCAAATAGTAAATTCAGGGCCTGAATCTGAACAAGTAACTGTGCACCTTGGCAAAAACCATGCTACTGTACACTGCAGGTGGGGCAGATCTAAAATGTACAGAGAGATAAAAGCTGGTTACACAGTGTACGATATCAGAATCAGCTTTATTGGCCAGGTATACTTGCATATACTAGGGATTTGTCTTCAGTTTGCTATACAACAGCCAAGTAGATAACAGATGAGCAGGTGTGGGGGGAGGGGGGGGGGCAAGTGCAGTCATACAGATAGGTATACCTTAGGGACACAAGTGAATTACATGTACGACTAGTCAGTCAATGTTTAGGAGTTCAGCAGGCAGACCGGGGAAAGAAACTTTTGAGGCTTCTGGTAGACCCGGCGGGAACGGCTCTGTCACACCTGCCTGAAGGAAGCATGTTAAACATGCTGTGGCCGGGGTGTAGTTGGTCCTTTACTATCTTCGTTGCCCGCTTTTTAGCTCTGAACAGGTACGTGTCCTGGACTGAGGGAAGGTCGGCCCCTACTCAGCGGTTCTGTCCACCTTTTGGAGCCTGCATATGTCTCTCACGCTGGTGGAGCTGTACCATACCAGTATCGAGGAGCACAGTACCGACTACACAAACGCAGAGTAGAAGAGGAGCAGAAGCTTCTGTGGGATCTTGAACTTCCTTAGTTGCCTGAGGAAGAACAACCTCTGCTGCACTTTCCCGACAGTGGAGTCAGCGTTGGACCCCCATTTAAGGTTCACGGGAGATTGTGGTCCCCAGGAACTTGAATAAGTCCACTAGCGATACCACACTGTCAGCAATTGTTAGCAGAGGTACACTAGCTGACTTCTTCCTGAAGTCCACTATCATCTCGACAGTTTTGAGGGGGTTGAGCTCAAGGTTATTGTGGCTGCACCACTGGGCCAACCAGTCTACTTCCCGTCTATAGGCCAATTCGTCCACGTCCTTGATGAGGCCGGTGACGGTGGTGTTGTCTGCGAATTTAATGATCTTTACTGATTGCGCCTCTGAGGTGCAGTCATTTGTGTACAGGGAGAAGAGCAGAGGTGAGAGGACACAGCCCTGAGGGGCCCCTCTACTAATGGACCGCGCTTGAGAGGTGAATTCCCCCACTTTCACCACCCTATCTGTCAGGAAGACTACTATCCAGGAACAGGTAGCTTCAGGGACCCCTAGGCGAAGTAATTTGGGGTGGAAGATGATGGGGACAATTGTATTGAAGACCGAGCTGAAATTGACAAACAGGACCCTCGTGGAGGTACCGTGAATCTCTAGGTGCTGTAGAATGAAGTGCAGGCCCAGTTTGACTTCATCCTCGACACACCGATTTGATCAATAGGCGAACTGTTGGGCGTCCAGTTGGGGGCCAGTCACAGTTTTCAGGTGATTCAAAACCAGATGCTCGAACTTCTTCATGACCACAGATATCAGTGCTATCGGCCTGTAGTCTTTCAGGTTCGTGATAGAGGGTTTCTTGGGGACCGGGACGATAGTGGACCTTTTGAGACAGGAAGGGACTCTCTTTAGCTCCAGCGATTTGTTGAAGATCTTGGTGAATATGGGGGCGAGCTGACCCGCACATGCTCACAGGGCAGATGGTGACACTCCGTTAGGACCTGGAGCTTTCCTGGGTTTGGCCCTTTTGAACAGTGCCTCCACCTCTTCTTGGGCGACTTGCAGTGCCTGGAGTTGGCCGTCAGTGTTCAGGTCATCGTAGGGGTGATTGTTTGGGTTGCAGGGGACTTCACCCAGAAGGAGAGACAGTTCGTGGAACTTGTTTGCCAGTGAGCGCACGTTCGAGAGCAGGATCGAGGGAAGTACAGACTGGTGCCCTCGCCACCGCACTAGGGCACCTGCGTGACAGCCTCTCCTCCGAGCTCAGGTCCTTCTACTAGAGCCGATATGAGGGCCTCCGTCATTCTCTTTCCGGGGGCGCCGATCCGCCCGCCTGTCACCGCCCGGGCTGCGGGGGCCACGCCTGCTCTGTCATCCACTTCGGCGTTCACGATGTCTGCACCCCTGCCACATGGGGCAGCGATGGCTGCAAGGGCAGCTGATCCACCCGCCGATGGGCCCGAACATGGGGTAATCATGGCGGCGATGCCTTTGTACCTGACAAGAAGCTCCCTGACAGTGCTGCTCCTGAGTGCTGGTAGGGAGCTACTGGCCGCAGCGGCTGCGTGTTACGTCACACGGCCACCGTGGCCCGCCCATCCACCTGTCTGGACATGCCTCCGTTGTTCAGACTGCGCCCCGCCAACGGCGTTCTAACGCTGTTGGCATGCCCCCTCCCACCCCTTGACCGCCTCTGCCTTTCAATCAGGCTAAGGCGATTACAGCCCAGAGATGCTGATAGCATCTCACTGGGCTCCCGGAAGGGAACACGTGCAGTGCGGCAGCTGCATGTGCACACTCCACAAAAAAATTCAGACCGCGATCGCTGCAGCGTTCCAGTCTGAATTACCCCCCATGTTAATCAGCTTGTCACGATCCGGGTAATTAGTCACCACTTCTTACCTTCCAAGTGTCTCCTGAGACTGGCCCAGCGTTCCAAGCCTGAATTCCACCTGCGCTGTCTGCGTGCAGCGCGCTGTACAATATTGCCTCAGTCTCCCCTCCGTGATCCCAGCAGCGCTGTCATCGCAACTCTACAGTTAATCCCTTCTGTCATAGTGAATGGCATCTCCTGTCTCCCGCGGCCTCCACCGCCATCACCACTGATTTCCTCATGCTAAAGTTCAAACAGACTTTCCCTCCAGATTCAAACATGGGTGTAAATACAGCACACATTAAAACAATACACGGTAAACATAACATCACATTACAGTAAACAAAAATGGAGCTCAAGTAACAATTAGTACCAAAAATCTCAATGCACAATACAGCTGGAATGTAAGGTAAGCAAAGGAGTAATCTACGTACCACTAGGGCAGGCATTCCCAACCACAGTCCTCAAGGCACACTAACAGTGCAGGTTTTAGTGATATCCAGGCTTCAGCACAGGTGACTTAATTAGTAGCTCAGTTATTTTGATTTAACCATCTGTGCTGCTGCCTGGATATCACTAAAACCTGCACTGTTGGTGTGTCTTGAGGACCGTGGTTGGGAATGCCTGCACTAGGGGAATGCAGCCATTGGGAGAGATGAACGGCTTTGAGTAAGAGAAGATGCGGGTGTGGTTCACAAAAGAGGTATCAACTAGTGTGAAAGCAAAAAAGACGGCCTTTAAGAAATATAATCAGATTTAAAATAATAACGACAAAGGGGTAAATTTACTAAAGCTTCTAAAAAAGAATTGGTGATTTTGCTACAGCAACCAATCAGATGCTGTCTATCATTTTCTAAAAGGCAATAAATGTTAGACAGCATCTGATTGGTTGCTATCGGCAAAATATCTAATTCTCTGTTTTGGAATCTTAAATAAATTACTCCAAAGAGGTGTCACGCCAGATGCAAGGAAGCTAAGAAGGTGATCAGGCAGGCAAAGGCAGAACTGAGGAGAAAATGGCCCAGTCAGTTGGGGAGATTAGATGTAGCATATCTAGACTTTCGTAAGGCATTTGACACGGTCCCACATTGCAGACTGCTAAATAAACTCAAAAGTGTGTGATTGGATTATAAAACGGTGCCATGGAAAAGAACCTGGTTGCAGGATAGAAAATAGACAGTTGTAGTAAATGGAGTGCATTCTAAGGCGTCAAATGTTACCAGTGGGGTACCCCAGGGATCTGTACTTGGACCAGTGCGCTTTAATATCTATGTTAGTGACACTGCAAATGGTACTGGGGGAAAGTATGCCTTCTTGGAAATTACACAAAGATATCAAATAGGATAGATGCGGTCACATTACCTCCCTCTACATCCCACCCGCTGAGGATCCCGACCAGCAGGGACTATTCCTACCCCCCATAGAGTGGGAACAGAACCCGAGGCGAGGGGCTTGCTACGACGCACCCCCCGCCTCCACCGGGATCATGACTTTGGGATGCTGATCACCGGGATCTCGAATGCCGGCATCCCGATACACACCCGGTTGACACACCAGGAGGGGTAAAACAAATGATTGATGATTTAGATAGACTTGAGGAATGGTCAAGAACATGGCAACTCCAGTTTAATGCTAAAAAAAATGCAAAATCATGCATTTGGGTCTCAAAAATCCAAAGGCTAAATATAGTATCAAGGGTACTATAATGGAAACTATTGAGGAGGAAATGGATCAAAGCCTTAGACTTACTAAAAGTAGATTTTTGGTCGATGTTTTTATCGACTTTGTGTTCTGGGTCTAAATGACACATTTCCTAACAGATGATTTTTGACATTCTTTAAAACAAAAAATGTCAAAAATCATCTGTTAGTAAATGTGGAATTAGACCCTGAAATACAAAATCGACCAAACATCAACCCAGATCAGTTTTTCAGTAAATATACCCCTAAATTCCCCATTTACTAACAGATGATTTTTTTCCATAGATTTTTTAAAAAGATGTCAAAAACATGTTAATAAATGTGATTTTGACCCTGAAACACAAAATCAATAAAAAATCGACACAACATTGACCAAAAATTGATCAACATCGACACAAATCGGCTTTTACTAAATATACCCCAAGGCGTCACTATTTAAAGTGACTTAAAAGCAGGTAAGCAATGTAACAAAGGAATGACAAATACAAGTCAGATGCTTGGTTGCATAGGGAAAAGAATCAGTAGCAGGAAAAATGAAGTAAAAATGTCACTGTATAGGTCTTTGGTATCGCCTCATCTGGAATATTCTGTTCAGTTCTGTAGGCCATATCTGCAGAAGTATATATATACGTTATGGTAAGAACTTACCGTTGATAACGTGATTTCTCTTATGTCCACAGGTATCCACAGGATAACATTGGGATATTGTCGAGCGACAGCGAAAATGGCACCAACACGGTCACGAGCTTTCTGGTCTCCCAGGATGCATTGGGGCCTCCACTATATAGTCCCGCCCACTGACTCATTCAGATCAGTTCTTTCCACAGCGATTTTAGGCAGAAACATCAGGCAGAGACCTGTTTAGGCGATAAGAACACACATACACACCCTTCCATACAAGAAGGAAGAGGTTTTAGTGATTGTCTAGATCCTCAAATCAGATGCGTCAGGGTGGGATCCCTGTGGATACCTGTGGACATAAGAGAAATCACGTTATCAACGGTAAGTTATTACCATAACGTATATTTCTCTGGCTGGGTCCACAGGATTATCCACAGGATAACATTGGGATTCCCAAAGCCATTTTAGTGGTGGGGACGCTCCTGATTGCACAGGAGGACCTTTCGCCCGAAGTCTGCGTCATGAGAGGCAAAAGTATCCAAGGCATAATGTCTAATGAATGTGTTTATGGAAGACCATGTGGCTGCCTTACATATCTGTTCTGCTGAAGCACCCTGTTGTGCTGCCCAAGAAGGACCTACCTTACGTGTAGAGTGTGCAGAGACATTAGCCGGAATAGGGAGATCTGCATGAGAATAAGCTTCTAATATTACCATTCGGAGCCATCTCGCCAGCGTCTGTTTACTAGCAGGCCATCCTCTTCTATGGAATCCGTAGAGGATGAAGAGAGAATCTGTTTTCCTGATGGCACTAGTACGATCTACGTAGATTCTTAAAGCCGGACCACGTCCAGCGTCGCTTCTCCCGCAGATAGTCCCAATACCTGAAAAGCTGGGACTACAATCTCTACATTCAGGTGAAACTTTGATACCACCTTTGGAAGATAGCTAGATCTCGTTCTGAGAACTGCTCTGTCTGGAAAAAAACTTAGGAAAGGAGACTTACATGATAATGCTCCTAAATCTGACACTCTTCTGGCTGACGCCATTGCCAGTAAAAAAAGAACTTTAACCGTTAACCACTTAAGATCTGATCTCTCAAGTGGTTCAAACAAAGGACCCTGGAGAAATTTAAGAACTAAATTCAAATCCCAGGGAGCTGCAGGAGGAACAAATGGAGGTTGAATATGTACTACTCCTTGAAAAAACGTACGTACATCCTGTAAATCTGCAATCTTCTGCTGAAACCATACAGTTAACGCTGAAACTTGAACCCTCAAGGAAGCAACTTTCAACCCTTTATCCAATCCTGCCTGAAGGAAATCCAAAATCCTAGCTACTTTAAAAGATCTCGGATTGAATTTTTTTCCAGTACACCAATGAATATAGGCTTGCCATATTCTATGATACACACGGGCCGAAGAAGGCTTTCTTGCTCTAAGCATAGTTTGGATTACTTGTTTCAAATATCCTTTAGCCTCTAAGATAGAGGTTTCAACAGCTACGCCGTCAAAGACAGGCGATCCAGATGACTGTGACAACAAGGACCCTGCATTAGCAGATCTGGACGTTGAGGGAGCAGTATCGGTGCTTCCATGGACATTCTCAACAGATCTGTGTACCAATGCCTTCTTGGCCAAGCTGGAGCTATTAGAATGATCGCTCCTTTTGCCTGTTTTATCTTTCTCACTACTCTGGGTAACAAAGATATTGGAGAGAACAGATATGCCAGCTGAAACCTCCATTCTACTGACAGTGCGTCTACAAGGACCACTCCTGGGTCCCTTGTTCTCGATCCGTACCTCGGAACTTTGTTGTTTAGATGAGACGCCATAAGGTCTATCTCTGGTAGACCCCATCTGTTCACAAGTGTCTGAAACACTTCTGGGTGTAGTTCCCATTCGGTTTCCTGAATGGTGTGCCGACTGAGAAAATCCGCTTCCCAGTTTAGTACACCTGGGACAAATACTGCTGACAATGCTGGTAGATGGAGTTCTGCCCATTTTAGAATGGGAGTTACTTCCTCCATCAGACTCTTGCTGTGAGTTCCTCCTTGATGATTGAGGTATGCTACTGCCGTCGCATTGTCTGAGCGGATCTGGACTGGTCTTCCTTGTAGATTGTCCTTTGCCTGAACTAAAGCCAAGTAAACAGCCCTTATCTCCAACAGATTTATTGGCAGGCGACTTTCCCTTGCGGTCCATTTTCCCTGGAACCATAGGCTTCCGAGTACCGCCCCCCAGCCTTGCAGGCTGGCATCTGTTGTCAGGACTTGCCAGTCTTTTATCCAAAAGGGTCTCCCCTTGTTTAAATGGTCTGTCTGTAGCCACCACGCTAGAGACCTTTTTACATTTACTGGAATCTTTATCATCTGCTTCTTTATCGTCTGATGATTTCCATTCCATTTGGTCAGAATAAGGTGCTGCAACGGTCTGGAGTGGAATTGCGCATATTCCACCATGTCGAAGGTTGATACCATCAGATCCAACAGTCGCATTGCTGCATGGACTGACATTGTCTGGGCTTGCAACACTTCCTGAGCCATGACCTGCACCTTGACTATCTTTTTCTCTGGTAAGAGAACTTTCTGTAGGTCTGAATCCAATATGGCCCCAAAATGAACCATCCGTTGTGACGGATTCAGGGACGACTTTTACCAATTTATGAGCCACCCGTGTCTCTGTAAACAAACTATCGTCTGTTGAAGATGGCTCAACAGTAAATCTTGCGACTGTGCTAAGATTAACAGGTCGTC
Source organism: Pseudophryne corroboree (assembly GCF_028390025.1). Taxonomy (NCBI): domain Eukaryota; kingdom Metazoa; phylum Chordata; class Amphibia; order Anura; family Myobatrachidae; genus Pseudophryne; species Pseudophryne corroboree. Next base: position 539,188,676 of record NC_086449.1, read on the forward strand.
TAGGTATGGGAATATTCTTATCCCTTGTTTGCGCAGACAAGCTGCCATAACCACCATGATCTTGGTAAACACACTGGGTGCTGTAAGCTAGCCCGAACGGCAGAGCTTGGAACTGGAAATGTTCCTGGAGGATGGCAAACCTGAGGTAACACTGATGTGATAGTGCTATAGGCACATGTAGGTAAGCATCCCGTACATCCAGAGATACCATGTAATCTCCCGGTTCCATAGCCAACATTATGGAGCGTAACGTCTCCATGTGGAACTTCGGGATCCATATGTATTTGTTCAACATTTTCAAATTTAGAATTGGTCGGTATGACCCATTTGGTTTCTGGATTAGAAATAGATTGGAGTAAAACCCCTGTCCCCTTTGTGATGGAGGTACTGGGACAATCACACCTGACTGCAGTAATTTTTGGACTGCTTCTTGCAGGGCATTGGCCTTCGACTCTATACGAGACGGGATGGTGCAAAAAAATCTTTGAGGAGGCTGCCTCCTGAATGGGAACCCATACCCCTGAGATACTACCTTCTGCACCCAAGCATCTGCTGTTGACTGTTGCCATATGTGTGCAAAAAGAAGGAGTCTGCCCCCAACCCTGGAATCCTCCAGGCGGAGGCCCGTCTCTACAGGCTGACTATTTCTGTTCAGGTTTGGAAGCTGGCTTTCTGCTAGCCCACTGCTTCCTACCCCTGGATTTAAACTGGGGTTGCTTAGGCTCCTCCTTAGCTTTCGCTTTGCCAACGAAATGAGCAAAATTTTAAACCCTTGGACTTGGGGTTATAAGCAGCCGGAAATCTGACCTTTTTCGATTCAGCCTCTGATTCTAGGATATCCGATAAAGGTTTTCCAAATAATATATTACCGACAAAAGGCAATGCTTCCAATTCTTTCTTGGACTCCGCATCTGTCTTCCAGGTCCGTAGCCAAACTGCTCTGCGAGCCACTACTGTCAAGGCTGAAGCTTTAGAAGCAACTGTGGCTACATCAATTGCTGGTTCTTCCAAATACTGGGCAGATTGTCTTAAACGGCAAAAACGATCCTCTTGCTCCCTAGTAGGAGAAGGGATGTCATTCTCTAGTTCCTCTATCCATTCGCCCATTGCCTTTGCTACCCAGGCCAAAGCCATAGCAGGTCTTACCACTGCTCCTACTAGAGAAAAAATATTTTTCAACAGGCTCTCTACCCTTCTGTCTGTGACATCATTCAATGAGGTATATGATAGTGGTAAAGCAGATTTATGCACGAGTCGCAGAACATGTGCATCTACTTTTGGAGGAACTTCACTTTTCGAACAATCCACAGCAGGAAATGGATAATAAGAATCCCATCTCTTAGGAATCTTATACTTTTTACTGGGCGCTGCCCAAGACTCATCCATCATTTCCGTCAGCTCATCTGACACTGGGAATTCAGCTTTCACTGATTTTGTTCGTTTAAATACAGGTGCTTTAGTTTTTAACACTGTCTTGGCTGGCTCTTCCAACGAGAGAACAGCCTTCACAGCATTAATAAGTTCAGCTACATCTTCTGAACTAAAGCTCTGCGACTGATCATCATACGGAGTTGAATGTATTGTATCATCATCATCCGATGTATCATCTTGTGTAGTCTGCCACACAGACGTATCTGTCTTAGTCTTACCTGCCCCTTGGTTGCTTGTAGAGGCTACTGGAACCAAACCATAGGAAGGAAGCTGCATGTATGGGTTCATAGTGTAACCTAACCCTTGAGGTGGTGCTACCGGAGCTAACCTGTCCGCTATTGAAGACAGAGTCTTTGCAAACATATTCCATGGTGGCTCTGTTGGTGGTTGAACCAACTCCTGTTTCTTACTTCGCTGAAAAGCGAAACAGTTTGCACACAAACCCTCATAAGTGACCAATTGATTCATATCAATTACCCCTGACTTACAAGATAAGCATGTTGGGGCTGTAGGAGTGCTTGATAAATTCTCCTCATCACTTTTGGCGCTCACAGACATGGTATTAACCTGTTATTGACTACACAATTTGTGACTGAAAATCACCCTATATGTCAGTATATAGAGGTGAGATCAATCTGACCACAGTGCACCTGATTTGAGGGTCAGAACAGGACTGACATTACACAGAAAAGTCAGCACACATACTAGCAGTCAGTCACATGTTAAAGCATTAGACATTGCCATATGAGAATACAACCTCCATAACAACTTATACATAAGTAGGAAAATTGTACTTCTGTAGAGCGGGATACAGGGAGACTCACCACACTTCCATATCCAAGCAAATACGCTTGTAAGACGCTGAGTGGATTCAGATGCTACTGGTGTACACTGCCGCTCTTGATAACTGATAACGGACACGGACGCTCACCAACGGACACGGACGCTGAGCGACTTCCACGTGTATGCAGACGCTAAGGCCTGCGACGCGGTCTGGCGGGTTTATCTCCAGTGTACACAACCGCAGCGTCTAAGCTGTGACCGAGTACCCTCGTGGTAGCGTGTGAGCCGGAAGTGAGGTCATTTAGTTCATGAAACGAGAAACACGCAGGAACTGGCCATGAACTCGGAGGAGGGACGGCCAGGAGAGCGTCTGAATCCCCCTGTTGACTTAAACTCCCAGGATCGCGGCCTCTACCTAGTCCTGGCGCCTATGATCCCCGGAGCGTAGCGCTGTCGCACTCTAGATGTTCGGCGCATCAACACACTGTTTGTAGTCTCCACCAAAGTCAGTGTAGCTGTGTCCTGACCCCTCTAGTAAGAGGAAGTCCATAGACTCACCGTCTCCCCATGCTCCGGCCACAGCCCGGTTACGTCTGCTGGACCTGCTAGAACATCCGACACAGACGACCGTCGAGACAGCACTGATACCCGAAGGAAAGCGTTGTTGCGACCCGGTGGGGAGTTGTTGGAGAGACTCTTTCTAGAATGCGTTTAAGACACTGTTAAGATAAGTCGCTCAAAAAAACAATATAGTAAGTCTATAAAAATAAAATAATAAAAGCTTGAGGCTGCTCTCACAGCAGCCCTGTGACCATGCGGCTTCCTGCCGCACCAAGCAAAAAACTGATCTGACTGAGTCAGTGGGCGGGACTATATAGTGGAGGCCCCAATGCATCCTGGGAGACCAGAAAGCTCGTGACCGTGTTCGTGCCATTTTCGCTGTCGCTCGACAATATCCCAATGTTATCCTGTGGATAATCCTGTGGACCCAGCCAGAGAAAAATACATTGGAGAGCGTACAAAGAGGGGCCACTAAAATAGTACATGGTCTACAAACTTACCCGAAAAGACTAAAAGTTCTTAGCATGTACAGTTTGGAGCAGAGAAGGAAAAGGAGGGACATGATCGAAACTTTCAAATACACCAAGGGCTTTAACAAGGTCCAGGAGGGAAACATTCTTCAAAGGAAGAGAAGGACTAGAACACGTTGACATATCCTGAAACTGGAGGGAGACAGGTTCAGGGGAATTTTGAAGAAAAATTACTGCACAGAAAGGGTAGTGGACAGGAGGAAAAGCCTCCCATCACAGGTAGTTGAGGTTAAGTGAATGGAGCAATTTAAACATACTTGGCATAGGCATATGAATATTCTTACAAAGAAATAAGGATAAAAAAAAACTGAGTTTACAAAAATATTAAGAAGGGCAGACTAGATGGGCCAAGTGGTCCTTATCTTCTGTCAAATTCTATGTTTCTATGTTAAGTATGCAGGGTAGACATGGCCAAGGCATGAGGCAGGGGGGAGACTGACTCATAACTGGATATGTGGTGGAAGGGTACACTTTGATGAATAGGTGGGTTTTCAGTACCCGTTTCTAGCTTTACAAGGTTGAGGAGAGTCTGATAGAGCAAGAGAGATCATCAGTGTTCTCCCCAGAACATTTTTCCAGCCAGGTGGCATCAAGAAGTTGCCGGGTAGGGGCCTTCACGATAATAAGAACTTACCTTTGTTAAAACTCTTTCTGCGAGGTACACTGGGCTCCACAAGGAAATACATAGGGGTGTAGAGTAGGATCTTGATCCGAGGCACCAACAGGCTCAAAAGCTTTGACTGTTCCCAGAATGCACAGCGCCGCCTCCTCTATAACCCCGCCTCCCTGCACATGAGCACAGTTTTTAGTTAACTAGCCCAATGCAGTAGCAGGAAAAGAGACGACAATGGTTAGTAGCCACATACACCACACTCTCACGACAGGAGAAGTGTCAGCGGCTAATGCCATACCAACCCAAAGAAGCTAAGTGCGTCAGGGTGGGCGCCTTGTGGAGCCCAGTGTACCTCGCAGAAAGAGTTTTAACAAAGGTAAGTTCTTACCATAAAACTCGCTTTCTGCTGCGGGGTACACTGGGCTCCACAAGGAAAGACAAAGGGGATGTCCTAAAGCAGTTCCTTATGGGAGGGGACGCACTGTAGCGGGCACAAGAACCCGGCGTCCAAAGGAAGCATCCTGGGAAGCGGCAGTTTCGAAGGCATAGAACCTTATGAACGTGTTCACAGAGGACCACGTAGCCGCCTTGCACAATTGTTCAAGGGTCGCACCACGGCGGGCCGCCCAAGAAGGTCCAACAGACCGAGTAGAATGGGCTGTAATGTGAGCAGGAGCTGATAGACCAGCCCTCATATAAGCATGTGCAATCACCATTCTAATCCATCTGGCCAAAGTTTGCTTGTGAGCAGGCCAGCCCCGTTTGTGAAATCCAAACAGCACAAAGAGAGAATCAGATTTCCTAATAGAAGCAGTTCTCTTCACATAGATACGGAGAGCCCGTACCACATCCAAAGACCGCTCTTTGGGAGACAGATCAGGAGAAACAAGTGCCGGAACCACAATCTCCTGGTTAAGGTGGAACGAAGAAACCACCTTAGGTAAATATCCGGGACGAGTCCTAAGAACCACCCGGTCACGGTGAAATATCAGATATGGGGAACTACAAGACAAGGCACCCAAATCCGACACTCTTCTAGCTGAAGCAATAGCCAGCAGAAACACCACCTTAAGGGAAAGCCACTTAAGATCAGCTGAACCAAAAGGTTCAAACGGAGACTCTTGTAACTTCTCCAAAACCACCGACAAGTCACAAGGAGCCACAGGCGGGACATAGGGAGGTTGGATACGCAACACGCCCTGAGTAAAGGTATGCACATCAGGTAAGGTCGCAATCTTTCTCCGAAACCACACCGACAAGGCAGATATTTGAACCTTGAGGGAGGCCAGACGTAGGCCTAAGTCCAGGCCCTGCTGAAGAAAGGCCAACAGCTTGGGTATTCTAAACTTGGAAGCATCATAATGGTTAGATGCGCACCAAACAAAGTAAGAATGCCAGACCCTATAGTAAATCCGAGCAGAAGCCGGTTTCCGGGCCTGCAAAATAGTTTGAATGACAGCCTCAGAAAACCCTTTAGCCCTCAAGACGGAAGCTTCAAGAGCCACGCCGTCAAAGACAGCCGGGCTAGGTTCTGGTAAACACAGGGGCTCTGAACGAGGAGGTCTGGGCGTTGTGGAAGTAGAATTGGACGCAATGACGATAGGCCCTGCAGGTCTGAGAACCAGTGCCGTCTGGGCCACGCTGGAGCTATGAGAAGCAGAATTCCTCTTTCTTGCTTGAACTTCTGAATTACCCTGGGCAGGAGTGACACCGGAGGGAACACGTACAGCAGCCGAAACCTCCACGGCACCGCCAGCGCATCCACGAATGCTGCTTGAGGATCCCTTGTCCTTGCTCCGAAGACCGGAACCTTGTGATTGTGTTGAGACGCCATCAGATCTATGTCTGGAAGGCCCCACTTTTCCACTAGGAGTTGAAACACTTCTGGATGGAGGCCCCACTCTCCGGCGTGTACGTCCTGACGACTGAGAAAGTCTGCTTCCCAATTCAGGACTCCCGGAATGAATATTGCCGATATGGCCAGTTGATGGCGTTCCGCTCAAATGTAGAATCCGTGAGACTTCCTTCATTGCCAAACGGCTTCGAGTGCCGCCTTGATGATTTATGTAAGCCACTGTGGTGGCGTTGTCCGACTGTACTTGAACAGGACGGTTCTGAATTAAATGCTGGGCCAGGTTCAACGCATTGAAGACCGCCCGCAATTCCAGAATGTTGATCGAGAGGAGAGATTCCTCCTTGGTCCACCGACCCTGAAGGGAGTGTTGCTCCAGCACCGCGCCCCAACCTCTTAGACTGGCATCTGTCGTCAACAGGACCCAGTCGGATATCCAGAAGGGACGGCCCCTGCACAATCATTTGTCCTGGAGCCACCAGTGCAGCGACAGACGGACCTCCGGAGTCAATGAGATCATGTGAGACCTGATCCGGTGAGGCAGGCCATCCCACTTGGCTAGAATCAGCCTCTGGAGGGGGCGAGAATGGAATTGAGCATACTCCACCATGTCGAATGCTGACACCATGAGGCCCAGCACCTGCATCGCCGAATGTATCGACACTTGCGGACGAGAAAGGAAGCAACGAATCCTGTCCTGAAGCTTCAGGACTTTCTCCTGAGACAAGAACAACCGCTGGTTGTGAGTGTCCAATAGCGCTCCCAGGTTCACCATGCTCTGAGCAGGGACCAGGGAGGATTTCTTCCAGTTCATGAGCCACCCGTGGGCTTGTAGAAACCGGACAGTCATATCCAGATGACGTAGGAGAAGTTCTGGGGAATTTGCCAGGATTAACAAGTCGTCCAGATACGGCAGTATCCTGACCCCTTGACGGCGGAGTACCACCGTCATCACCGCCATAACTTTGGTGAAGACTCGCGGAGCCGTAGTTAAACCAAAAGGTAACGCCCGAAACTGGTAATGGAGGTTGCCAATCGCAAACCTCAGGTATTGCTGATGTGACACTGCTATAGGAATATGCAGGTAAGCATCCTGTATGTCCAGGGAGTCCATGTAGTCCCCAGGTTCCAAGGCCAGAACTATAGAGCGAAGGGTTTCCATACGGAACTTGGAAATTTTCACAAACCTGTTCAATGCCTTGAGGTTGAGAATGGGCCGGGAGGACCCATTTGGTTTTGGGACCAGAAACAGCGGAGAATAGTACCCCCGGCCCCTCTGAGCAAGAGGCACCTGTACTACGACTCCTGTATCCAGGAGGGTCTGTACCACCGAATGTAGAGTGTTTGCCTTTGTCTGGTCCAACGGGACGTCTGTCCGGCAAAATCGATGAGGGGGTCGGTTTGTGAAGGCTATGGTGTAACCTCGAGTGACGACTTCCCGTACCCAGGCATCTGAAGTGGTCTTCAACCATTCCTGGGTATTCCCTAGAAGCCGGCCCCCCACTCTGGGATCCCCCAGGGGGAGGCCCGCCCCGTCATGCAGCAGGCTTATCGGTCTTGGAAGCTGGCTGACGGGCAGCCCAGGCTCTTTTGGGCTTCGGCTTACCAGGTTTGGAAGTGCGGGCCTGCTTGTTGTACGCCTGACCTTTTGCTTTACCTGAAGGACGAAAGCGGCGAAAGGAAGTACCTTTAGCCTTCGACACAGAAGGAGCGGTACTTGGCAGACAGGCAGTTTTGGCAGTAGCCAAATCAGCCACTATCTTATTTAAGTCCTCCCCAAACAGAATATCTCCCTTGAAAGGGAGTACCTCCAGGGTTTTTCTAGAGTCCAGATCCACAGACCAGGATCTCAGCCAGAATATCCGGTGAGCCAGGACTGATGTAGTAGAGGCCTTGGCTGCTAGGATACTGGCATCAGAAGCCGCTTTTTTAATATAGTGAGAAACTGTGACAATATATGACAAGCATTGTCTAGCATGGTCAGAAGAGATTTCAGCTTTTAACTCCAAGGCCCATGCTTCAATAGCCTCTGCAGCCCATGTTGCTGCAATAGTGGGCCTTTGTGCAGCACCCGTGAGGGTGTAAATCGGTTTCAGACAACCCTCCACACGTTTATCCGTAGGCTCTTTTAGAGACGTGATGGTAGTGACAGGTAGAGTTGAGGAAACCACCATCCTAGCCACATGTGAGTCTACTGGAGGAGGCGTTTCCCAATTTTTAGACAGCTCAGGCGCGAGGGGATAGCGAGCCAGCATCTTCTTTTGAGGCACAAACTTCTTTCCCGGGTTTCCCCAGGGTTCCTGACGTATATACACTAGGTGGTCAGAGTGAGGTAAAACTTGTTTAACCACCTTCTGACGCTTAAACCTATCTGGTTTCTTAGGAGAGGCGGATGGCTCGGGATCATCCGTAATCTGTAAAATTAACTTAATAGCCTCCAAAAGATCAGGAACATCCACATGTGAACTACCATCCCCATCAGCAGTATCTGTGTCAGAATCTGTGGGGTCAGTGTAAGCGCCATCTTCATCAGACAAGGTGTCAGTGACAGCAGTGGATTGTGAGGAGATAAGAGCTCGCTTAGAGGACCCCTTGGTCTTAGGCGAGCGAGGATCAGACTTTTTAGTAGTCAAGGACTGGTTCAACTTCTTCAATTGAGCAGATGAATTGCGGGTTAGCTGCGGGGACCACATACAGTTGCACCGGCATAGGAGGTCCCATAGGGGGTGTTAGTTTAGTAGCTAGCGTATGTAGAAGCATGGAGAAAGTAGCCCACGGTGGGTCATTATGTACCCCCGTTGCCACAGTCCCACTGAGGGGCAAGGAGCCCCCAGAACCAGAGCCCACAGCTGCTATAGTCTCCTCATAGGGGTCTGTGGCTTCAGCAACATCGGCAGTCTGTTCAGCCCCAGAACCGCTACCTTCAGAAGCAGACATGATATAACTTGCAGTATCAGGTAACACAGTACAATTGGCAGCAGCACAATACCTCTTACCCAAACCCCTGCGCAGTGTAGTCAGCACAAGCAGAAATACAGGAGAGATATGGTGACTAAAATCACAGAGAAAAATACTTATTAGAGTATATCTTGTGAAAATCCTATATAATTATAAAACCTGAGGCACCAAGCCCCCTCAGGTTATAGAATATAGGGATAGGAAGTTGAGTGAGAGACACGAAATGGAAACCACTCAGCAAGCTAATGCACACAAATATAGTCACATGTAAACAATGCAGAGGTTATTACTAACAATAATACTGCACTGGACCAGCTTATATAGCTATGTAGTCAATATATATAACACTGCACAGTAAGAACTGGATGTATATCACAGGGTACTTGTACCAGAGAACCCTGACTAAATGCACTCTTTCTTAACTAACACTGTCTAATTGACATGTAGAATACTTAAGTGTCATGTAAAGTCACAGCGCTGACAACCAGGCGGCTATACACAGGAGGGTTTGCCCAAGCAGTCCCAGGAACAGTGTAGCTGAGAGAAATAGCGCCCAAACACTGACAGGGAGTGAGGGAGAGACAGATATGCAGCTCCAGGGCGGGAACATTTGCTGGAAATGGCGCCCTGGGGCTGGGGGAGGGGCTCCAGGTCTAAGCCTTATCCCCCTGCTGGCAAAACCACCGGGTACTGTGGGCTACTAGTAAAATGGTTTTAAGGGAAAACCTGACCTGCACCCATGCCCTGGTGATCTAGTGGGATCGCCTGTACTGCCACAGTGTCCACCGCCAGTGCGCGTGGCCCGCCTCCCACTGACCGCACCATAAAGTACGGGTCCTGCGAGCGGGACCCACTCGCCACCTCCCAAAGCGCGGCCCCCGTCGTGTGTGCCTGACTTTAGAAGAAAACCGGAGCCTCCTGCTGTAGTTACCCGGCAACCAGGGCTCGGGAGTGTACAGCGCAGCTGGGGAGAGATGGAGCTGCAGCAGTGAATGTCACTAGACATGTACACACTGCTGCAGCCCTTGAAGTCTTCACTTTTCTTCTCAAAGAGCTCTTCTTAGGGCTGCCCAGAGCAGCCCCTCTGTTATGTGCCTGCTATCTGCGGCACCAACTACAAAACTGAGCTCCTGTGCAGGGAGGCGGGGTTATAGAGGAGGCGGCGCTGTGCATTCTGGGAACAGTTAAAGCTTTTGAGCCTGTTGGTGCCTCGGATCAAGATCCTACTCTACACCTCTATGTCTTTCCTTGTGGAGCCCAGTGTACCCCGCAGCAGAAAAAATGTTTAAAATAGCTTTCAGATACTTGACCACACTTGTTGGGACAACTGTTTTTTTAAACAGCTTTTCCGAATACTGACTGTCCCCACAAAAAGCTCTCAGATACTTAAACAAGTCTTTGCCCCCACTTGCTAGCTCCACAAAGTTGTTTTTACAGCTCCTGACCCAAGACACAGTGATATACAGTGTTTCTACAGCTCCTGACCCAAGACACAGTGATATACAGTGTTTCTACAGCTCCTGACCCAAGACACAGTGATATACAGTGTTTCTACAGCTCCTGACCCAAGACACAATGAGAGTGGACGCTGGACGACCACTCTCTTCAATATACTCAGGCATCTGTTACCGCCCAGACAGCGCGCCTCTTCCTTTTAAGCAGTGGGAGGGATCTCTGCCCTTCATCAGCCTCACAGTGTGCACATCCCCGGATGCCGGATGAAGTTCGCTGACTGTGACTGAAGCCAATGTCACATCCGGAGCTCCGTCCAGCAACCCTCTTCGTTGGAAACATGTTAACGTTGGAGAGGGTGCCGGGCGAACGTCAGGGGATGCGCACATTGCTGTGGCTGCTGGGTGATCCAGCAGGGGACACAGTGGTGGTAGGAGCTGCCGGGCGACAAGGGGACACTTGCTGGGCGGGCCGTCCTTAATTTAAAGCGTGGGGAGAACACTGATCATTGTTGTGAATGGGATGCCTTTGAACCAACAAATATTTATGTACTAATATGGATAAATGTGAAAAGCTATACATTCTTGATATCTCAGGTTTTCACTTTCACCAGCAGGTAGAGTATTTGCATCAGATCATTTGTTTGTTTGGAAAGTGGGTGTGCTCTTTTGCAATGGTTTTTAGTCAAAGTGGAGCTTTTGCACAAACTTAAATATGCTAAGTCTGCATTTTTTGGCAGGTAGTAAATTACCCAAATAGATAGTATGCAAAGATTCAAATCAAAAGGTTTTCCAAATCTCTAAATGCCAGCCTTGCCTTATATAAAGTATGTGCATCTGAATCATAGTTGCCGACTTAATGCCTAGCAAGGTCACCACAGCGGCGGGTGCTGCAGGGGGACGTGGTATGGCATAGGGGGTGGAGAGGGGGTGTGATGTGGTGCTATAGGCCTTGTGTGAGGGTGTGGCTGCATCATCGTAGCCACACCCTCATTGTACAATTACCGGCATTGTACAGCAGGGGGTGTGGCTACGATGACACATTATCAGCCACTTGGTCACTCCAGTTTAATTGGTAGCAAGGGTGCAGGCAGCTCCGGGAGACTTGCCTACTTCCCTGGGGGGGCCTGGAGAGCCACATGATTTTTGAGTGCCTCCCGGCAGTTCCGAGAGATCTGAATATTTGAATATGGTGATCTACATAACCACAATCTAGAATGAATAAAGGCACTGACAAATCCATGAGTAGCTGTCACATGATTCTGATGTACACAACCAAGCAGTGTAGGGCAGTTGCCGATCTTGGGCAATGTAGAGTAGCATGCAAGTCTATTTTGCATATAGATCTTGTATATTTTAGTACTGCGCATGGTCCATAGCCAAGTGTAAGCTTCGACAGGTGATTCTCAGCTGTAGACAAATCAGCCACAATTCTGGCTAAAGCAGCATAAATGGTTGGTAACAGGGAGCTCAGGTAAAAGCAAAGTTTACTGATGACGTGTAAACAATATAGGATAGGGTTGATGTAAATTTGCACTGATAATGATGGCTATGAGATTAAATATATGAATGTGGCCAGTGTTGTTGCATAGATACATATGACTATGCATACAGGATATATCTGTCATAGCTGGCGGAGATATTTTCACCAGTTAATGGTGTTAGACCCTGCAGGCTGTAACCAATGTAGTTTAAATGCAAGTTGATTTAGCCAAATACTGGCGAGGCTCAGACAGGGACGGAACAACAAGACTTTGGTACATCCGGAATTAATCAGACTGGCGAGGTACAGATTAGGACTAGCCAGCAAGGCTTACATACATGTTTCATTAAACCAGGAAACCAAGGCAGGAACAAGGACACACTAGGAGCCATGTAGCTTGAGAAGATATGCAGGAACAACCTGACAGCAGAAGGCTTCTACAATAATCAAGCATTGGGAGATTAGTATTCATTTTGTACATTATTATATTATTATATTCATTTGCTAAGATTTTTTTTTCTTTTATCTAGTATGCATTATTGCTTTGACATATATAGTATTTTTAATCCTTCTATAATTACAACAAAGTTTTTATCTTTGTTACAAAATCAGATCTGGTCCTTCATCGTGGTACACAGTACGGCTGCAGATGTCAGGTGATTGATAGTCAACAGCCATTCTAAGAAGGGGTGGTTTAGTGTTACAGAAAATGGAGTTTTGTCCGTTGAGGCCAGTAGCTGCATGTCCGGACGCAGTTTCAGTGTCCCCGGCAGCGTAGCTTTGCTGGACATCCTCCTGAGTAACCTGACAGAAGATCACTTGCATTTAACATGGGGCTTGTGCAATTGCTGATAATACTGGTTCGGTCAGGGCCAGATTCAAGCTTGTGAGGGCCCCAAACCAAAAAAATAAGAATTTACTCACCGGTAATTCTATTTCTCGTAGTCCGTAGTGGATGCTGGGGACTCCGTAAGGACCGTGGGGAATAGACGGGCTCCGCAGGAGACTGGGCACTCTAAAGAAAGATTTAGTACTATCTGGTGTGCACTGGCTCCTCCCTCTATGCCCCTCCTCCAGACCTCAGTTAAGGAAACTGTGCCCGGAAGAGCTGACATTACAAGGAAAGGATTTTGGAATCCAGGGTAAGACTCATACCAGCCACACCAATCACACCGTATAACTTGTGATAAACTTACCCAGTTAACAGTATGAACAAACAACAGAGCATCAACCAATGGATGCCAACATAACATAACCCTTTATTAAGCAATAACTATATACACGTATTGCAGAAAGTCCGCACTTGGGACGGGCGCCCAGCATCCACTACGGACTACGAGAAATAGAATTACCGGTGAGTAAATTCTTATTTTCTCTAACGTCCTAGTGGATGCTGGGGACTCCGTAAGGACCATGGGGATTATACCAAAGCTCCCAAACGGGCGGGAGAGTGCGGATGACTCTGCAGCACCGAATGGGCAAACACCAGGTCCTCCTCAGCCAGGGTATCAAACTTGTAGAACTTTGCAAATGTGTTTGAACCCGACCAAGTAGCAGCTCGGCAAAGCTGTAATGCCGAGACCCCTCGGGCAGCCGTCCAAGAAGAGCCCACCTTCCTTGTGGAATGGGCTTTTACTGATTTTGGATGCGGCAATCCAGCCGCAGAATGAGCCTGCTGAATCGTGTTACAGATCCAGCGAGCAATGGTTTGCTTTGAAGCAGGAGCACCCAGCTTGTTGGATGCATACAGAATAAACAGCGAGTCAGTCTTCCTGACTCCAGCTGTCCTGGCAACATAGATCTTCAAAGCCCTGACTACATCAAGCAACTTGGAATCCACCAAGTCACGAGTAGCCGCAGGCACCACAATAGGTTGGTTCAGATGAAAAAATGACACCACCTTTGGCAGAAACTGTGGACGAGTTCGCAATTCTGCCCTGTCCATATGGAAAACCAGATAGGGGCTTTTACATGACAAAGCCGCCAATTCTGACACACGCCTAGCTGAGGCTAGGGCCAACAGCATGACCACTTTCCACGTGAGATACTTTAGTTCCACCGTCTTAAGTGGCTCAAACCAGTGGGATTTCAGGAAAGCCAATACCACGTTAAGATCCCAAGGTGCCACTGGTGGCACGAAAGGAGGCTGAATATGCAGCACTCCCTTAACAAACGTCTGAACCTCAGGCAGTGAAGCCAGTTCTTTTTGAAAGAAAATGGATAGGGCTGAAATCTGTACCTTTATGGACCCTAATTTCAGGCCCAAAGTCACACCCGACTGTAGGAAGTGCAGGAATCGACCCAGTTGGAATTCCTCTGTAGGGGCCTTCCTGGCCTCACACCAAGCAACATATTTTCGCCATATACGGTGATAATGTTTTGCTGTCACGTCCTTCCTAGCCTTTATCAGCGTAGGAATAACTGCTTCCGGAATGCCCTTTTCTGCTAGGATCCGGTGTTCAACCGCCATGCCGTCAAACGCAGCTGCGGTAAGTCTTGGAACAGACAGGGCCCTTGTTGTAACAGGTCCTGTCTGAGAGGCAGAGGCCACGGGTCCTCTGTGAGCATTTCTTGTAATTCCGGGTACCAAGTCCTTCTTGGCCAATCCGGAACAATGAGTATTGTTCTCACTCCTCTTTTTCTTACAATTCTCAGCACCTTTGGTATGAGAGGAAGAGGAGGAAACACATAGACCGACTGGAACACCCACGGTGTTACTAGTGCGTCCACAGCTATCGCCTGAGGGTCCCTTGACCTGGCGCAATATCTTTTTAGCTTTTTGTTGAGACGGGACGCCATCATGTCCACCTGTGGCAGTTCCCATCGATTTGCAATCTGCGTGAAGACTTCCTGTTGAAGTCCCCACTCTCCCGGGTGGAGGTCGTGTCTGCTGAGGAAGTCTGCTTCCCAGCTGTCCACTCCCGGAATGAACACTGCTGACAGTGCTAGTACGTGATTCTCCGCCCACCGAAGAATCCTGGTGGCTTCTGCCATTGCCACCCTGCTTCTTGTGCCGCCCTGGCGGTTTACATGGGCCACTGCCGTGATGTTGTCTGACTGAATCAGCACTGGTTGGTTTCGAAGCAGAGGCTCCGCTTGACGTAGGGCGTTGTATATGGCCCTTAGTTCCAGGATATTGATGTGCAGACAAGTCTCCTGACTTGACCACAACCCTTGGAAGTTTCTTCCTTGAGTGACTGCCCCCCACCATCGGAGGCTTGCATCCGTGGTCACCAGGACACAGTCCTGTATGCCGAATCTGCGGCCCTCGAGGAGGTGAGCACCTTGTAGCCACCACAGAAGAGACACCCTGGCCCTGGGGGACAGGGTGATCATCCGATGCATCTGAAGATGCGATCCGGACCACTTGTCCAGCAGTTCCCACTGAAAGATCCTCGCGTGGAACCTGCCGAAGGGAATGGCTTCGTATGAAGCCACCATCTTTCCCAGGACTCGCGTGCAGCGATGCACCGACACCTGTTTTGGCTTTAGGAGGTCTCTGACCAGAGTCACGAGCTCCTGAGCCTTCTCCTCCGGGAGAAACACCTTCTTCTGGTCTGTGTCCAGAATCATGCCCAGGAAGGGCAGACGCGTCGCAGGAATCAGCTGCGACTTGGAATGTTCAGAATCCAGCCGTGCTGACGCAACACTTCCTGAGAGTGTGCTACACTGATCAGCAACTGCTCCCTGGACCTCGCCTTTATGAGGAGATCGTCCAAGTATGGGATAATTGTAACTCCATGCTTCCGAAGGAGCACCATCATCTCCGCCATCACCTTGGTAAACACTCTCGGTGCCGTGGACAGGCCAAACGGCAACGTCTGGAATTGGTAATGACAGTCCTGTACCACAAACCTGAGGTACTCCTGATGAGGCGGATAAATGGGGACATGCAACTAAGCATCCTTGATGTCCAGAGACACCATAAAATCCCCTTCCTCCAGGCTTGCAATGACCGCTCTGAGCGATTCCATTTTGAACTTGAATTTCTTCAGATAAATGTTCAGGGATTTTAAATTTAAAATGGGTCTGACCGAACCGTCCGGTTTCGGTACCACAAACATAGTGGAATAGTAGCCCCTTCCCCGTTGAAGGGGGGGGACCTCTACCACCACTTTCTGGAGAAAAAGTTTGTGAATTGCCTCCACCACTATCTCCCTTTCCATGGGGCAAGTTGGTAAGGCCGATTTTAGGTAACGGTGAGGGGGCATCACCTCGAATTCCAGCTTGTATCCCTGAGACACAATTTGTATAGCCCAAGGATCCACCTGTGAGTGAACCCACTGGTGGCTGAAATTTCGGAGACGCGCCCCCACCGCTCCTGGCTCCGCCTGTGGAGCCCCAGCGTCATGCGGTGGATTTAGTGGAAGCCGGGGAAGACTTTTGTTCCTGGGAACTAGCTGCGTGGTGCAGCTTTTTTCCTCTACCCCTGCCTCTGGCAAGAAGGGACGCACCTCTGACCTTCTTGCTCCTCTGAGAACGAAAGGACTGCATTTGGTAATACGGTGCTTTCTTTGGTTGTGGAGGGACATAAGGTAAGAAATTTGACTTCCCAGCCGTAGCTGTGGAAACTTGGTCCGAGAGACCGTCCCCAAACAATTCCTCACCCTTATAAGGTAAAACCTCCATGTGTTTTTTAGAGTCGGTATCCCCTGTCCAATTGCCGAGTCCACAGGACCCTTCTGGCAGAAATGGACATAGCGTTAACTCTAGAGCCCAGCAGGCAAATGTCCCTCTGGGCATCCCGCATATATAGGACCGCGTCCTTAATATGTGCCAGGGTCAGTAGAACAGTGTCCCTGTCCAGGGTATCTAACTCCTCAGACAGAGAATCCGTCCATGCAGCTACCGCACTACACATCTAGGCTGAAGCAATTGTTGGCCTCAGCAGTGTGCCAGAATGTGTATAAACTGACTTCAGGATAGCTTCCTGCTTTCTATCTGCAGGATCCTTTAGGGCGGCCGTATCTGGAGACGGCAGGGCCACCTTCTTAGACAAGCGTGTCAACGCCTTGTCTACCCTAGGGGAGGATTCCCAGCGTAACCTCAATAGCAAAGGAGATGAAGTTCCCAACAGTGCGCAAAGGCAGCTAGTAATACAGTACACCACAGGAGACTTCTCCCACCTCCTACAGAGAATACAAGCAAAACGTTTTAGATACGTGGGATACCGCTCAACCAGCGCCTTACTGAACATCAACAGCTTTTTTGTTCAGCTTGTCGGAATCCATGCACCTCCTTCAATATTTCCGTGTGAAGTGGGGTTTTCAGACCTCAATCACGCAGTAAGTACCGGAAAGAGAAATTGGTGCATAATAGTGTAATACTGTTTAAAAATTTAATAACATATAATACATAAAACTGGAAACAACAGGTATTGCACAGTGAACAACATGGATGCTCCACGGCAGCCATTAGACGTTTTGTAGGTGTTAAATGGGTGAGAGGGCACTGGAGAAGGCGAGACCTTCCGAGCCAACTGGCTAAAGCAGAAATCAGGGCCATTTACGAATGTATTTGTTCTGATGTGCACAATTGTTTTACCATGATAGATTGGAAAACATCTTAACTATGGAGGCCAGCATCCCTTCTGCATGATGTCACATCCCGTGTTTAGGGATTACAAATACGTCTCCATGACAACGGATGACGCGTGCCTTTCCCTGACTACCGGCCGTAAGACGACCTGTGAGAGTAAAAGGTCGCATGACCGGCAAACCAGGAGGGGATTCCGACAACAACGGCAATGACAGCGTGTGAAGAGATCCCCACAGTAAATACGGCTGGAACGCAAAACTAGTGGAACGCATGACGTGGGCTTATGCACGTCACTAAATGAGAACACGCTTGGGCGGAACCGGAAGGACGTGTCATCCGATACACAGATCATGATTGGGGTTGCTAGGGACTCCGGGGGATAATGAGAGGCTGTCCTAGCACTTGTATCCACGGACTTTTAGCTGGAGTATGTATAGGGATCAGCTGTGCTGGGACCAATAGGATCCAATTGCGGGACTTTTTAAACCGGAACGGAGAACCTTGAGAGATATTCACATTTGAGCTGACCTTGAGAAAGACCCGGGGAGGGTCGTAACGCGTAGGTGCTCTGTTTGGTACTTACCCCTGGTGTGGATGACGAGGAGTGGAGACTGACCCGGCTGACGTGAGAATCTTGCCATTGAGGAATCCCGGTGCTGCAGCCTGGTGATACACCCTGTATGGACTGTTATCCAGTAACATCTATGAGCCTGTTTTTTCCATGAGCCGGTAATTAGCCTACCTTCTGTCGATACCCAGAGTGTCAGCCCCTACAATTCTCATTCACCACATTTGTGGTTCACTGTGCAATACCTGTTGTTTCCAGTTTTATGTATTATATGTTATTAAATTTTTAAACAGTATTACACTATTATGCACCAATTTCTCTTTCCGGTACTTACTGTGTGATTGAGGTCTGAAAACCCCACTTCACACGGAAATATTGAAGGAGGTGCATGGATTCCGACAAGCTGAACAAAAAAGCTGTTGATGTTCAGTAAGGCGCTGGTTGAGCGGTATCCCACGTATCTAAAACGTTTTCCCAGCGTAACCTGTCCGTTGGCGGGAAAGGATACGCCATGAGTAATCTCTTGGAAACTATCACCTTCCTGTCAGGGGAATCCCACGCTTTTTCACATAATTCATTTAATTCATGGGAAGGGGGAAAAGTCACTTCATGCTTTTCTCCCCATACATATAAATCCTCTTGTCAGGGACAGGATTTTCCTCAGAAATGTGTAATACATCCTTCATAGCTACATTCATGTAGCGGATGGCTTTAGTCATTGTAGGCTGCAACTTTGCCTCATCGTCATCGACACTGGAGTCAGATTCCGTGTCGACATCTGTGTCAACTATCTGGGATAGTGTGCGCTTTTGGGACCCTGACGGCCTCTGCGCTGTAGGAGCAGGCATGGGTTTTACAGTTTTATCCAATCTGTTATGCAAGGAGTTTACATTATCATTTAACACCTTCCACATATCCATCCAATCAGGTGTCGGCACCGACACCACACTCAGCTGCACTTGTTCTGCCTCCACGTATCCTTCCTCATCAAACATGTCGACACAGGCGTACCGACACACAGCACGCACACAGGGAATGCTCTGAGGACAGGACCCCACAAAGGCTTTTGGGGAGACAGAGAGAGAGTATGCCAGCACACACCCCAGCGCTATATAACCCAGGGATTACACAGTACCTTAGTGTTTACCCTGTAGCTGCTGTTAATATATATATATATATATATATATACTGCGCCTAAATTTATGTGCCCCCCCTCTCTTTTTAACCCTCTAATGCACCTGTATACTGCAGGGGAGAGCCTGGGGAGCGTCCTTCCAGAGGAGCTGTGAAGAGAAAATGGCGCTGGTGTGCTGAGGAAGAAGGCCCCGCCTCCTCAGCGGCGGGCTTCTGTCCCGCTTTAATGTGTAAAAAATGGCGGGGGCTCTGGCATATATACAGTCCCAGACTGTATATATGTCTCTTTTTGCCAAAAAAGGTACTTAATTGCTGCCCAGGGCGCCCCCCCCCCCCTGCGCCCTGCACCCTACAGTGACCGGAGTGTGCGGTGTGCTGTGGGAGCAATGGCGCACAGCTGCAGTGCTGTGCGCTACCTTAAGTGAAGACAGGAGTCTTCAGCCGCCGATTTCGATGTCTTCATGCTTCTGCTGCTTCTGTTCTTCTGGCTCTGCGAGGGGGACGGCGGCGCGGCTCCGGGAACGGACGATCAAGGTTAGGCACCTGTGTTCGATCCCTCTGGAGCTAATGGTGTCCAGTAGCCTAAGAAGCGCTACCTAGCTGCAGTGAGTAGGTTTGCTTCTCTCCCCTCAGTCCCTCGTAGCAGAGAGTCTGTTGCCAGCAGAAGCTCTCTGAAAACAAAAAACCTAACAAAATACTTTCTTTTCTAGCAAGCTCAGGAGAGCCCACTAGGAGCACCCAGCTCGGCCGGGCACAGATTCTAACTGAGGTCTGGAGGAGGGGCATAGAGGGAGGAGCCAGTGCACACCAGATAGTACTAAATCTTTCTTTAGAGTGCCCAGTCTCCTGCGGAGCCCGCTATTCCCCATGTTCCTTACGGAGTCCCCAGCATCCACTAGGACGTTAGAGAAATTGACATTGCCTGTTCCCGCTCTCTACAACCCTGCCCTGCATATCCTCTCCCATGTGCGTTGCCGGGGCGTAGGAAGGGACGCACACACGTTACTAGCTCTTCTTCTGCAGTGTCGCTACTTCTGAATACATAGTGTATACAGAGCGACGCATTCAGAAGCAGCTCTTGGTAGACCAGTTCCCCCTTAATCCGGCCCTGGTTGCAGCTGTTGACGCTTCCACTTGAAGCTGCAAAGACCCTCGCATTAGCCCAATGGAAACTTACATTAGAATAGTAAATCTGGCTTAAGCAGCATCACACAGCCTTAACCACATTGGGGGTCATTCTGAGTTGTTCGCTCGCAAGCTGCTTTTAGCAGCTTTGCACACGCTAAGCCTCCGCCTACTGGGAGTGAATCTTAGCATATCAAAATTGCGAACGAAAGATTAGCAGAATTGCGAATAGACACTTCTTAGCAGTTTCTGAGTAGCTTCAAACTTACTCGGCATCTGCGATCAGTTCAGTGCTTGTCGTTCCTGGTTTGACGTCACAAACACACCCAGCGTTCGCCCAGACACTCCCCCGTTTCTCCAGCCACTCCCGCGTTTTTCCCGGAAACTGTAGCGTTTTTTCGCACACTCCCATAAAACGGCCTGTTTCCGCCCAGAAACACCCACTTCCTGTCAATCACACTCCGATCACCAGAACGAAGAAAAAACCTTGTAATGCCGTGAGTAAAATTCCTAACTGCATAGCAAATTAACTTGGCGCAGTCGCACTGCGGACATTGCGCATGCGCATTAGCGACTAATCGCTCCGTTGCGAGAAAAAAATACCGAGCGAACAACTCGGAATGACCCCCATTGTGCCAGACCCTTTATGTTTATTGCTTTCAGCTCACATTGATACAAAACCCTACAGGACAAGCAGAAATGTTAAGGTGTGTACACACGGAGCGATATGGCTCAGCGATGTTGACTATATAATCAAAATCGCTAAGAAAGTTAGTGCATATCGCTCTGTGTATACACAGCCAGCGGTAGCAATGCGCATCCCTGCCGGGTCGCTATCGTTGGGAAAAATAGACTGCAGAGAAGTCAATTTTAACTAGGTCGCTGGAAAAGTAAAAGCATCCCCCTATTTAAATGAGTTAGTAAAAATCGCTCATAGCCAAAGTTGCTTGCACAGTTAGTCAAAATCTCCTACTGCCAGTTCAAGGGAAATTGCTCAGTCAAAATCACTCATAGTCAAAATCTCTCCGTGTGCACGGACCTTACACGTTCTGAGACAACTGCATTATTATATAACTTTAACATCACCTGCCCCTTTTAGTAATTAATTCCTAAAAGAGGCAGATTTAACAATGAGTGATATTGTTACTCTTGTTATGGGTGTTAAATGGTGACAATCAGTTCCTGTTATTTTTCATACACGACAGTAAAGGTGCATACACACTTGCCGAGAAAATGAGCGACATTGCTCACTTTCTCAGCAAGTGTATGTGCCGCCGCTGACCAGCGATGTGGGGCCCCTAGGTTGTTAACGACCCTCGCTGTCGGCTGCCTGCACGGCCGCAGCGTGACACCGCTGAGCAATACTGTATGAACGTCATATCGCTCAGTGTGTATGCCCGACCGCCTCGGGCTCGGTCACAGAGCACATCGCCTAGTGTGTACCGTAACCCACCTTAAGGTGCAGACTGGCTGAAGCACCATTTAAGATTTGTAAGATGTAACAAGCGTATTACTCAGTGTTAAATCAGCAATGGTCCAAGGTAAGTGTAGCTGGCAGCCAGGTCACTGATTCCCAGGTCATTTACCTTCAGCAATATTCAACTAAACTGTAATTAATAAACAATGGCAGAGCTACACTTTGCATCAGACTGCACATGCAGAGCAGTCCCACAGGTACAGGAATGCCGGCCTGGGCTACTGCAGCACGTTAGTGACTGACGAAGGCACTGATAGGGGGTGTACATATAGCTATAGCAGCAGCAGCGTTTCCCACGTGCAGGACACTACGCCACGGCACACGCCAGACACCTTCTCTTGCACAATACACCCCACGACCCCGTATCAGCAGAACCATATATAATGCAGCCACATACAGACACAATGTACAGCGCGACGTCATGGAAAGAAGTGCGTCAGGTGCGTCAGGACCAATTAGCCAACGGCATGAGCCCAGGTGGGCGTGCCAAGCTGAGAGGCGGGGCGGGCGCGTGCTGCGCGCACTCCGGCAGTGCCTACTCCAGGGCGCGGACCAATGTCCGAGCGGAGACGCTGAGGGCAAGACGTCACTAGCACTCTGGTGAGCGGCGAGCACGTGACGGCGGCCGGTGAGGCGGGCACTAAGGGGGTGTGAGCCGGGGAGGGGGGTGTCACGGGCGGCGCCTCCCACACAACAGCGGCACAGCCTGCGGCGTCTCTCCGCTCTGCTCCTCCTCCTTCTAGCGGGCTGCTCCATTATAGGGACACCCGGCGCCGGTATCCCGGAGTTCCCTTGCCGCCCTGAGCCAGAGCGGGGGATGCGTGCTGGCTGCAGCGTCGCTGAGTGACGAGCAGAGGCTGCGGGCTGTGCTGTAGCGGTGCCCGGAGAGCTGCGGGGCTGGCGGCCGGCTCTCTGCTTGTCATTTCAGTCAGGTCTGTGTCTCCCGTCCTCGCCGCCGGTCCTCCCCCTCTTCATCCCCAGCAGCAGCCCTCCTCCTCCTCCCCTCCTCCTCATCCCTCCCCCATCACCTCCCCAGCAGCTCCTGCAGCCCTCAGTCTGCGTGTGAGGGAGAGAGCGGCCGTCCGTCGGGGGAGCCGGGGGACACCATGCTGTGAGCGGGCACCTCCTCTCTCTCTCTCTCCCCCGCTGCTACACTCCCGGGACCGGACCCCACCTGCATCGCCTCCCCTTCCTCCAGGTAAGCGGCCCAGGCTGGGACATAACGGGAATGGAAATGCCGGGAGTGGTCGCCGCCGCTGCCAGTGAGCCGGGTCCCAGCTCTCCCAGCCATAATGGCAGCAGGTGCGGGCAGTGCCCTTTGTGCAGGTGCCAGCCGCGCACCCCCCGGCTCATCCATCACCGCCCACATGCAGCCTACCCGCTGCTGCTGTGTGCCAGGGACGTCTCCTGGGCAGCTGCCTCCAACAGAGCAGGCCGGCGGTGATGCCAGCACACAGGGAGATGGCCATGGTGGCATTGGCTGCTGATGGTTTCTATGGCTGCGGCTTTACTGGCATCGGGTTCCACAGGTGTCACTGACCATTTGATACCCTGCACTCTTTAATTGTGTGAGTGGCAGAGATGCCCGGGTTGCGCACCAGGTGCCTCTGTGCAAGGGGTTCTAGTGAGGTGTCTTGGCTGCTGTGACCTTGAGTCGGGCTGGAGCTGTGTCCCGGGGGGTAGAGCAGTGCACCCTGTGCTGGGTGACTAAGGGGCAAGGGCAGCGAATGGACGATGCAGCCATGCTACAGGCGCTGTGCTCTCCTGGCCGCATACATGGGAGCAGCATTATCTGTGCTGCCTGGTGAGGAGAGCCGGGGGTACAGCTCATTCACTATGAAGTACTGTACTGCTCAGTGTAATGATACATGGGAGATCAGGCACATACTGGCCCGTAGTGCTCCCGGTAAGGGCCATCATTTATGGATGGTAAATGAATCAGGCTCGTGAACCTTTATGCGTGTGCTGGTCGGATTAAATAGCTGGGATTAGTCTCCTGGCTGCTTACGATCTCAGATGGTGACACTGCTCTATGCCGGGGACACTGCAATAATCTGGAATTTACCAGCTACAGTTTTTACCACACATTGCTATTTAGTCTGACCGCATACATTTCATTTATTTGTTTCCATTGTAGCCCTTTAAATTACTAGACCATTATATGGATCAGTACTCTCTCCATTTTATTTTTGCATTGAACCCCCTCTTTTTGTATTTTTATTTTATTTTTTGTTCTCTATTGCTTGAATATTTTTTTTTTTTTTTAGTTTTTCCTTGTACTAACCATTTAAAAATCATCTCCAGTGTGCTCCGTTTAATCACCTCTAATATATAACTCATCCAGTTATGTCCCTCTAAAAGTAGCTTGTGCAAGAACCTGTCAGTAGTTGTGTATTTAACATGTATCAGTAATCTCTCATGAAATGATGTTGCAGCATTAAACTGGTGGAGCAGTAGTCCTGCAGGTGAGAAGAATGTGATGTGCTTACAATGGACATCTTTCCCCAGGTGTAGCATTCTGCTTTGACACTTCCTTTACACTGAGCGCTGTTCTTCTTGGCCAGTAAGCATAGAGATGTTGTAAAGTAGATGCGGAATCTTGAGAACTCTTCTTTTTTTTTTGTTTTGTTTTTTTTTAAATTGGTGGTAAATCCATTATGTTGTCACTGACCGCAGTCTGTTGGGTCAAGTGTCAGGAGTGAGCTGTTTTTAGAATGGTGGTGTTGTGTTTTTTTCTCCTCTGTCTGCTACTAATTTCTTAGGTGATGGTTGTACTGAGCTTTGATCTATTTTCTTTGATCATATACTGTACTCCCTCCCTGCATTGTTTGTTTCTTGCCCTCAGGAGTCTCTAGAAAAGTGATTTGTGTCTGAGATTGTCATTGCGTTTAGTTTTTTTTTTAACTTCACATCTATTTGACATTGTTTTTTTTTTATTTGTAAGCGTAAGTGAGAGCTCCTTGGGGAACAGTTGGTTACTTTTAGCTGTGTAAAGCGAATGCATTTTGTTCTGTATAATTTATTTTTTATGTGGTAAAGCTTATGTTTAGTGTTTTTATTGAAACTGCTATAATTGAAATCTATGAATATACAATTATGCTTGATTTTTGTCTGTTCTGTAAAATTGGAACGATGTATTGTTTAGGGCAGAGGTTCCCAGATGTGGTCCTCAATGCACCCCAACAGTCCAGGTTCTAATGGCTCAGCACAGATGGTTAAATCAAATTGACTAAAGTGCTAAGTAAGTCACCTGTGGCCAAGCATGGATACATTTTAAAACCAGGACTGTTGGGGTGCCTTGAGGACTGCGTTTGGGAACCTCTGGTTTAGGGACTAAGCTTATCTACGACGGCTGAAGTGACTGACTTTACTTAGCCTAGGTCTATGTCTAATAATGTACATCAATGAATTATCAAACACTCTTTAATTCATGAGGCTGTAGATACATGTACATGCATGGTTAACGGTTCAGGGATATTGTTCAATCTTTCAACCAATTCATTTTCTAATTTCTGCCATAGAAAAGCCAATGGTGCAGATGTGTTAAGTCTTGAGATGTGATAAAGTGGAAGGTGATAACACACCAGCCAGTCGGCTCTTAAAGGCGGGTACACACCACACGACGTGAATTGCCGGCTGTGGATGACTATATCGTTGAACGATATAGCGATCAGCGATATATTACGCACACATTGAATGTTATCGTTCAACGATAACATTCAGTGACATCACTGCCGGCATTCCCGAACATGCTGCTCAGCCCAACATTGAAGGTTGAGCTGCATGTTGGCTCAATGTTGGTGATCGCTGAACGGTGTGCGGGAGAGCGCATTGTTTATTGGTCACCAATATCGCCCCAATACACACTTGATGATTTCAGCCTCTAATAAAGGATAACAACATTTATGTTGTTAGTTCCTTTTTTTTTAGGCTGAAATTGCCTAGTGTACCCTCCTTTACAGTCATTTTTCAAACCCAGCCTGTAACTTGACAGTTAGGAGCTGATTGGCTTTTGCATTATCGTCTGCCGGAAAATCATATGTATTCTGTTATCACCTTCCACTTTATCACTTCTCCAGGCTTAATACATCTGCCCCATTGTTACAGAATGGTTTTGAATGTATTTGAAATGTCTGTGGAAGCTGTAGGTAGATATGTACACCAATAGTCTTCAATGACTTCAAACATCCCTTAACATTTGGTTGTTTCCGTGTGTGTGTGTGTGTGTGTGTGTGTGTGTGTGTAATTAAAAATAATTACAAGAAGTACACTAATGATCCAATTGCAGTTGGGTTCCCTAGTTCTCTGTCATAGCAACAGGTGTTCTCTATATAAGGAGTTCTGAAATGCAGTGGTAATAAATCATGATTTATATTGGGCATACTGTTTGCACCTACTTTGCATCAATGTACATGACTAGTGATATAAATGGCAGTTTATAATTTGTAGAGGTGCTTTTGATATAGTTAAGTGAAAGCACAAATATTTCAAGTGAGTCTACTGTAAATAACAAGTTGTGTGTTTTTGTTTAGGTTGATACGTGAAATTATTTAGTTTTATTTTAGTTTGATGCAAGCTAAAGTCTAGTTCAGATACTCTGGCTTGGTCCTCAGGACCCCGCATGGTTCATGTTTTGCAGGTCACCTGTGGATTTTTTAAAATGTGACAGTTGGTGATACACAGTACTCCCGCCAAGTGACAAGGAAAACGTGAACCGTGTGGGGTCCTGAGGACCGAGTTTGAGAACCACTGTTCTAGTTTATGTCCACTGAAGAAACTTGCAGCAAACAAATTGCTTCTTAAATTATCAAATCTTAAAAACATACATGCAGTATCTACTTAAACTTTTTTTTTTTTTTTACAAGTGTTTATATGTAGATGCATTTATACATATTTTTTCCTTTCGTTATGCCCTTTTTAAGATGTAGTAAAGTTTCAACAGATACTTAATAGCCAAGAGAATGTTAATCTTACACACATTAACAAGTAGTATGCATTCTTATATATTTTTTATTTTATTTTTTATTCCCCCTATGTGTTTATAAGGCAGATCTGCAGCATCAATGATACCAGTATTAGATATAAAGGGGGGTATGTATCAATACTTGGTAAGATGTTGGTACTTTATCTCTCACAATTTTATCTATCTGCTCCTTTCCAAGCTTTGATAACTAGCTCCCAAAATGTAAGTACAGATGAAGCAGTAGGGGTGGTAACGTGATGTAGGGCGGAAGAACACATGCAGGACTAAAATTTGTACTAATGGTAGAAAAAAATGGGCAGTGCACTTATAGATACAGGATGGATACAGCATCTCTAGTGACACAGGAAGCCACATTCTGTGTTCTGGAGAATACTTGTGGCTTTTATATGCCCTGTTTAATTGATGTTTGCAAGCAACGGATGGCCAGGAGCAGTTTACATTTTGTTTACTGTTTATTATGGTAAATTAATGAAACTGACTTCCTGGTTTCTGATCTTATAGGCACTTCACCCACAAATTTAATATTTCTAGGATGTCCTACATCTTTTGTCCACCTTTGAATAACCCTCCTCAGTGATTTGAATGAAGGCAATGCAGTCTGACAGCTTCCAAGATCAGTCTGTATCGTGTAGTGTAGAAAATTGCAGTATGACACACAGCTGTTTATTTGGAGAGCAAAAACCCTTCCTAACGAAAATTTTTTTTTTTTTTTTTTTTTTTGCCGTATTATTTTTTAGATTTATTAGTTGGGCCATATAAGCAAACTTGTAAAAAAATACAAAAAACCCAAAACATTTCCATTTCAGTCACTTGTATGGTCTTATTCTCATAGGCTGTTATCCACTTAGCCGTGATAACACGATCCGCAATCAAAATTTATTGCACCTATCTCCCACCTGTACAGGAAAACATTGTAAAAGTCTATTAATGGCCATAATAAAGCTATTTGGTGTACTTAAGTCAAATGGCTGATATATGCATTTTTTTGAAAAATTATGGAAAGCTATTTTTTTTTTCAGAAAAATAACTGTTCTCATTAAACTTTGGGTACCTAAAAATGGGTATAAATATATATCTGGGTCATTTTAGGGACTAAAACCAATTACTCCCACCTGCAAGCCTAAAAACACTTGTACCACTCAAAAAGGACCTCAATATACCTGTCCCATACAGTGTACCCCAATTTCCATCACTTTTCATTTTTTGACCCCAAAAATGTCATGCCATTATTGGCCGATTAAAAATAATTAAACATCTAAGTGCCTAATTAGTCGGGGGGGGGGGGGGGGGGCGGCGCGGCAGCGAACGCCTGTGCCTGATTGACAGGTAGAAGCGTTAGCATTTACTGGTGAGCGACCATAGGAATGCGGGCACATGCGCAGTATGGACTCTCCACCCACATCATATTGGTAATTTGTGCAGTTGGATCGCGTTTTGCAATCCAACCTGAAATGGGCCCTAAATCCATAAATTTTTACCTTTTTTAAAATAGGGATTTTACAATACTTATCACCTGCTCAGCGATGGTGAAGAAAAATGTGCGATAAACCCTATGGAGATTTATTGGCGACAACTTTTTGCAGCTAATTGGATACAGAATCATTGCAGTAATGTATCACGAAACCGCGTTATCGCAGCTAATTGGTTACCCACCATATTGTACTTTATCTTTCAGTATACTGTCATTATCTTTCAGTATGAAGATTTGCGGTAGGACTCATCTTCAGGTACTTTAGTGCCAGTGATATCAACATCACCTATTTTGTAATGTGGTTTTGCTATTTAAAATCTTCGGTAAAGCAAACCATTTTACAAAGTTATGCCTTTGTCCTATTTATCCATTAATTTATTTTTTTAATTATTTACCTGTAACTAGCATGGAAGGTGCTTTGCAGGAAGATGTCATTTCATTTTTTTTTTTATGAATGTCTCCAACTGTTCAGTAATGTTGGGACATGACTTGTATTATCCTCATAATGTTTTCCTTTGTTCCTAGCAAATGCATAGTGTGAGGTATTACTGGAGCTCAGTGTTCACAAGTGTTTTATCACTGACCTCATTCCTTGCCAGTCCATTATTCCGACTTTTGTCAGAGCATCCTTTGTTACAGAACATTTTGGTTAGTTTGTATCAAGTTGCTTATTAGAAGCTTGTGACATCAGACAGCATGTGACTGAAATAGAGCCGAGGTTTGCAGAAAGGCCATCTATATATGTCTCAAGCTTTTGTCATTGAATGGCTTTCTGAATGTTCAAGCAACTTGTCTCCTGTTTGTTTTGCCACTCATTCTTATTGCTTGCAATTTATGCATACGTTGATCTGTTTCACAACTTATAAATATCCTTCCGTCAAAGACTTGGACATTTTTCCCCCCCAGCATGTCCTGCAATAGATGTACATAAACATTAGAAATTTAAAAAATTAAAAAATCTAATCATTTCTGTAATTTGAAAGTCACTAGCGTAGACAGATGACTTAAGGCCCATACACACTTGACGATAAAATGAACGACGTCGTTCATTTCAGCCCTCATCAACGACGTCGCTCATTATATCGTCAAGTGTGTATGCATCCGACGACCACCGATGCGCGGCCCCGCGGGACGTTAACGACCCTCGCTTATCTGTGGAGCATGTATGCTCAATTTCCACTATGGTCGTTACCGACCAGAGACATCGTTGAATGTGTATGGTGTGAAAGACCAACGACCAAGCCACTGTTCACCAGCCCTGTTCCCAGCTCATTAGTTTATAAACTGTTCAGCTTGGATGCTTCAACGATGAATGGTCTATGGTCTATGGTCTTTGGTCTTTGGTCTTTCGTCTTTGGTCGTTGGTAGTGTGTATGCTCATGTCGTTTGCTCAGCTGTTCAAGGGAAGTTCAAGGGAAGTCGTTAACGACGGTCGTTAACGATGTGTGCATCGTCAAGTGTGTATGGGCCTTAACGATGGATGAGCAGTTTGCCAGTTCAAACATACTCTTTCCTAATGGAGGCTTTTAGGGGCAGTACATTTATTTACAGATCTGTTGCTAGAGTGTTTGATTCTATCTGAAGCTGGTATCAAAAGAATTGATGCATCTGTAAATATTTGATAAAACCCATGGCTGTCTTTTTGACCTTACATTTTGTAAGGCTTTTTTTCCCTTGTCCTCATTCTGTTCTTAGGTGGCACCAATTCATGTAGAATTTCTCAATAGAAAATACTTGTTATTATAGGTAAGGTGCTAGCTTTCAATTTCTAAGCAGAATAGTATTACCACACACATGCCTGAAGGGGATGGGTATGGAATCCCAGAGGTCAAAATACCAACCCCAGGACCCGGCCTCCAGAATGTCTGTAGTGGGACGAGTGCTAGAGAGTCGGGATCCTGGTGTCTGTGTTCTGACCGCCGGGTTAGTGACTATATCCCTCCTGAAGTAATAGCAGATTGTGTGTCATGAAAATACCTGTATACCCAATATGACCCCAACAAGTATCTTTTAGTTATATCAACTGGCATTATAAATCTGCTTTTAGATCATATTGATACTTTTTTGAGTCCAATCCCCCCTTTTTCCTTGATACTATTTTGACTAATGAATGGAGGCTGGTTACTTCACACCAGAGCAGCTGGCATGCTCTGTACTGGAGGCTGGTTACCTCTCCAGGGTTAGACTGGCCCATAGGGGTATTCTAGAGATCAAGTTCCAGACTATGCATTTGAATGATATATTATACATTTACATTATGCTGCACAGGACTGAGTATTTTCTACAGTACATTGCTGTTATTAATCTAGTGCGTGCATAATGCACCAATCAATATTTACTAGATATACTTATCAAGGCACAGAGACCATGCACTTGTTAATGGTTAGCCTAGCCTCTAAGCCAGGCCTGGCCAACCTGTGGCTCTCCAGATGTTGTGAAACTACACATCCCAGCATGCCCTGCCACAGTTTTAGCATTCCCTAATGGCAAAACTGTGGCAAAGCATGATGGGACTTGTAGTTTTACAACAGCTGGAGAGCCACAGGTTGGCCTGGCCTGCTCTAAGCATCGGCCCCTACTGCAGCCTCTCCCCAGTGGGCCCTTCATGCCCCAGTCTGATACTACCTCTCACCAGAGCAGCTGACACGCTCTGTACTGAACAAATTTGTAGAGTTCTGCCTTATTGTGTACTAGCTACTGTACAGTGCTATAATTTGTATATGTAAACTGCATCTCTGGGTTTACAATGTGCTCCCATGGAGAGTAATATATGTATTCAACTGCAGTGAAACAGACCATGCTGAATAATATATAACCATTTAAAGGCAAAAATATGCAGTAGCCCTTATCCCCAGCTTTCTTTTCTGGTCGGTTTTATAATTCCTTTTACATTGCGAGATGGGTTAAAAATGTTCCTTCTGTTATCCGTTTTACTACTCCAAGGCTTTTGGGTACACTATTTATTTTATTTTATTTATTTATTTAGTCATCCCACCTCCAGTTCTGTCAGTTTAATTCATTAAAGTTTTTGTCCAAATCCATTCAGTCGAAGGTCCAGAACAGGCTCCCTGGGTCAAAATTCTGCCCAGCATACACTAACGTGAGGTACAACCTGGGAACCTAACTCCCCTGAAACCTGGCCAGGATCCAGCCGATTGGGATGAAACCACCTCACGTTGGGTTCATCCCAATCGGTGCAGGGGTGTCTGAATGCCTAACTGGACAAACAGACCAATAAATTTTATACAAAAATAACACGTTACCATGGCATCTGCCAAGGGGTGGGATTTACTAGGTGGTAAGTGAACAGTCCGCTCTGGAATTGATGTGTTGGCAGCCGGAAAAATGGGCAGGCGTAAGGATTTCCAAAATAGCAGGTGTGTTCCCAGTATACAGTGGTTTCAACCTACAAAATGTGGGCCAAAGAAGTGAGGAACTGGCGACGAGGCAACATTGTTTGTTTGCGAGTCGTTCTGGTGTATACCTAGCATTACAGTAACTTTCCTGTGGGATTAGACCAGAGGAGCTAGCCCTCACTACCCATGTGCGTCATGATGCCCATGATCCAAGGCTCATTGATGCACATGGGTATTGGGGGCTAGCTCATCTGGTCTAATCCCACAAAAGAGCTACTGTAATGCTGGATACACACCAGAACGACTCGCAAATAAGCAATGTCGTTTAAGATTTCCCTTGAACACCTCAGTAGTTCTCTGGCAGTACTTGACAAATAATATAGTGCGATACACTAAAGATAGATCTTAAAGATCTTACAAAAGATTTAGGAGTGGCCACATCCATGAGCATGCTGTCTTTAACGATCGCTTCAGATCTTCCCTGCAGCAGGGAAGATCTAAAGATACGACAAACGGTATCTGTTTGGCAGGTCGACAGTCACTAGGTCGACATTAAAAAAATAATACATTTATTTTTAACTTTTTCATACTTTACCATCCACTTGGACTACGATTGAGAATAGTAACCTGTCCTGAGCGCAGCAGTAGCGGAGCAAGTCACCTTGACCACAGCGTGGGCCATTCAAGGGGACATGGTACGCTAACTGGGGTTCCTGATCATGTTATGGAAAAAATGACACACAAAACAGTTCAAAAATCCATGTTGACTTTTTCATGTGGCGACCTGTCCAGTGTCTACTATTTGACCATGTCAATGTCGACCAATAGTTGTCGACCTTAATATGGTTGACAGTTCATACCAGAACCACGACAAACGACCTGCGGGACTGTGCGTCGGATCATTATAGTTAGTAAAAAGTACACAATTTGCACTTTTACTAACTATGTATCAATCCGATGTATCGAAATTGTGCAGTTGTCCATAGTATATTCCTGGTGTGTACCCAGCATAACACGAATTTCTGTAAAAGTTAATGCTGGCTATGACAGAACACCGTGCATAGCAGCTTAGGGCTGCGTAGCTGTAGACCAGAGTGCCCTTGCTGACGTCTGTCTACCACAGAAAGCGCCAATGTTCACATTGGCATCAAAACTGTGCTATGGAGCAATGTGAAAAGGTGGCCTAGTCTGATGAATCACGTTTTCTTTTATATCATGTGGACGGCTGGGTGCATGTGCATCGTTTACCTGGGGAAGAGATGGCACCAGGATGCACTGTGATGGGGATGGCCAGAGTGTTGGACTTGGTGATCTACTCTAAAGGAAGAGCATCTTTTGCAGTTTACTGTAGTACATGTGACCAGATGTGCTTCAAGGTCTGCGTCAAACGATTACAGATTTGTTTGGATCTCGTGAGACCTGGGCCAATAGGGAATTCACTCTTACTATTAGTAACTGCTTGTTACTGATTCCACACACTGCGCAGTAGGCATGTACTTTGCTGCCACCACCAGGTCCTACCACTGGCCCTGGAACTGCTTGCTGCTGTGTATGTGTAGACATGCCTCCTAATTGGCATTGGCTGATTCCTCAGATGGACCAGGCCATGCACGGTAGCTGGCAGAGGATGGAGCTTGGATACACTGGACTCAACCCAGAACAGCTGGAGAACAAGATTGTATTTGTCACATTCCTGTTAGTTGCAAGAAAGAAGGCAGTGGTCTTGAAGGCAAGATGTCTGTTGCTCAAATAGTCCTAAAAAAGACTCTTCCCCCTTGTTCAGAGGGTATAGCATACAGATGTTCACAGCCGTACAGTGATACCACAGAAGGTATATCTCTCGTCTCATGTGCCCAGTTTTAATCCTTTTCTGTTCACAAGGGGATAGTTCCACCCTGTGGTCTCTCTAACCAATTCTGCTATCTCACAAAATGTAAATAAATACAGACAACACTTCAAAAGGAGTTGAAATGATTTACAGATGTATTTCTCTCTCTCTCTCTCTCTCTTTCTCTCTCTCTCTTTCTCTCTCTCTTTCTCTCTCTCTCTCTCTCTCTCTCTCTCTCTCTCTCTCTTTTGCACCATCACTCTGGATTATTTCAATGTTTCAGGATAATTTATTTCGTCTTTTGTCAGGATACAACAATGTGTATATACCTAAACATTGTTGCAGACCAAGTATACCCATTCATGGTAACAGTGTTCCCCCTTCCCCCCTGGTGGCAGTTGCTTTTTTCCATTATGCTAATGTGCTCCACTACAAAAAATTGTTCAGACATGGATCATCTGTGAGATGCGCTGGAAAAACAAGTCTGAGCAATGGAGGCCCCCACCTAGCAATTTAGAGAACTTAAAGGGGGCAATTTACTTGTTTGAGAGAATTTGCTTTCTTCTGGGGGCTAATTCAATTGTTTTGGGTGACCAGCCCGGAGGCTACAAGAATTTGAGGGTTGTGAGCAAAAATTGTATAAAGTAGGGCATTGGGGCTGACCACAAGTACCAGGCGCAAC
Organism: Pseudophryne corroboree; assembly: GCF_028390025.1. Classification (NCBI taxonomy): domain Eukaryota; kingdom Metazoa; phylum Chordata; class Amphibia; order Anura; family Myobatrachidae; genus Pseudophryne; species Pseudophryne corroboree. The sequence continues at coordinate 539,222,501 of NC_086449.1, forward strand.
GTAAAAGGGGTATAATATGGAAGAAGCTGCTTTATGCAGCTAATCTCGAGCAATCTTGTGTATGTGACTATTTGTGACCCAGTGTGGGGCTGGTTGCTTAAAGAATTGCATTAGCTCCCACTTTAGACAGGAGCGATTTCTGAATTGCCCACAAAGGATCTGCTGCTAACGTCTTGGTGCCAGAGGACCCCTACAGAGGTCTTGTGGAGTCCGTGCCTTGATGGGTCAGAGCTGTTTTAGTGGCACAAGAGCAACTTGCACAATATTAGGCAGGTAGTTTTAATGTTAGGATTGATTGGTGTCTATCTCTCAAATTAGAACCGTTCATTGCTCTTAATTTCAGTCAAAATTATTATTAAAATTGGTCTAATATGGCGACGGCTATTCTCAAATGACTTTAACCAGCACTGGGATGCAGTTAAAATCAGGATACCGACAATGCCGCCAGCTGTTATCCCAGCGCACCAGGGCTATTCCCACTCGTGTGTGTCCACGACACCCATAGAGTGGGAAAAGATCCTGTGGCGAACCACTAAGCACGCAGTGTGGCGAGCGCAGCGAGTACGCAAGGAGACTTAGCGCTCGTCCCACTGCTGGCATTCTGGAAGGCGGGATGCCGCTATTGGGATATTGACAGCCGGCATCCCGTCCGCCGGGATAACGTTTGTAGTCCCCAGCACTGATCTAGAAATTAACACGAGAAAGTGCTTCTAGTGTAGTATGTTAATTACTTTCAAATTGATTATTATAGCTTGTGTTCTTTTTAAGGGGCCTATATATTATAAAGTATTTACGAGAGATTCCTGAAAACTTCCAATTTTCCAGGGTACCCACTAATATTTAGTACCCCCCACATGTACTATTTAGGGATCACAGCAGATATCTCTGGTACTTGCTGTGGTCGCTGTATTTCAGACTGCCATAGCCCTCGCTTTTCTTTGTAGGGGCTGAAAAGCTTTGCCCCCAATAGGATAGCGCTATTTTCAAATAGCATTACCACACAGTAGCCTATTTTGCAAAGTTGTACAGAATGGGACCCTCAGGCCGCGCACGCGTAATATATCCTGGAGACCTGAACCAGGTAGCAGTGTGATAGCATAATTGTATCACAGTGCTTCCAGCTCTTTGCCTGGATAGGCTTTTATTGTAGTTTGTCTGCTATCAAGAGCATCTTAATAAATTTGCATCTTCACTTTGCAAATTCATGAAAAAAAAATAAAAAAATGAAGATTTTGATAAATGTGCCCCCACAGGACTTCCTCCTGTTTCTCCAAATGAATAAAGGTCTTCCTGTTCTCTGTAAATATAACCCAGCGTCAAAAGCACTACAAATATTCCTCAGTGTGGTATACGGTTATTTAATGTACAAAAAAATGTATTTAAATGCAAGATTAGCATATTATCACAGTTAATTAACCACTCTTGGATTGCTAAAACCCACCAGAATGTCGCTGCACTATATAGAAGTGGAGCTCCTAAATTTAATTATACTATAGATGTATAGCAGAGCATATAACATGCAGCTCTGAGGGGACTGCTCAGTTCTCCTCCAGTCACTTTGAACTTGGCACTTGAACTTGTTTAGGTGGAATTGCAACATCTTAACAGCGTAACATTCAGGGCTTGTTCATGTGTGAGCGGAGTGTGAAATGGATGTATCTTAAGTTAGATACACACTTGTACAATCAAACTTGAGATCTTATTCAGTTTGTGTAATTGTAAAGGAAATCCCAGATGAATATGTAGATTCATGTGTACACATTATCAGTCTACCATTCGATCTGTGATCATCAGCTTCTCAGATTGTGATTGCAGGAGCAGCAGCAGCAGCAGAAATATTGGACAGGATGGTAGGTGGTGCGTACACACTTGAGGTTTTTCTGACATGGGGTCAATTCTATTCAGCGACAGTTGAATAGCGCCGGGAATTAGCTCCCGACGCTATCCAATTCAGATCCAGTTAAGTCGGCGATGGCCCGTTCTCGCCGACTAAACAGGTTGAGTTGTCGGGAGAACTGGCATTGTCCGACTTAACTCCCCGGCGCGAGGCTGATTCCCGACAGAATCAGCCTCGCGCCGGCCCCGCGGCAGCACTTTTGTCTTGTTTCTTCTCTCATCCCCCGAGGCTGTAGTCCCATTAGGGTACATACCTTTCATTGATCAGCAAAACTTATTTGCAAGCTACACATTGCAGAATACGCATTTCAGCTGACCACTCTAATAGGAGTCCGGTAATATAAAAGCCGGTTTTCTCTTGTATCTCTCATATGAAATATACATGTGTATATCCAATCATAAATTGATAGAGATAACAAGGATTTTTTTATTTTCGCACTGGACAAATGTCTAACCGTAATACTCGCTTAAAATACAGTGGGTGTATAGACAATCTTCCTGTCACCCACTTCTAAATAAGCGAGTGACCTATCACTATATCGTCATCTATATATGCTATTTAATGCTTGTTTTAACCTATTTTGCTGATTTAAGCAGCAAGATTTTTTTCTCATATGGCTAATTAGTTACCGGTAATTAATTTTTCTCTATCGTCCTAGTGGATGCTGGGGTTCCTGAAAGGACCATGGGGAATAGCGGCTCCGCAGGAGACAGGGCACAAAAAGTAAAGCTTTAGGATCAGGTGGTGTGCACTGGCTCCTCCCCCTATGACCCTCCTCCAAGCCTCAGTTAGATTTTTGTGCCCGGCCGAGAAGGGTGCAATCTAGGTGGCTCTCCTAAAGAGCTGCTTAGAAAAGTTTAGCTTAGGTTTTTTATTTTACAGTGAGTCCTGCTGGCAACAGGATCACTGCAACGAGGGACTTAGGGGAGAAGAAGTGAACTCACCTGCGTGCAGGATGGATTGGCTTCTTGGCTACTGGACATTAGCTCCAGAGGGACGATCACAGGTACAGCCTGGATGGTCACCAGAGCCTCGCCGCCGGCCCCCTTGCAGATGCTGAAACGAGAAGAGGTCCAGAATCGGCGGCAGAAGACTCCTCAGTCTTCTTAAGGTAGCGCACAGCACTGCAGCTGTGCGCCATTTTCCTCTCAGCACACTTCACACGGCAGTCACTGAGGGTGCAGGGCGCTGGGAGGGGGGCGCCCTGGGAGGCAAATGAAAACCTTTTTTGGCTAAAAATACCTCACATATAGCCTCCGGGGGCTATATGGAGATATTTAACCCCTGCCAGAATCCGTTAAGAGCGGGAGACGAGGCCGCCGAAAAAGGGGCGGGGCCTATCTCCTCAGCACACAGTGCCATTTTCCCTCACAGAAAGGCTGGAGGGAAGGCTCCCAGGCTCTCCCCTGCACTGCACTACAGAAACAGGGTTAAAACAGAGAGGGGGGGCACTAATTTGGCGTTAGAAATATATAAAAAAGATGCTATAAGGGAAAACACTTATATAAGGTTGTCCCTATATAATTATAGCGTTTTTGGTGTGTGCTGGCAAACTCTCCCTCTGTCTCTCCAAAGGGCTAGTAGGTCCTGTCCTCTATCAGAGCATTCCCTGTGTGTGTGCTGTGTGTCGGTACGTGTGTGTCGACATGTATGAGGACGATGTTGGTGAGGAGGCGGAGCAATTGCCTGTAATGGTGATGTCACTCTCTAGGGAGTCGACACCGGAATGGATGGCTTATTTAGGGAATTACGTGATAATGTCAACACGCGCCAAGGTCGGTTGACGACATGAGACGGCCGACAAACAATTAGTACCGGTCCAGACGTCTCAAAAACACCGTCAGGGGTTTTAAAACGCCCGTTTACTTTAGTCGGTCGACACAGACACAGACAGGGACACTGAATCCAGTGTCGACGGTGAATAAACAAACGTATTCCTTATTAGGGCCACACGTTAAGGGCAATGAAGGAGGTGTTACATATTTCTGATACTACAAGTACCACAAAAGAGGGTATTATGTGGGATGTGAAAAAACTACCGTAGTTTTTCCTGAATCAGATAAATTAAATGAAGTGTGTGATGATGCGTGGGTTCCCCCCGATAGAAAATATGGGCGGTATACCCTTTCCCGCCAGAAGTTAGGGCGCGTTGGGAAACACCCCTTAGGGTGGATAAGGCGCTCACACGCTTATCAGAACAAGTGGCGGTACCGTCTATAGATAGGGCCGTCCTCAAGGAGCCAGCTGACAGGAGGCTGGAAAAATATCATAAAAAGTATATACACACATACTGGTGTTATACTGCGACCAGCGATCGCCTCAGCCTGGATGTGCAGATCTGGGGTGGCTTGGTCGGATTCCCTGACTAAAAATATTGATACCCTTGACAGGGACAGTATTTTATTGACTATAGAGCATTTAAAGGATACATTTCTATATATGCGAGATGCACAGAGGGATATTTGCACTCTGGCATCAAGAGTAAGTGCGATGTCCATATCTGCCAGAAGATGTTTATGGACACGACAGTGGTCAGGTGATGCAGATTCCAAACGGCACAAAGGTGTATTGCCGTATAAAGGAAGAGGAGTTATTTGGGGTCGGTCCATCGGACCTGGTGGCCACGGCAACTGCTGGAAAATCCACCGTTTTTACCCTAAGTCACATCTCTGCAGAAAAAGACACCGTCTTTTCAGCTTCAGTCCTTTCGTCCCTATAAGAGTCATATCTGCCCAGGGATAGAGGAAAGGGAAGAAGACTGCAGCAGGCAGCCCATTCCCAGGAACAGAAGCGTTCCAACCCTTCTGTCAAGCTCTCAGCTTGACGCTGAGACCGTACAGGACCCCTGGATCCTACAAGTAGTATCCCAGGGGTACAGTTTGGAATGTCGAGACGTTTCCCCTGCGCAGGCTCCTGAAGGCTGCTTTACCAAGGTCTCCCTCCGACAAGGAGGCAGTATGGGAAAAAATTCACGAGCTGTATTCCCAGCAGGTGATAATTAAATTACCCCTCCTACAACAAGAAAAGGGGTATTATTCCACACTATATTGTGGTACTGAAGCCAGAAGGCTAGGTGAGACCTATTCTAAATCTAAAAAAATTTGAACACTTACAAAGGTTCAAATCAAGATGGAGTCACTCAGAGCAGTGATAACGAACCGGGAAGAAGGGGACTATCTGGTGTCCCGAGACATCAGGGATGCTTACCTCCATGTCCCAAATTTGCCCTTATCACTAAGGGTACCTCAGGTTCGTGGTACAGAACTGTCACTATCAGTTGCAGACGCTGCCGTTTGGATTGTCTACGGCACCCCGGGTCTTTACCAAGGTAATGGCCGAAATGATGGTTCTTCTTCGAAGAAAAGGCGTCTTAATTATCCCTTACTTGGACGATCTCCTGATAAGGGCAAAGTCCAGGGAACAGTTGGAGGTCGGAGTAGCACTATCTCGGATACTGTTACAACAGCAGGGGTGGATTCTAAATATTCCAAAATCGCAGCTGATCCCGACAACAAGTCTCCTGTGCTTAGGGATGATTCTGGACACAGTCCAGAAAAAGGTGTTTCTCCCGGAAGAGAAAGCCAGGGAGTTATCCGAGCTAGTCAGGAACCTCCTAAAATCAGTGCATCATTGCACAAGGGCCATGGTAAAAAAAATGGTGACTTCCTTCGAAGCAATTCCAGTCGGCAGATTTCATGCAAGAACTTTTCAGTGGGATCTGCTGGACAAATGGTCCGGATCGCATCTTCAGATGCATCAGCGGATAACCCTATATCCAAGGACAAGGGTGTCTCTCCTGTGGTGGTTACAGAGTGCTCATCTTCTAGAGGGCCGCAGATTCGGCGTTCAGTTTTGGATGTTGGTGACCACGGAGGCCAGCCCGAGAGGCTGGGGAGCAGTCACACAAGGAAAAAATTTCCAGGGAGTGTGATCAAGTCTGGAGTTTTTTCTCCACATAAATATAGCTAAGGGTAAATTTATAATGCTCTAAGCTTAGCAAGACCTCTGCTTCAAGGTCAGCCGGTATTGATCCAGTGGGATAAAACATCACGGCAGTCGCCCACGTAAATAGACAGGGCGGCACAAGAAGCAGGAGGGCAGTGGCAAAAACTGCAAGGACTTTTCGCTGGGCGGAAAATCATGTGATAGCACTGTCAGCAGTGTTTCATTCCGGGAATGGAAACTGGGAAGCAGACTTCCTCAGTAGGCACGACCTCCACCCGGCAGAGTGGGAACTTCATGGGGAAGTTTTCCACATAATTGTAAACCGTTGGGAATTACCAAAGGTGGACATGATGGCGTCCCGTCTGAACAAAAAACGGGACAGGTATTGCGCCAGGTTAAGAGACCCTCAGGCAATAGCTGTGGACGTTCTGGTAACACCGTGGGTGTACCAGTCGGTGTATGTGTTCCATCCTCTGCTTTTCATACCTAAGGTACTGAGAATTATAAGACGCAGAGGAGTAAGAACTATACTCATGGCTCCGGATTGGCCAAGAAGGACTTGGTACCCGGAACTTCAAGAGATGCTCACAGAGGACTTATGGCCTCTGCCGCTAAGAAGGGACTTGTTTCAGCAAGTACCATGTCTGTTCCAAGACTTACCGCAGCTGCGTTTGACGGCATGGCGGTGGAACGCCGGATCCTAAGGGAAAAGGCATTCAGGAAGAGGTCATTCCTACCCTGGTCAAAGCCAGAAAGGAGGTGACCGCACAACATTATCACCACATGTGGCGAAAATATGTTGCGTGGTGTGAGGCCAGGAAGGCCCCACGAAGAAATTTCAACTCGGTCGATTCCTGCATTTCTTGCAAACAGGAGTGTCTATGGGCCTCAAATTGGGGTCCATTAAGGTTCAAATTTCGGCCCTGTCGATTTTTCTTCCAGAAAGAATTGGCTTCAGTTCCTGAAGTCCAGAAGTTTGTCAAGGGAGTATTGCATATACAACCCCCTTTTGTGCCTCCAGTGGCACTGTGGGATCTCAACGTAGTTCTGGGATTCCTCAAAACACATTGGTTTAAAACCAGTCAAATCTGTGGATTTGAAGCATCTCACATGAAAAGTGAACATGCTCTTGGACCTGGCCTGGACCAGGCGACTGTCAAATTGGTGGTTTTTTTCTCAAAAAAGCCCATATCTGTTTGTCCATTCGGACAGGGCAGAGCTGCGGACTCGTCCCCAGTTCTCTCCCTAAGGTGGTGTCAGTGTTTCACCTGAACCAGCTTATTGTGGTGTCTTGCGCCTACTAGGGACTTGGAGGACTCCAAGTTGCTAGATGTGGTCAGGGCCCTGAAAATATAGGTTCCAGGACGGCTGGAGTCAGGAAAACTGACTTGCTGTTATCCTGTATGCACCCAACAAACTGGGTGCTCTTGCTTTTAAGCAGACTTTTGCTAGTTGGATGTGTAATACAATTCAGCTTGCACATTCTGTGGCAGGCCTGCCACAGCCAAAATATGTAAATGCCCATTCCACAAGGAAGGTGGGCTCATCTTGGGCGGCTGCCCGAGGGGTCTCGGCTTTACAACTTTGCCGAGCGGCTATTTAGTCAGGGGCAAACACGTTTGTAAAATCCTACAAAATTGATACCCTGGCTAAGGAGGACCTGGAGTTCTCTCATTCGGTGCTGCAGAGTCATCCGCACTCTCCCGCCCGTTTGGGAGCTTTGGTATAATCCCCATGGTCCTTTCAGGAACCCCAGCATCCACTAGGACGATAGAGAAAATAAGAATTTACTTACCGATAATTCTATTTCTCGGAGTCCGTAGTGGATGCTGGGCGCCCATCCCAAGTGCGGATTATCTGCATTACTTGTACATAGTTACAAAAATCGGGTTATTATTGTTGTGAGCCATCTTTTCAGAGGCTCCGCTGTTATCATACTGTTAACTGGGTTCAGATCACAGGTTGTACAGTGTGATTGGTGTGGCTGGTATGAGTCTTACCCGGGATTCATAAATCCTTCCTTATTGTGTACGCTCGTCCGGGCACAGTACCTAACTGAGGCTTGGAGGAGGGTCATAGGGGGAGGAGCCAGTGCACACCACCTGATCCTAAAGCTTTACTTTTTGTGCCCTGTCTCCTGCGGAGCCGCTATTCCCCATGGTCCTTTCAGGAACCCCAGCATCCACTACGGACTCCGAGAAACAGAATTATCGGTAAGTAAATTCTTATTATCTTTTCCTTATTGTAGTATATAATTTTTTCGTCTGTTGAATATATTAAAAGTTAAGTTTTAATACATCACATATATATATTACGGTTTCATAACTTCACCATCCAGTTAATTTAAATAAAGTGTGCTCCAGAGAGACATACCAAACAGCCTTTCTTTTGCTGCTTTGCAAAACAACCCATAAGGGTTTCTGTACGAAAAGGCTCCCCATAGAGCAATTCAATTGTTTTTCGGTTTGGGTGCCCATTAGTATTGACCCGCCTAAGAGCACTAGATTTAGCCACGCAAAGCGGCTTAACCAGTCTAAAGTGGTTAGGATGCCCAAACAGGCTTTGCACACATTTCTCTCTCCTCAGGAGGCTGCAAGAAAAAATGTGTCGCCCCGCGACTATAGGCATCTGAACGGTGCAGCAATTGGGTGCCCATTCATGTAGCATCCTAGCAGGGGTGCCCACAATAATTGAATAACCCAATGTGTTTTTTTATATTTAATATTAAAAAAATAAATACAATTCTTATTCGCTTCTATTTTATTGTACACCTAGACTAGAAGGTCTAATGCTTCTCTGGCCAGAGTAAACATTAGTCTTCTAAGACATGGTTTTGTATCCTATAGGCAAAGTACTGAAACGTGGTGTTTCTTAAAGTGGAAACACCAAACTCTCTTTGTTACTAGTGTTTCATCTCACTGTGGGCTTCACAAATGCGACTACCCACAGCACACATGTTCTATAGAACCACGGCTCTAACTGTGTGGCGTTTGTATATTTTCCCCATACTTGTGTGGGTTTCATCCAGGTACTCCGGTTCCCTCCCACAGACCAAAAATATACTAGTAGATAATTGGCTAGTGACAAAAATTAACCTTTAAGTGTGTGCATGTACATGGACAGACTAGATGGGATAAGTGGTTCTCTGCCATCAAATTCTCTGTTTCTTAGATACCGGTATGGGATCTGAGGCACAAATTGAACATTTCTGCAGTGTTTGTAGAGCTACTAAGTTATTGGTTTTGGTTCCTTCTATTCAACCCATTTACAGGCATCTAAAGGGCCCCCATACACTAGAGCGATAATGCCTGTATTCATCCGATTTCGGGCATTCGGCCCGATATATCAGTTGAAATTGGGCATTTTGGAGGTGTTTCCGATCCGATGCACGTTCCTGTGAGCATCGGATCGGGTCCTCCAGATTGCATGTGCTGCACATTCAATCAGGTCTGACCTGGCGGCATGGCTGGGATCTCCCAGGATTGCCCATGATACATCGTATGCAAAAGGATAGCATACGATGTATCTTGTGCGATCCTGCACATCTTGGGTGACCCCGGAGGCTGCCGGGGTGATCGCCTGCGAGACGTGGTCGCATAAGTGTATGGGGCCCTTTAAGCACTTAACTGGCACTCTTTCATGTCACGTGACGGTCATCTGTGTCTGCCATTGGGCATCTTTTGCTACAGGGGGATGAAGGTACTGATGCAATGGAAGTCTGGATATTTTCTTTCCTCAATTAAATATCTAAATACACTTTTTTTCTAAACTTACATTTAATAAAAAAATAAAAAATAAAAAAAATCTGTTACGTGGTTAATAGTGCTTTAAATGGATGTAATCAAAATTCTGACAGTCACCATCCGTACAGCAGAATTTCGACTGTCACATTGCCTACTGTTCCTGAAGGGGAGTATTCGTATTGGGATTAGGCTGCGGGGGTAGGTTAGGGTTAGAATACTCACCGGGATCCATTGTGGTTCTGACTGCCAGCATTTCATACCCAACTTGCCATAACTAGTAAATTGTATGCAGTTAACACAAGTGGGTATAAACTCATACAAAATGTGCTTACTGAAACTCTCATGTCAAACATTAATTATTGTAAATGCTTCCTTCCTTTCTGGTCATATTGTAAGTTCTATTAGTACCAAGTACCACTTTTAAAGGATAGCTTTTTTTTATTTTTAAATAGTCTTCCTAAAGGAAATGAGCTTCAGGCAGCTGCAAGTGGATGAGCTATCACCATTCTGTTTCTGCCTAACTTATGTAGATATGTCCAGCTAAGTCGCCCACCCTACTCCTCTCTCTACCTTCTTTATTTATTTTATTTTCCTTTCTCTTATCTTTGGACAGCCATCCTACTTACCCTACTTTCTCTCTCCTCCAGTATACACCACAAATAATGAGATTACCATACAATATATGTGATCTGTTGAGGATTCTTATAGGCTAATGGTTTTTCTACAGTAGGTTATTTTTGTGTCTGCTTTACCTTTTTATGGACCTCCTGTGCAGGCCTTGTACAGTACATATTGTCATTCAATAACCTTCGGGTTTATTGTTCCAGTTAATATCTGGCTAGTAATCACTTGTGAGGTGGACACCCCACTGCTCCCCCATATCATTGAGTAATCCCGTTTACCTGTCTGCAGAGTTTTGTATGCTGCAGCGGTCTTCACCATCCTAAATAACTTCTACTTTAATATCCTCCCCACCTTTAAAGGCAGACGTACAGTGTGCCTTTATCGGCCGTATTACAGTGTAATGTGACCATCCGCAGTTACTACTGTGTCTGGCATGAGAAATGTGAAAGATGAGAGAAATGTTCTTCTGATTGGCCAGCGGATATATTTGTTTGTTTGAGTTGTGCTTTTTATCTCCAGGTGTATGGCCAGCATAACCTTCTTTCTCCAGCAAAACTTCCACAATGGGGTGCACCATGCATACAGTATATCGCTGCTGTTAAACTGAAAGAACTTTAACAAGCTTTCCAAAAACTAGAGAAAAAGTGTTATTTGGACACGTTAAATTTTTTTGCGCAGTAAAAACAGGACTTGACCGCAATATGTATATATTTTTGGTTTAGCAAATTAAAGCCCCTTTTTATTGCACGAAAAATGATGGGCGAAAACACATAAGGTCCGGGATAAGTTCCCAGACCTATGTATTTTCCTGATCACATCCGCGAAAACCTTTAACTTATCGGAGACTTGGGGACATATTGCTGCTTGCAGCCACATGAGATGGCATGCTGATATATGCAAAAAAAAAAAAAAAAAAAAGACACATTTGGGCACTTTGGTTGGGTTTAGCCGGTTTACGTTTCTGGACCTGGTGTGTCTGGCTGTGATCGGCATGATAAAAACGAACCGTTAAATCGTGCTCTTCAATCTTCCATCACTCTAGACTTGAGATCAGGAGTGCATAACAGTTGAATAGCCCTTAAGAGCATATATGCTGTGGGACATGCTGCTAAAAAAACAAGGAAGAGTTCAGTCCTTTTTAAATTTAAAATAAATACTAGATATAACCTCAAAGGAAAGCGTTACCTAGTTTAAAGATGCCTGTATCCTTATTGGGCTTCAATGAAAAAAGAAATGGAATGTGTGCATGGGCAGATAAATTTTTTTTTTTTTGTACTCCTTTATACATTTGTTTGTGGGGAAACTCCTTGTAGTTAATGCAATCAGGACTTTTTTTTGTTTTATGCTTGATAACATTGACAAGCAAGGAGTCCACTCTAATGGAAGGACTGGTGTAATTGCGTTTGTGGGCAGTAGGTTTAAAGCAATATATAATTGCCCGCATTGAAGTGTCCTTGACTGAGATGAGATGATATGTAATATGTAATGTTGTGGTATTAAATGGATGAATTTCACATTGGCACACTACTTGTGTGCATTGTCCTATCTCTCCCTTGCTTTGTATGTGATTAACACTTTCAGAAATTTAAACATGCCTGACATAGGTCAGGATGAGGTGTGCTCAAAAAACCTCAGCCCCCCCTTTCTGACTTGTTTATCCACAGTGTAATATTTTATGGTTTTAAAGAGCATGTGTGTGCCAAGCGATTTCCCTTGTTTGTTAACCTTTCATTGCCCATGTACGGTACTCGATGTGGGTGTTAACCCCCCCCCCCCCCCCTTTGTTTTTGTGTGTTTCGTATAGCTTATGGAGTGCATAGAAGTCATCAGCTCTCAAACGTTTTAGTTGCTAACCATTTGAACTGTGCTTTAATGATCACCGGCTGTTTGACACAGGTTGGGTGACACAGGTTGGGATCCCGGCCGCCAGTATGCCGACGGGAGCAAGCGCAACAAAGCCCCTTGCGGTTATGGTGGCTTGCTGTGCTCGTCACAGGTTCTATTCCCACTCTATGGGTGTCGTGGACACATACGAGTGGGAATAGCCCTGCCCCATTGTCGGTGTTCAGGCAGTTGGAATCCCAGCATAGGTATGCTGACCGCCGGTAACATGACTACATCCGGTTTGACACCATTGTTGTACCAGGAAAACTTTGTATGGCCATGAAACGTCTATACCAATTGTAAAGCGTAACGGAATTTGCTGCGCTATATATGAAACTGTAAATAAATATACCACATACACTGTTAATTCAAGTTAAGGGTTTCTTGTTTTGTTTAAATCCCTTTTTCTCTTACGTCCTAGAGGATGCTGGGGACCACATTAGTACCATGGGGTATAGACAGGTCCACTAGGAGCCATGGGCACTTTAAGAGTTTAACAGTGTAGGCTGGCTCCTCCCTCTATGTCCCTCCTACCAAACTCTGTTTAGAAAATGTGCCTGGTGGAGCCGGTCACAGCTAGGGGAGCTCCTAGGAGTTTTAATTTTTTTATTTTATGCTTTTTTAGGTTACAGGGAGGCTGCTGGCAACAGCCTCCTTGCTTCGTGGGACTTAAGGGGGGGGGCGGGGGGGGGGGGAGGAGAGTAAGAACCAACTCTAGAAGTTAATGGTTCTCTATCTCCGCTGACGACACTGAGCTCCTGAGGGTGCTGATCGCAAGCCCACGAGGCGACCCTCACTCCCGCAGCACAGCAGCCACCCCCTAACAGAGCCAGAAGAGTGGTGAGTACAGCGCCGGTGGCCCGATAAGTGGGTCGCCGGCGGGAATGGCAGCACAAGGGTGGGAGCGCAGCTCTGACAGGCTGCGCTCCAATGCAGGCTCAGTAACACTTGGTGTGTGTGCTTGAGGGGCGTCCTGAGCCAGCGCGATTACCCTACACTGGTCAGATCAACTAACAGGGGCTAATCCCGCTGTTAGCAGCAACACCTCAAACCAGTATAATATAACAAGTGCGGGAAGCCACGCGCCATTGCAGGGAGCAGGGCTTCTCCTCAGAGCGGATCCAGCACTCACCAGCGCTATTTTCTCCCTGCAGATCAGAACACTGACGGGGAGTGCTGCCCTCTACATAACTCCAGCTATCCTCAGCGGTACCAGGGTCTTATAGACAGGTGGGGAGTGAGTTGGTAGTAGTAAGTTAACCTCTTAAGGTTAGATAACCGGTGCTGGGCTTTTATCATAATTGCCTGCAGTGGCGCTGTGTGGCTGGCTCCTTATACTCTGTGGCTCTCTGAAGGTACTTTGGGGGAAACTGTGTCTGACATTTTCCTGTGTGTGTATCTAACATTACCATGTCCAAGGACTCTGTATCCTGTGCTGCAGAGTGTGTATCTTCTCCTGAAGAGTCTCTTCCATGTACGCAGGACTGTAATATGCTTTCTCAGCCTTCTGAATCCGAGCCAGCATGGGTGGATTTTTTAAGGGGAATGATATCCCAAATTTCAACAAGGATGTCGCATAATGAGAAAGAGACGCAGTTTTTAAAAAAAAATCTGTGAAGGGTTTGACATACTCAGTCCTCACTGCTTTGTCTACATACCCACAAAAACGTACACTTGCCCAGATAGTGCAAGTCGACACTGATACCGACTCAGATACAGGAGACTGTGATGGGGATATGCAGGGGGATGCATCGCTTGCTAAAGGGGTGCAACTAATGATTGAAGCCATTAGGGACGTTTTACATATAACTGAGAAGGTACCTGAGCAGGAAGAGGAATCTTATTTTACAGAAAGTAAGAAATCCTCGCTGATCTTCCCGGTTTCCAAGGAGATAAACTCCTTATTTGAAAAATCCTGGGAAAACTCAGAGAAAAAATTCCAGATCCCAAAAAGGGTTCTCATTGCCTTCCCTTTCCCCGAAGAGGACAGGAAAAAGTGGGAACCCCCCCCCCCCCACCCCCACCCTATAGTAGACTGTTCTGTGTCTAGGTTGTCAAAGGTTTTACCGGTTCATGGTTCAACCGCTTTAAAAGAACCGGCTGACCGCAAGATTGAGACTACGCTCAAATCTCTATACACAGCTACCGGTGTAGCTTTAAGGTCCACCATTGCTTGTGCGTGGATTTCGAAAACCATAGTAAAGTGGTAAGGCACATTACTTCAGGCCTTAGATGCTATGGATAGGTGTGACCTTGAATTGTTTTTGCGTCACATACAGGATTCTGCTGGTTTCATGGTGGAGGCCATGAAGGACATTGGCATGCTGAATGCGAGGGCTATCTCGGCATGCAGAGGACTCTGGCCAGGCAAATGGACTGCGGACGCAGAATCCAAGAAAAGTGTGGAGAACCTACCCTTCACAGGTCAGGCTCTGTTTGGGGATGCATTGGATGCGTGGATTTCCGCGGCAACTGCGGGCAAGTCAACTTTTTTTCCCCTCTTTGTCTTTTGGACCGCAAAAGTTAAAAATAATCCTAAACCCCTTCTACTTTCTTTAGAGGAGGTCGGGAAAAATAAAGAAAACCTGCATCAACAGGATCTAAGGAACAGAAACCAGGTTCTGCTTCCTCAAAATCTTCTGCATGACGGTGGACCTCCCAGACTGGAGATCAGGCAGGTGGGAGCGAGACTAAAAGATTTCAGTCACATCTGGGCGTCATCATGCCTAGACCCCTGGGTAACAGATATTGTTGCCCAGGGGTACAGACTGGAGATTCAAGTACTCCCACCTCACAGATTCTTCAAATCAGGCTTGCCAGCTTCGCTGACATAAAGTGCTATCCTACAGGATGCTGTTCAAAAATTTGTTCAAACAAATGTCATTGTTCCAGTTCCACCTCGCCTACAACACAAGGGTTATTACTCAAACCTGCTTGTGGTGCTGAAACCGGATGGTTCGGTACGGCCAATATTATACCTAAAGTCATTGAACCCCTACTTGAGGGAGTTTAAATTCAAGATGGAGTCTCTGAGAGTTGTGATCTCCGGTCTGGAGGAGGGGGAATTCCTGGTATCCCTGGATATCAAGGATGCATACCTTCACGTTTCGATCTGGCCGCCTCGCCAGGCCTACCTCAGATTTGCGCTGCTGGACTGTCACTATCTGTTCCAGGCACTGCCATTTGGTCTCTCCACGGCACCGTGGGTATTCACCAAGGTCATGGCAGAGATGATGCTACTCCTCCGCAAGCAGGGAGTGAGCATTATTCCATACCTGGGCGATCTGCTGATAAAAGCATCTTCAAGGGAGAGGTTGCAGAGTATTGCGCTCTCAGCTTGACTACTCCGGGATCATGGGTGGATCTTCAACCTTCCAAAGTCACATTTGGAGCCGACTAGGAGACTGCCCTTCCTGGGAATGATACTCGACACGGAGCTGCAGAGGGTGTTTCTACTGGTGGAGAAAGTGTTGGTGATCCAATCGATGGTACGGGACGTCCTGAAGCCAGCCCGGATATCTGTTCATCAGTGCATTCGCCTTGCAATGGACAGGTGATGCTGACTAAAAGAGGCATATGGAGGTTTTACCTTACAAGGGTGAGCAATTGGGTGGAGAAGGGCTCTCAGACCTGGTCTCCACAGCTATAGCTGGTAAATCTGATCTTTTGCCTTATATTCCCTCACAGTCTTAAAAAGCACGACATTATCAAATGCAGTCCTTTCGGTCGCAGAAATACAAGAAAGTACGAGGAGCGTCCTTTCTTACCAGAGGTAAGGGCGCAGGGCACAGCTAGTTCCCAGGAACAGAAGTCCTCCCCGGCCTCTACTAAATCCACCGCATGACGCTGGGGCTCCGCTAAGGGAGTCCGCCCCAGTGGGAACACGTCTTCGACTCTTCAGCCACATCTGAGTTCACTCACAGGTGGATCCCTGGGCAATAGAAATTGTTTCTCAGGGTTACAAGCTGGAATTTGAAGAGGTGCCTCCTAGCCAGTTTTCCTTATCGGCCCTACCGGCTTCTCCCTCAGAAAGGGAGATAATATTAAATACAATTCACACATTGTATCTCCAACAGGTGGTGCTCAAGGTTCCCCTCCTTCAACAAGGAAGGGGATATTACTCAACCTTGGCTGTAGTCCAGAAACCGGACGGTTCGGTCAGACCTATTTTAAAATTAAAATCTCTGAACCTATACTTGAAAAGGTTTAAATTCAAGGTGGAATCGCTCAGAGCGATCATCGCCAGCCTGGAAGGGGGGGATTTTATGGTGTATCTAGACATAAAGGCTGCATACCTTCATGTTCCCATTTATCCACCCCATCAGGCGTACCTGAGAATTACGGTACAGTATTGTCATTACCAATTTCAGGGTAATTGGCGGAAATGATGGTGCTCCTACGCAAGCAAGGAGTCACAATTATCCCATACTTGGACGATCTCCTAATAAGGGCGAGATCAAAAGAGCAGTTGTTGAACAGCGTGTCACTTTCACTGAAGGTGTTTCAGAAACACTGCTGGATTCTCAATATCCCAAAGTCACAGTTGGTTCCTACGACTTGTCAGACCTTCTTGGGCATGATTCTGGATACAGACCAGAAAAGGGTTTTTCTTCCGATAGAAAAAGCTCAGGAACTCATGACTCTAGTCAAGAACCTGTTGAAGCCAAAACAAGTGTCAGTGCATCATTGCACTCAAGTCCTGGGAAAAATGGTGGTGACGTACGAAGCCATTCACTTCGGCAGGTTCCATGCAAGGACTTTCCAATGGGACCTATTGGACAAATGGTCTGGGTCACATCTGCAAATGCATCAGTGGATCACCCTGTCCCCCAGGGCCAGGGTATCTCTCCTGTGGTGGCTGCAGAGTGCTCACCTTCTAGAGTGCCGCAGGTTCGGCATTCAGGATCAGATCCTGGTGACCACGAACGCAAACCTCCGAGGTTGGGGAGCAGTCACACAGGGAAGAAATTTCCAAGGCCTTTGGTCAAGTCAAGAAACTTGTCTTCACATCAACATCCTGGAACTAAGGGCCCTATACAACGCCCTACGTCAAGCGGAGACCTTATTTCGCGACCGACCAGTTCTGATCCAGTCAGACAACGTCACCGCAGTAGCTCATGTAAACCGCCAGGGCGGCACAAGGAGCTGAGTGGCGATGGCAGAAGCCACTAGAATTCTTTGCTGGGCGGAAAATCATGTAAGCGCACTGTCAGCAGTGTTCATTCCGGGAGTGGACAACTGGAAGCAGACTTCCTCAGCAGACACGACCTGCATCAGGGAGAGTGGGGACTTCATCAGGAAGTCTTCGCACAGATTGCAAGTCGGGGACTGCCCCAAATAGACATGATGGCGTCCCGTCTCAACAAAAAGCTACAAAGGTATTGCGCCAGGTCAAGAGATCCTCAAGCGGTAGCTGTCGACGCCCTAGTGACACCGTGGATGTTCCAGTCGGTCTATGTATTCCCCCCTCTTCCTCTCATACCCAAGGTGTTGAGAATAATAAGAAAAAGAGGAGTGAGAACATTAATCATTGTTCCGGATTGGCCACGAAGGGCCTGGTATCCGGATCTGCAGGAAATGCTCACAGAAGATCCGTGGCCTCTTCCTCTAAGGCAGGACTTGTTGCAACAGGGTCCCTGTCTGTTCCAAGACTTACCACGGCTGAGTTTGACGGCATGGTGGTTGAAGGCCGGATCCTAGCGGAAAAAGTTATTCCGGATGAGGTCATTCCTACGCTAATAATGGCTAGGAAGGACGTGACATCTAAACATTATCACCGAATATGGCGAAAATATGTTTCTTGGTGTGAGGCCAGGAATGCTCCTACGGAAGAATTCCATCTAGGTCGTTTTCTTCACTTCCTACAAACTGGAGTGAATTTGGGCCTAAAATTAGGCTCCATTAAAGTTCAGATTTCGGCCTTATCCATTTTCTTTCAAAAGGAATTGGCCTCTCTACCTGAAGTACAGACTTTTGTGAAGGGAGTACTGCATATTCAGCCTCCTTTTGTACCTCCGGTGGCACCTTGGGACCTTAACGTGGTGTTAAGTTTCCTTAAGTCACATTGGTTTGAACCATTTAGAACAGTGGAGTTGAAATATCTCGCTTGGAAGGTGGTCATGTTAGCCTTAGTTTCGGCTAGGCGAGTTTCGGAATTAGCGGCTTTATCACATAAAAGCCCCTATCTGGTTTTCCATATGGATAGAGCGGAATTGTGGACCCGTCCTCAATTCCTACCTAAGGTGGTCTCATCCTTTCATATGAACCAACCTATTGTCGTGCCTGTGGCTACACGTGACTTGGAGGATTCAGAGTCCCTTGATGTGGTCAGGGCTTTGAAAATTGACGTGGCCAGAACAGCTAGGATCAGAAAAACAGAAGCACTGTTTGTCCTGTATGCAGCCAACAAGGTCGGCGGCCCTGCTTCAAAGCATACTATTGCTCGCTGGATCTGTAACACGATTCAGCAGGCGCATTCTACGGCAGGATTGCCGTTACCAAAATCGGTTAAGGCCCATTCCACTAGGAAGGTGGGCTCTTCTTGGGCGGCTGCCCGAGGGGTCTCGGCACTACAGCTGTGCCGAGCTGCTACTTGGTCGGGGTCAAACACCTTTGCAAAGTTCTATAAGTTTGATACCCTGGCTGAGGAGGACCTCCTGTTTGCTCAATCGGTGCTGCAGAGTCATCCGCACTCTCCTGCCCGTTTGGGAGCTTTGGTATAATCCCCATGGTCCTTACGGAGTCCCAGCATCCTCTAGGACGTTAGGGAAAATAAGATTTTAAACCTACCGGTAAATCTTTTTTCTCGTAGTCCGTAGAGGATGCTGGGCGCCCGTCCCAAGTGCGGACTTCTTCTGCAAGACTTGTATATAGTTTTGCTTACATAAGGGTTATGTTAGTTTTCATCGGTCTGGTACTGATGCTATGTTTTCATACTGTTAACTGGTTCGTATATAACACAAGTTATACGGTGTGAATGGTGTTGGCTGGTATGAATATTGCCCTTGGATTAACAAAAATCCTTTCCTCGTACTGTCCGTCTCCTCTGGGCACAGTTTCTCTAACTGAGGTCTGGAGGAGGGGCATAGAGGGAGGAGCCAGTGCACACCCAGATCCAAAGTCTTTCTTAAAGTGCCCATGTCTCCTGCGGAGCCTGTCTATCCCCATGGTCCTTACGGAGTCCCAGCATCCTCCACGGACTACGAGAAAAAGATTTACCGGTAGGTTTAAAATCTTATTTTAATTACCTACCGGTAAATCCTTTTTCTCGTAGTCCATATAGGATGCTGGGCGCCTGCCCAGTGCTTCGTATTCCTGTAATTGTTACTTGGTTCAGTTTATTGGTTCAGCAGTTGCTGATTCGTTCCAAGTTGGTTAGCTTGGCTTTCCTTTTTGTTCTGTGTGAGCTGGTGTGAATCTCACCACTATCTGTGTATTTCCTTCTCTCGAAGTTTGTCCGTCTCCTCAGGCACAGGTTCAAAACCGAGTCTGGTAGGAGGGACATAGAGGGAGGAGCCAGCCCACACTGTTAAACTCTTAAAGTGCCCGTGGCTCCTAGTGGACCCATCTATACCCCATGGTACAAATGTGGACCCAAGCATCCTCTACGGACTACAAGAAAAGGATTTACTGGTAGGTAATTAAAATCCTATTGGGTTTAAATGAACAAACAGAGAATATCTACATCTCGATAATTGCAAATTCGGACCAAAAAGAAAAAAAGCAGTTAATCATAGGGATGGAGAACAATACATATGTGCAATTACTAGGCGGAAGCATATATAAGATAATGCAAATATGAAGAGCGACAATAAGTAATACAACATAGGTTATTAAATGATGTAAAGATTGGGGACAGTAGTGTCATAAGTAACAATGGAAATGCAAGAGGAAACATGTTGGACCTTTTTTAGTGGTACAGCAGGATATTGGGGATGACCAGGGAAGGGTCACCGCTTGGGAGGAGTACCAGGTGGACCATATTAAATGAAACTTCTCTACTGTATTGTGGAGACTAGTGGTATACTCCATCACTATCAACCTAAAATATACCTACCAAATTTTGTTCAGAAGTTCTTGTTGGTTTGGAGTGTCCAGCTTCTTCCAGTTATGTGCCAGTTGATATTTGGCTAGGCAGGGCATGTGGAAGATCAGTTTCTTAGCGTTTTTAGTCAACCAGGGCACACAGAAGAAGGTTGACAGGGGATAAGGCAAGGGATAAAGCCACAACTGTCGATATAAGGGAGTGGACCACGTTCCTGAATGGAATGGAATCCTTTTTAGCAGGGACGTGCGGTGAGCAAAATAGCTCAGGAGGCACTGGCTAGCACCAGAGACAGATTTACATGCAATATATGAGCCAAAGCGTACATCTGGGCATTATACACAGGTACAGCAGTATAAATTCCGGGAAATTTGAGTTTTGATCAGAGATGTGCGGAAAAGATAGGTAGGTGAGGCACTGCCTCACCTGCCATAGACTTTTTACTCAAGAGTTTTGGCTATAAAAATGATTAGAATAATGCAAAGAAGATATTTCTAACATTCTTTGTATTTTTCATATACTTTATACAGTCAACTCTGGCACGAATGTTAGTATGACAGGAAAGGCTCTGCCTCACCCCACCGCACGTCACTGCTTTTTAGCCATTAGCCAATCATTTTAAGTTTGAAAAAATGTGCCTACTTGGCCACAGTACCTCCAACACAGGTCAGAAGTGACAGGAGATATCTGATGACTGCATTCTGGGACTAGTTACTATCTGGGGAAACTTTTTATATGAGCTTTCTCGAATAGTCACACTAATGGAACATTTCGAAATACGCGTATTATTTCCCACGTATCATCTCCCAGTGGGTACGCCAAGTCCACCTCTCATATAAGTCTACGGGTAGTGAGGGAGGGGACTCTATTGTCAAAAATATATTGGTATAGAAAGGATGTAGTACCCTTGACATTGGGTTGATGTGTACATATCTTTTCTGTTGCACAAAGAATTTGAGACTGGAGAGCAGAAAGTAAGGAGGTAACAAAATAGTAAATTTATAAAATACTGGTATTGAGAGGAGTTGGGGATTCCATGGTTTTTGCTGGATTTCAGCAAGAGACTGTGGGGCAGATTGTCCTACCTGCAGCTAGCCAAGCAGATGCATGGCTGGAAAGAAGTGTTCTACAAGGGGTTTGAGGAGAGAGAGAGCAAATTTCTTAAGTACAAATAGTTTTTAATAATCTTCTGATCTATTGCTTTTAGTTTGTAGATTGTGACATACTACCAGCAATACAAATGTGATAAATGCACTACTGATCTTAGACAACTTGACAAATTTATGCAGGAGTGAAAGGAAAGGCGTTAACACTGTTTTCACTGTTCTTGTGGAGTCTCCTAGAAGAATGCATTAGCACTTTGAAAATGAACAGTATCAGCTCAGAGACAGATGGTAACAAATGCATACTTCTGCCAGCAGCAAACACCATTTGAGTCATCCTTGCACACACTAGTGGAGCAGATGGAATTGTTAGGTAGAAAATAACTTAATTTTACCAAATCTTAATTTTGGAATCTAATTGCCCTAAAATATAGATGATACATTTTTTTTTTTTTCTTCTTAACCTTTAGGTGTGATAAAGGGACGTATACACATTCATCCTCTGGTAACCACCTATATGTAATTGATATGGAGATAATAATGCCACTATTTCCATAGCGTGATCTATGTAAATTTCTTATGTGATATTCTTTCTGCTTTTTTAATCTGTTTTTAAAATAAACCCCCATCAAATTAGGTGCTTTTAACGAATACATATGTAATACCGGCAGATGGGATTCCGGCTGTCAATATGACTGTGGATTCCCGGCAGCGAGTACCCTTGTGGGCTCGCTGTGCTCACCACGCTTCAGGCCCGGTGATGTGTTTTGCTAGCCCCAGGTTGTGTGTCTCAGCATTTTTTATTACGTTTGTTTTTTCTCCCTGTGTTTTTCCTGGGTTTCTACTAATACTTCAAAAATATACTAGTAGGTAAATTGACCCTTAGCAGAAATGGCCCCTGTGTCTGCATGTTAGTGAATTTAGAATGAGGGCACTAATTTGGTTGGTACTGATGTGAATGGTTTCACTATACAGAACTAGGTAATTAAACTGATGCTATGTAAATGAAAATACTAAATACTGCCAAAAACCTG
The DNA here is from genome assembly GCF_028390025.1 of Pseudophryne corroboree. Classification (NCBI taxonomy): domain Eukaryota; kingdom Metazoa; phylum Chordata; class Amphibia; order Anura; family Myobatrachidae; genus Pseudophryne; species Pseudophryne corroboree. The sequence goes on from NC_086449.1 coordinate 539,244,775, forward strand.
ATAATCCTGAAGGTGTGTGTGTGTGTGTGGTGGTGTTGTTGTTGTTGTTGTTGTTTTTTTTTTTTTTTTTTTTTTTAATGCCTCACACAGTACATTAACTCGTTTCTGTATGTTCACTGGCTGTTACAATTTGTGAGAAATGCTTAAACAACTCAATTTAGTTTTTCAACATAGGCTTGTAATAGTGTTTTATATGATGCAGAAAAAAATGCCTCAAATACCTTTAAATTATTTCTTTCAGATCAGTCATGACATATTTTGTAGCTGTATAGTGCTGCTTTAATCATTGCCACTTTTCCTGCCTGACATCATTGGCAGTCTGGTCCCAATCAATCCTTCATGGGCATAGATCAGCAGAGACAAGTCAATATATATCACAAGGCGAGCGAACTTGGGTTGGGAGTAGGGAAGGGAAAAACTATGCATGTGAGTTTAATGTATGCACAGGGGAATGGGGGGGTTGTCCACTTATTAAATAGAATGAGGTGTTAAAAGAAACCAATTTGGACAAATGCTGCAACCACAAACTGTGAATGGATATAGTTTAATCAGCTTTATTTTTTAAATTAACTTTGCTGTATATTTACACGACTCGTGCTCCTGATAACCGCACAATTCAGATACAAGCGTTAAATTGCGTGTATTGGGGCAATGTCTGTTAATTCTGCAGTGCTCATCCTACTGTATGTGGACTGCATGAAATTGTGGGGAAATCACTTGGAACTCCAAATGAGTGAGAAAAAGGACAGGACTGTGTGAATGGCTTTTAGTGGCAAGAAGCTAAAGTAAAGAATGAGAAGTGGTCGTTTTTTGTAAAAATATTTTTATTATCCCCCCAGCGTCTTATAAATTTATGGAAAAAAATGAATTCCGTCAAATTTGTATCTATAGTATTTTGGGGTACATTACAATATTTCTATGGTACTTATTAAGCATGGTTATACAAGTTTTTGAAACACACACTTTTTGCAAGTTCAAAACTCCCCTTTCCTAGCATTACAACATCTAAACATGTCCCCATTTTTTTTTTTTTTCTGCTTTTAGCAAAATAAACATGTCTGTCTTGGCAATGTTTAAATATTTTAAAATCTTGTAAATACATTATATAGGAGGGTGGGTTCCAGGGAGTACTGCATTGAGTCCTGACATTTCCACATTAAAATAAGGATGTAGTCGGGATGCCGACTGTCACAATATCGACTGTGGCATCCAGACTGTCAGAATCCCAACACATTCCACCTGTAAGTATAACTTTTTAGGCTGTGGGCTGTTGAGCTAAGAGTAAAGGTGCGTACATTCCAGCCGATATCGGCTGGTTTAGAACGATATTGTCTAGTGTGTACAGATTATGGGGTATATGCAATTGCCGGCGAATTGCGGCAATTTTTCGCCCGTTTTTTAATTCGACACAATTTGACTGTCGAATTCCGCCAGGTGGGTGCCGGAATTCTACATATTCAATAAAAAACGGATTCGACAGTCCCGCTGTCGAAAAACGCCCGATTTGACGGATTTTGATTAGATTTTTAAAAATGTTAAACGGGAAAAAACTGTAAAAAACCCGAAAAAAAATTGCGTGGGGTCCCCCCTCCTAAGCATAACCAGCCTCGGGCTCTTTGAGCCGGTCCTGGTTGCCAAACATACGGGGAAAAAAATGACAGGGGATCCCCCGTATTTTAACAACCAGCACCGGGCTCTGCGCCTGGTCCTGGTGCAAAAAATACGGGGGACAAAAAGAGTAGGGGTCCCCCCGTATTTTTTTTGTACCAGCACCGGGCTCCACTAGCTGGACAGATAATGCCACAGCCGGGGGTCACTTTTATACAGCGCCCTGCGGCCGTGGCATTAAATATCCAACTAATCACCCCTGGCTGGGGTACCCTGGAGGAGTGGGGACCCCTTCAATCAAGGGGTCCCCCCCCAGCCACCCAAGGGCCAGGGGTGAAGCCCGAGGCTGTCCGTCTCTCCCCCCCCCCCCCCCCCCATCCAAGGGCTGCGGATGGGGGGCCGATAGCCTTGAGTAAAATGCACGAATATTGTTTTTTTCCAGAAGCACTACAAGTCCCAGCAAGCCTCCCCGCAAACTGGTACTTGGAGAACCATAAGTACCAGCATGCGGGTGGAAAAACGGGCCCGTTGGTACCTGTAGTTCTACTGGAAAAAAAATACCCAAATATAAACAGGAGACATACACCGTGAAAGTAAAAGTTTATTTCAAACATGCCGACACATACATACTTATGTTGACCCGCCGACTGCCACGTCTCCAATGTCGCCGACGATCCGGGGTACCTGTGAATAAAATTATACTCGCCTCAATCCAGTGTCCTGTGATTTGTAATCCACGTACTTGGCAAAACAAAAAAACAAATACCCGGACCACACGGACTGAAAGGGGTCCCATGTTTACACATGGGACCCCTTTCCCCGAATGCAGAGACCCCCCCGTGACTCCTGTCACAGAAAGGTCCCTTCAGCCAATCAGGAAGCGACACTTCGTGGCACTCACCTGATTGGCTCTGCGCGTCTGAGCTCAGATGCGCATTGCATAGCCCCCTCCATTACTTTCAATGGTGGGAACTTTGCGGTCAGCGGTGAGGTCACCCGCGGTCAGCGGCTGACCGCGGGTAACCCCACCGCTGACCGCAAAGTTCCCACCATTGAAACTATTGGAGGGAGCTGTGCGATGCGCTGTCTGCCAGCTCAGACGCGCATACAGCCAATCAGGAGAGTGCCACGAAGTGGCGCTTCCTGATTGGCTGAAGGGACCTTTCTGTGACAGGAGTCACGGGGGGGGGGTCTCTGCATTCGGGGAAAGGGGTCCCATGTGTAATCATGGGACCCCTTTCAGTCCGTCTGGTTCGGGTTAATGCAGTTTGTTTTTTTGCCAAGTACGTGGATTCTAATAAAAGACCAGGACACTGGATCAGGTGAGTTTAATTTTATTTTCAGGTACCCCGGACGTCGACATTGGAGACGAGGCCAGAGTCGGAGTGTCAACATAGGTAAGTATGTGTGTCAGCATGTATGTAATAAAGTTATACTTTCACGGTGTCTGTGTCCTGTTTTTATTTGTTTTTTTTTTTTTGCAGTAGAACTACAGGTACCAGCGGGCCTGTTTCCCCCCTGCATGCTGGTACTTGTGGTTCTCCAAGTACCGGCTTGCGGGGGAGGCTTGCTGGGACTTGTAGTTCTTCTGCAATAAACAATATTCTTACATTTTACTCAAGGCGATCAGCCCCCCATCCGCAGCCCTTGGATGGGGGGGACAGCCTCTGGCTTCACCCCTGGCCCTTGGGTGGCTGGGGGGGGACCCCTTGATTGAAGGGGTCCCCACTCCTCCAGGGTACCCCGGCCAGGGGTGACTAGTTGGATATTTAATGCCACGGCCGCAGGGCGCTGTATAAAAGTGACCCCCGGCTGTGGCATTATCTGTCCAGCTAGTGGAGCCCGATGCTGGTACAAAAAATACGGGGGACCCCTACTTTTTGTCCCCCGTATTTTTTGCACCAGGACCAGGCGCAGAGCCCGGTGCTGGTTGTTAAACGGGGGATCCCCTGTCATTTTTTTCTCCGTATTTTGGCAACCAGGACCGGCTCAAAGAGCCCGAGGCTGGTTATGCTTAGGAGGGGGGACCCCACACATTTTTTATTTTTTTCCCCAGATTTTTACCATTCCATTAAAAAAAATATATATTTTTAAAAATATATAAATAATACTTGTGCCTCCAAAATAGACAAACCAAGTACCTAATCCCTTCTAATATAAATAGATATGCTATTACCAATAAAAAAAACACAAAAAAACATGTTTTTAAATTTTTTTTATTAGATTCCGCCAGCAAAGTGTGGCGGATTGAAAGTGACGAATTTACTGTCTAAAAGCACTGTTGTCGAATTTACAATCTTCAATTGAATATACTTTTGTCGAATTGCCGCATTTGTACCATTGCAGAAATGTCGAATTTGACAAATGTCGAATTTCAAAAAGTCGAATTTGGAAAGTCCGTTTTTTTGACGAAAAGTACTGAATTGCATTGTCGAATTTTTTTTGTGGCGAAAATGTCCCATTTTTCGATATTTTCGGGAATTCGACCGCAATTGCATATACCCCTATATATTTTACAATGCGTACTCCTGCGGGTTGTCTGTGACGTTGTGTCTCAGGTCCGACTGGCCATATCACAGACAAGGGCCATGCTGCAGAATGGCCCCATTCCACCCCTCTCCTCCAGCGTTTGTTTCTGACATCCGCAAGGGTGTATGCACTTGCTGATGTTTGGTTCTGTGGCAGACGCCATTGCATCGTTTGCGATGTCATCGTACTGAGTACATAACCTTAGGGTTACAGTAGTTACCAATACAGTGCCGTGCTAAAGTATTCACCTGGATTGGATTTTTACCTATTTTGTTACATTACAACCTGTAATTTAAAAAAAAAAAATGTTAATCTGAATTTTATGTGATGGATCTGCACAAAATAGTTTAAGTTGATGAAGTGAAATGAGAAATTTATATCAAAGAATATTTATAAATAAAAATTTGAAAATGTGCATATGTATTCACCCCCTTTGCTATGAAGCCCCTCAAAAGTTCTGGTGCAACCAATTACCTTCAGAAGTCACATAATTAGTTTAAATGAAGTCCACCTGTGTGCAATCTAAATGTCACATGATCTGTCAGTATAAACACACCTTTTCTGAAAGGCCACCACTAAGCAAGAGGCATCACACTGAAGACCAAGGAGCTCTCCAGACAAGTCAGGGACAAAGTTGTTGAGAAATACAAGTCAGGGTTGGGTTATTAAAAAAATAAATAAAAAATAATCAAATCTTTGATCCCCCTCAGCACCATCATATAAATCATCTTCAAATGGAAAACATGGTACCACAACAAACCCGCCATGAGAGGGCCGGCCACCAAAACTCACAGACCGGTCAAGGAGGGCATTAATCAGAGAAGGAGCACAGAGACCAAAGGTAACCCTGAAGGAGCTGCAGAGTTCCACAGCAGAGACTGGTGTATCTGCGCATGTGACCACAATAAGCCATACACTCCATAGAGTTGTGCTTTTATGGAAGAGTGGCCAGACAAAAATGCCATTACTTGGTGTTAAAAATAAGAAGGCACGTTTTGAGTTTGCCAAAAGGCATGTGAACGACTCCCCAAATGTATGGAGGAAGGTGCTCTGGTCAGATGAGACTAAAATTTTACTTTTTGGCCAGCAAGGAAAACACTGGCGCAAACCCAACACCTCTCATCACAGCAACACCATCCCCACAGTGAAACATGGTGGTGGTGGCAGCATCATGCTGTGGGGATGTTTTTCAGCAGCAGGGACTGGTAAACCGTTTCGAGTCGAGGGAAAGATGGATGGTGCTAAATACAGGGATATTCTTGAGTAAAACCTGTTTCAGTCTGCATGTGATTTGAGACTAGGACGGAGGTTCACCTTCCAGCAAGACAATGACCCGAAGAATATTGTTACAGCAACACTCGAGTGGTTTTAGGGGAAACACTTAAATGTGCTGGAATGGCCTAGTCAAAGCCCAGATCTCAATCCCATTGAGAAGCTGTGGTCAGACTTGAAGATTGCTGTTCACAAGCAGAAACCATCCAACAAGAAAGAGCTGGAGCACTTTTGCCTTTAGGAATGGGCAAAAATCCCAGTGGCAAGCTCATAGAGACTTATCCAAAGTGACTTGCAGCTGTAACTGTCTCAAAAGATGGCTTTACAAAGTACTGACTTTAGGGGGTAAATAGTTATGAATGCTGAAGTTTTCTGTTTATTTTGTCTTATTTATTTGCTTAAAAAAAAAAAATCAAGTTGTAGGCATGTTCTGTGAATGAAATGATTCAAACCTACAAACCATTTTAATTCCAGGTTATGAGGCAACACCACATGAAAAATGCAAAGGGGTGGGGGTGAATACTTTAGCAAGGCACTGTATGTGTCAGATTGTGACAGTCAGGATGCCGCTATCTGTGTTTTGACTGTCTGCATCTTGACTGTTGGGATCCCATACCTAAATGAAAATAAGGACATATCACATACTCTGGATGTTCTAAATAAAAGCTACATTAACTACTGTTGGAACCTGCTTTATTTGAATTGAATAGTAAAAAGTAATGTGAGGTAAATTTACATTTGCCTCTCGATTGAGTTCTAGTCTTTCAAGTAATTTCAGGTGAGTCAAAAAGGCTAGTGTGCATCTGAACCAGGCAGAGATTAACAAAAGGCAAAAGCATACAAATGAGGGAGAGGTGATTAGAAAACATATCCTTTAAAGCACAATTAAACATCAAGTACAGAGTTTTCATTATAGTATTTTCAGATTGTCTGTGATTGCACTAGACTGTAATTGTCTGCACCCAGTATATATATATATATATATATATATATATATATATATATATATATATATATATATATATATATATATATATATATATATATATATATATATTTCCCAGGATTGCCCCGTCACTCCTCCAAAGCAGCTGGCTGTGGTGCCCTTCCTTGTGGACCAGCAGGCCCACCAATGTAGAACCACAGAAATCAGGTGGCACTCACAGACTTGAGACTTGTAGTGAAACCAAACTTCACTCCGTGAAGAAATTTATTGTGAAACAGGTAACGTTTCGGGGACGTATCCCCTTCCTCAGACAATTCACAAATGCAAAGTACAGTGTATAAATACCATCTAAAGACCCCACTTACCGTCACGACTCCCAGCTGCGTGGACCACGGCGTATCTCGGCGTCTCCCGGCCCGCACTTCCGGCTACGACGTCACCGCCCGACCGGAAGTGACACGTTCAGGCTTCGCCGGTCACCATGGCTACGCGCTGGGAGCCCTGTGGAAACAAACAAAACACGGCACATGTTCATTAATATCAAAGCTGAACATATGTGAAAAATAACACACTTTTCAACAGCGCTCACTTGGAGCTAGAGTGTGTCAATAAAAACAAGTACATACTGGTCAAACATAACACAATAAGACATCAACATCTAAAATCCTATATAATCATTTAAAACCACCTTAACAAAACCAGTCTGGTGCAGATGACCCTGGAATGTGAACAACACTCATATGTGACAAATATATTAAATAAAAACACCCTACACTGGGTAACACAGGACATGGATGGCTCTATTAATAGGGGAACCATGATGAATATCGATACGCTGTTTATGAAAACATTCCCCCATCAAGTATGATGACTATACCAAAACCATGTGATAAGACTGCGCTGGACATTCTCACTCTAAAACATGATTAATTAGCAGAGACTGATTTTTTATATCAAGAGCATTTTTCTGAAAGATGTATACATTGGTGTATGGACTCATATCAGTCTTAACCTAGAGGAAATTGATTAGTCCTAGGGACTCATTAAGTCCTCTGGGGGCTAGACAATCCAGGCGAAAAATCCACCTGGATTCTAGCTGTAACAATTTTTTCCCCCGGTCACCACCCCTCATGGACGCTGGAACGTGATCAATGGCCCTATATCTTAAGCTTGCCAGCGTGTGGTGCTGTGTGGCAAAGTGCCTAGCCACAGGTTGGTCACTAGTCCCTACAACAAGGGCTGCCTGTATGGCAGACCTATGTTGGGTTAGTCTAACCTTCAATTGGCATTCCGTTTTGCCCACATAATAGAGCCCGCAAGGGCACACTATTATGTAGATCACGAATCGGGAAGTGCAGGTGAGTGGCCACCTGATTTTCAGTCGTTGGTCTGTATGGGGATGAGGAAAGGTTTCGCATACTAGAAAGAATGAGCAAGTCGTGCACCCCAAACATTTAAAACATCTGTTTTTCTTACTTAAAAAGTGCTTGGGTGCATTCTTGGCGTCAAAACCCGTGATATCGGTCTTGACCACCAAGTCTTTCAAGTTTTTTCCTCTCGCAAAGCTCGCCATGAGTATGCTGTTTTGAAAACATTTTAAATCCGGGTCCGTGGTGACCATTTGCCACATGCCCCTGACTTGCTTAACCAGAGCGGGACTGTTGGCATTGTACTCAGTCACCCATGGAATAGTCTCCCTGGGCAGTGTTTTATGGCGCTGCTTGGTGTGTTTCTGAAAATTATTCAGAGCTCTATCTCGTGCTTTTTTAAGTTCTGATAATGCGTATCCTCTCTCACTAAATTTGATGATCATCTCCTCTAGCTGCACCTCACGTGTAGTGGGATTTGTATTGTTTCTGCAAACCCTAAGGAGTTGAGAATAGGGCAAACTGCGGATCATCGCTTTGGGGTGGGAGCTCTCTGCCCGAAGCACGGTATTGCGATCTGTGGGTTTTTTATAAAGGGCTGTCTCAACCCGCCCTTCTACCAACTGAATCCGAACATCTAAATAGCAGATGTCCGTTTTACTCAGTGTCCAAGTCAATTTGATAGGACCATTAGTGTTATTATGTTTCAAAATGATCTCTATTAGTTTTTGTATGTCATTGCACAGAATCAGGAGGTCGTCGATGTAGCGGAAATGTAATAAAATTTTACTTGAAATATTCACGTCTACAAAGAACAAATCCCTCTCAACCTCCCACATAAAACAATTGGCAAACGATGGGGCCACCGGGGACCCCATCGAACAGCCCGTTAGTTGTCTGTAAAACTTCCCGTTAAACAAAAAAATTATGCGTCAATGTGAAGGTAAGTAGCTCAATAAACAAATCAATATCAGGACCCAAATAGAGGCCGTTACCCGTGATCAGCCTTCTAACCGCCTCCAACCCAGCCTCATGGGGGATACATGCATAGAGGCTGGTCACGTCCAAGTTTGGCTTCACTACAAGTCTGTGAGTGCCACCTGATTTCTGTATGTATGTGTGTGTGTATATGTATATGTATGTATATATATATATATATATATATATATATATATATATATATATATATATATATATATATTAGTTCAAGTCAAATTACTTTCTAATAAATATTTAAAGTGCCAGCTCTAATTTATACTGCGGACGCCAGGCGCATCTTATTACCATGTGCTATGAATGTGCGCTGTACGTAGCAAAATCCTATATTCCATAATAGAAAACAATACACCCACACATTATCTGAGTTCCAAAGCTCATTGATGTATAGATTTGTTATTAAAAGGATATGTATACAATATATCACATGTACAGTATATATATATATATATATATATATATATATATATATATATATATATATATATATATATATTTATATATATATTTACATGGTTACAATTTACACAGCAGTTATTACAAACTAATTCATTACAGACACGGCCAGCATACAATTACCATCTCTCTCAATGCACTTTATGCACTAATCGCTCCAGTTCTTCCACCTTTAACTCTGCCTCAACACCAGCTAACAGCAGCAGAGTATCGCCAACACACCATCTCGCTCAGGACCCAGGAGAGTAACTGAACAGGAAACTCTTCTGTGTGGGATCAGCTATACTCTGAGTCTGTTGGGTGCGTGCACAGATCTCTTGTTTTTGGTCTAGGGGAGGGCACTTTCTCATTCATGATGAGTCATTGGTCAGTGTGAGGGCTTTTGTTCAAGGTTGCTGGTCTCTGGTTTCCTGTCCATCATATGCTCCTTTGAAAATCCTTTTGTTCCAGTAAAAGTGACTTCATATTCCTACATTTAATCATATCTACTCATGGCAATGTGCTACAACTTAACACAGGCATCAAATTAATCCACACATTAATCTGGTTACTTTGACACCAAGCACGACATGTCCATCTTGATCCACTCCAACAATACACATACATCACGTTATATTCCATTATATAATTTGAAACCTTATGATGTCTGGTGCTTGATATGTTTAAATTTAATGTGCTGTATAAAATGTGTTAAATATATCTTTGTGGCATGTCTGTGTAAATGCGTATGTTAATATATATTGCTGCGCGTATTTGCAAGCATAGCGACTCATAATGTGTGGGGTTTGTATGTTCTCTCTATGTAATATTTTTGACTTCGACTATATTTCTCTATCGTCCTAGTGGATGCTGGGGTTCCTGAAAGGACCATGGGGAATAGCGGCTCCGCAGGAGACAGGGCACAAAAGTAAAGCTTTCCGATCAGGTGGTGTGCACTGGCTCCTCCCCCTATGACCCTCCTCCAAGCCAGTTAGATTTTTGTGCCCGGCCGAGAAGGGTGCAATCTAGGTGGCTCTCCTAAAGAGCTGCTTAGAAAAGTTTAGCTTAGGTTTTTTATTTTACAGTGAGTCCTGCTGGCAACAGGATCACTGCAACGAGGGACTTAGGGGAGAAGAAGTGAACTCACCTGCGTGCAGGATGGATTGGCTTCTTGGCTACTGGACATCAGCTCCAGAGGGACGATCACAGGTACAGCCTGGATGGTCACCGGAGCCTTGCCGCCGGCCCCCTTGCAGATGCTGAAGTAAGAAGAGGTCCAGAATCGGCGGCAGAAGACTCCTCAGTCTTCTAAAGGTAGCGCACAGCACTGCAGCTGTGCGCCATTTTCCTCTCAGCACACTTCACACGGCAGTCACTGAGGGTGCAGGGCGCTGGGAGGGGGGCGCCCTGGGAGGCAAATGAATACCTATTTTGGCTAAAAATACCTCACATATAGCCTCCGGAGGCTATATGGAGATATTTAACCCCTGCCAGAATCCGTTAAGAGCGGGAGACGAGGCCGCCGAAAAAGGGGCGGGGCCTATCTCCTCAGCACACAGCGCCATTTTCCCTCACAGAAAGGCTGGAGGGAAGGCTCCCAGGCTCTCCCCTGCACTGCACTACAGAAACAGGGTTAAAACAGAGAGGGGGGGCACTAATTTGGCGTTAGAAATATATAAAAAAGATGCTATAAGGGAAAACACTTATATAAGGTTGTCCCTATATAATTATAGCGTTTTTGGTGTGTGCTGGTAAACTCTCCCTCTGTCTCTCCAAAGGGCTAGTGGGTCCTGTCCTCTATCAGAGCATTCCCTGTGTGTGTGCTGTGTGTCGGTACGTGTGTGTCGACATGTATGAGGACGATGTTGGTGAGGAGGCGGAGCAATTGCCTGTAATGGTGATGTCACTCTCTAGGGAGTCGACACCGGAATGGATGGCTTATTTAGGGAATTACGTGATAATGTCAACACGCTGCAAGGTCGGTTGACGACATGAGACGGCCGACAAACAATTAGTACCGGTCCAGACGTCTCAAAAACACCGTCAGGGGTTTTAAAACGCCCGTTTACTTTAGTCGGTCGACACAGACACAGACGGGGACACTGAATCCAGTGTCGACGGTGAATAAACAAACGTATTCCTTATTAGGGCCACACGTTAAAGGCAATGAAGGAGGTGTTACATATTTCTGATACTACAAGTACCACAAAAGAGGGTATTATGTGGGATGTGAAAAAACTACCGTAGTTTTTCCTGAATCAGATAAATTAAATAAAGTGTGTGATGATGCGTGGGTTCCCCCCGATAGAAAATTATGGGCGGTATACCCTTTCCCGCCAGAAGTTAGGGCGCGTTGGGAAACACCCCTTAGGGTGGATAAGGCGCTCACACGCTTATCAAAACAAGTGGCGGTACCGTCTATAGATAGGGCCGTCCTCAAGGACCAGCTGACAGGAGGCTGGAAAATATCATAAAAAGTATATACACACATACTGGTGTTATACTGCGACCAGCGATCGCCTCAGCCTGGATGTGCAGAGCTGGGGTGGCTTGGTCGGATTCCCTGACTAAAAATATTGATACCCTTGACAGGGACAGTATTTTATTGACTATAGAGCATTTAAAGGATGTATTTCTATATATGCGAGATGCACAGAGGGATATTTGCACTCTGGCATCAAGAGTAAATGCGATGTCCATATCTGCCAGAAGATGTTATGGACACGACAGTGGTCAGGTGATGCAGATTCCAAACGGCACAAAGGTGTATTGCCGTATAAAGGAAGAGGAGTTATTTGGGGTTGGTCCATCGGACCTGGTGGCCACGGCAACTGCTGGAAAATCCGCCGTTTTTACCCTAAGTCACATCTCTGCAGAAAAAGACACCGTCTTTTCAGCCTCAGTCCTTTCGTCCCTATAAGATCATATCTGCCCAGGGATAGAGGAAAGGGAAGAAGACTGCAGCAGGCAGCCCATTCCCAGGAACAGAAGCGTTCCACCGCTTCTGACAAGTTCTCAGCATGGCGCTGAGACCGTACAGGACCCCTGGATCCTACAAGTAGTATCCCAGGGGTACAGATTGGAATGTCGAGACGTTTCACCTTCGCAGGCTCCTGAAGTCTGTTTTACCAAGGTCTCCCTCCGACAAGGAGGCAGTATGGGAAAAAATTCACAAGCTGTATTCCCAGCAGGTGATAATTAAATTACCCCTCCTACTACAAGAAAAGGGGTATTATTCCACACTATATTGTGGTACTGAAGCCAGAAGGCTAGGTGAGACTTATTCTAAAAAATTTTTTTGAACACTTACAAAGGTTCAAATCAAGATGGAGTCACTCAGAGCAGTGATAACGAACCAGGAAGAAGGGGACTATATAGTGTCCCGGGACATCAGGGATGCTTACCTCTATGTCCCAAATTTGCCCTTCTCACTAAGGGTACCTCAGGTTCGTGGTGCAGAACTGTCACTATCAGTTTCAGACGCTGCCGTTTGGATTGTCCACGGCACCCCGGGTCTTTACCAAGGTAATGGCCGAAATGATGATTCTTCTTCGAAGAAAAGGCGTCTTAATTATCCCTTACTTGGACGATCTCCTGATAAGGGCATAGTCCAGGGAACAGTTGGAGGTCGGAGTAGCACTATCTCGGATACTGCTACAACAGCACGGGTGGATTCTAAATATTCCAAAATCGCAGCTGATCCCGACGACACGTCTGCTGTGCCTAGGGATGATTCTGGACACAGTCCAGAAAAAGGTGTTTCTCCCGGAAGAGAAAGCCAGGGAGTTATCCGAGCTAGTCAGGAACCTCCTAAAAACAGTGCATCATTGCACAAGGGTTCTGGTAAAAATGGTGGCTTCCTACGAAGCAATTCCATTCGGCAGATTTCACGCAAGAACTTTTCAGTGGGATCTGCTGGACAAATGGTCCGGATCGCATCTTCAGATGCATCAGCGGATAACCCTATATCCAAGGACAAGGGTGTCTCTCCTGTGGTGGTTATAGAGTGCTCATCTTCTAGAGGGCCGCAGATTCGGCATTCAGGATTGGATGCTGGTGACCACGGAGCCCAGCCCGAGAGGCTGGGGAGCAGTCACACAAGGAAAAAATTTCCAGGGAGTGTGATCAAGTCTGGAGACTTTTCTCCACATAAATATACTGGAGCTAAGGGTAAATTTATAATGCTCTAAGCTTAGCAAGATCTCTGCTTCAAGGTCAGCCGGTATTGATCCAGTGGGAAAAACATCACGGCAGTCGCCCACGTAAACAGACAGGGCGACACAAGAAGCAGGAGGGCAATGGCAAAAACTGCAAGGACTTTTCGCTGGGCGGAAAATCATGTGATAGCACTGTCAGCAGTGTTTCATCCCGGGAATGGAAACTGGGAAGCAGACTTCCTCAGCAGGCACGACCTCCACCCGGGAGAGTGGAAACTTCATCGGGAAGTTTTTTCCACATGATTGTAAACCGTTGGGAAATACCAAAGGTGGACATGATGGCGTCCCGTCTGAACAAAAAACGGGACAGGTATTGCGCCAGGTCAAGAGACCCTCAGGCAATAGCTGTGGACGTTCTGGTAACACCGTGGGTGTACCAGTCGGTGTATGTGTTCCCTCCTCTGCTTCTCATACCTAAGGTGCTGAGAATTATAAGACGTAGAGGAGTAAGAACTATACTCATGGCTCCGGATTGGCCAAGAAGGACTTGGTACCCGGAACTTCAAGAGATGCTTACAGAGGTCTTATGGCCTCTGCCGCTAAGAAGGGACTTGCTTCAGCAAGTACCATGTCTGTTCCAAGACTTACCGCAGCTGCGTTTGTCGGCATGGCGGTGGAAAGCCGGATCCTAAGGGAAAAAGGCATTCCGGAAGAGGTCATTCCTACCCTGGTCAAAGCCAGAAAGGAGGTGACCGCACAACATTATCACCACATGTGGCGAAAATATGTTGCGTGGTGTGAGGCCAGGAAGGCCCCACAAAGAAATTTCAACTCTGTCGTTTCCTGCATTTCCTGCAAACAGGAGTGTCTATGGGCCTCAAATTGGGGTCCATTAAGGTTCAAATTTCGGCCCTGTCGATTTTCTTCCAGAAAGAATTGGCTTCAGTTCCTGAAGTCCAGAAGTTTGTCAAGGGAGTATTGCATATACAACCCCCTTTTGTGCCTCCAGTGGCACTGTGGGATCTCAACGTAGTTCTGGGATTCCTCAAATCACATTGGTTTAAAACCAGTCAAATCTGTGGATTTGAAGCATCTCACATGAAAAGTGACCATGCTCTTGGCCCTGGCCTGGACCAGGCGAGTGTCAAATTGGTGTTTTTTTCTCAAAAAAGCCCATATCTGTTTGTCCATTCGGACAGGGCAGAGCTGCGGACTCGTCCCCAGTTCTCTCCCTAAGGTGGTGTCAGTGTTTCACCTGAACCAGCTTATTGTGGTGCCTTGCACCTACTAGGGACTTGGAGGACTCCAAGTTGCTAGATGTTGTCAGGGCCCTGAAAATATGTTCCAGGACGGCTGGAGTCAGGAAAACTGACTTGCTGTTATCCTGTATGCACCCAACAAACTGGGTGCTCTTGCTTTTAAGCAGACTATTGCTAGTTGGATGTGTAATACAATTCAGCTTGCACATTCTGTGGCAGGCCTGCCACAGCCAAAATATGTAAATGCCCATTCCACAAGGAAGGTGGGCTCATCTTGGGCGGCTGCCCGAGGGGTCTCGGCTTTACAACCTTGCCGAGCAGCTACTTGGTCAGGGGCAAACACGTTTGCTAAATTCTACAAATTTGATACCCTGGCTAAGGAGGACCTGGAGTTCTCTCATTCGGTGCTGCAGAGTCATCCGCACTCTCCCGCCCGTTTGGGAGCTTTGGTATAATCCCCATGGTCCTTTCAGGAACCCCAGCATCCACTAGGACGATAGAGAAAATAAGAATTTACTTACCGATAATTCTATTTCTCGGAGTCCGTAGTGGATGCTGGGCGCCCATCCCAAGTGCGGATTATCTGCAATACTTGTACATAGTTACAAAAATCGGGTTATTATTGTTGTGAGCCATCTTTTCAGAGGCTCCGCTGTTATCATACTGTTAACTGGGTTTAGATCACAAGTTGTACGGTGTGATTGGTGTGGCTGGTATGAGTCTTACCCGGGATTCAAAATTCCTCCCTTATTGTGTACGCTCGTCCGGGCACAGTACCTAACTGGCTTGGAGGAGGGTCATAGGGGGAGGAGCCAGTGCACACCACCTGATCGGAAAGCTTTACTTTTGTGCCCTGTCTCCTGCGGAGCCGCTATTCCCCATGGTCCTTTCAGGAACCCCAGCATCCACTACGGACTCCGAGAAATAGAATTATCGGTAAGTAAATTCTTATTATAATTTATTTATAGCTTTATTGAAATCACTTTGCTTCCCTGATGTAATAGAACCACAGAATGTTTGTATTTCATTCTGGACATTACGCACTGAAAAGTGTGTTTTATTTTTCCCCTTCAAACTTTTGTGTGACAGGTGATTTTTATACAGCTCTGTAGAATGTCTGGTACTTAATAAGTAAATAATGATTGATGTTGCCACTGCTGCTGTGTTCTCTATGTATAAATGTATCTCTAAATATTTGTTGTCCATGGGGCATGTTTAATTGGCCACAGGGTTTACCCTGCAGCTAATTGTCTGCACTGCCCGATTCATTAATACTGCTTTCGGATCGCAAATGCTGGATCACACCCAGGAATTGTAAACGGGTCCTTCCTGGGTGCGACTCGGCATTGGAGCCTGAGAACTGGCTTTGCGACCCGGCAGTATGCTGGGGTGGCGACCACGGTGGCATCGGGGGCAGGTGCGGAGTCGTCGCTGGGAGATGAGATAATCTCCATGCCGCCTCTCCCTATGCTGTGAACGGGTACTGGGTCGCATTGACCCGGGTAACCCGTTCACACTGCACCTGACCGGTAAATCAATAAATAAATAAAGAAGGGTTATTCCCGGGTCAGGTGCAGTGTGTGAGGACACATCTGTGTATGGTGAAAAGTTCTCCACCCTCTTTTAGTAATTCAGGTATGTGAATTAATGACGAATACTGTTGGATTATAATTCACATAAAGAGGTATGCAATTAGCTGCGGTAATTTATCACAGCTACTTGACTCACCTGGGTCTATCCTATTAGCCCCAGTGCTGGCATTTATCGGCAGGTGAAACAAAATCCCTGATAATTAACCATCTTTCCACGTATGCTGCAGGGAAAACATGAAGCTCGATTCAATTCAGCGTGAATTGAATAGTGCCAGGAAGGAGCTCCCTGAGCTATTCAATTCAGCGAGATGTTATGGCTGACTACAGGATTTCTCCTTGCACCCCTCCTGGGGTGCAAGCAGAAATCTGACTACCGGCACAATGCTGTTTTCTGTCCTTAGCACGGCGGAAACAGCATCGCACCGGGCACTTAAGTCAGAGAATTGCATATTAAAAGCAGCAATACAATAATAATTAATAATATTATCCAAATCAGTCTGCAGTGCAGACAAATGTGGCTGACAAACAGATGCTGGCTCAGCATGTCCTTTAATGTCAGAATGAGGGACAGGCTGTCACAGAGCTCAGAGGGTCATTCCAAAGTCCTTCTGCTCACTACATCATGTGACTATGGATATGTCCCACTGCAAAATATATTGGTTATAGTTGCAGTCCCCAATAAAATCTACTGTTAATAGTAATGGTCAGTTTGTCTATCTCTTCTATAGTGTGACTTAATACATTTTCTCTATCGTCCTAGTGGATGCTGGGGTTCCTGAAAGGACCATGGGGAATAGCGGCTCCGCAGGAGACAGGGCACAAAAAGTAAAGCTTTAGGATCAGGTGGTGTGCACTGGCTCCTCCCCCTATGACCCTCCTCCAAGCCTCAGTTAGATTTTTGTGCCCGGCCGAGAAGGGTGCAATCTAGGTGGCTCTCCTAAAGAGCTGCTTAGAAAAGTTTAGCTTAGGTTTTTTATTTTACAGTGAGTCCTGCTGGCAACAGGATCACTGCAACGAGGGACTTAGGGGAGAAGAAGTGAACTCACCTGCGTGCAGGATGGATTGGCTTCTTTGGCTACTGGACATTAGCTCCAGAGGGACTATCACAGGTACAGCCTGGATGGTCACCGGAGCCTCGCCGCCGGCCCCCTTGCAGATGCTGAAACGAGAAGAGGTCCAGAATCGGCGGCAGAAGACTCCTCAGTCTTCTTAAGGTAGCGCACAGCACTGCAGCTGTGCGCCATTTCCTCTCAGCACACTTCACACGGCAGTCACTGAGGGTGCAGGGCGCTGGGAGGGGGGCGCCCTGGGAGGCAAATGAAAACCTTTTTTGGCTAAAAATACCTCACATATAGCCTCCGGGGGCTATATGGAGAT
Source organism: Pseudophryne corroboree (assembly GCF_028390025.1). NCBI lineage: Eukaryota > Metazoa > Chordata > Amphibia > Anura > Myobatrachidae > Pseudophryne > Pseudophryne corroboree. Next base: position 539,262,313 of record NC_086449.1, read on the forward strand.
ATTTAACCCCTGCCAGAATCCATTAAAGAGCGGGAGACGAGGCCGCCGAAAAAGGGGCGGGGCCTATCTCCTCAGCACACAGCGCCATTTTCCCTCACAGAAAGGCTGGAGGGAAGGCTCCCAGGCTCTCCCCTGCACTGCACTACAGAAACAGGGTTAAAAAGAGAGGGGGGGCACTAATTTGGCGTTAGAAATATATAAAAGATGCTATAAGGGAAAACACTTATATAAGGTTGTCCCTATATAATTATAGCGTTTTTGGTGTGTGCTGGCAAACTCTCCCTCTGTCTCTCCAAAGGGCTAGTGGGTCCTGTCCTCTATCAGAGCATTCCCTGTGTGTGTGCTGTGTCGGTACGTGTGTGTCGACATGTAGGAGGACGATGTTGGTGAGGAGGCGGAGCAATTGCCTGTAATGGTGATGTCACTCTCTAGGGAGTCGACACCGGAATGGATGGCTTATTTAGGGAATTACGTGATAATGTCAACACGCTGCAAGGTCGGTTGACGACATGAGACGGCCGACAAACAATTAGTACCGGTCCAGACGTCTCAGAAACACCGTCAGGGGTTTTAAAACGCCCGTTTACTTTAGTCGGTCGACACAGACACAGACAGGGACACTGAATCCAGTGTCGACGGTGAATAAACAAACGTATTCCTTATTAGGGCCACACGTTAAGGGCAATGAAGGAGGTGTTACATATTTCTGATACTACAAGTACCACAAAAGAGGGTATTATGTGGGATGTAAAAAAACTACCGTAGTTTTTCCTGAATCAGATAAATTAAATGAAGTGTGTGATGATGCGTGGGTTCCCCCCGATAGAAAATTATGGGCGGTATACCCTTTCCCGCCATAAGTTAGGGCGCGTTGGGAAACACCCCTTAGGGTGGATAAGGCGCTCACACGCTTATCAAAACAAGTGGCGGTACCGTCTATAGATAGGGTCGTCCTCAAGGAGCCAGCTGACAGGAGGCTGGAAAAATATCATAAAAAGTATATACACACATACTGGTGTTATACTGCGACCAGCGATCGCCTCAGCCTGGATGTGCAGAGCTGGGGTGGCTTGGTCGGATTCCCTGACTAAAAATATTGATACCCTTGACAGGGACAGTATTTTATTGACTATAGAGCATTTAAAGGATGCATTTTCTATGTATGCGAGATGCACAGAGGGATATTTGCACTCTGGCATCAAGAGTAAGTGCGATGTCCATATCTGCCAGAAGATGTTTATGGACACGACAGTGGTCAGGTGATGCAGATTCCAAACGGCACAAAGGTGTATTGCCGTATAAAGGAAGAGGAGTTATTTGGGGTCGGTCCATCGGACCTGGTGGCCACGGCAACTGCTGGAAAATCCACCGTTTTTACCCTAAGTCACATCTCTGCAGAAAAAGACACCGTCTTTTCAGCCTCAGTCCTTTCGTCCCTATAAGAGTCATATCTGCCCAGGGATAGAGGAAAGGGAAGAAGACTGCAGCAGGCAGCCCATTCCCAGGAACAGAAGCGTTCCACCGCTTCTGCCAAGCTCTCAGCATGACGCTGGGACCGTACAGGACCCCTGGATCCTACATGTAGTATCCCAGGGGTACAGATTGGAATGTCGAGACGTTTCCCCTTCGCAGGCTCCTGAAGTCTGGTTTACCAAGGTCTCCCTCCGACAAGGAGGCAGTATGGGAAACCATTCACAAGCTGTATTCCCAGCAGGTGATAATCAAATTACCCCTCCTACAACAAGAAAAGGGGTATTATTCCACATTATATTGTGGTACTGAAGCCAGAAGGCTAGGTGAGACCTATTCTAAATCTAAAAAAATTTGAACACTTACAAAGGTTCAAATCAAGATGGAGTCACTCAGAGCAGTGATAACGAACCAGGAAGAAGGGGACTATATAGTGTCCCGAGACATCAGGGATGCTTACCTCCATGTCCAAAATTTGCCCTTCTCACTAAGGGTACCTCAGGTTCGTGGTACAGAACTGTCACTATCAGTTTCAGACGCTGCCGTTTGGATTGTCCACGGCACCCCGGGTCTTTACCAAGGTAATGGCCGAAATGATGATTCTTCTTCGAAGAAAAGGCGTCTTAATTATCCCTTACTTGGACGATCTCCTGATAAGGGCAAAGTCCAGGGAACAGTTGGAGGTCGGAGTAGCACTATCTCGGATACTGCTACAACAGCACGGGTGGATTCTAAATATTCCAAAATCGCAGCTGATCCCGACGACAAGTCTGCTGTGCCTAGGGATGATTCTGGACACAGTCCAGAAAAAGGTGTTTCTCCCGGAAGAGAAAGCCAGGGAGTTATCCGAGCTAGTCAGGAACCTCCTAAAATCAGTGCATCATTGCACAAGGGTCCTGGTAAAGATGGTGACTTCCTACGAAGCAATTCCATTCGGCAGATTTCACGCAAGAATTTTTCAGTGGGATCTGCTGGACAAATGGTCCGGATCGCATCTTCAGATGCATCAGCGGATAACCCTATATCCAAGGACAAGGGTGTCTCTCCTGTGGTGGTTACAGAGTGCTCATCTTCTAGAGGGCCGCAGATTCGGCATTCAGGATTGGATGCTGGTGACCACGGAGCCCAGCCCGAGAGGCTGGGGAGCAGTCACACAAGGAAAAAATTTCCAGGGAGTGTGATCAAGTCTGGAGACTTTTCTCCACATAAATATACTGGAGCTAAGGGTAAATTTATAATACTCTAAGCTTAGCAAGACCTCTGCTTCAAGGTCAGCCGGTATTGATCCAGTGGGAAAAACATCACGGCAGTCGCCCACGTAAATAGACAGGGCGGCACAAGAAGCAGGAGGGCAATGGCAAAAACTGCAAGGACTTTTCGCTGGGCGGAAAATCATGTGATAGCACTGTCAGCAGTGTTTCATTCCGGGAATGGAAACTGGGAAGCAGACTTCCTCAGCAGGCACGACCTCCACCCGGCAGAGTGGAAACTTCATCGGGAAGTTTTCCACATGATTGTAAACCGTTGGGAAATACCAAAGGTGGACATGATGGCGTCCCGTCTGAACAAAAAACGGGACAGGTATTGCGCCAGGTTAAGAGACCCTCAGGCAATAGCTGTGGACGTTCTGGTAACACCATGGATGTACCAGTCGGTGTATGTGTTCCATCCTCTGCTTTTCATACCTAAGGTACTGAGAATTATAAGACGTAGAGGAGTAAGAACTATACTCATGGCTCCGGATTGGCCAAGAAGGACTTGGTACCCGGAACTTCAAGAGATGCTCACAGAGGACTTATGGCCTCTGCCGCTAAGAAGGGACTTGTTTCAGCAAGTACCATGTCTGTTCCAAGACTTACCGCGGCTGCGTTTGACGGCATGGCGGTGGAACGCTGGATCCTAAGGGAAAAAGGCATTCCGGAAGAGGTCATTCCTACCCTGGTCAAAGCCAGAAAGGAGGTGACCGCACAACATTATCACCACATGTGGCAAAAATATGTTGCGTGGTGTGAGGCCAGAAAGGCCCCACGAAGAAATTTCAACTCGGTCGATTCCTGCATTTCCTGCAAACAGGAGTGTCTATGGGCCTCAAATTGGGGTCCATTAAGGTTCAAATTTCGGCCCTGTCGATTTTCTTCCAGAAAGAAGTGGCTTCAGTTCCTGAAGTCCAGAAGTTTGTCAAGGGAGTATTGCATATACAACCCCTTTTTGTGCCTCCAGTGGCACTGTGGGATCTCAACGTAGTTCTGGGATTCCTCAAATCACATTGGTTTAAAACCAGTCAAATCTGTGGATTTGAAGCATCTCACATGAAAAGTGACCATGCTCTTGGCCCTGGCCTGGACCAGGCGAGTGTCAAATTGGTGGTTTTTTTCTCAAAAAAGCCCATATCTGGTTGTCCATTTGGACAGGGCAGAGCTGCGGACTCGTCCCCAGTTCTCTCCCTAAGGTGGTGTCAGTGTTTCACCTGAACCAGCTTATTTTGGTGCCTTGCGCCTACTAGGGACTTGGAGGACTCCAGGTTGCTAGATGTTGTCAGGGCCCTGTAAATATAGGTTCCAGGACGGCTGGAGTCAGGAAAACTGACTTGCTGTTATCCTGTATGCACCCAACAAACTGGGTGCTCTTGCTTCTAAGCAGACTATTGCTAGTTGGATGTGTAATACAATTCAGCTTGCACATTCTGTGGCAGGCCTGCCACAGCCAAAATATGTAAATGCCCATTCCACAAGGAAGGTGGGCTTATCTTGGGCGGCTGCCCGAGGGGTCTCGGCTTTACAACTTTGCCGAGCGGCTATTTAGTCAGGGGCAAACACGTTGGTAAAATCCTACAAATTTGATACCCTGGCTAAGGAGGACCTGGAGTTCTCTCATTCGGTGCTGCAGAGTCATCCGCACTCTCCCGCCCGTTTGGGAGCTTTGGTATTATCCCCATGGTCCTTTCAGGAACCCCAGCATCCACTAGGACGATAGAGAAAATAAGAATTTACTTACCGATAATTCTATTTCTCGGAGTCCGTAGTGGATGCTGGGCGCCCATCCCAAGTGCGGATTATCTGCAATACTTGTACATAGTTACAAAAATCGGGTTATTATTGTTGTGAGCCATCTTTTCAGAGGCTCCGCTGTTATCATACTGTTAACTGGGTTCAGATCACAGGTTGTACAGTGTGATTGGTGTGGCTGGTATGAGTCTTACCCGGGATTCAAAATCCTTCCTTATTGTGTACGCTCGTCCGGGCACAGTATCCTAACTGAGGCTTGGAGGAGGGTCATAGGGGGAGGAGCCAGTGCACACCACCTGATCCTAAAGCTTTACTTTTTGTGCCCTGTCTCCTGCGGAGCCGCTATTCCCCATGGTCCTTTCAGGAACCCCAGCATCCACTACGGACTCCGAGAAATAGAATTATCGGTAAGTAAATTCTTATTTTATTCAGTAGAAATTCAAGATAGCCTCCTGATAAATATTGAATATCTTTGGGCACCAGTATTAGCCAGACGAGGCTACTTACTATAGCCCTGTATAATCGGTGCACGGATAATTTCTGTAGAACATAGAACATAAGTTTAATGTTTTTTTTTTTTTTTGCAATAAAAGGTTTTATAATTTTCATCGAAGTCCATAACACAGGATGCAAAACACGCACATACCAACATAATTATAACATGGCATTATACAACAGTTCAGAAATGAAAAATAAAACCAGGTACATCATAAATACCAATTCTCAAAGTAAGCAGTGATCATAATAAAAAATACACAGAAGAAAGTAAGACCAATAGGTACTCTCTCACAAGAAGAAGGGAAGGGAGTGAGACACCATCCAAGAAAATATTAATAGAACTGATTAAGCCATGGCGTGAGTTAAGTAGTCCAACTAGTGTGTCCTAAATAGAAGTTAGATTTTTTTGAATAGGAGCCAGGGTCCCCAGATAACACTAAACCTCTCGACTGAATGGCTCCCGACATAAGATCGTCTGTTTGTATTAAACTCCAGTCTAGTTAACCATTCATCTATGGTTGGCGGAGTCAAAGATCTCCAGTGGACTGGAATTACTGCTTTAGCCGCACTGTTAAGAGCGACTTTTTGTTGGATGATATAGGACAGTCAAATGGCCTGGATCATAATTTCTTTAGAAATCACCAAATTTCAGAAGGGATATGGCGGAATACATGCCAACAGATATGAAACTGGGAACCAACTGCTGAAGCACATCTCCAACATGTGGCAGAAACCTCTGGGAAATTTATAGCAACCACAAATGGGCATCTGTACCATTGGGCAAGCACCTAAAACTGAGTCTCCACTGAGTAACTAACCAAGCAGGACATTGTGATCTGGAAGATCTTGTCCCAATCTTTAGGACCTAGCTGGACAGCCCATTGGTCTTTTTCACAGTTGGTCGTGAAGTGCAGCAATGTAGAGAGAGTATTCTCAATGTTAAGTTGCCTGAGGAGAGGAAATGCTGAGGAGGAGACTGGGAGAGACACAGTGTGGGGTCTACGAGCAGCCTGACAAATAGGTTCACTGGATAAGGAAATGTTGAATGGGGAGGTACCTCCAACCACCGTTTTTTTTTAATGTTTATTTTAATCTGTCATTCTGCACTATTAACTTTAAATTCTCAGTATATTTTCATTTTGTTCACAAGTGTTCACAAAATCTATAGATGCTGGTAAATGTCTAATTGTAATCAATTATTTTGCTAGCTAAGAAATACTTGTGCAGCTGTAACTTTTAGGACATTACGAAATATAGCTGCAGGATTCAGTTGATATTGTGCTGCATTTTAGTGGTAAATAAAGCAACATTTAACCAGTGATTCTCAACCTCCGCACTAAAGTATCTGCAACAGGTCGTGTTGTGAAGATTTCTGTCTGTAGAAGCAGGTGGGATAATTACTGACCCAGCAAATAGGGTAACTCATTTATGCATGATTAAAGAAATCCACAAGATATGGTCTATTTCTGGTACTTGAGAACCAATGATGTAAGTATAGAAATATCCATTTTCTCTGACGTCCTAAGTGGATGCTGGGGACTCCATCAGGACCATGGGGAATAGCGGCTCCGCAGGAGACAGGGCACAAAATTAAAAGTTTGACCACTAGGTGGTGTGTACTGGCTCCTCCCCCTATGACCCTCCTCCAAGCCTCAGTTAGGTTTTTGTGCCCGGCCGAGAAGGGTGCAATCTAGGTGGCTCTCCTAAAGAGCTGCTTAGAATAAAAGTTTGTTAGGTTTTTTATTTTCAGTGAGTCCTGCTGGCAACAAGCTCACTGCAACGCGGGACTAAGGGGAGAAGAAGCGAACTCACCTGCGTGCAGGATGGATTGGCTTCTTAGGCTACTGGACACTAGCTCCAGAGGGACGATCACAGGTACAGCCTGGATGGGTCACCGGAGCCGCGCCGCCGGCCCCCTTACAGATGCTGAAGAGAGAAGAGGTCCAGAAATAGTCGGCTGAAGACTTCCCAGTCTTCTTAAGGTAGCGCACAGCACTGCAGCTGTGCGCCATTGCTCTCAGCACACTTCACACCGCGGTCACTGAGGGTGCAGGGCGCTGGGGGGGGGGGGCGCCCTGGGCAGCAATGTAATTACCTTTACTGGCTAAAAATACATCACATATAGCCCCTGGGCTATATGGATGTATTTAACCCCTGCCAGGATTACAGAAAAAACCGGGAGAAGAGCCCGCCGTGAAGGGGGCGGGGCCTATCTCCTCAGCGCCATTTTTCCCACACAGATCCGCTGGTGGGAAGGCTCCCAGGCTCTCCCCTGCACTGCACTACAGAAACAGGGTTAAAACAGAGAGGGGGGGCATTTTTTTGGCGATATTATTATATATTAAGCTGCTATAAGGGAAAACACTTACTATAAGGTGGTCCCTGTATAATTATAGCGCTTTGGTGTGTGCTGGCAAACTCTCCCTCTGTCTCCCAAAAGGGCTAGTGGGGTCCTGTCCTCTATCAGAGCATTCCCTGTGTATGTGCTGTGTGTCGGTACGTGTGTGTCGACAGGTATGAGGACGATGTTGGTGTGGAGGCGGAGCAATTGCCTGTAATGGGATGTCACCCCCTAGGGAGTCGACACCGGAATGGATGGCTTTATTTATGGAATTACGTGATAGTGTCAACACGCTACAAGGTCGGTTGACGATATGAGACGGTCGGCAAACCAATTAGTACCTGTCCAGGCGTCTCAAACACAGTCAGGGGCTTTAAAACGCCCATTACCTCAGTCGGTCGACAGACACAGACACGGACACTGACTCCAGTGTCGACGGTGAAGAAACAAACGTATTTTCCAGTAGGGCCACACGTTACATAATCACGGCAATGAAGGAGGCGTTACATATTTCTGATACTACAAGTACCACAAAAATGGGTATTATGTGGGGTGTGAAAAAACTACCTGTAGTTTTTCCTGAAATCAGATGAATTGATTGAAGTGTGTGATGAAGCGTGGGTTACCCCCGATAGGAAGTTGCTAATTTCAGAGAAGTTATTGGCATTATACCCTTTCCCGCCAGAGGTTAGGGCGCGCTGGGAAACACCCTCTAGGGTAGATAAGGCGCTCACACGCTTATCAAAACAAGTGGCGTTACCGTCTCCTGATACAGCCGCCCTCAAAATCCAGCTGATAGGAGGCTGGAAAATACTCTAAAAAGTATATACACACATACTGATGTTATACTGCGACCAGCAATCGCCCCAGCATGGATGTGCAGTGCTGGGGGGGTTTGGTCGGAATCTCTGACTGGAAATATTGATACCCTGAATAGCGACAATATTTTATTGACTATAGAGCATTTAAAGGATGCATTTTCTTTATATGCGAGATGCACAGAGGGATATTTGCACTCTGGCATCAAGGGTAAGTGCGCTGTCCATTTCTGCCAGAAGAAGTTTATGGACGCGACAGTGGTCAGGTGATGCGGATTCCAAGCGGCATATGGAAGTTTGCCGTATAAAGGGGAGGAATTATTTGGGGTCGGTCTATCGGACTTGGTGGCCACGGCAACAGCCGGAAAATCCACCTTTTTTACCTCGGGTCACCTCCCAACAGAAAAAGACACCGTCTTTTCAGCCTCAGTCCTTTCGTTCTCATAAGAACAAGCGGGCAAAAGGCCATTCATATCTGCCCGAGGCAAAGGAAAGGGTAAGAGACTGCAGCAAGCAGCTCCTTCCCAGGAGCAGAAGCACTCCCCCGCTTCTGAAAAGTCCTCAGCATGTCGCTGGGGCCTTACAAGCGGACTCGGGTCCGGTGGGGGGGTCGTCTCAAGAATTTCAGCGCGCAGTGGGCTCACTCGCAAGTCGACCCCTGGATCCTGCAGGTAGTATCACAGGGGTACAGATTGGAATTCGAGACGTCTCTTCCTCGCAGATTCCTGAAGTCTGCTTTACCAACATCTCCCTCCGACAGGGAGACGGTGTTGGAAGCTATTCACAAGCTGTATTCCCAGCAAGTAATAGTCAAGGTACCCCTACTACAACAAGGAAAGGGGTATTATTCCACGCTGTTTGTGGTACCGAAGCCGGACGGCTCGGTGAGACCTATTCTAAGTCTGAAATCTTTTGAACACTTACATACAAAGGTTCAAGATGGAGTCACTCAGAGCAGTGATAGCGAATCTGGAAGAAGGGGACTTTATGGTGTCCTTGGACATCAAGGATGCTTACCTCCATGTCCCAATTTGCCCTTCAAACCAAGGGTACCTCAGGTTCGTGGTACAAAACTGTCACTATCAGTTTCAGACGTTGCCGTTTGGATTGTCCACGGCACCCCGGGTCTTTACCAAGGCAATGGCCGAAATGATGATTCTTCTTCGAAGAAAAGGCGTCTTAATTATCCCTTACTTGGACGATCTCCTGATAAGGGCAAGATCCAGAGAACAGTTAGAGGCCGGTGTAGCACTAACCCAAGTAGTGCTGCAACAGCACGGGTGGATTCTAAATTTTCCAAAATCCCAGCTGATCCCGACGACACGTCTGCTGTTCCTAGGGATGATTCTGGACACAGTTCAGAAAAAGGTTTTTCTCCCGGAGGAGAAAGCCAGGGAGTTATCCGAGCTAGTCAGGAACCTCCTAAAACCAGGAAAAGTGTCAGTGCATCAATGCACAAGAGTCCTGGGTAAATGAAGCGATTCCATTCGGCAGATTCCACGCAAGAACTTTTCAGTGGAATCTGCTGGACGAATGGTCCGGATCGCATCTTCAGATGCATCAGCGGATAGCCCCGTCTCCAAGGACAAGGGGGTCTCTTCTGTGGTGGTTGCAGAGTGCTCACCTTTTTGGAGGGCCGCAGATTCGGCATTCAGGACTGGGTCCTGGTGACCACGAATGCCAGCCTGAGAGGCTGGGGAGCAGTCACACAGGGAAGAAATTTCCAGGGAGTGTGGTCAAGCCTGGAGACTTCACTTCACATAAATATACTGGAGCTAAGGGCAATTTACAATGCTCTAAGCCTGGCAAGGCCTCTGCTTCAGGGTCAGCCGGTGTTGAACCAGTAGGGCAACACCACGGCAGTCGCCCACGTAAACAGACAGGGCGACACAAGAAGCAGGAGGGCAATGGCAGAAGCTGCAAGGATTTTTCACTGGGCAGAAAATCATGTGATAGCACTGTCAGCAGTGTTCATTCCGGGAGTGGACAACTGGGAAGCAGACTTCCTCAGCAGACACGATCACCACCCGGGAGAGTGGGGACTTCATCCAGAAGTCTTCCACATGATTGTGAACCGTTGGGAAAAACCAAAGGTGGACATGATGGCGTCCCGCCTCAACAAAAAACTGGACAGGTATTGCGCCAGGTCAAGAGACCCTCAGGCAATAGCTGTGGATGCGTTGGTAACACCATGGGTGTACCAGCCAATGTATGTGTTCCCCCCTCTGCCTCTCATACCCAAGGTACTGAGAATTATAAGGCGAAGGGGAGTAAGAACGATACTCGTGGTTCCGGATTTGCCAAGAAAGACTTGGTACCCGGAACTTCAAGAGATGCGCACGGAGGATCCGTGCACTCTACCTCTAGACTTACCGCGGCTGCGTTTGACGGCATGGCGGTTGAACGCCGGATCCTGAAGGAGAGGGCTCCGACGGAGGAATTTCAACTGGGTCGATTCCTACATTTCCTGCAAACAGGATTGTCTATGGGCCTCAAATTGGGGTCCATTAAGGTTCAAATTTCGGCCCTGTCGATTTTCTTCCAGAAAGAATTGGCTTCAGTTCCTGAAGTCCAAGCTTTTGTCAAAGGAGTACTACATATACAGCCCCGGTTGTGCCTCCAGTGGCACCGTGGGATCTCAATGTAGTTTTGGGATTCCTCAAATCCCATTGGTTTGAGCCACTCAAATCGGTGGATTTGAAATATCTTACATGGAAAGTGACCATGCTACTGGCCCTGGCTTCGGCCAGGAGAGTGTCAGAATTGGCGGCTTTTTCGTACAAAAGCCATATCTGATTTTCCATTGGGACAGGGCAGAACTGCGGACGCGTCCTCAGTTCTCCCTAAGGTGGTATCAGCGTTTCACCTGAACCAACCTATTGTAGTGCCTGCGGCTTCTAGCGACTTGGACGACTCCAAGTTGTTCGACGTTGTCAGAGCCTTAAAAAATAAATAAATAAATAATAATAAAAAAAAATATATATATATATATATATATATATATATATATATTAAATAAATAAATATATATATATATATATATATATATATATAATATATATATATATATATATTAAATAAATATATATATATATATATATATATATATATATATATATATATATATAATATTTCAAGGACGGCTGGAGTCAGAAAGTCTGACTCGCTGTTTATAATGTATGCACCCAACAAGCTGGGTGTTCCTGCTCGTTGGATTTGTAGCACAATTCAACTTGCGCATTCTGTGGCAGGGCCTGCCACAGCCAAAATCTGTAAATGCCCACTCCACAAGGAAGGTGGGCTCACCTTGGGCGGCTGCCCGAGGGGTCTCGGCACTACAACGCTGCCGAGCAGTTACGTGGTCAGGGGAGAACACGTTTTGTAAAATTCTACAAATTTGATACCCTGGCTAAAGGAGGACCTGGAGTTCTCTCATTCGGTGCTGCAGAGTCATCCGCACTCTCCCGCCCGTTTGGGAGCTTTGGTATAATCCCCATGGTCCTGATGGAGTCCCCAGCATCCACTTAGGACGTCAGAGAAAATAAGAATTTACTTACCGATAATTCTATTTCTCGTAGTCCGTAGTGGATGCTGGGCGCCCATCCCAAGTGCGGATTGTCTGCAATACTTGTACATAGTTATTGTTACAAAAATCGGGTTATTATTGTTGGAAGCCATCTTTTCAGAGGCTCCTCTGTTATCATGCTGTTAACTGGGTTCAGATCACAGGTTGTACAGTGTGATTGGTGTGGCTGGTATGAGTCTTACCCGGGATTCAAAATCCTTCCTTATTGTGTACGCTCGTCCGGGCACAGTATCCTAACTGAGGCTTGGAGGAGGGTCATAGGGGGAGGAGCCAGTGCACACCACCTAGTGGTCAAACTTTTAATTTTGTGCCCTGTCTCCTGCGGAGCCGCTATTCCCCATGGTCCTGATGGAGTCCCCAGCATCCACTACGGACTACGAGAAATAGAATTATCGGTAAGTAAATTCTTATTTTTTTTTATTATCTACAATGGTATAGGGAATACAATATAATTCAGATTGAACTAGATGGACCACTAGTCCAACCTCACCAACTATGTTACACCATGTAACAGGATTTCTTCTCTCACTCCCAGAGGGAGTGAGCATGTTTAAGTGTGGTGCCCCAAATGCTGGGCTGTGCACACAGCATCCTGGGTCATCAAATAGAGGTCCGTGTCTGTGGTGAGAGCACAGGGCTCATTATTGAAGTGTAATACAGAAGTGCTTGGAAGAGAATAACTGTCCTGATTCATACATAGTACAGCTGTCCTAGAGACATGGCAGCTTGGGTGTTTTTGAGTCTTTGTGTATATTTGAGGGAGAGATAGAGAATCTATCGGTAAATAGCAGCGCTCAGGGACAAAGACTAGGCATAGGGGTATATGCAATTGCGGTCGAATTCCCGAAATTGTCAAATTTCGGGTCATTTTCGACCAAAAAAAAAATTTGCCTATGCAATTCAGTGCTTTCCGACCAAAAAACGGACTTTCGAAATTCGACTTTTTGAAATTCGACTTTTTGCAAATTCGACTTTACTGCAATGATACAAGTGCTGCAATTCGACCAAAGCATATTCAATTCAAGTTTGGAATTTCGACAGCAGTGCTTTTAGACAGCAAATTCGTCTTTTTCAATCCGCCACACTTTGGAGGGTGAAAACAATAAAAAAAAATTTAAACATGTTTTTTTTGGTGTTTTTTTTTTTTTTTTTAGGAATAGCATATCTATTTATATTAGAAGGGATTAGGTACTTTTTTTTTTTTTTTTTTGGGGGAGGCACAAATTATTTATATATTTTTTTAAATATTTTTTTTTTTTTTTTTTTTTTTATTGCTGGAACGGTAAAATCCTTAAAAAAAAAATGGCGTGGGGTCCCCCCTCCAAAGCATAACCAGCCTCGGGCTCTTCGAGCTGGTCCTGGTTCTAAAAATGCGGGGAAAAAATTGACAGGGGATCCCCCGTATTTTTAAAACCAGCACCGGGCTCTGCGCCTGGTGCTGGTGCCAAAAATACGGGGGACAAAACGAGCAGGGGTCCCCCGTATTTTTAACACCAGCATCGGGCTCCACTAGCTGGACAGATAATGCCACAGCCGGGGGTCACTTTTATGCCGTGCCCTGCGGCCGTGGCATTAAATATCCAACTAGTCACCCCTGGCCGGGGTACCCTGGGGGAGTGGGGACCCCTTCAATCAAGGGGTCCCCCCCCCCCAGGCACCCAAGGGCCAGGGGTGAAGCCCGAGGCTGTCCCCCCCCCCATCCAATGGGCTGCGGATGGGGGGGCTGATAGCCTTTTGTGATAATAAAAAGAATATTGTTTTTTCCAGCAGTACTACAAGTCCCAGCAAGCCTCCCCCGCAAGCTGGTACTTGGAGAACCACAAGTACCAGCATGCGGGAGAAAAACGGGCCCGCTGGTACCTGTAGTACTACTGGGAAAAAAATACCCAAATAAAAACAGGACACACACACCGTCGACAGTAAAACTTTATTTCATACGTCGACACACATACTTACCTATGTTCACACGCCGACATCGGTCCTCTTCTCCATGTAGAATCCACGGATACCTGAAAAGAAAAGTTCAATATACTCACCTCAGCCATGGTCCAGAGATACATCCACGTACTTGGCAAAAAAACAAAGCGAACACCCGCTCCATGCCGGACTGAAAGGGGTCCCATGCTGACACATGAGACCCCTTTCCACGAATGAGACCTGTCAGTGACAGCTGTCACATAAAGGTCTCTAAAGCCAATCAGGAAGCGCAACTTCGTTGCGCTCACCTGATTGGCTGTGCGCTGTCTGAACTCAGACAGCGCATCGCACAGCTCCGTCCATTATATTCAATGGTGGGAACTTAGCGGCTAGCGGTGAGGTCACCCGCCGGTCAGCCGCTGACCGCGGGTTAACCCCCCCGCTACCCGCAAAGTTCCCACCATTGAAAGTAATGGAGCGGCTTTGCGATGCGCTGTCACAGCACAGACAGCGCACAGCCAATCAGGTGAGCGCCACGGAAGTAGCGCTTCCTGATTGGCTGAAGGGACTTCAGTGACAGGAGTCACGTGATGTCCCGGCATTCGGGAGAAAGGGGTCTGATGTGAAAGCATGGGACCCCTTTCTTAGTCCGGTGGATCGGTGTTCGTTTTTTTTTTTTGCCAAGTACGTGGATTATCTCTGGACCTGGATTTACCTCTGGACGCTGGAAGGTGAGTATAATTTTTTCACAGGTACCTCGGATCGTCGGAGACCGTGGCAGTCGGCGTGTCAACATAGGTAAGTATGTGTGTGTCGGTAGTGTGTAATAAAGTTTTACTATCAAGGTGTGTGTGTACTGTTTTTATTTGGGTATTTTTTTTCCAGTAGTACTACAGGTACCAGCGGGCCCGTTTTTCTCCCGCATGCTGGTACTTGTGGTTCTCCAAGTACCAGCTTGCGGGGGAGGCTTGCTGGGACTTGTAGTACTACTGGAAAAACCAATATCTTTTTATCACAAAAGGCTATCAGCCCCCCCATCCGCAGCCCATTGGATGGGGGGGGGGACAGCCTCGGGCTTCACCCCTGGCCCTTGGGTGGCTGGGGGGGGGACCCCTTGATTGTAGGGGTCCCCACTCCCCCAGGGTACCCCGGCCAGGGGTGACTAGTTGGATATTTAATGCCACGGCCGCAGGGCACGGCACAAAAGTGACCCCCGGCTGTGGCATCATCTGTCCAGCTAGTGGAGCCCGATGCTGGTGTTAAAAATACGGGGGACCCCTACTCTTTTTGTCCCCCGTATTTTTGGCACCAGGCGCAGAGCCCGGTGCTGGTTTTAAAAATACGGGGGATCCCTGCCCAATTTTTCCCCTGCATTTTTAGAACCAGGACCAGCTCGAAGAGCCCGAGGCTGGTTATGCTTTGGAGGGGGGACCCCACGCCATTTTTTCCCCCTGGGTTTTCCCGTTTTTTCCCGTTTTTTAAAATCGCGGCAAAATCCGCCAAATCGGCCGATTTTCGCCCGCGATTCTGGCGAACCCGTTTTTCATTGACTATGGTGAATTCCGGCAGCCACCTGCCGGAATTCTCCTGGCGAATTGAGTCGAATTAAAAAACGGCGAAAAATTGCCGCGATTCGCCGTGAATTGCATATACCCCATAAACTCCATCTCCTTTTTAGTCCAGATATCTGTGAATGATATAAATCTTAATCTCTGTCTTTATATCCTATAATGTCCACACTTGTGTAATAAGTCAGATACAGGGGAGTCATCTGACATATTAAATCCATTGATTCAAATATAAGAGTGATAGAGGATGATGTCCACAAATTTGAGTGAAGCAAATCGCAATTTCTTATTCAGCATAGTGAACCAATGTTTCTGCTCTGGCTTGGACCTTTTGTGAAGATTATAAAAAGTGATTCACTCCACTCAAATGGTGTTTGTGTATGTGTGAGATATAGATATATATATATATATATATATATATATATATATATATATATATATATATATATATATATACATATACAACTCTGTCCCATACAGCGGCACTCGGAGACTGGTTCAAAAATGCAGAAAAGTGCTTTTAATGAATCATAATTACGGTATTGCAGTCCAACGTTTCGGGGCATAGACCACCCCTTTGTCAAGGTGAGCAAACAACACTTCTTGTTTGCTCACCTTGACAAAGGGGTGGTCTATGCCCCGAAACGTTGGACTGCAATACCGTAATTATGATTCATTAAAAGCACTTTTCTGCATTTTTGAACCAGTCTCCGAGTGCCGCTGTATGGGACAGAGTTGTTTTTAGTAATGGATTTCCAGAGGGCACCGGAGCATACTATTACCAAGTAGGTGAGTGCCGATCCGTGTGTGGCTCCTCCCTCGAGGAGACGGACATACTTTGAGAGAAAGATTTAACACAGATAGTGGCGAGATTCATACCAGCTCACACATACGAGGCACATCAAGCTAACTTGCTTGAAACTCTCAGCAACTGCTGAAACATTACTTACCAAGTAACAGTGCAGTACATAACTAAACAAAGATGTACTGAACCAGATAACGATTGCAGGAAAACGAAGCGCTGGGCAGGAGCCCAGCAACCTCTACAGACTACGGTAGGTAATTAAAATCCTATTTTCTCTTACGTCCTAGAGGATGCTGGGGTTCACATAACTAGCATGGGGATGTACCAAAGCTCCCAGTACGAGAGGGGGAGCGCGGAGGCTCCTGCAGTACCGATTGAGCAAACTTAAGGTCCTCAGAGGTCAAAGTATCAAACTTGTAGAACTTCGCAAACGTGTTCGACCCTGACCAAGTAGTCACTCGGCAAAGCGTGGCAGCCGGTTCCGGTATGAAAGATAGATAGTGTTTAGTTAGACAGTCAATAGATAGACACCATATGTTAGATGGACATTAGGTCGACAAGTCAAAAGGTCGACAAGTCAAAAGGTCTATATATATATATATATATATATATATATATATATATATATATATATATATAATGTTTATTAGCGGCAGCATACTGCCACTGCTGTTTAGATATGGTCTATGCTTCTGTGTACACAGGAGCACTACAAGTTCTGTATCTGTTATTGGGGACTGTCGGCCAACTGTCTGTATAACTGAAGCTGCAGCTTTGCTCTGTGGGGTGACTACATTTGGCAGTCAGATTGCTGGTTTGATCACTGAACAGAAGTCCTGATGGTTTGGCCGTAATTTTGGAGTCACTAGTTACAGGTGTGCTTCCTCGGGCATGACCAGCTAATACTGGCTGTGCACCTATCTAGCTTACATGACCTACTACTCCTGTATATTGACTGACCTTGATTCCTGTTTTGCTGAATCCGTTTTATTTATTTAGCACAGATACAGCCTGCAGTGGATAGCCAAATTGTTATAAAAAAAAAATAAAATCTATGCAAGTATAGCCAACATTGTGCTGCAGGAAAGTTTCCCACTCATTTCTATTACGTTTTCCAGGGAGCCTGGTACAAAGTGCAGAAATTGCTTTTTAATGAACTTAAATGCTGTAGCAACACTTTGAAGCTTATAGGTATTGTTACTAAGTCTATCCCTTCTAATCATACTTAACATTCACAAATTAATACTTTGAGAAATATACCAGTCTAAACTGTGCCTGACTACTTAACCATATCCTGAATGTTGTCCAATGTGAAAATTTACCGGAAATCTTTTATTTTGATGCAGAACTTGTTTTTTGTCACCAGCCCCCCTATTTTTTTTCATATTTGATTCATTGCTGCTGCTTCAGTGTAGGTAATATCTAGGTGTACATGGCAAAGCGTTCCCTAATGCTTGAGAATGTATGGGAGGGCATGATAGCATTTCTTTTGCTGGGGATGCAATGCTCATGTGAATGCTGTTGCAGTTCTCACTTCATGGACAAGCTATTTTCCAGCTTGTCAGACAATAGGTTCTTAGTGACGCACTTAGTTACTTTCAAACCTCTGAGACTGCGATATATTAAGATATGCCATTAGGGACAATGTTGAACAATGTTCTACAGCAATAATAAAATGCATGTATTTTGCAAGTAATGAGCAGGTTTTAAAATCTACTGTGAAATTGTAATGTTTGGTTTCATAACTTAGGACACACATTAGTCCTTTTTAGAAACAGATTTTTCTTGTTTCCTATAACCCTCTTCCCTAGCGCTAGCTAACTTCTGGCTTGCCTCTATTCCGCTCTCCACATCATAATTCTTCCACCGTTGCAGCGCTGTCCTTACTAATGTAACAACACAAGTTAAAAGGTAGCTTTATTTTGTGCAAATATATAAACCTTGTAAATCCAGATTACTATGTTCACAAGTGATTAGACTTCTCCTCTCCCAGTGAACCCAGTACAGTATATCACATATATCACAGACGTTTCATTTTTTTTTTTTTTTCTTCTTCAAAGGTGCCTTGCCTAAAGCTACAGAAATAACTCCCCTCATCTTGCCAATATAAACGCACACATGTAAAGGGGGTTACTGACAGGGGAGATGTGTGCTGAGCGATCTTAACACAGACCGCTCAGCACACATCTTCCCCCCCCCCCCCTCAGCACAGCGCGATGTGCTGAGCGAGGGGGGAGGTGGGGGATTGGGCGACAACAGGGGTCCGCTCACTTCACACAGCGGTGAAGTGAGCAACCCAATCAATCTAGCACTGGTGCGCATCGCTATCGCTGGGGGGCATACACACGACAGATCCGTGCTTAAAATGAAATTTTAAACACTGATCTCTCCGTGTGTACCCCCCTTATTAATATAAACTAGTGGTACTCAAACTGTGCCATGGCACCCTGGGGTGCCTCGGGGGATGCAATCAGTTTGCTGGCTGTCGGGATCCCGACAGCCAACAATACCAACAGACGGAAACTGGCGAGCACAGCCTCAGGGCACTTGCATGGGTGCCTTGGATTGGTGTGGCACCCATGTGTGGCTAGATTCAAAGGAGTCTGGGGTTGGGCTAGTAGTAAAGACTAATGCGGAGTCCCTGGCTCTGCGCGGCGGCTGGTGGTATACGATGGACGTCAGGGGTCACCTGGATAGCACCCAGAGTTTACATGTTACTCTGCTGTAGAAACTTTCAAATGTTACCTTTTGTAATACAAAATGTTCTAGTCAACTTTTCTGACAACAGACTCCATAGCCTCCCTTTTTCTAGTTACGGATACAATTTGGTTTTGGTAGTACAACAGTCAGTATTGACCTGCTGTCTTAAAGTAAGCACAGTGCATGAAGAGATTGTGATTCATTAGGCAGTTTAGTAAATGTGTCTTGTAAGGAGATGGCTGTTGGCCTGCATGAATAGGCCCCAATGATAGTGGAAGGACTGATATGCCCAAAGGTACAAATTGCGATCTCTCACCTATATTGGTCAGACTTTTCTAGCTTGATACCATAGCTTAGACTACTTGTACGTTGAACCTTAGACAAACATTAAATGAGAACTTCTAATATGATATATAGAGAGATTTATATTCTGAATTTCAACAATTTCTAACTATTTGGCATACAGCATGTATGTTTTTTTTTTTTTTTTTTTTTTAAGGTTGAATTAAACACCTGCTTCAAAGTAGACCTGTAACATACTCTTTGAAACCGGTTTAGTGACTTTTTAAATTCCCACCCATCTTCCTTACATCTGTCACTAACAACATTCTTCTCGCTGGCTTTTTTTCCCACCAGTGTGGTGACCATATGAATTGTGGCAGGCATTATTTTGTAGGCATGTTTTATATGCACCTACTTTCTCACACTGGAGTCTGTTATTGCGATGTGTAATTCAACAAAAATGAGTATTACTGTTTCACAAGGGTGTGGTATTGAAAGTCGACACTAACTAGGTCGACAATGTCTAGGTCGACCACTATTGGGCGACAGGGTGTCTAGGTCGACAGGGTGTCTAGGTCGACAGGGTCTTTAGGTCGACAGGTCAAAAGGTCGACATGTTCTAGGTCGACAGGTCAAAAGGTCGACATGAGTTTTTAATGTTATTTTGGTGTCGTTTTCTTCGTAGTGTGACCGGGAACCCCAATTAGTGCACCGCGTCCCCTCGCATGGTGCCTTCGCTTCGCTCGGCACAGATTACCGTTCCAATCGTAGTCCACGTGGATCGTTAAGTATGAAAAGGTTCAAAAAAAGAAAAAAATTGTGAAAAACTCATGACGACCTAAAGACCCTGTCGACCTAGACACCCTGTCGACCTAGTTACTGTTGACCAATAGTGGTCGACCTAGACATTGTCGACCTAGTTACTGTCGACTTTCAATCAGGATCCCGTTTCACAAGTCTCTAGCAGTGTCAGTATTTTTTTATTTTTTATTATAGAATTGAACAGTAACCAGAAAATACAATAGTGGGCATGTGAAATGTACTAGAGCACAGGTTCTCAAACTCGGTCCTCAGGACCCCACACAGTGCATGTTTTCCATGTCTCCTCACAGAATCACAAGTGAAATAATTAGCTCCACCTGTGGACCTTTTTAAAATGTGTCAGTGAGTAATTAATACACCTGTGCACTTGCTGGGTTACCTGCAAAACATGCACTGTGTGGGGTCCTGAGGACCGAGTTGGAGAACCACTGTACCAGAGAAATGTCACTTACCCTGTATTTCAACAACCAGCATATCTCCGTCATCTGCTCCCCCCCATATTATTTTCAATCAGGACTGGCTCCAAGAGGCCGGGGGCCTGGCTATGCTTTGACGGGAACCCAACATCATTTTTTCCTCCCAACTATTATATATAACTTTCACAGACAGGAGCATGCACAAGTTTTTGTTAAAGTTTTAAAACTTGCACCCTAAACATTGGCAGATTTTTTTTATTTTATTTTTTTAATTTTTTCCAAGGAAAACACGCGAGTTTGCTTGTTCCTGCATCCTATTACATTGGCCGAGTTATAATAATGTGCAAGTTTAGCGCTAAACTCGCACATGTTACAAACTGACCTTGTCACATTTCTCCCTGAAATGTTAAAAAATAAACTTAAATTGTAGCAAATGGGGGTAAATTTTGTATAAAATTCAGTAACCATTTAATATCCTAATTCAAACTGAATTATTACATGCAGGTTTACTGAGGAGCAGGTCAATAAATGCTACTGCAAATTTACTAGACTGGAACAGTATTTGGAGACTGCTTTAATGCGAACAATGAAAGACCAAGCCGCATAGACAGAATTAACAATGGCTTGTGATTTGGAAACGTTGACAGAAAAGGAGATGTCAGTGGTGAATGTTATTGGAGGATGTCAACATCAAATCCTCCTTTATATCCCTAAACACTGGTTATGGTTTATACCTCTGGCCAGATGCAATTTCTGTGTGTGAGATCTACCATAGAGAATATAGATCAGTGATGGGGGAAACTTTAGCACTATACATCCCAGCATGCCCTGCTACAGTTTAAGCATGGCCAAATAGCAAAACTGTAGCAGGGCATTCTGGGATGTGTAGTTCAACAGCTAGAGTGTCAAAGGTTCCCCATCGCTGCTATAGATGAAGTTATTTAGACTGGAAATAATTACTTTTCACTATTTATCAAAGTATGCAGTAATCATTGTGACACAGTCTCTAGATTTTTGGTAAGCAGAATTGCATCCCTTCCCAGCATGTACTGTACAAAGTAGACCTGGTATTCTACGTTTGAGAATCTCACATGTACTAAGCTATTTTCATGGTGAAGTTATGCAAAGCACTCTCATTTTTGTATCCATATAAGCAACATCTATCTATTCTATTTGTTCCATCAGCTTCTAAAAGAGTTAATCCTATACTATGGGTATTTCATAGTAGTGGCAAATAACTTATTACCTGGAATAAGTGATCAGTGGTGTGATTTAACCCTTAACGATTATGCCTGGCTTTCTATAATGTGTTTTTTTTTATTTTATTTTTATTGTCCTATGTACATATCAAGGTTTTCTTAAACCTTGTCTGACTGCTGATTTATATAACCAGTCAATGTTTGCTTAATTTCATATTATACTCCCTATTTTAGGGATACATATGATTTACCAGCGGGCGTGATGCTGGTTGTCCAGATCTCACCTGCCGGTAAGTTGAATGGATCCCCTGTTTTAAGGTTACTGATGCTCTTTAGCAATATATCTAGGCATTAATTGCTTCCTCAGGCCAACCATGCTGGAGAACAAACCTTTTAGTCTGTGATTGCGCAGAAACATTTGTGGGTCCCGGGGACCCCTCACTTTAAAATATTGGGATCCTACTTCACTATTTCTGGGTCCCATAGCAATGTATGCTTTTGAGCTCCCCTTATGCCTCCCCACATAGCATTAGACCACCCAACGTGGTAGATAGCAGTTATGGCAGTATTGGGGGGCAAATAGGGGGTTAGATAGTGTTAGGGGTAGGGAGGCATCAGTACCCAGGACTCCGTGTTTCCTGCTCCCCGTCAACTTTTAAGATCAGCTTCTCTGTGTCCTTGTTGAAGCCCTACCACTTATGCTGGGCACTATCTTGAGTATGGGGTGTGTGCGTATGCTGGGCACTGTGTTGGTTTGATTGTGTGTATGTTGAGCACTGTGTGGGTATAGCAGTTACTTGTGTGTATGCTGAGAACTGTGTGTGGATATGGGAGTTTATGTACGCTGGTCACTGTGTATGGGGAGGGGGGATGTATGCTGGGCACTGTGGGTATGGAGTAACCATATGCTAGGCGCTGTGGGAGGGGGGGGTGTATAATGAGCACTGTGTGGGTATGGGGTGTGCGTATGATGGGTACTGTGGGGGGGTGGTCTTCTGTATGCCGGCGGTCGAGCTCCCGGCGCTCAGTATACCGGCGCCGGGAGCCAGACAGCCGGCATACCGACACTTATTTTCCCTCGTGGGGGTCCACGACCCCCATAGAGGGAGAATAAAATAGTGTGGCGCGCCACCGTGCCCGCAAGGGGCTAATTTGCGCTCGCCACACTGTCGGTAAGCCGGCGGTCGGCCTCCCGGCGCCGGTATGCCGGTCGCTGGGAGACCGACCGCCGGCCAGCCGTAGTGAACCCCTGTGGGGGGTGTATGCTGAGCAGTGTGTGGGTATGGAGGGTGTTACTTACACTGTGGGGGGGGGGGGGGGTGAATATGGAGCACTGTGTGGGTATGGGGGGTGCATATTATGGACATTTTGTCAGTATGGGGGGTATATACTGGGAACTGTGGGGGGGGGGGTGGGATGGGTGCAGTAGAGGTGGAAAGGGGCAGGATGGGAGCCGTAGTACTAGCATGGAGCAGGATGGGTGCAGTAGTGGTGGTAGCAGAGGGAAGGATAGGTGCAGTAGTGGTGGTAGGGGGCAGGATGGGAGCAGTAGTGGTGGTAGGGGGCAGGATGGGAGCAGTAGTGGTAGGGAGCAGGATAGGTGCAGTAGTGGTGGTAGCAGGGGGCAGTAGTGGTAGCAGGAGGCAGTAGTGGTGGTAGCAGGAGGCAGAATGGGTGCAGTAGTGGTGGTAGCAGGAGGCAGAAGGGGAGCAGTAGTGGTAGGGGGCAGGATGGGAGAAGTAGATTGTAGCAGGGGGCAGGATGGGAGCACTAGTACTTGGGAGTGGAACGAACGTTGGGGGAGTAAGTTGCAGCTTAATAGGAAGCGCACTGTGCCTCCTCTCTGCAGGTCTCGGCGCTGACAGCAACCTCAGACATCGGAGATAGCCAGAGTGAGCGTGGCGGATGTCTCCTGTGTCACGCTCCTTGGCTGCAGCATAGTTAGACTCCCTCCTGTGCCTGCCATACCTCTGGTCACCGTGATGTCCCCCGGTTGCCAGCACATTCTGTGGGTTGGAGGCAGTGTAGGGAGGAGGGACGTCTCATGCGGCGCATGGATCGGGAGACGCTGCCGGCGGTGATTGGATGTTGAGAAGCTGCCGGCGCCTATTGGCTGGTGAGGCATCTGTCAGCAAAAAAACAGCGCGTCCTTCGGGACCTGCTCATTTTTAAAATCTGAGTACCTCAGTGCCCGTAGTGCGTAAAAACACACCATAGCGCGTGTTTTGTGATCCCTGTTTTAGTATCACTACAGAAATGTGGGGGCCCTCTTACAGGCACTGTGGGTTGTCGTATTCTGGTTCCCATGAATTATAGTTACACCTCACTATTCCGTAACTTGTAGAACCATCTTTAGTAGCAGTAACTTTAAGTAATCTCTTTATGGTTCAATAGCCTATGTCTTATTTGCCCACTCCTTACTACACTGCTTGTTGTGGGCCATACCCCACACATAACAGGCAGCCCACCGCACTCACTGCATTGTTGTTTCTTCTCTTAAGTACAGCAACTCTGCCATCCAGTGATGCTGCCATGGCTACACTGTATGTTATACCTCTTGTGCTGCCCATTTCGGGCTACTTCTACAAAATTTTGCAGGGCCATTTTTAGTTCCCAATCTGCCTCTGAAAACAACCCCCTAATATTCACTACTAGCACTGTGCTTAACAGCAGTATGGGAAGTTTGATGAGAGACACTGTTTATTTTTCACCATTCAGTGTGTTTAGCATTAATTCTAAACCATCCTACTTCGGTGTCATCTGTACAGAGGATTTTAATACCGTGACTTTATTCTAGCTGTCCTTCTAAGCCATGCTCATGCATTGTCTATCTGATGATAGAGCTATACAAGTTTTGGGTACCTTGTGGTTTATCATACGGTCTGATTCTGATTTGGTTGGGTTGTCCACTCCTCTGACAATTGCACCAGTCTTCAGTGTTCTCCATATGTAAACCGTTTTTCTCACTGTAGAATTTTGGTCTTCGGAATTGTCTCTTAAAGCCTGAGTCATCGCAATTACTTCTGCACTCATACAGCTTTTCTCCTTTGCATCATGTGAACACAAACATGAGTGTTCCAGACTGACTTGCATAGAGCTGGTAGCGTTTTATGATCAAACAAATCAAGCGCTTTATTAGCAGTAGGATCAAATTTCCTTATTTTATTAAAATGGGAGACCTGAGGGCTTGGTTGTCCACACAAGGCTTCTTCAGGTCAGATCATAGTTTAGTTCAATAAATAAGTGTTGAGGATAATTTTTGTTAAAGGAGGTATACTACCTTATCACCAAATTTTGTATGAATCTATGACCAATCACGCCATGTATCAGGAGCTATCCTTTCACCTGTAGATAAGTTGCATGTAACATTGTTGTAAGAGCAAATGCGTGTATAAAGTAATTCAGTAATATGTTGGGACAATGTTTTGCGCCAGTATGTAAAGAGCTTCGGAATATGTTGATACTTTATAAATAAATGTGTTGCAGAGTTGTGCTGGAGGGATGCTGAAGCAATCCCGATACTTGGGATTGAAAAAAATGGCCCGGGATTGGCTTCCCTAGTCTGTACCTATCCTTAATGTTAGATCTGACCCTAAACAATGAATCAGCATTTCACTTGTTTCACTTCTGATGTTGACATTGACCATAGCCATGCTAACTGCATCCTATGTTCTTAATGGATCATGCTTGCAGATAGGGAACACTGGAGAAAAGCTGCAGTGTTGAGTGCATCTGTAATTAACTGAACATGCAATTATTGCACAGTCCATGTAGCTATTCATTATTGGAAATGGTTGGTTGACCAATCCATGCTGGCTGTGAAATGGATTGCTAATCTGAGTAGTGTTGGTGTTGCTGTGGATAGTTTATAATTATAATAGCAGCTTATTTTACTTTATGTAGTAGTCTTCTAGAATCTTGAATATTTATTAACCGTTTCTTATATAGCACAGCATATTCCGTTGCGCTTTACAATTAGAACAGTAATAGAACAAAACTGGGTAAAAACAGATGGACATAGAGGTTGCAATCTGTTCTCGAAGATTAATAAAGGCTGTTTTTTATTTAGCATACCCCCTGGAGGGAGAATAAATAGTGTAGCGTGCCACAGTGCCCGCAGTGTGGCGAGCGCAGCGAGCCCGCAAGGTGCTCATTTGCACTCACCTTGCTGCTGGCATGCCAGCGATTGGGAACCTGGCGCCGGTATGCTGGCCACCGGGATCCCACTGCGAGGCCACTCATACTACGCCCGTTGCAAGTACACTTCTACGAAACTGCCAATAAATGTAACTAAATACTGCATGTTCCTGATGGCTTCATATTACTTTATATTAAGGCAGCCATGAATGTAGTAATGTAGAAAGGTATTATAAGGAATTAAAAAAAATAATATATTTTCTCTGACGTCCTAGTGGATGCTGGGAACTCCGTAAGGACCATGGGGAATAGCGGCTCCGCAGGAGACTGGGCACAAAAGTAAAGCTTTAGGACTACCTTGTGTGCACTGGCTCCTCCCGCTATGACCCTCCTCCAAGCCTCAGATTTTTGTGCCCGACCGAGAAGGGTGCACACTAGGGGCTCTCCTGAGCTCTTAGTGAAAGTTTAGTTTTAGGTTTTTTATTTTCAGTGAGACCTGCTGGCAACAGGCTCACTGCATCGAGGGACTAAGGGGAGAAGAAGCGAACTCACCTGCTTGCAGAGTGGATTGGGCTTCTTAGGCTACTGGACACCATTAGCTCCAGAGGGACCGAACACAGGCCCAGCCTCGGAGTCCGGTCCCAGAGCCGCGCCGCCGGCCCCCTTACAGAGCCAGAAGCAAGAAGAGGTCCGGAAAATCGGCGGCAGAAGACATCCTGTCTTCACCAAGGTAGCGCACAGCACTGCAGCTGTGCGCCATTGCTCCTCAGCACACTTCACACTCCGGTCACTGAGGGTGCAGGGCGCTAGGGGGGGGGGCGCCCTGAGCAGCAATAGAAACACCTTGGCTGGCGAAAATACATCACATATAGCCCCCAGGGCTATATGGATGAATTTTAACCCCTGCCAGATTCCACATAAAAGCGGGAGAAAAGGCCGCCGAGAAGGGGGCGGAGCCTATCTCCTCAGCACACAGGCGCCATTTTCCCTCACCGCTCCGCTGGAAGGACGTCTCCCTGACTCTCCCCTGCAGTCCTGCACTACAGAAACAGGGTAAAAAAGAGAGGGGGGCACTAATTTGGCGTAATATTAACATATAGCAGCTATAAGGGGGACAAACACTTATTTAAGGTTATCCCTGTGTATATATATATATATATATATATATATATATATATATATATATATATATAGCGCTCTGGTGTGTGCTGGCATACTCTCCCTCTGTCTCCCCAAAGGGCTAGTGGGGTCCTGTCCTCTGTCAGAGCATTCCCTGTGTGTGTGCTGTGTCGGTACGTTGTGTCGACATGTATGAGGAGGAAAATGATGTGGAGGCGGAGCAATTGCCTATAATAGAGATGTCACCCCCTAGGGAGTCGACACCTGAGTGGATGATCTTATGGAAGGAATTACGTGACAGTGTCAGCTCTTTGCAAAAGACAGTTGACGACATGAGACAGCCGGCTACTCAGCTTGTGCCTGTCCAGGCGTCTCAAAAGCCATCAGGGCCTCTAAAACGCCCGTTACCTCAGATGGTAGATACAGACGTCGACACGGATACTGACTCCAGTGTCGACGGGGAAGAGACAAACGTGACTTCCAATAGGGCCACACGTTACATGATTGAGGCAATGAAAAATGTTTTACATATTTCTGATAATACCAGTACCACTAAAAAGGGTATTATGTTCGGTGAGAAAACTACCTGTAGTTTCTCTGACGTCCTTGTGGATGCTGGGACTCCGTCAGGACCATGGGGAATAGCGGCTCCGCAGGAGACTGGGCACAAAAGTAAAAGCTTTAGGACTACCTGGTGTGCACTGGCTCCTCCCCCTATGACCCTCCTCCAAGCCTCAGTTAGATTTTTGTGCCCGAACGAGAAGGGTGCACACTAGGTGGCTCTCCTGAGCTGCTTAGTGAAAAAGTTTAAGTATAGGTTTTTTATTTTCAGTGAGTCCTGCTGGCAACAGGCTCACTGCATTGAGGGACTAAGGGGAGAAGAAGCAAACTCACCTGCGTGCAGAGTGGATTGGGCTTCTTAGGCTACTGGACATTAGCTCCAGAGGGACCGATCACAGGCCCAGCCATGGATGGGTCCCAGAGCCGCGCCGCCGGCCCCCTTACAGAGCCAGAAGACAGAAGAGGTCCGGGAAATCGGCGGCAGAAGACGTCCTGTCTTCAATAAGGTAGCGCACAGCACCGCAGCTGTGCGCCATTGCTCTCAGCACACTTCACACTCCGGTCACTGAGGGTGCAGTGCGCTGGGGGGGGGCGCCCTGAGACGCAATAAAAACACCTTAGATGGCAAAAAATACATCACATATAGCTCCTGGGCTATATGGATGCATTTAACCCCTGCCAGTTTTCCTCAAAAAAGCGGGAGAAAGGCCGCCGAGAAGGGGGCGGAGCCTATCTCCTCAGCACACAAGCGCCATTTTCCCTCACAGCTCCGCTGGAAGGACGTCTCCCTGACTCTCCCCTGCAGTCCTGCACTACAGAAACAGGGTAAAACAAGAGAGGGGGGGCACTAAATTGGCAGATTAATCTATACAGCAGCTATATAGGTAAAAACACTTTTATATAAGGTTATCCCTGTGTGTATATATATATATATATATATATATATATATATATATATATATATATATATATATATATATATATATAGCGCTCTGGTGTGTGCTGGCAAACTCTCCCTCTGTCTCCCCAAAGGGCTAGTGGTGTCCTGTCCTCTATCAGAGCATTCCCTGTGTGTGTGCTGTGTGTCGGTACGTTTGTGTCGACATGTATGAGGAGGAAAATGGTATGGAGGCGGAGCAATTGCCTGTAATAGTGATGTCACCCCCTAGGGAGTCGACACCTGACTGGATGGTCTTATGGAAGGAATTACGTGATAGCGTCAGCACTTTACAAAAGACTGTTGACGACATGAGACAGCCGGCAAATCAGTTAGTACCTGTCCAGGCGTCTCAAACACCGTCAGGGGCTCTAAAGCGCCCGTTACCTCAGATGGTTGACACAGACCCAGACACGGACACTGACTCCAGTGTCGACGGTGAGGAAACAAACGTGATTTCCAGTAGGGCCACACGTTGCATGATCACGGCAATGAAGGAGGTTTTGAACATTTCTGATACTACAAGTACCACAAAAAAGAGTATTATGTGGGGTGTGAAAAAACTACCCGTAGTTTTTCCTGAATCAGATGAATTAAATGAGGTGTGTGATGAAGCGTGGGTTTCCCGCGATAAAAAACTGCTAATTTCTAAAAAATTATTGGCATTATACCCTTTCCCGCCAGAGGTTAGGGCGCGTTGGGAAACACCCCCTAGGGTAGATAAGGCGCTCACACGATTATCAAAACAAGTGGCGTTACCGTCTCCTGATACGGCCGCCCTCAAGGATCCAGCTGATAGGAAGCTGGAAAATATCCTAAAAAGTATATACACACATACTGGTGTTATACTGCGACCAGCAATCGCCTCAGCCTGGATGTGCAGTGCTGGGTTGGCGTGGTCGGATTCCCTGACTGAAAAATATTGATACGCTAGATAGGGACAGTATATTATTGACTAGAGCATTTAAAGGATGCATTTCTATATATGCGAGATGCACAGAGGGATATTTGCACTCTGGCATCAAGAGTAAGTGCGCTGTCCATTTCTGCCAGAAGAGTGTTATGGACGCGACAGTGGTCAGGTGATGCGGATTCCAAACGGCATATGGAAGTATTGCCGTATAAAGGGGAGGAGTTATTTGGGGTCGGTCTATCGGACCTGGTGGCCACTGCAACGGCTGGGAAATCCACCTTTTTACCCCAGGTCACCTCTCAGCAGAAAAAGACACCGTCTTTTCAGGCTCAGTCCTTTCGTCCCCATAAGGGCAAGCGGGCAAAAGGCCACTCATTTCTGCCCCGGGGCAGAGGAAGGGGAAAAAGACTGCAGCAGGCAGCCTCTTCCCAGGAACAGAAGCCCTCCCCCGCTTTTGCCAAGTCCTCAGCATGACGCTGGGGCCTTACAAGCGGACTCAGGTACGGTGGGGGGCCGTCTCAAGAATTTCAGCGCGCAGTGGGCTCACTCGCAAGTGGACCCCTGGATCCTGCAGGTAGTATCTCAGGGGTACAAATTGGAATTCGAGACGTCTCCCCCTCGCCGGTTCCTGAAGTCTGCTTTACCAACGTCTCCCTCAGACAGGGAGGCGGTATTGGAAGCCATTCACAAGCTGTATTCCCAGCAGGTGATAATCAAGGTACCCCTCCTACAACAGGGAAAGGGGTATTATTCCACGCTGTTTGTGGTACCGAAGCCGGACGGCTCGGTGAGACCTATTTTAAATCTGAAATCCTTGAACACTTACATACAAAGGTTCAAATTCAAGATGGAGTCACCCAGAGCAGTGATAGCGAACCTGGAAGAAGGGGACTATATGGTGTCTCTGGACATCAAGGATGCTTACCTCCATGTCCCAATTTACCCTTCTCACCAAGGGTACCTCAGGTTTGTGGTACAGGACTGTCACTATCCGTTTCAGACGCTGCCGTTTGGATTGTCCACGGCACCCCGGGTCTTTACCAAGGTATTGGCCGAAATGATGATACTCCTTCGAAGAGAAGGCGTCTTAATTATCCCTTACTTGGACGATCTCCTGATAAGGGCAAGATCCAAGGAACGGTTAGTAGTCGGAGTAGCACTATCTCAAGTAGTGTTACGGCAGCACATCCCAAAATCACAGCTGATTCCGACGACACGTCTGCTGTTCCTAGGGATGATTCTGGACACAGTCCAGAAAAAGGCGTTTCTTCCGGAGGAGAAAGCCAGGGAGTTATCCGAGTTAGTCAGAAACCTCCTGAAACCAGACCGGGTCTCAGTGCATCAATGCACAAGGGTCCTGGGAAAAATGGTGGCTTCCTACGAAGCGATTCCATTCGGCAGATTCCACGCAAGAACATTTCAGTGGGATCTGCTGGACAAATGGTCCGGATCGCATCTTCACATGCATCAGCGGATAACCCTGTCCCCAAGGACAAGAGTGTCTCTCCTGTGGTGGTTGCAGAGTGCTCATCTTCTAGAGGGCCGCAGATTCGGCATTCAAGACTGGGTCCTGGTGACCACGGATGCCAGCCTGAGAGGCTGGGGAGCAGTCACACAGGGAAGAAATTTCCAGGGCTTGTGGTCAAGCCTGGAAACGTCACTTCACATAAATATCCTGGAACTAAGGGCCATTTACAATGCTCTAAGCCAAGCAAGACCTCTGCTTCAGGGTCAGCCGGTGTTGATCCAGTCAGACAACATCACGGCAGTCGCCCACGTAAACAGACAGGGCGGCACAAGAAGCAGGAGGGCAATGGCAGAAGCTGCAAGGATTCTTCGCTGGGCGGAAAATCATGTGATAGCACTGTCAGCAGTGTTCATTCCGGGAGTGGACAACTGGGAAGCAGACTTCCTCAGCAGACACGACCTCCACCC
Organism: Pseudophryne corroboree; assembly: GCF_028390025.1. Taxonomy (NCBI): domain Eukaryota; kingdom Metazoa; phylum Chordata; class Amphibia; order Anura; family Myobatrachidae; genus Pseudophryne; species Pseudophryne corroboree. The sequence continues at coordinate 539,293,342 of NC_086449.1, forward strand.
GGGAGAGTGGGGACTTCATCCAGAAGTCTTCCACATGATTGTAAACCGTTGGGAAAAACCAAAGGTGGACATGATGGCGTCCCGTCTCAACAAAAAACTAGACAGGTATTGCGCCAGGTCAAGGGACCCTCAGGCAATAGCGGTGGACGCTCTGGTAACTCCGTGGGTGTACCAGTCAGTGTATGTGTTCCCTCCTCTGCCTCTCATACCCAAGGTACTGAGAATTATAAGACGGAGAGGAGTAAGAACTATACTCGTGGCTCCGGATTGGCCAAGAAGGACTTGGTACCCGGAACTTCAAGAGATCACAGAGGACCCATGGCCTCTACCTCTAAGAAGGGACTTGCTCCAGCAGGGACCCTGTCTGTTCCAAGACTTGCCGCGTTTGACGGCATGGCGGTTGAACGCCGGATCCTGAAGGAAAAAGGCATTCCGGATGAAGTCATCCCTACCCTGATCAAAGCCAGGAAGGATGTAACTGCACAGCATTATCACCGTATTTGGCGTAAATATGTTGCATGGTGCGAGGCCAGAAAGGCCCCTACAGAGGAATTTCAACTGGGTCGTTTCCTGCATTTCCTGCAAACAGGACTGTCTATGGGCCTAAAATTAGGGTCCATTAAGGTTCAAATTTCGACCCTGTCGATTTTCTTCCAGAAAGAACTGGCTTCAGTTCCTGAAGTTCAGACGTTTGTCAAAGGAGTACTGCATATACAGCCTCCTTTTGTGCCTCCAGTGGCACCCTGGGATCTCAATGTGGTTTTGGGGTTCCTAAAATCACATTGGTTTGAACCACTTACCACTGTGGACTTAAAATATCTCACATGGAAAGTGGTAATGCTGTTGGCCCTGGCTTCAGCCAGGCGCGTGTCAGAATTGGCGGCTTTGTCCTATAAAAGCCCTTACCTGATTTTTCATACGGATAGGGCAGAATTGAGGACTCGTCCTCAGTTTCTCCCTAAGGTGGTTTCAGCGTTTCACCTGAACCAGCCTATTGTGGTACCTGCGGCTACTAGGGACTTGGAGGACTCCAAGTTGCTGGACGTAGTCAGGGCCCTGAAAATATGTTTCCAGGACGGCTGGAGTCAGAAAATCTGACTCGCTGTTTATCCTGTATGCACCCAACAAGCTGGGTGCTCCTGCTTCTAAGCAGACTATTGCTGGTTGGATTTGTAGTACAATTCAGCTTGCACATTCTGTGGCAGGCCTGCCACAGCCAAAATCTGTAAAAGCCCATTCCACAAGGAAGGTGGGCTCATCTTGGGCGGCTGCCCGAGGGGTCTCGGCGTTACAACTTTGCCGAGCAGCTACTTGGTCAGGGGCAAATACGTTTGCTAAATTCTACAAATTTTATACCCTGGCTGAGGAGGACCTGGAGTTCTCTCTTTCGGTGCTGCAGAGTCATCCGCACTCTCCCGCCCGTTTGGGAGCTTTGGTATAATCCCCATGGTCCTTACGGAGTTCCCAGCATCCACTAGGACGTCAGAGAAAATAAGAATTTACTCACCGGTAATTCTATTTCTCGTAGTCCGTAGTGGATGCTGGGCGCCCATCCCAAGTGCGGATTGTCTGCAATACTTGTACATAGTTACAAAAATCGGGTTATTATTGTTGTGAGCCATCTTTTCAGAGGCTCCTCTGTTATCATACTGTTAACTGGGTTCAGATCACAAGTTGTACGGTGTGATTGGTGTGGCTGGTATGAGTCTTACCCGGGATTCATAAATCCTTCCTTATTGTGTACGCTCGTCCGGGCACAGTATCCTAACTGAGGCTTGGAGGAGGGTCATAGGGGGAGGAGCCAGTGCACACCAGGTAGTCCTAAAGCTTTACTTTTGTGCCCAGTCTCCTGCGGAGCCGCTATTCCCCATGGTCCTTACGGAGTTCCCAGCATCCACTACGGACTACGAGAAATAGAATTACCGGTGAGTAAATTCTTATTTTTTTTATTTCATTTTCTTAAGTAACAAACGTTTTCATGTTGCTTGACACCATTCAAATATCATCCTGTACAGCACTAAATGCTGTTCCCTCATTCGTGTCTCTCATGGCCCATCACTACCAAAAGTATCACATGGCTTTTACAATAAAAAAAATGTGCATAACCTATATAGTAATGCCCTGGAAATTGAAACGGACACACATGCATGGTAAAGGTGTTGTGTGTGTGTGTGTGTGTGTGTGTGTTTGTTGTTGTATTTTTTTTTTCCTCTCACTACTTGACAAGCAACCACTATTTTTATAATTTTCTAGCTTTTCGAAGCTTTATTGTAGCTGTCTGTTGAGCTGTTATCATTTGGGGCTAATGTTACTTTTTTGGGGAGATTTTTACACTTGTGCAAAGCTTATCTGTGTAATGCTTTAGGGGTATATTCAACTGAAGTCTGATCTATTCCGACATTCATTTGTCAGAATGGGTCCGACTTGGGCTTATTCAATGTCATCTCAATTCGACTTTTAGAAAAGTAATTGAGATACAGGAGCTAGACGGGGGAGAGCCGCAGGCAGATTGGGCAGAGCAGCGCTACAGCAGCAGTTATATAGCCGCTGCCGTAGCGCTGCTCTCCCCAGTCTGCCCGCGGCTCTCCACCCCCCCCCCCCCCCTGCTGCTGGAGCCGGGGGGGGTGGGGTGGGGGTGGAGAGCCGCAGGCAGATTGGGCAGAGCAGCGCTACAGCAGCAGTTATATAGCCGCTGCCGTAGCGCTGCTCTCCCCTGTCTGCCCGCGGCTCTCCACCCCCACCCTTGCTGGAGCCGGGTGGACGCTGCTGTAATCGGCGGCTGTGACATCCTCCAGCGCTGCTCACCCCGTCTGCCCGCGGCTCCCCATCTCCGGCGTTGCCCGTCTCCAACACTGCCCACTAAGGATCTGGCTGCCCGCGGCTCCCAGTCTCTGGTGCTGCCAGTCTCCAGCACTGCCCGCCGGGGTCTGGCTGCCCGCGGCTTTCCCGTCTTCGGCGCTGCTATCCCCCCGTCTCCAGCACTGCCCGCTGAGGGGGTCTGGCTGGAGCCCCGGCTCCACACGACTCCCCCCCCCCCCCCCTCTCTCCTCCACTAAGGTCCCTAATCTCAGTCCGACATTTTTTTGTCGGACTGAGATGGTCGGAAACGGGGCCAAATCCTGTCGAATTTGGCCCCGTTTCCCTCAAAAGTATGTGAATCGGCAGCTATACCGCCGACTCACGTACTATTCGACAAGTCGAATTCCCCGACTTGTCGAATAAAAACTGGGATTGAATAGGTCGCATCACGATTCGATCTTAAAAAGTCGAAAACTGCATTTTTTTCGACAGACAGCAGCTTTCGACACCAATTGAATATATCCCTTAATGTTTTGATTTGATTGAACTTTTACTAAGATATTATATTGTACTTGCAGTGCTGTAAATGGAGTTAATTTGGAATGAAAAAGTCCATAACAATCCATTCATCCTATTTTTCTACCATAAACCAAAAGACGTCTAAGTCAAGCAAAATGTAAACCGTGTTTCCCATGGTGCTATCTATGTAGCAGCCGCTTATGTAAAAATAGAGACCTTTCACAGCTCTATACCTGAAACTGAAGACAATACAAAAATACACACGATAAAGCACTCATATCAAGTAACAGAATAAATAGGTCCAAACGTCTTTATTGTTCCCTCTAGGATTTGTTGCGGAAAGGATGCTGAAGTGCCAGGGCAGTACGCGCACCAGCCTGCATGATATGGGGACGTGGCTGGTCGGGGAAAAGGGGCTCAGTCTCGCTGGCGTCACCATTGTGCGGTGCGGCCCCCTAAACGTCACTTATGGGGTCATGCCCCAACCGTCAGCGTCACTAATGGGGTTGTGCTGAGCACCTAAACACAATTGAATTGACCCATAACCTTTTTTTAAATTGACTGACCATTAGAAAACTAGAAATGAATGGAGCAATTTTTAGTTATAACTGTATTAATTGTATTTCTCTGACGTTCTAGTGGATGCTGGGTACTCCGTAAGGACCAGGGGGATAGACGGGCTCCGCAGGAGACTGGGCACTCTTTAAAGAAAGATTAGGTACTATATCTGGTGTGCACTGGCTCCTCCCTCTATGCCCCTCTTCCAGACCTCAGTTAGAATCTGTGCCCGGCCAGAGCTGGATGCACCTAGTGGGCTCTCCTGAGCTTACTAGAAAAGAAAGTATTTGTTAGGTTTTTTATTTTCAGTGAGATCTGCTGGCAACAGACTCACTGCTACGTGGGACTTAGGGGAGAGAAGCAAACCTACCTGCTTGCAGCTAGCTTGTGCTTCTAAGGCTACTGGACACCATTAGCTCCAGAGGGATCGAACACAGGGCCCGACCTCGATCGTCCGTTCCCGGAGCCGCGCCGTCCCCCTTGCAGAGCCAGAAGACGGAAGATTCCAGGAGAAAATCGGCGGCTGAAGACTCTGGTCTTCAATAAGGTAGCGCACTTCACTGCAGCTGTGCGCCATTGCTCCCACAGCACACCACACGCTCCGGTCACTGGTGGGTGCAGGGCGCTGGGGGGGGGGGGGCGCCCTGGGCTGCAATTTGTATACCTTACTTGGCAAAACGCACATAATACAGTTCTAAACTGTATATGTGCCTAATTCCCCGCCATAAATATTATTAAAAAAGCGGGAGAAGCCCGCCGCTGAAGGGGCGGGGCTATCTTCCTCAGCACAGCCAGCGCCATTTTCTCTTCACAGCTCCGCTGGAAGGACGCTCCCCAGGCTCTCCCCTGCAGTATACACTACGGAAAGGGTAAAAAAGAGAGGGGGGGCACATAAATTTAGGCGCAATTGTGATAATAAGCAGCTATTGGGGGAAAATTCACTTTGTATTAGTGTAAATCCCTCTGTTATATAGCGCTCTGGTGTGTGCTGGCATACTCTCTCTCTGTCTCCCCAAAGGACTTTGTGGGGTCCTGTCCTCAGTCAGAGCATTCCCTGTGTGTGTGTGCGGTGTGTCGGTACGGCTGTGTCGACATGTTTGATGAGGACGCTTACGTGGAGGCGGCGCAGGAGCCGATAAGTTTGATGTCGCCCCCTGTGGGGCCGACACCAGAGTGGATGGATATGTGGAAGGTATTAACCGACAGTGTCAACTCCTTGCATAAAAGGTTCGATGACATAACAGCTTTGGGACAGCCGGCATCTCAGCCCGCGCCTGCCCAAGCGTCTCAGAGGCCATCAGGGGCTCAAAAACGCCCGCTACCTCAGATGGCAGACACAGATGTCGACACGGAGTCTGACTCCAGTGTCGACGAGGATGAGACAAATGTACAGTCCACAAGGGCCATCCGATGCATGATTACGGCAATGAAAAATGTGTTGTGCATTTCTGACATTAACCCGGTTACCACAAAAAAGGGTATTATGTTTGGGGAGAAAAAGCAGCCAGTGACTTTTCCCCCATCTGATGAGTTAAATGAATTGTGTGAAGAAGCGTGGTGTTCCCCAGATAAGAAACTAGTGATTTCTAAGCGGTTATTAATGGCGTACCCTTTCCCGCCAACGGATAGGTTACGCTGGGAGACATCCCCTAGGGTGGACAAGGCGCTCACACGCTTATCAAAAAAGGTGGCACTGCCGTCTCAGGATACGGCCGCCTTAAAGGAGCCTGCAGATAGAAAGCAGCAGGCCATCCTGAAGTCTGTGTATACACACTCAGGTACTATATTGAGACCTGCTATTGCTTCAGCATGGATGTGTAGTGCTGCAGCAGCATGGTCTGATTCCCTGTCAGATAACATTGATTCCCTTGACAGGGATACTATTTTGCTAACCATAGAGCATATTAAAGACGTAGTCTTATATATGAGGGATGCACAGAGGGACATTTGCCGGCTGGCATCTAGAATTAATGCAATGTCCATTTCTGCCAGGAGAGTATTATGGACTCGGCAGTGGACAAGTGATGCTGATTCTAAAAGGCACATGGAAGTTTTGCCTTATAAGGGTGAGGAATTGTTTGGGGACGGGCTCTCGGACCTCGTGTCCACAGCAACAGCTGGGAAGTCGACTTTTTTACCTCAGGTTCCCTCACAGCCTAAGAAAGCACTGTATTATCAAGTACAGTCCTTTCGGCCCCAGAAAGGCAAGCGGGTCAGAGGCGCGTCCTTTCTGCCCAGAGGCAGGGGTAGAGGGAAAAAGCTGCACCAGATAGCCAGTTCCCAGGAACAAAAATCCTCCCCTGCTTCCACTAAGTCCACCGCATGACGCTGGGGCTCCACAGGTGGAGCCAGGTGCGGTGGGGGCCCGTCTCCGGAACTTCAGCGACCAGTGGGTTCGCTCACAGGTGGATCTCTGGGTTCTACAAGTGGTATCTCAGGGATACAAGCTGGAGTTCGAGACTTCTCCCCCTCGCCGTTACCTCAAATCAGCCTTGCCAGCTACTCCCAAGGAAAGGGAGGTAGTACTGGCGGCAATTCACAAGCTGTACCTCCAGCAGGTGATAATCAAAGTTCCCCTCCTTCAACAGGGACGGGGTTACTATTCCACAATGTTTGTGGTACCGAAACCAGACGGTTCGGTGAGACCCATTCTAAATTTGAAATCCTTGAACACTTATGTAAGGAAGTTCAAGTTCAAAATGGAATCGCTCAGGGCGGTTATTGCAAGCCTGGAAGAGGGGGATTTTATGGTATCACTGGACATCAAGGATGCTTACCTACATGTCCCTATTTACCCACCTCACCAGGAGTACCTCCGATTTGTGGTACAGGACTGTCATTACCAATTCCAGACGTTGCCGTTTGGTCTGTCCACGGCACCGAGGGTATTTACCAAGGTAATGGCCGAAATGATGATACTCCTTCGAAAGAAGGGAGTTATAATTATCCCGTACTTGGACGATCTCCTTTATAAAGGCGAGGTCCATGGAGCAGTTGTTGGTCGGAGTAGCACTATCTCAGGAAGTGCTACAACAGCACGGCTGGATTCTGAATATCCCAAAGTTGCAGCTGGTTCCTACGACGCGTCTGCTGTTCTTGGGTATGATTCTGGACACAGAACAGAAGAAGGCGTTTCTCCCGGAGGAGAAGGCCAAGGAGTTGTCATCTCTGGTCAGAGACCTCCTGAAACCAAAACAGGTGTCGGTGCATCACTGCACGCGAGTCCTGGGAAAGCTGGTAGCTTCTTACGAAGCAATTCCCTTCGGCAGGTTCCATGCAAGGATCTTTCAGTGGGATCTGTTAGACAAGTGGTCCGGATCGCATCTTCAGATGCATCGGTTGATCACCCAGTCCCTGAGGGCCAGGGTGTCTCTGCTGTGGTGGCTGCAGAGTGCTAATCTTCTCGAGGGCCGCAGATTCGGCATTCAGGACTGGGTCCTGGTGACCACGGATGCAAGCCTCCGAGGTTGGGGGGCAGTCACTCAGGGAAGAAACTTCCAAGGACAATGGTCGAGTCAGGAGACTTCCCTACACCATAAATATTCTGGAACTAAGGGCCATTTACAATGCCCTAAGTCAAGCAAAACCCCTGCTTCAAAACCAGCCGGTGCTGATTCAGTCAGACATCACGGCTGTCGCCCATGTAAACCGACAGGGCGGCACAAGAAGCAGGATGGCAATGGCAGAAGCCACAAGGATTCTCCGATGGGCGGAGAATCACGTGATAGCACTGTCAGCAGTGTTCATTCCGGGAGTGGACAACTGGGAAGCAGACTTCCTCAGCAGGCACGACCTCCACCCGGGAGAGTGGGGATTTCATCCAGAAGTCTTCAAGCTGATTGTAAATCGTTGGGAAAGGCCACAGGTGGACATGATGGCGTCCCGCCTCAACAAAAAGCTAAAAAGATATTGCGCCAGGTCAAGGGACCCTCAGGCGATAGCTGTGGACGCTCTAGTGACACCGTGGGTGTACCAGTCGGTTTATGTGTTCCCTCCTCTTCCTCTCATACCAAAGGTACTGAGGATAATAAGAAAGAGAGGAGTAAGAACTATACTCATCATTCCGGATTGGCCAAATAGAACTTGGTACCCGGAACTACAAGAAATGATCTCAGAGGACCCTTGGCCTCTGCTGCTCCGACAGCAGTCTGTTCCAAGACTTACCGCGGCTGCGTTTGACGGCATGGCGGTTGAACGCCGGATCCTGATGGAAAAGGGCTTTCCGGTTGAAGTCATTCCTACGCTGATAAAAGCTAGGAAGGATGTGACAGCAAAACATTATCACCGCATATGGCGAAAATATGTTGCTTGGTGTGAGGCTATGAAGGCCCCAACAGAGGAATTTCAGCTTGGTCGATTTCTGCACTTCCTACAGTCAGGAGTGACAATGGGCCTAAAATTGGGATCCATAAGTCCAGATTTCGGCCCTGTCTATTTTCTTTCAAAAAGAACTGGCTTCACTGCCTGAAGTTCAGACGTTTGTTAAGGGAGTGCTGCATATTCAGCCCCCTTTTGTGCCTCCAGTGGCACCTTGGGATCTCAACGTAGTGTTGGATTTCCTAAAATCACATTGGTTTGAGCCACTTCAGACCGTGGAGTTGAAGTATCTCACGTGGAAAGTGGTCATGCTTTTGGCCTTTGCTTCGGCTAGGTGTGTGTCAGAATTGGCGGCTTTGTCATGTAAAAGCCCTTATCTGATCTTCCATATGGACAGGGCAGAATTGAGGACTCGTCCCCAATTTCTCCCAAAGGTGGTATTAGCGTTTCATTTGAACCAACCTATTGTGGTGCCTGCGGCTACTCGGGACTTGGAGGATTCCAAGTTTCTGGACGTAGTCCGGGCCCTGAAAATCTATGTTTCCAGGACGGTTAGAGTCCGAAAAACTGACTCGCTGTTTATCCTGCATGCACCCAACAAGCTGGGTGCTCCTGCTTCTAAGCAGACTATTGCTCGCTGGATCTGTAGCACGATTCAACTTGCACATTCTGCGGCTAGACTGCCGCATCCTAAATCGGTAAAAGCCCATTCCACGAGGAAGGTGGGCTCTAATTGGGCGGCTGCCCGAGGGGTCTCGGCTTTACAACTTTGCCGAGCTGCTACCTGGTCGGGATCAAACACGTTTGCAAAATTCTACAAGTTTGATACCCTGGCTGAGGAGGACCTTGAGTTTGCTCATTCGGTGCTGCAGAGTCATCCGCACTCTCCCGCCCGTTTGGGAGCTTTGGTATAATCCCCATGGTCCTTACGGAGTTCCCAGCATCCACTAGGACGTCAGAGAAAATAAGAATTTACTCACCGGTAATTCTATTTCTCGTAGTCCGTAGTGGATGCTGGGAGCCCGTCCCAAGTGCGGACTTCTGCAATACTTGTATATAGTTATTGCTTAACTATAGGGTTATTGTTCTGAGCCATCTGTTGAATGAGGCTCAGCTGTTGTTCATACTGTTAACTGGGTATAGTTATCACAAGTTGTACGGTGTGATTGGTGTGGCTGGTATGAGTCTTACCCTGGATTCCAAATCCTTTCCTAGTAATGTCCGCTCTTCCGGGCACAGTTTCCCTAACAGGTCTGGAGGAGGGGCATAGAGGGAGGAGCCAGTGCACACCAGATATAGTACCTAATCTTTCTTTAAAGAGTGCCCAGTCTCCTGCGGAGCCCGTCTATTCCCCATGGTCCTTACGGAGTACCCAGCATCCACTACGGACTACGAGAAATAGAATTACCGGTGAGTAAATTCTTATTTTTCTTTTTATGGTTGGTCTAAAGTTCCAGTGATAGGCAGTTTTCTGGCATCCCACGCCTAGAACTGGGGAAAAAAAGCATGAATTTTTGCCATGTTCTGTAAGTCCACACTACTTGGGTTTGTGAGGCCTCAGATGAACTAATTAGATTAACCAAGAAGCTTTCCTTAGATAATCATTTAGGGAGCCATTTCTTATGCCGAAGCTCACTGCTGATAATGTGCAGTTGAAGGTCAAATGCTTAGCAGAGAATAGCAGCAGCAGAGGCTTAATCTCAGTCAGGCAGAGGTTTAAAATTACTTAACGATTGCCTTTTTAAACATCTATGTGAATCTGAGACTTTTAATTTGGCTGAAATCTATTGGCAAAAACAAGTATCAATATTCAATGTATAATTAATTTATTTTAAACTTATTGACATTGATTCCCTTCTGTTGATATATGTTATAGAAGACAAATGGCAAGTGTTCTTTTCTTGGGTAGAATATGATACTGGGATAATTTGGGATAAGAATCTCTTGTCTTTCTGCCTCCTTCATTGCAGGGTTACAAGCTAGCTTAAGACATTTGGTGTTTGCTGTACACTGCCCAAAATAGTTGTGCTTATATTAGGCACATGTTTAAGGAGTTTGACACTGGATGCTAACAAATGTCTTCTTCCAGGTTTGAGTAGGATTTGTAAAAACTGTTACAGACCTAGAGAAAAGCACGATCTAAAAAAAATTGTGCAATCAAGTGCTTCATTTTGATAGCAATCAAGACATGGTTAAGTTATGCCACAAGTGTTAGTGAGGTATTCTCTACCCCAGAGGTTCTCAAACTCGGTCCTCATTACCCCACACAGTGCATGTTTTGCAGGTCTCCTCACAGAATGACAAGTGAAATTATTAACTCCACCTGTAGACCTTTAAAAATGTGTCGGTGAGTAATTCACCTGTGCACCTGCTGGGTTACCTGCAAACCATGCACTGTGTGGGGTCCTGAGGACTGAGTTTGAGAACCTATGCCCTGCCCTAACTTTGCGCAGTTTATATATTCTCCCTGTGCTTGTCTGGGTTTCCTCTGGGTACTCCGGTTTTCTCCCACAATCCAAGAATATACTGGTAGGTTAATTGGCTTCCAACCAAAAAATTAACCCTAGTGTGAATGTGTGTACATGTGGTAGGGAATATAGATTGTAAGCTCCACTGGGGCAGGGACTGATGTGAATGGCCAAATATTCTCTGTAAAGAGCTGCGGAATATGTGCGCTTAATAAATAACTGGTAATAAATAAATCTTAAGTAGGATACACCTAGGCAAGTAATCGAATGATACATCATTTTGTCATGGATCGGAATAATAGCCACATCACTTGCTGTGTACCTAAGATTGCGTGCTCCCGCAGGTCTCTCCCTGGGTCCTGCTGTCGGGAGTGCTACATGCCTAATGGGATGACCCAGGGAATGACTGCATGTGTTTTAAATGAGTCGTGCAATGACACATCACACAATATATTGTGCTGTTGCATTGTGACGTCGCTGGGTACACACATTGTTTAGCGTGTACACAGCATTACTGTGCACTTGTAGTGAGGCAATGTAATGAGTAAATTGTGAATTGACCCTGGTGTTTGTGATGGGTAAGCCATATGCTATTAGCCCCACTTGTACATGGCAGATGTGTAATGCAGAGAAATGTGTTCATAGTACAAATCATTGGTATGGAGATTTGTGTGATCATGTATGAGTAATTTCCTCCTTTATGCATACGTTTTATAAGATCAAGCTCGGGACACTTTTACTTCGACAATTACGGCACGTTTTTATGTTTTTTTCAGTTTGGGATGATCAAGAAGACAGTTATATACTGACATGTTCCAGCAAGCGTTTCCCTATCTGTTCTGACCTGGTGACATTGCTGTTTGAATGAATCCTATGACTTAAATACAAAAGTGATAACTAATGAGTCACAAGCAAAAGAATTAGAAAAGTTTACAGTACTTTTGCATCAACAGCTTTTATGTCCATACATGTCTTGGTTTTGTCCAGTAATTACGGTCTGGTTTTCTCTTAGTGGTGGTTGCTTTCTAGTATGCTTGATATAGTTATGGGTGTTTAAACATTTTTTTTTCTTTATTCTTTTAGTGAATTCTGGATGCAATTACGTGAAATTGAAGTTTTACCATGGAACAGTATTCAAGACACATCTGTGGAAGTCCCCTTACGAGTTTTTTTGTGAAATGAACTTGGTATAGAGTTCTCGGAGAAGGGTTGTTTTTTCAACTTTGAAGAAAACATTTGCTCCCAACTGGATTTCCCTGCTGTCTGTACTCACTTGGCTACCCCAAGGGATCTTCTGTGGCAACAATGGCAAACAATTCGGTTGCGTACAGTGGTGTAAAAAACTCTATTAATGAAACAAATCATGGTGGAGATTTTGGGATCACAGTTGAAGAGCTCCGGACCCTTATGGAATTGAGATCAACGGATGCAGTACAAAAAATACAGGATTGCTATGGCGATGTCTTTGGCATATGTAGTAGATTGAAGACTTCACCACACAATGGTAATAAATCTCTCAATTTCTGTTTTTATTCTTTTCAATAGTTGTGCCTTTTTATTTGTGTAAAACTACAATATTAATTCATGATTGTTGTTGGAAGTTGCAAAAACTGAAAGCTGGGAAAATATTGACAGTGGTGGATTTGCCACTAGGCACGTGTATACATGCCTAGGGACGGCACAGCAGGCTGGGGCCAGGCGATTCCATATTATTTTTGTTTGTTATTACAAATAATTTTTTATATTGTAAGTGGTGGGGTGGGACAATGGGCTGCAAATTGTGTTGTTGGGTGAGGTACAGGCTTTTTGATGGTCTGAAGCATTGGGACTGATCTTGGCATGAAAGGGCAGTGACATGTGGGAAGGTGACCAATAAAGTGCCTAAGGGCATCCTGACCCCTAAATCTGCCCATGATGATTGAAATTCCTGGTGGAATACCAGTAGAAGCACTATATAACGTAACATGGAGGTGATATAATCCATACAATTCATTCCATATTTTTCTATTTAAAAAAACCTGTGGAATTAGAATGAACTTTTACCTATTACAGTTAGTTAATATTACTAATTGTAACCCATGCCTGTCATGCTGCGCTAGAGAAGCCTACAAGATAGGTTTTATTTTTTTTAATAAACAAATTTTTCATTTGGAGTATTTAGTTTTTCAGGGTAATTGTCCACTTCTTTCTCCCTGTCTTATCGATGGATAGCTATGTCCAGTGAAACACCATTTCTGTACCTTGAGTATTTTTGCTACTTATTTATTGATTTCTTTTTAAGTTCAAGTTACATTTTTAGAAATGTCAATGCTCATGGCATGGCAATACACTCTACAAAGTTTAATATTTTTCTGCATGATCTTAAATTGAGCTATGTTAGACTACTTTGTTCTTTAGCAACAGACTTTTAGGTGGGAGTTCAGTTGTTTTAGTCAGAATGATTAAATAATGGGCGCTTGATGGAGCAATTCAATTGTTCCGGGTGCCCATTAATTACTGCGCTTGTCGAGCCCAAGTAGACATGGTTTAGCTACATATAGTGGCTAAATACATCTAAAGTCTTGGTTAGGTCACCCAAACCACAGACTCTTTGCACATATCTGCTTGCTGCCTCAGGAGACTGCGAGCAGGAATGTGTCCAGCCGCATCACTCGCATGCATTGTGACAACGACTCCACATGCCTGGGTGCAAATGGTCGCAATCGCATAATGATTTTTCCTATGGATCATGGCTGCAACTGTTTGCACGTGCCCACCGGAGGGCATGCTGATCGCAGCAAGCTAGTAGTCGGACCAGTGAATGGTCGTGGGTGCGATGAGCAAGGCTACATCTGTATATGTGAGAGTTGCCTAGATAATTAGTTGCTTCTTGGCTAGTCTTTGACTCTGTAATACTGACATGCATGGCTGTATCATGCCTTATGGCCTGCAGAGTGTTTTAAAAAGGTGGAAAAACTGTCAGCAGGGCAGTTTGATGGGACAGGTGTGACAATCATCCGATCAGATACAGCTGTCTGTGACACATTCCCACCCTCACTTTGAAAATTGTAGCCACATTGAAGTCTAGAAAGTACACCCTTCAATAGACCTTTAGCACTGTTCTGCTTCTCACTGACGAGGAAGAGATTAATGACGTTATCACGAAAATTTCACATTGCTTTAAATATGATTTGATCTGACCTACTAGAATAAATTGTGTATAGATTTATTTATTTTTTTAGTTCTTCCAATATGTAAGTACTATATAAATAACTGTTAATAAATACATGCTTTAGCTCAGGCCTGGCCAACCTGTGGCTCTCCAGCGGTTGTGAAACTACAAGTCCAAACATGCTTTGCCACAGTTTTGCCATTAAGGATTGTTAAAACTGTGCCAGGGCTTGCTGGGATGTGTAGTTTCACAACAGCTGGAGAGCCACAGGTTGGCCAGGCCTTCTTTAGCAGCTTGTGACTATTTTCAGTCTATATGGGTAGCTTATGGTAGTGCTGACGAGTTTTCCCTCACATCTCCATTTATGCTAGCAGATGTTATGTGCTGTTCTGTAACTGCACATCACAACCATGTCGGAGCATTGAATTGTTCCCAATGTCTCTGGAGCAAGCTTAACTTCAGGGCTTGTTGTATGAATGAATGAGGCCACCATGTTTATTTTAGAGCAGGGGTAAGCCACATGTGGCACTGCACCTCCCAGCATTCCCTCCTAGCGTTTTGCTGTCAGGACATACTGGGATGTGCAGTTTCACATTGTCTATTCCTGTTTTAGAGTATTCATTAGGCAGTATATCCTTTTTGAAAGAAGTAAGACTTATGCTGGATAAACACTGGGTGATATCGTGTGTACAGCCGATGAAGGCTATATCGTCCTGACCATTGGCCAGTGTGTACACCCCAATGAATCTTTGAACAGTGTCTTTGAGAGTATATTGCATAAGCCGTGCTGCATGGCAAATGTGATGTCGTACAGATATATTCACATCTGCTTGTGTGTGTACACACGACCGACCCACATATGCTGGCTGCAGGAACCAGAGAACAAGACTGGTTCTTTTGGCCAGATGTATCGTGTGCCCAATTGGTATGTGTGTATGCACAGGTCTCTTGTGCGTAACCCTTATCAAATCATCGGACTGGATAGCCGATCAATTGTGTACTCCACATTATACTTCTAAAAATATAGATACTCATTACATGGGACCTTGAATAACCTTGTAAATGGATGAACAAGTCAATGAATCGGATACAAGGGAAATTATTTGCATGATTCAGATTGATTCAGTGACCTATTACGTGTGGTATGCCTGGGTTTTTTGGCCTGTCCTGGGCTGTGGATAAATGGAACCTGTGACATACCAAGTTTCCCGCTCCTGTGATCTCTCTACTTAATGGTCCATTTGTCTACCTTTTAAATTTAAAATCTTTAACACAAAATAAATTATGAATGATCTATTCTGTCTTGAAATTAAATGTACCATAGTTAGCATTGTTTACTGCAGACAATCTGTGTCTCTCCTGTTTTCTTGTTCCTGATCTCTGTGTAGTACAAGTGCAACTGACTGGAATCGGATATTGCTTACTTGCCAGCTGAGCTAATTTCCCTTAGGCAATGATCACTAATGCTGGCCATACATCGGGATGATATCATTCCAGCAAAGCCAACTAGTTGGCTGGTTGGAAGAATAATCTTGCAGTGTGTGGGAGCAAGCGATAATCGGCCATTTGCTCCCACACTCTGGAAACTGTTGGTCCAACTAGTTTGGAAAAATTAAATCTTTAGTTTTTCTCAACTAATTGACCGGCAGTGTCCACCTACTACTTCAGCATCATCTGTCTGGCTGTCACTGGCAGCAGCTGAGTGGATCAGTGAGTGCTGCTGCATGTCACTCTAGTCCAGGGGTGTCTGCCTCATGGGCAGTGTCCGTACACACCCTGCACTTGTGCCACCCACACCCACGATCAGTGTAGGTATGTGTGTAAAATGAATGTGCGTGTATATAGTTTGTTTAAAAAAAAAAAAAAAATAGAGATATATATATATATATATATATATATATATATATATATATATATATATATATATATATATATATATATATATATATATATATATATATATATATATATATATATATATATATATATATTGGGAGAGACGAGGCGGCACTCAGAGACTTTTCACTTCAATCATGTAATTGTGCAAATGGTCACATCAACGTGTCGGGGACCTAGTCCCCTTCAGGATAACAGTGGTGCAAAACAAGAGTGTTTAAATAAGGTTAGAAACACTTACCCCCTGACCCCATTCAGTCACATGCTGCAGCGTATCTCTCTGGCCGCCCGCTCAGGACTTCCGGCGCCTCAGCGGGTCCGGAAGTGACGTCGCGGGAGCGAGTCGCGTCACCCTTGCAACCGCTCAAGGCATACTCACTGTCTGAGCGTCTCCTCCTGGCCGCGTCTCTCTCACTTCCGCCCAGACGTCCACAAGTGCCGCGAGATCTGGAGCCACATCAATGAAACCAGCTGCGTTACCATGGTAACGCTGTCTGCTGTGAATAAACATAATGCAAGACAATAGCATAAGTGACAAAGTAAGATGACCTTGAAGGTCAATATGAAAGTGACATATCGTAATAAAGTGCTAGTGCAAACTACAAAACAGTTGAAAACAACAATTAAAAACATCCAAAGGTGCAAGGAAAAAATGTACATAATGACACCTCTAATGTTAAAATGACCTACTGATATATGTCAAATATATGTCAAATGTGGCAACAACATCCTAACAACTCGAACCTTTATTGCGAGGGTTTCCAAGGGAGCTAGTGAATGATTGCTATGTATCTCTCCAACCACCTAGTTTTTAAGAGTTAGTCACAACCATTTAAATAATAAAATATTTATTCACATAATTCACAATGTATGAGCATAAAATAGTGACAGTTTTTGTATCATCAATCTTGAATATTGAGATTACAATATAACATTAAAACATTTGGACTGATTGTGTGTATACCATCTACTTGTCAGGCCAAATTGTATTAACTTTTTGTTTACCATCTAAATACTAGACCCCTGATGAGGTCCTGTGGATGAAACGCGTTGATTATCAACAGATCTAATCGACTTCTGAAAAAAGATTGTACCAGAAGTGTTCTCTTCCACAATCAAACACAATCGGTATAAATGTTTAATAATGTAAAAAACTTTTTTTAATTGGAATCTCAATATGCAAGATTGATGATCCAAAAACTGTTAGTCACGGTTTTATGCTCATACACTGTGAATTGTGAATATTTTTTTTATTTATTTCTAAATGGTTGTGACTAACTCTTTAAAAACTATGTGGTTTGAGATATATACAGACCAATCATTCACTAGCTCCCTTGGGAACCCTCCCCAATTACATTTCCAATACTGAACCCCATCTGACAAGGGGGTACCTCCGGAAATGTAGCTTCATCGTATTAGCGCAGAGTAAGGTCTACAAGTACACATACATACATGCATACATTCTCTCTCTCTCTCTCTCTCTCTCCAGGTCTTTGCAAGCTTATGTATATTTTAGTACAAGCAAAACTTTTCTTGCAATCCTCAACAGTAGCCGTGGTAATTCTGTTGTTCCGTTTAGACAATCAGTAGCCGCGTGGATGACAATTTTGACTATTTTTAGCCTCCTGGAGTGCGAGAAGAAATGTGCGTGAAGTCGGCACTTTGGGCATTCGGGTGGGAGTTTGGCTGCCCAAATCAGAATTTCAGACTTGTTTATCCATTTTACGCAGCTAAACCCTGTCTGTTTGGGTGTGATATGCACGTGCGCTTAAACAACAACTGAATTGTGACAATTGCTAGGGGGTCTAAACAGTCCCGTTCAGACAGGAAAATATAATACACTCAAAACAATTAACTCTGCCCCAATTACTGCTACTACATCGCCACCATGGACATTTGTGTTGGAAGCATTCATATTTTAGGCTACACTGTAATTTTTGTTCCAAAGTGTTTTTTTTTAGACCATTTGATGTGTATATTAGCCTAAAGGTAGTCATATGTAATTAGTTACTGTTATATATTTTATCTCTTCCAAAATTTTGTACATGTCTATGTATATATGTAGTATTTCTTACACAATGCATTTAATGGACAATATTAAATTGTTGGCGTCTGTCTTCTGCGTGTCCAACGGAGCTATTCAAATATTCCTCCTATAGGGCGCGAGTGACTGCAGGCACTGGCATTTCAGCTCGCCATTTCAGTTATTGCTTGTGCAAGTGAACAGTAATGTACATATGACGGGATATTTGAAATTATATAATTTTTGGACTTTAGTAGTAATCCTAAACCCAGATGCTTATGAAAGAATTGGTGCAAAATGTTTTGGGCAGCAATGCAGAACTACCACTTTGCACACCATCACTATCTATGCTGTAGATCTTTGTGGTAGTTCGATGTGACCGAGATGTCTTCAGATAATGGAGGGAGAATGGTTTGCTGCCTGGGGAGCATTTTAGTAGGAAGGTACTGTACACTTTTCTCAGTAGATAGGCTTTACTATTGGTTGGACTACAGTACTCATTTGATTGACCCCGTTGAAATGCCTGCACTACTTCCATGTGGATGATGGGGATCATCTAAAGCCCGGTACACACTAGACTATATGATCCATAAGCGATATAGTCAGTGCTTTGTCCTTGAACTCCTGAGCAAACAACCTAGTACGTACACAATGAACGATATTGTTAAGTGGCGTCATCCTGCAGATTGACCTGCATGTACAGACAATAAGTGATATCGTTAACAACCTGCGGGAGCGCACATTGTTAACGATATTGTGTGTACACACTGGCCGATTATTGTAACTATGCCGTTATCGTCCACATCGTTTAAAAAATCGTCTAGTGTGTACCCAGCTTAAGAGTTCTCCAGTACTTATAATGGCTGCTTCAAGCTGATCACATTGGGCTACATTTAAAAAGACCAGTAACAAATATTTTATGGAGTGTGAGATATAATATAAAATAAAATTAAAATCTCTCTCCATTTTTAAAGTACGGTATTTCATTTTCCTTACTGGTTTACTACTTACATTTGGGGCACATTTTTGGTCTGAGTTAATCTTTATTTCTCTATCGTCCTAGTGGATGCTGGGGTTCCTGAAAGGACCATGGGGGGGATAGCGGCTCCGCAGGAGACAGGGCACAAAAAGTAAAGCTTTAGGATCAGGTGGTGTGCACTGGCTCCTCCCCCTATGACCCTCCTCCAAGCCTCAGTTAGATTTTTGTGCCCGGCCGAGAAGGGTGCAATCTAGGTGGCTCTCCTAAAGAGCTGCTTAGAAAAGTTTAGCTTAGGTTTTTTTATTTTACAGTGAGTCCTGCTGGCAACCGGATCACTGCAACGAGGGACTTAGGGGAGAAGAAGTGAACTCACCTGCGTGCAGGATGGATTGGCTTCTTTGGCTACTGGACATTAGCTCCAGAGGGACGATCACAGGTACAGCCTGGATGGTCACCGGAGCCTCGCCGCCGGCCCCCTTGCAGATGCTGAAACAAGAAGAAGGTCCAGAATCGGCGGCATGAAGACTCCTCGGTCTTCTTAAGGTAGCGCACAGCACTGCAGCTGTGCGCCATTTCCTCTCAGCACACTTCACACGGCAGTCACTGAGGGTGCAGGGCGCTGGAAGGGGGGCGCCCTGGGAGGCAATGAAAACCTATTTTTGGCTAAAAATACCTCACATATAGCCTCCGGGGGCTATATGGAGATATTTAACCCCTGCCAGAATCCGTTAAGAGCGGGAGACGAGGCCGCCGAAAAAGGGGCGGGGCCTATCTCAGCACACAGCGCCATTTTCCCTCACAGAAAGGCTGGAGGGAAGGCTCCCAGGCTCTCCCCTGCACTGCACTACAGAAACAGGGTTAAAACAGAGAGGGGGGGCACTAATTTGGCGTTAGAAATATATAAAAAAGATGCTATAAGGGAAAACACTTATATAAGGTTGTCCCTATATAATTATAGCGTTTTTGGTGTGTGCTGGCAAACTCTCCCTCTGTCTCTCCAAAGGGCTAGTAGGTCCTGTCCTCTATCAGAGCATTCCCTGTGTGTGTGCTGTGTGTCGGTACGTGTGTGTCGACATGTATGAGGACGATGTTGGTGAGGAGGCGGAGCAATTGCCTGTAATGGTGATGTCACTCTCTAGGGAGTCGACACCGGAATGGATGGCTTATTTAGGGAATTACGTGATAATGTCAACACGCGGCAAGGTCGGTTGACGACATGAGACGGCCGACAAACAATTAGTACCGGTCCAGACGTCTCAAAAACACCGTCAGGGGTTTTAAAACGCCCGTTTACTTTAGTCGGTCGACACAGACACAGACAGGGACACTGAATCCAGTGTCGACGGTGAATAAACAAACGTATTCCTTATTAGGGACACATTAAGGGCAATGAAGGAGGTGTTACATATTTCTGATACTACAAGTACCACAAAAGAGGGTATTATGTGGGATGTGAAAAAACTACCGTAGTTTTTCCTGAATCAGATAAATTAAATGAAGTGTGTGATGATGCGTGGGTTCCCCCCGATAGAAAATATGGGCGGTATACCCTTTCCCGCCAGAAGTTAGGGCGCGTTGGGAAACACCCCTTAGGGTGGATAAGGCGCTCACACGCTTATCAGAACAAGTGGCGGTACCGTCTATAGATAGGGCCGTCCTCAAGGAGCCAGCTGACAGGAGGCTGGAAAATATCATAAAAAGTATATACACACATACTGGTGTTATACTGCGACCAGCGATCGCCTCAGCCTGGATGTGCAGAGCTGGGGTGGCTTGGTCGGATTCCCTGACTAAAAATATTGATACCCTTGACAGGGACAGTATTTTATTGACTATAGAGCATTTAAAGGATGCATTTCTATATATGCGAGATGCACAGAGGGATATTTGCACTCTGGCATCAAGAGTAAGTGCGATGTCCATATCTGCCAGAAGATGTTTATGGACACGACAGTGGTCAGGTGATGCAGATTCCAAACGGCACAAAGGTGTATTGCCGTATAAAGGAAGAGGAGTTATTTGGGGTCGGTCCATCGGACCTGGTGGCCACGGCAACTGCTGGAAAATCCACCGTTTTTTACCCTAAGTCACATCTCTGCAGAAAAAGACACCGTCTTTTCAGCCTCAGTCCTTTCGTCCCTATAAGAGTCATATCTGCCCAGGGATAGAGGAAAGGGAAGAAGACTGCAGCAGGCAGCCCATTCCCAGGAACAGAAGCGTTCCACCGCTTCTGACAAGCTCTCAGCATGACGCTGAGACCGTACAGGACCCCTGGATCCTACAAGTAGTATCCCAGGGGTACAGATTGGAATGTCGAGACATTTCCCCTGCGCAGGCTCCTGAAGTCTGCTTTACCAAGGTCTCCCTCCGACAAGGAGGCAGTATGGGAAACAATTCACGAGCTGTATTCCCAGCAGGTGATAATTAAATTACCCCTCCTACAACAAGAAAAGGGGTATTATTCCACACTATATTGTGGTACTGAAGCCAGAAGGCTAGGTGAGACCTATTCTAAATCTAAAAAAATTTGAACACTTACAAAGGTTCAAATCAAGATGGAGTCACTCAGAGCAGTGATAACGAACCGGGAAGAAGGGGACTATATGGTGTCCCGAGACATCAGGGATGCTTACCTCCATGTCCCAAATTTGCCCTTATCACTAAGGGTACCTCAGGTTCGTGGTACAGAACTGTCACTATCAGTTTCAGACGCTGCCGTTTGGATTGTCCACGGCACCCCGGGTCTTTACCAAGGTAATGGCCGAAATGATGGTTCTTCTTCGAAGAAAAGGCGTCTTAATTATCCCTTACTTGGACGATCTCTTGATAAGGGCAAAGTCCAGGGAACAGTTGTAGGTCGGAGTAGCACTATCTCGGATACTGTTACAACAGCAGGGGTGGATTCTAAATATTCCAAAATCGCAGCTGATCCCGACAACAAGTCTCCTGTGCTTAGGGATGATTCTGGACACAGTCCAGAAAAAGGTGTTTCTCCCGGAAGAGAAAGCCAGGGAGTTATCCGAGCTAGTCAGGAACCTCCTAAAATCAGTGCATCATTGCACAAGGGCCATGGTAAAAAAAAATGGTGACTTCCTTCGAAGCAATTCCAGTCGGCAGATTTCATGCAAGAACTTTTCAGTGGGATCTGCTGGACAAATGGTCCGGATCGCATCTTCAGATGCATCAGCGGATAACCCTATATCCAAGGACAAGGGTGTCTCTCCTGTGGTGGTTACAGAGTGCTCATCTTCTAGAGGGCCGCAGATTCGGCATTCAGTTTTGGATGTTGGTGACCACGGAGGCCAGCCCGAGAGGCTGGGGAGCAGTCACACAAGGAAAAAATTTCCAGGGAGTGTGATCAAGTCTGGAGACTTTTCTCCACATAAATATAGCTAAGGGTAAATTTATAATGCTCTAAGCTTAGCAAGACCTCTGCTTCAAGGTCAGCCGGTATTGATCCAGTGGGATAAAACATCACGGCAGTCGCCCACGTAAATAGACAGGGCGGCACAAGAAGCAGGAGGGCAGTGGCAAAAACTGCAAGGACTTTTCGCTGGGCGGAAAATCATGTGATAGCACTGTCAGCAGTGTTTCATTCCGGGAATGGAAACTGGGAAGCAGACTTCCTCAGTAGGCACGACCTCCACCCGGCAGAGTGGGAACTTCATGGGGAAGTTTTCCACATGATTGTAAACCGTTGGGAATTACCAAAGGTGGACATGATGGCGTCCCGTCTGAACAAAAAACGGGACAGGTATTGCGCCAGGTTAAGAGACCCTCAGGCAATAGCTGTGGACGTTCTGGTAACACCGTGGGTGTACCAGTCGGTGTATGTGTTCCATCCTCTGCTTTTCATACCTAAAGTACTGAGAATTATAAGACGTAGAGGAGTAAGAACTATACTCATGGCTCCGGATTGGCCAAGAAGGACTTGGTACCCGGAACTTCAAGAGATGCTCACAGAGGACTTATGGCCTCTGCCGCTAAGAAGGGACTTGTTTCAGCAAGTACCATGTCTGTTCCAAGACTTACCGCAGCTGCGTTTGATGGCATGGCGGTGGAACGCCGGATCCTAAGGGAAAAGGCATTCAGGAAGAGGTCATTCCTACCCTGGTCAAAGCCAGAAAGGAGGTGACCGCACAACATTATCACCACATGTGGCGAAAATATGTTGCGTGGTGTGAGGCCAGGAAGGCCCCACGAAGAAATTTCAACTCGGTCGATTCCTGCATTTCCTGCAAACAGGAGTGTCTATGGGCCTCAAATTGGGGTCCATTAAGGTTCAAATTTCGGCCCTGTCGATTTTTCTTCCAGAAAGAATTGGCTTCAGTTCCTGAAGTCCAGAAGTTTGTCAAGGGAGTATTGCATATACAACCCCCTTTTGTGCCTCCAGTGGCACTGTGGGATCTCAACGTAGTTCTGGGATTCCTCAAAACACATTGGTTTAAAACCAGTCAAATCTGTGGATTTGAAGCATCTCACATGAAAAGTGAACATGCTCTTGGACCTGGCCTGGAGCAGGCGAGTGTCAAATTGGTGGTTTTTTTCTCAAAAAAGCCCATATCTGTTTGTCCATTCGGACAGGGCAGAGCTGCGGACTCGTCCCCAGTTCTCTCCCTAAGGTGGTGTCAGTGTTTCACCTGAACCAGCTTATTGTGGTGTCTTGCGCCTACTAGGGACTTGGAGGACTCCAAGTTGCTAGATGTGGTCAGGGCCCTGAAAATATAGGTTCCAGGACGGCTGGAGTCAGGAAAACTGACTTGCTGTTATCCTGTATGCACCCAACAAACTGGGTGCTCTTGCTTCTAAGCAGACTTTTGCTAGTTGGATGTGTAATACAATTCAGCTTGCACATTCTGTGGCAGGCCTGCCACAGCCAAAATATGTAAATGCCCATTCCACAAGGAAGGTGGGCTCATCTTGGGCGGCTGCCCGAGGGGTCTCGGCTTTACAACTTTGCCGAGCGGCTATTTAGTCAGGGGCAAACACGTTTGTAAAATCCTACAAATTTGATAACCTGGCTAAGGAGGACCTGGAGTTCTCTCATTCGGTGCTGCAGAGTCATCCGCACTCTCCCGCCCGTTTGGGAGCTTTGGTATAATCCCCATGGTCCTTTCAGGAACCCCAGCATCCACTAGGACGATAGAGAAAATAAGAATTTACTTACCGATAATTCTATTTCTCGGAGTCCGTAGTGGATGCTGGGCGCCCATCCCAAGTGCGGATTATCTGCAATACTTGTACATAGTTACAAAAATCGGGTTATTATTGTTGTGAGCCATCTTTCAGAGGCTCCGCTGTTATCATACTGTTAACTGGGTTCAGATCACAGGTTGTACAGTGTGATTGGTGTGGCTGGTATGAGTCTTACCCGGGATTCATAAATCCTTCCTTATTGTGTACGCTCGTCCGGGCACAGTATCCTAACTGAGGCTTGGAGGAGGGTCATAGGGGGAGGAGCCAGTGCACACCACCTGATCCTAAAGCTTTACTTTTTGTGCCCTGTCTCCTGCGGAGCCGCTATCCCCCCCATGGTCCTTTCAGGAACCCCAGCATCCACTACGGACTCCGAGAAATAGAATTATCGGTAAGTAAATTCTTATTTTTGTTATGTGGTACATCAGGGTCTTGTCTTGTCTGTAATACACCAAAGCAGAGCAGTTTATGGAGAACTGGTAGCAGCGGCCTGTCACAAGTAAGCTGTGTGTATGAGGAATTTTTTTTACAAAATTGGTTTTGTGTACCATGGGTAAATGTAAGGAGAAAAAAAATCAACGCTCAATGGTTAAACCAATTAGCTGTGATTTCACAGGTGTGAGTCTTCGCGTCAGTGGCTGCATTTTACAGCTGCCATATTCGCACAAAAGTGCTCGTCACCTCATAGAGGTATGAACAATTTTGTGTGAATTGAGGGGCGTATTTATTAAGCCTGGTGAAGTGATAAAGTGGAAGGTGATGACGCACCAGCCAATCAGCTCTTAACTTCCATGTTACAGACTAGGGGGTCAATTCAATTTGCAGACAGTTGAATAGCGCCTGGAATTAGCTCCCGCAGCTATTCAATTCTGCTCAAGTTAAGTCGGCGAATGCCCGTTCTCCCGGACTTAACAGGTTGATTTGTCGGGAGAACGGGCGTTCTTCGACTTAACTGTCCTGCGCGATGCTGATTCCCGACAGAATCCGCATCGCACCGTCCGCGCGCCAGCACTTTTGTCTGATTTCTGCTCGCACCCCCTGGGGGTGAGAGAAGAAATCCCGACAATTAATTGTGACATGGCTCTGTATTGAATAGCGCTAGGAGCTAATTCCTGACGCTATTCAACTGTCAGCAAATTGAATTGACCCCTGGGTTTGAAAAATGACAGGTGCGTTGGAGCTGGAGCGTTATCACCTTCCGCTTTATCACTTCACCAGGCTTAATAAATCTGCCCCTTAGACCCGCAAAGGGTGCGAGATCAGGTACTGTTGCTGGTGTTGAAACGCTGTGGCAATGGCACATTGCACTCTTAGCAGCTAATTGGAGCGCCCCTCTCAGTAGTTAACCAGAATATAATAAAGGAGGCATCTATCAAACGAGGGTGCCCCAAGTGTATAGGTGCCAGGTTGGGGGATATTGGGTACATTCAGTTCTCTCCTTAATATCTTGTCTATGCTAGTGTTTCTGCAGTGCAGGGTGATAATTTTGTTACCAGACAATAACCACAAAGGGGCCATGAAGAGCTTTTTTTTTTGCTTTTTTTTTACATGAGCTTTTTTTTTAATTATTTCTCTAACATCCTAGAGGATGCTGGGGACTCCGTAAGGACCATGGGGATAGACGGGCTCCGCAGGAGACATGGGCACTTTAAGAAAGTCTTTAGACCTGGGTGTGCACTGGCTCCTCCCTCTATGCCCCTCATCCAGACCTCAGTTTGATACTGTGCCCAGAGGAGCTGGGTGCTTTTCAGTGAGCTCTCCTGAGTTTGCTGATAGAAAGTATTTTGTTAGGTTCTTTATTTTCAGGGAGCTCTGCTGGCAACAGACTCCCTGCATCGAGGGACTGAGGGGAGAGAAGCAGCCCTACTCTCTGAGTGCAGGTCCTGCTTCTTAGGCTACTGGACACCATTAGCTCCAGAGGGATTGGTACGCAGGATCTCACCCTAGCCGTCCGTCCGTCCCAGAGCCGCGCCGCCGTCCCCCTCGCAGAGCCAGAAGATAGAAGCCGGGTGAGTATGAGAAGAAAAGAAGACTTCAGAGGCGGCAGAAGACTTCATGATCTTCACTGAGGTAACGCACAGCACTGCAGCTGTGCGCAATTGCTCCCACACACATCGCATACACCGGTCACTGTAAGGGTGCAGGGCGCATGGGCAGCAATATAAACCTCTTATTTGGCAAAAGGAGCATATATACAGCTGGACACTGTATATATGCAGGAGCCCCGCCAGTTTTACACTTTAGCGGGACAGAAGCCTGCCGTCGAGGGGGCGGGCTTCTCCCTCAGCACTCACCAGCGCCATGTTTTTCTCCACAGCACCGCTGAGAGGAAGCTCCCCGGACTCTCCCCTCCTTATACCACGGTAGAAGAGAGGGTTTTTAAGAAGAGGGGGGGCACATAATTCGGCACAGATAATAACAGCGCTACTGGGTAAACATTAACTTGCTGTGTTTTTTCCTGGGTCATATAGCGCTGGGGTGTGTGCTGGCATACTGGCATAGTCTCTGTCTCTCCAAAGGGCCTTGTGGGGGAATTATCTTCAGATGAGCATTCCCTAAGTGTGTGGTGTGTCTGTACGTTTGTCGACATGTCTGAGGTAAAAGGCTCTCCTAAGGAGGAGATGGAGCAAATGTGTCGACAACGCTGACACCTGATTGGATATGTGAAATTAAATGCTAAGGTAAATTTATTGCACAAAAGATTAGAGAACAGACAGTGAATCTACACATGTCTGTCCCTATGTCGCAGAGACCTTCAGAGTCTCACAACGCTCACTATCCAAAATAATAGACACTGATATCGACACAGAGTCTGACTCCAGTGTCAACTACGATAATGCACAGTTACAGCCAAAACTGGCAGAAAAGTATTCAATATATGATTATTGTAATAAAAGATGTTTTGCATATCACTGATGACTCATCTGTCCCTGACACGAGGGTACACATGTTTAAGGGGAAGAAAGCTGAGGTAAATTTCCCTCCTCTCATGAAGAAAAAGAGCGGGAATCTCCAGACAAGAGACTGCAGATTCCCACAAAGAATTCTCAGGGAGTTTCCTTTCCCTACTAGGGCCAGGATACGATGGGAATCTTCCCCTAGGGTGGACAAAGCTTTGTCACGTTTACCCAAAAGGTAGCGCTGACTTAACAGCTATCCTTTGAAGTCCATTTACACACATTCTGGTACACTACTCAGACCGGCGATTGTGTTGGCATGGGTTTATAGCGCTGTAGCAGCGTGGACAGATACCTTATCAGCGGAGATTGAAACCCTAGATAAGGATACCATGTTATTGACCCAAGTGTATGTGTAAAAGATGCTGTCATTTATTTATTTTATTTATTTACATACATACATACATACATACATACATACATACATACATACATACATACATACATACATACATACATACATACCCAAAGAGACATTAGTCTACTGGGTTCTAGAGTCAACGCTATGTCGATTTCTGCTAGACGTGTCCTGTGGAACATGCAATGGACAGGTGATGCCGACTAAAAGAGGCGTATGGAAGGTTTACCTTACAAGGCTGAGGAATTGGGTGGAGAAGGGCTCTCGGACCTGGTCTCCACAGCTATAGCTGGTAATTCTGATCTTTTGCCTTATATTCCCTCACAGCCTAAGAAAGCACGACATTATCAAATGCAGTCCTTTCGGTCGCAGAATAACAAAGTACGCGGAGCGTCCTTTCTTACAAGAGGTAAGTGCACTGGGCACAGCTAGTTCCCAGGAACAGAAGTCCTCCCCGGCCTCTACTATATCCACCGCATGACGCTGGAGCTCCGCTAGGGGAGTCCGTCCCAGTGGGAGCACGTCTTCGACTCTTCAGACACATCTGAGTTCACTCACAGGTGGATCCCGGGGCAATAAAAATTGTTTCTCAGGGTTACAAGCTGGAATTCGAAAGGTGCCTCCTTGCCGGTTTTTCCTTATCGGACCTACCGGCTTCTCCCCCAGAAAGGGAGATAATATTAAATACAATTCACACATTGTATCTCCAACAGGTGGTGCTCAAGGTTCCCCTCCTGCAACAAGGAAGGGGGATATGACTCAACCTTGGCTGTAGTCCCGAAACCGTACGGTTCGGTCAGACCTATTTTAAAATTAAAATCTCTGAACCTATACGAGAAAAGGTTCAAATTTAAAGTGGAATCGCCCAGAGCGATCATCGCCAGCCTGGAAGAGGGGGATTTTATGGTGTATCTGGACATAAAGGCTGCATACCTTCATGTTCCCATTTATCCACCCCATCAGGCGTACCTGACAATTGCGGTACAGTATTGTCATTACCAATTTCAGGGTAATTGGCGGAAATAATGGTGCTCCTACGCAAGCAAGGAGTCACAGTTATCCCTTATACTTGGACGATCTCCTAATAAGGGCGAGATCAAAAGAGCAGTTGTTGAACAGCGTGTCACTTTCGCTGAAGGTGTCACAGCAACACGGCTGGATTCTCAATTTCCCGAGGTCACAGTTGGTCCCTTTAACTCGTCTGCCCTTCTTGGGTATGATTCTGGATACAGACCAGAAATGGGTTTACCTTCAGATAGAGAAGACCCAGGAACTCATGACTCTAGTCAGGGACCTATTGAAACCAAGACAGGTGTCAGTGCATCACTGCACTCGAGTCCTGGGAAAAACATTCCCTTAGGCAGGTTCCATGCGAGGACTTCAAATGGGACCTACTGGACAAGTGGTCCGGGTCACATCTACAGATTCATCAGTTGATCACCCTATCCCCCAGGGCCAGGGTATCTCTCCTATGGTGGCTGCAGAGTGCTCACCTTCTAGAGGGCCGCAGATTCGGCATTCAGGACTGGATCCTGGTGACCACGGACGCGTGCCTCCGAGGCTGGGGAGCAGTCACACACAGGGAAGAAATTTCCAAGGTCTTTGGTCAAGTCAAGAGACTTGTCTTCACATCAACATATTGGAACTAAGGGCCATCTACAACGCCCTACGTCAAGCGGAGACCTTTCTTCGCGACCAACCAGTTCTGATCCAGCCAGACAACGTCACCGCAGTAGCTCATGTAAACCGCCAAGGCGGCACAAGGAGCAGAGTGGCGATGGCGGAAGCCACCAGAATTCTTCGCTGGGCGGAGAATCATGTAAGAGCACTGTCAACAGTGTTCATTCCGGAAGTGAACAACTGGGAAGCAGACTTCCTCACCAGACATACGTCCTGGAGAGTGGAGACTTCATCAGGAAGTCTTCACACAGATTGCAGTTCGGTGGGGACTGCCACAGATAGACATGATGGCGTCCCGCCTCAACAAAAAGCTGCAGAGTTATTGCGCCTGGTCAAGAGACCCTCAGGCAGTAGCGGTAGACGCCCTAGTGACACAGTGGGTGTTCCAGTCAGTCTATGTATTTCCTCCTCTTCCTCTCATACCCAAGGGTTGAGAATAATAAGAAAAAGGAGGAGTGAGAACAATCCTCATTGTTCCAGATTGGCCACAATGGATCTGGTATCCGGATCTGCAGGAAATGCTTACAGAAGATCCGTGGCCTCTTCCTCTAAGGCAGGACCTGTTGCAACAGGGCCCATGTCTGTTCCAAGACTTACCGCGGCTGCGTTTGACGGCATGGCGGTTGAACGCCGGATCCTAGCGGAAAAAGACATTCCGGATGAGGTCATTCCTACGCTGATAAAGGCTAGGAAGGACGTGACATCTAAACATTATCACCGTATATGGCGAAAATATGTTTCTTGGTGTGAGGCCAGGAATGCTCCTACGGAAGAATTCCATCTGGGCCGTTTCCTTTATTTCCTACAAACTGGAGTGAATTTGGGCCTAAAACTTAGGCTCCATTAAGGTTCAGATTTCGGCCCTATCCATTTTCTTTCAAAAAGAATTGGCTTCTCTCCCAGAAGTTCAGACTTTTGTGAAGGGAGTACTGCATTTTCAGCCTCCTTTTGTACCTCTGGTGGAGCCCTGGGACCTTAACGTGGTGTTAAGTTTGCTTAAGTCACACTGTTTTGAACCACCTAAAATGGTAGAGTTAAAATATCTCACTTGGAAGGTGGTCATGTTATTAGCCTTGGCTTCGGCTAGGCAAGTGTCGGAATTGGCGGCTTTGTCTCATAAAAGCCCCTATCTGGTTTTCCATGTCGATAGAGCGGAGTTGCGGACACGTCCTCAATTCCTGCCTAAGGTGGTATCATCCTTTCATATGAACCAGCCTATTGTGGTGCCTGTGGCTACGCATGACTTGGAGGACTCCAAGTCCCTGGATGTGGTCAGGGCTTTGAAAATTTACGTAGCCAGAACGGCTAGAGTCAGAAAAACAGAATCACTGTTTGTCCTGTATGCTGCCAACAAGCTTGGCGCTCCTGCTTCAAAGCAGACTATTGCTCGCTGGATTTGTAACACCATTCAGCAGGCTCATTCTACGGCTGGATTGCCGTTGCCTAAATCGGTTAGGGCCCATTCCACTAGGAAGGTGGGCTCTTTTTGGGCGGCTGCCCGACGGGTCTCGGCATTACAGTTGTGCCGAGCTGCTACTTGGTCAGGTTCAAACACTTTTGCTAAGTTCTACAAGTTTGATACCCTGGCTGAGGAGGACCTCTTCTTTGCTCAATCGGTGCTGCAGAGTCATCCGCACTCTCCCGCCCGTTTGGGAGCTTTGGTATAATCCCCATGGTCCTTACGGAGTCCCCAGCATCCTCTAGGACGTTAGAGAAAATAAGATTTTACTTACCGGTAAATCTTTTTCTCGTAGTCCGTAGAGGATGCTGGGCGCCCGTCCCAAGTGCGGACTACTTCTGCAATACTTGTATATAGTTATTGCTTCAATAAGGGTTATGTTATAGTTGCATCGGTCTTGAACTGATGCTATGTTGTTTCATACTGTTAACTGGGTAGTTTATCACAAGTTATACGGTGTGATTGGTGTGGCTGGTATGAATCTTGCCCTTGGATTAACAAAATCCTTTCCTCGTACGGTCAGTCTCCTCTGGGCAAAATAAAAAACCTAACGAAATACTTTCTATCGGCAAACTCAGGAGAGCTCACTGAAAAGCACCCAGCTCTTCTGGGCACAGTATCAAACTGAGGTCTGGATGAGGGGCATAGAGGGAGGAGCCAGTGCACACCCAGGTCTAAAGACTTTCTTAAATTGCCCATGTCTTCTGCGGAGCCCGTCTATCCCCATGGTCCTTACGGAGTCCTCAGCATCCTCTACGGACTACGAGAAAAAGATTTACCGGTAGGTTTAAAATCTTATTTTTTTTTTATTGTTGAATATTTTGATGTACTATGGTTAAAATAAACCTTTAAATAATCTTCATTCTATTCTTTTTGGTTAAAATTTTAAATTTTATTATTATGAATGTTTG
The DNA here is from genome assembly GCF_028390025.1 of Pseudophryne corroboree. Lineage (NCBI taxonomy): Eukaryota > Metazoa > Chordata > Amphibia > Anura > Myobatrachidae > Pseudophryne > Pseudophryne corroboree. Next base: position 539,324,613 of record NC_086449.1, read on the forward strand.
CTTTTTTGTTTACTGTATAGCTAGTTTAAGGTGTGGGGGAATGTTAGTGCTTTGCCTGGTTATGGCTGTACATAATGTAACATCTAGCAGTACACCTTTTGTCCTCAGGCTACGGACTAGTGGAAGTTTCTATGCCACTATAATCCTAAAGACAGTTTGGTTTAGCAGCAATTGTTGTGTACAGTAAATTTCTAACATATGCTTCCTTTGTGGTGTATTATGGAAATAACACTTTTCTGTAAGATAAGTTGACAGTAATACTACACAATGCAACATTTTTCAGCTTTTATGTTTTATCATAATAGTTTACACAGCAGAAGTTACTGAAATGACATGTATATTCCTAGCTTTGCAGTACCAAGCAGAGTCTGGGCATGTCCACTTCAACAGAGAGCGCATAACATGGACAAGAAGGAAATGCCATTTCAGCAGATAGTTTCCATGGAAACTGACTAGTCATTGAAAAATGATCCTCATATACGTCCTTTTCCAAGAGTGTTTACCATTTTAGTGGTTCTGTTGCAATTTTCTATTTGCATATATTTACATATGTTGCTGCATATTTACCCTGACATTACAGCCTTGTCACCCCCACCCCTCCCAAAAAATAAATAAAAAAAGTCAGTTAAGATTGTTGTATATCAAAGACGCAGATTCGGTTTAGTTCTGCAGATACACACATTTCCAGATATTACAGTATGGAAATTTCTCCATTTCTTATTGTCACTACTTGCATGTATTCATTTGCTTGCAACCTATAGATTTCTATTGCAGGATATACTGCCATTCAAATGGCCTCTGTTTTAGACATAATGTCACGATTATTTCGACCATACCAGTGTTCGCAAAAACGCGCTATGGCGCGTATTTTACGCGATATTGGTGCCCGGTGACTCACTTTTTCAAAGTGGGTGGGTCCCCGGGGACGCGCTCCGCCTGGATTGGCTACAGGTTTAATAATTGATATCTCCCTTGCCCAGCTGCAGAGAGGACTTTACAAGTGGAGGAGGAGCTGCCGGACAAGGCAGACGTTCATTAAACTTATAGCCAATCCCACAGGATGTGTCCCCACTGACCCCCACCCATTCTGAAAAAGTACATGTGGTGTCAGCAGGGAGCCGCAATCAGGAGCGTTAACTTCCGCCTGCCCACTAGTCCCTCCTGCGCGAACAGCACCTGCAGCCGATGCCAGAGCCGCTGGAATCCCGATACCGTGGGCCGCATCCCCCGCACCAGACACACTGCAAACATCCCTTCTCCGGTGGGTAGCGGTGCTGAAGCGGTGGCTGTAGTTCGGAGAGACTGCGCAGAGGGACCCACCACTGGGTGGAATCTGCTGTGCCCAGGTTGTGGGGTATTCTTTGTGAGCGGTCACACGTACGGCTGGCCCTGCATGAGTGGGGAGCCAAGCAGGAACTGCCGGGTGTCCCAGGGGGACATGGGCAGCTCTTCCCGCCAGACATACGTACTGATCCTACAGCTTGTGAATTGGTGTGTGCCCGGGAGCCAGTGCTAGCAGTACCAGGACAACGCTGAACTGCTGGGTGCTGGACACAGGTAACTTACAGCCCGGGGACCGTACCCTGCCTGTTACTGCCCATGCAGTCATTGTGTGACAAACTGTACCACTGTGTGTGTGTGTTACTCCTTGTACCCACCCAGTGTATGACACCCTGTACTGTATGTGTGACACACTGTACCCCCCTATACTCCCATGTGTGACAGTGTACACCCCCTTCCCCTGTGTGACACCCTGTACCCCTCTGTGTATGTGACACCTTGAACCCCCACCCAGTGTATGACACCCTGCACTGTACCCCCTACCCTGTGTATGTGTGACACAATGTACACACCCTTCCCACTGTGCGTGACACCCTGCACCCATTACCCCGTGTGTGTGTGTGTACTCCTCTACCCATATGTGTATGGCACCCTGTACCCCATACCTCTGTGTGTAGGGCACAGTGTACACCCCTTACCCCTGTGTCACACTTTGTACACCCTATCCTTCTGTGTGTTTATGCCACCTTGTACGCACACGCTACCCGTTTCTGTGTTACGCTGTACTCCCACTCTACCCTTGGGTTTTTGTCACCCTCTACCTCCCCTCTCTGTAGAAAGGTGACCCTTTACAAAATTTTGCTATGGGGCTTCCAAAGTTCTAGTTACGCCCCTGCCGATATCCCGTGGCCTCAGCGCCGCTCCACAGTTCTCCACAGACCGTTCTGCTGTGCTATCGGCAGAGGGGAGCTGGCCACCTGAGAGCACTGCCCCCTGGATTGGTGAACCAGACAGGCCGATGCCTCACCTCGCGGGGACCTCCAACAGAGGCCAGGACCGCCAGAGGCGGGCATCCACAAGGTGACGGGCCGCTGCAGGCAGGACATAGTTGCAAAAAGAACGGAGAAGGGGAAGCAGAGAAAGTACACAGAAGGCAGTGTGTCGCTGTAGTGGCAGGGTAGTAGTGATTGCGGTGTGTGGCAGTAGTGAGGGCGCAGTGATTGCAGTGTGTGGCAGTAGTGAGAGCGCAGTGATTGCAGTGTGTGGCAGTAGTGAGAGCGCAGTGATTGCAGTGCGTGGCAGTAGTGAGCGCGCAGTGATTGCAGTGTGTGGCAGTAGTGATTGCAGTGTGTGGCAGTAGTGAGAGCGCAGTGATTGCAGTGTGTGGCAGTAGTGAGAGCGCAGTGATTGCAGTGTGTGGCAGTAGTGAGAGCGCAGTGATTGCAGTGTGTGGCAGTAGTGAGAGTGCAGTGTGTGGCAGTAGTGAGAGCGCAGCGATTGCTGTGCGTGGCAGTAGTGAGTGCGCAGTGTGCGACAGTAGTGAGGGCGTAGTGATTGCAGTGTGTGGCAGTAGTGAGGGCGCAGTGATTGCAGTGTGGCAGTAGTGGGGGTGCAGTGATTATAGTGTGTGTCTTTAGTAAGGGTGCAGCGATTGCAGTGAGGGCGCAGTGATTGCAGTGTGTGGCAGTAGCGGGGGTGCAGTGATTATAGTGTGTGTCTTTAGTAAGGGTGCAGCGATTGCAGTGAGGGCGCAGTGATTGCAGTGTGTGGCAGTAGTGGGGGTGCAGTGATTATAGTGTGTGTCTTTAGTAAGGGTGCAGTGATTGCAGTGTGCGGCTGTAGTGAGAGCGGTGAGCTAGGATCACAGGATTTTTTTAAGTGTTATTACACTTACAGCATTGAACACTACTTGCCCCTGCTATCTGTCCTTTCCTCCTCCTTACCCCCAGTATTGACTGTCCCTAACCCCCGTCTTGCCCCCCCAGTACTACCCCAACTGCTATCTACCTTTAGCCCCTCACTACCCCCAGCACTGCCTGCCCCTATCCCCTTCCTTGCCCCTCAGCACTATCCCAACTGCTGTCTGCACTTGCCCCTCTCTACCCCCAGCACTTCCTGCCCTTACCCCTTCTACCCCTAGCTCTACCCTAACTTCTCCCTGCCTCTACCTCCACCTCTAACCAGCTTCCCCCTGCTTCTACCCCCATAATACGTGATAGGACCCCGAAACAGTGGAGTAGGACCCCAATTTTTTAACGTAATGGGTCCCTGGGACCCACAATTTTTTTTGCTCGGCGCGATCACTGCATACTGTGAATGTCTTATTGAATATTTGTTTTTTTAAACAAGAAGCTAGGGTGTCTATGTGATGGGACGTTTGCGAAGATATGTTTTGTTACCAAAGCCAGTCAAATTGCTAATAATTCAGTTCCCCTAATCCTAATAAGATACATCGGTATGTTGAATTCCAGAAAAATATTTTAGCAAACTGTTTGGTGATATAATGTATGGTGTCGATTGAACCTATAGTTTTTGGCTGTATTCGAGGGACGTGCGTTTTTGCTGTGGCGCAGAACGTGAGGCAGATTGGTTGGTTGGTTTGGATTAGGGGGTGGGGGGGGATCCAAATTTTGTTGTGATACCTTGGTGGACACCTGTGATACTTCAGATAAACTGGATGGGGAGGCTGCGATTGGTGAATTGTTTAATGGATTGACAGGTCAATGTTTGGTCAACTAATTGTCAGATGGTCGGGATGTTGGCGGAGGTGGTTGTTTTGACATCCTCTCGACCTGGGAAGATTTTGTGGGACTCTGAGATTGATGGTGGACATTTCAATTTTTTTGGGGGTTATCTGATGTGGAATGACCCAATACATAAGATGGGAAGGAGGGTTTCAATTGTTTTTTGGTGCCAGTCTCCCATGTAAAGTCACAGGGCAATATTCAATTGTTTGTGCCAACGGTTGTGAATTACTGGATGCCCATTACTTAGTGATCACAATGCATAGTAAATCCATATACAGTATTTGAGCAAGACACCTTCCTTTTTTTTTTTTTTTTTTCCCAGCTCGAGTCCCACCCTTCACCCACCCTATCACTATATAAGTTCAGCCGATCACCGCTCACTGTTCTAGTGGCTTGTAATCTTTTTATATCTACAGAGACGTAGCCGAAGTAGGAGCAGGCAGCAGGTATAAGATTCTTCTATTTTTTTTGTTGTGAACGTCGCCGTCAACCAATGATCTAGCATCTGGTTTCTTTGGCACGTTATGATAGGTTTTACCCCATTTAGGTCAAACAAATTGGATGTCATCAAAAAGTCTCTGGTACTTGGCAGGAATTTTCTCTGTCAGCTTTACTGTAGGACACAGTAATCTGTTGTTTTTCATCTATATCCATGGACTCCTTGGGAGGTTTGACTGGGAATTCTGCTTTTCCAGTTTCCATCTCCTTCCAGTTGATTGGGGCAGAAGCGGTGTTTCCTCACATTGCCATTTACCCCGAGCCGTCGGGACCAGTCCTTGCATAGGAGTTGGGATAACTTGTACTTTGCTACAGGATCAGTAAGCCCTGAATACGTTGGTTTTCCTCAAGGATCTTTCTGTTTTTCTCTGCAGCATCTGCAGGAAAAGGATGCTTTCGTAAGATGAGTTGACAGAGCATAATATCAAATGCAAACCAGTCTACCGCTGCACTGTATGGCTGGCGAGTTAAAATGTCTGGAGCCATCTAGCCAGGTGTCTCACAAAGTACTGTGGATTTGGTTTCTCCATATGCATTCATTTGGGCCAGACAAAAGTCTGATCTTTACATGCCCGTCAGTGGTCATCAAAACCTTCCCCAATTTTAGGTCTCTGTGCATTATTCCTCTGGAATGCGTGAACTGCAAGCTACAGACCAGTTCTGCCACAATAAATGTTATTGTGTATGGGTCCAGCAATACGTTCTTTTTCAGAAACTGGAACAGGTCCCCCTCCACCAGCTAGTTCAATTACACAGTATACAGGGTGATTAAAAAGTCGCAGTACACCCTTTTGTTTAAAAAAACTGTGCAGGAAATGGAAAAACTGAATACTTCTCCAGTAAGGTATGGGTGAGGTGGGCTATCTTTTAGGGTATGTACCGAACATGGGCGCTATTTTGAAATTGGCCATCTTGAATCTGTCAGTTTTTTCAAATGGAAAGAGGGTGGTATAACATGTCAAACATCATCAGAATTTGCTGCAAAGTTTATTGCTGCAAACCGATTTGAAATGGCAGTTATGGTTCAAAAGTTACAACCTTTTCATTTAATGTGTTCAACATGTTGTCCCTCTTCGTCAACACATTCGAAGGCACTGGATCCAATCGTCATGCACTCGCAGAAGGAAATGCTGGCACATGCTGCTTCAGTGTATTACTGGAGATGTCGGTTTCTTATTTTCTCCGCATACACGCGTTGCTTTAAATGACCCCACAGCTAAGTCAAGTGGTGTGAGGTCAGGTGATCTGGGTAATCTAACCCAGGGATGGGGAACCTTTGGCCCTCCAGCTATTGTTGAACTACACATCCCAGCTTGCCCTGCAACAGTTTTAGCATGGCCAAATAGCAAAACTGTAGCAAGGCATGCTGGTATGTGTAGTTCAGCAACAGCTGGAGAGCCGAACCATCCCTGATCTAACCACTGACCAACAACTTCTCCGCAGTGTGGTGGAGCCCCATCCTGTTGAAAGTAACGGGAAGCTGCCATCTACATTCAGAACTGAGGGGAACACCACTTCTTGCAGCATTTCGAGGGACAACATGTTGAACACATTAAATGACTGTCCTTCATGGAGAACAGTTCAGCCTGTAATTCCAACAAAGGGTTATTTTCAATTAGGGTCGGATTCATTCCGACATGCATTTGTCGGAATGGATCCGACAACCCCTATTCAATCCCCTCTCAATTCGACTTTAAAAAAAGTCGAATTGAGATGAGACCAGTGGAGAGAGCCGCGGGCAGACGGAGGAGAGCAGCGCTGCAGAAAGATGTCTCCCAGTCGCCAGACCTCACGGCAGTGTCCACCCGGCTCCAGCAAGCGTGACCTCACTTGCTGGAGCCGGGTGGATGCTGCCGTGA